>NC_142503.1:181367500-182567500 GCF_057876585.1 Rhinolophus sinicus
GTGAATTTTGATTCTTTCCTTTAATTCTCCTCACCCTTCCCCACTTCCCTACCTTTTTTCTTCTGCCTTCTCTCTTGGCTCCAGATAATTTTTGCATGGGTGTGTCAGCGTGTGGTGTGTGCATGCTTTGACCCCCATCTCTTCTCTCTGTCCTCTGCTCCTTTCATGGATGTTGGGTGTATGGGTGCTCTTTCTTCCCTGTGGGCATTATTATTTTATTATTATTATTATTAATTTTGGTTCTTATGCCTCATCATTCCTTTTTTTTGTTTGTTCTTTTTTAGAGTTGCTTTTTTGATTTGGGTCATTTCTTCTCTTGGTGGTGGTGATGGCAGTGAAGGGAGGGTAGGGGTTGGTGTCCTGGGGAAGTCCATGGCATGTATCATCCATGACATATCAAAATCAAGACTCTCCTTCTTCCCTCCCTGAATGCATGTTTGTCAGTGTGGTGTGAGTCCAAAAAGAAGCAAATCAAAAAAGAAAAGAAAAAAGGAAAAAGAAAATCCATACATAACCAAAGACCAACCCCGAACAAACCCATCATCAAATGTCTCCTTTGCTGTTTTTCACTACCACCATCACATTAACAATCAGTAAAAAAAAATAAGTGATCATTTTACCAGTGAACTGAGACAAGTGATGTCATCTGAGGATAGTTCCATTTTCTAGCCTGACTAAGTAAAGAGAGCAATGGGTAGAGCTAGTTGCTCAGCTTGGCAGTTTGAACAAACTTTCCCAGAAGCCTGCAGGGGAATGAAAACTGGAGGCTTGGGCCACAGAGAAGGCAGACCAGAAAATGGAACTTGGCTGCACATACCAAAAGCAAACCAAATTAGAAAGAATACCTCACCAAAATCTTAATGAAAGTGAAGCCACAGGTGGGGGAAGCCACCGGATTGCAATAGGACAGTAAGGTCATTGTTGGGATTTTTTTTTTTTTTGTCCCTATGTCTCTCCACCAGGTGACAATCTCTGTGGATGGCATCCTTACGACGACGGGCTACACTCAAGAGGACTACACCATGCTGGGCTCAGATGACTTCTTCTACGTGGGAGGGAGCCCAAGTACCGCTGACCTGCCAGGCTCACCTGTCAGCAACAACTTCATGGGCTGCCTTAAAGAGGTAAAGTTCACATACTCCATTTCATGTACTGACTGTCTAAGAACAAATGAATTTTCCAGTTCAATGACTGGCTCTGTCATCTAATCTAGTCTATGAGGCCATAGGTGGTAGCAGAAAAGACTTTGGACTTGGAGAGAGATTCCTAGGTTTTGGTCAGTGCTTAATCTGGTTGTATGACCTCGCGTTTCCCACTAAAGTGATCTGTTCTATTTTCTCATCCATCTAATGGGGAACCTTATTTCACAAGTAGTTGTGGTTTATGAATTAAGTAAAATAACACAGATTAAAGGACTTTGACATCATAAGGAACTAGACGTGTGTAAAGTTTGATTTCGTACTTTTGATTTGGCACATAGGAAAGCTCTAGCTAAAAGTAGCTCAATTTGTGGTTGTGTGTCTTATCTAAAACATAACATATATATTATTTTACCTTGGCCAAGCTTGGTGTTCCCGAGAGTCTCATTATTTGAGATGAAGGAAAATTCTCAGAATGAAACATTAAGGCCTGGAAGACTGGCTTTTCCTTTCCCCCGCTGAAAGCTAGTAGCTGTGAGAAAGCAGGGGCTTTGCCATTACTCATTTATTACTATTGTTGCTGATGTGCTGAGACTTGTGTCTGAGAGCCAAGGAGCTTCAGTCAAGTGTAAGTTCAATCTCTAAGGTCAATTGCTGAGGCAAGAAGAATCAGACTTGATTTGGTAGAATTCTTGCAGAATCCTGTGTCATCAAAGCCGTATACTGCACTTTTTTTGTTTAATCTAAGTTAAGGTTGATTTCGTAAAATAGGTATAAAATTTCCCTGGGGAAATTTTTTGAGCTACTCACAGTGTTCTTTCTTGTAGATAAAGACCCTTGTGACATGTCATAAGCCTCCTTTCAAGACACATGTTTTCTTCCTATGGTTATTTGAAATTTATTGAACATCAGTCACATATGAGATGATATTGCACGTGCGTTCATTCACACCTCTCCACTGTGAGCCATGTCCAGACAGGAGTTGCGTCTGTTATGCGTGGTATATGATAAGTACCTAATAAGTATTTATTGAATGCATAAATTTATCAAATAACCATTGGGTACATTTTTGTGTGTGTGCTATAACGAAACTTAGTGTCTCTTTACCAGCCGCCGTCTCTGTACTCAAAGAAGACTATAATCCAGGAAGGGAAATGAGATTGCTAACGTGAACAGTTATAGTTCAAAATACCATGTGTTTAGTGCCAAAGACTAAATATTCTAATTGAGTAGAGGAAACTTATACTTTTTAGTGGGGAGTCAGTTTTGGAGAAAAATTGATGTTTGCGCTGGGCATCGCTGCAATAAACCATGTGTGAGTTGAGAGGAAGGGGTGGGAAGGAGAGACATGACAAAGGAGGGAGAAACCCAGTTACAGCTTGTTAATGGTTCTTGGTCTGAAGGAGACCCCAAAGAATGTTTTCCTCTCTCTGCTGGACATTACCTAGTTTTCTGTTGGTTACAGGGACAGCACTGGTTGTTCCTAATGGAATTGCAGTCACGTAGAACACTTCTTCCTGGGGGTTTACTCCCATTTGGATAGAATAAAGGTATAAGCTACCCAGTGTCTAATGAACCCTGAAAGGCTCTTACATACTGTTAAATCACACTGTCTTGGAATTGCACTCTCATCAGCAATAGATAGGGACATTCTGGTACCACATGTGTGGCTCAGGAAGGAATGAGACATTGATTGCAGTGGGGAACTCATCCATTTTTGTAGTGAAAGACCCCTGAGCATGGAGTTTCTCCTGGACGGGATCTAGGAGTGGCCTCTAGGACCAGCTTTTTCTGATTATGTGGAACCATCTCTCAATTATGTGTTTTGAGACAAAGGAGCAATTTTCCAAATCTGTCAGTCAGGAAAGATGCTCCTGAATATTTTGAAACAAGCCTCATAAAAACAAGAAAATTCCTCTAATGACTTTATGCCTGAAGAACCGAAAGTAAATAAACCCCCCTCCTTCCCACCCATCTCTCTCATTACCCAGGTAGAGAGCGGATAGCTTTAAAAGTCATTCAATTGCTTAAAACTTAAAGGCAGTTCTGAAAAACAGGGTCAATAACAGTAATTAGTAATAAACATATACACATGTCTTAGTTAGCAACAAAACTCTGTATTTAAATCCGGATAAAGTTAGAAAAATGAAAGTCTAAAACATTGGGGGAGATGGTAGGCACAATGAGAACTTTATTAACTTTTGTCCCCATCTCTCCTTTACATACATGTATAGTATTATATACAGTCTTTCTAAGGGACTTGGGAGGTTTTCTCATTTGTCTGAATGTTTGAAACGGATACCTTTGAGTGTAATGTAGTTCTGGAACATTCTTTCTTCCCATTGAATCATTACAATTCACTTCTGTGGGCAGGTCTGGGGAATTCTTCTCTTGTTCTTGGTATTTCTCTGACAATTTAGTAAATAGCAAAATCTTCCAGCTACGTTGAGATTTTGCTCCTTGAAAATTCCCACTTACCTGTGTTAACTATTTACCTTTAGAACAGTCTCCAGTTATATTAAAATTTCTTCTTTCCTTACCCTATCTCTGTTTTCAGTTTTCTGTCTTCTCTTGCCATTTGTGGCTCTAAGTTACCTTAAGCCGAGCTGGGTGCGTGTATATGTTATTTTCTTCAAAATGGGGACATTTTAAAGGGCCTGTGGGGTTTCCATTCCAGATCATCGATACTAAGCTCTGTCTCTACAATTGAGCCCTTATGAGTGTGATTTCACTTGTGTGCACACTTCCTCACTTGATGCCACTGTAAAAGCCACAACAAAGGGTGTCCAGGTTGTCATCAGACTATATTGTGGCTCTCCACGCACCCTAGTTGTCAATACTAGATTTGTATCTGATTAAATATCAAAAAGCCAGCATCTTATCCCTCTTCATGTTTTAACATGTCTGCTTTGTTTTTGTTTTTGTTGTGTTCCCAGCTCCTAGAATAGTTCACGGTACCTAGTGGGCTCTCAATAAATATTTGCTGAATGAAATCACATGTTTGTAAATTAATATATAGCTCTTAGGTAAATGTTCTTAGACAGTGTTGACCACGTGACTTTCTGGGATCACTAAAGAACATCTTGACCAGGCAATAGTTGAATCTTTCAGAACTGTCCCCCCATCCCCAGCTCTGGGATATGAGAGAAGTATTATATAAAAAGGCTCAGCAAGGCTAAGAGAAATGGGTAGGAACTTCGTCTAGGAAAAACAGCATTGAAAAGACTTTGAGGGAGGAATGATAGTATAATGAACAGAATACTGGGTTTAAGATCAGAAAATCTGGTTGGAAATACCAGCTTTAACACTGACTCCATCGACTAGAATAAGCCGTTGATCTTATGTGAGTCTCAGTTTCCTAAACCATAATAGAGATAATAAAACTTCTGTTGTGTTCTTCTTAGGAACAAATGAAAATGTACACAAAAGTGAAACCATACAGAAACATACAATGATGTTTTTCTATGCTTACTATTAAGGATTACGTGATACATCTTATAAAACAGTTTATAAATATAATTATAAGCATAAGTGAATATGTATTTACATGTGTGAATATCTCCATATTTTACATATTAGGGAATCACTGCCTATGGGGGGAAAAACAACTTTTTTTGTGAGGTTTACTCTATTAAAATTCTCTCATCTTTGCTGAAATAGGGATAACCCATCCCACTCACCCTCAGTCATTACCTAGTCTGTGGCCTTCCAACATTTCTTTATTTGACAACTGTCAATCTCTTTCAATTAAAATGTGAGCTCCATGAGGACAAAAGCCTCATCTGTTCACAGGTGTTTCCTCAGCACCTAGAAGAGTTCCCGGAATAAAATAATATACTCAACAAGTATGCCTGGAATAAATGAATAAATGAAGGTGCTAACTTTGTGGCGCTCTAAAATCTGGAATTTAGGTTAACATGCATACTGAAAAGCCACAGTATGCCGAGGACTGTCATGAGATACGAAGATGAATCAGGTACAGTCCCTACCTTAGAGGACCTCTTACTTAGTGAAGAAGACAGACACACAAATATAATTCCAACAAAAGGCAGTTAGTGTACAAAAAGAGGCACTTACGGGTGCAATGGGGCTGCTGAGGAGGACGACTTAACATATCCCGGGTTTCAGGAAAACTGTGGAGGAAACAGTTCCCAGCGTGAGGCTTGCAGATGAATAGAAGTGAACAGGGAAGAGTGGAGGGAGTGGGGCCTCAGGATGATGGGACGGCATGCACAAAGGCGTGGAGATGGGACACATCACGGTGTCTGGGTGAGAAGTCTACAGTTTGATAATTTCAGGGCACAAAATATAGGATTAGGAGTTCTAAACATGTAGCTATAAAGTTCGGAGGGGCCCGGTCAAAGAGAGCTTTATTTCATGCTATACCCTTGGACTTCCGTTTTCTAGGTAATGGGGAGCCACAGAAAGATCTTAAGGAGTAGAATGACATTCAGGTTGGCCTCTTGTCCATCAGGCTTTAATTCCTTGAGGACTTGAGGACTGATGTTAGTCCATCTACTACTTTCCCCTGATGTATATTTTTGTCCTAGAGGTTGACGAGTGGGTTGGGAATGGTGGTCCACTGATGTTAGCATTGGGCCAGGAAAGTACTTCTCTGAATCTTAAAATTCCTACAAAAAAGCACTTCCTTCTGACTCCCATTTCAGTTTCCTATGACCCTCCCTATCAAGACATACCTTTCTTCCTTCCTCTGTCCTTGACCTGACTGAGCTATTATTGTTGGATGAAGCACAGTATGGTAGAGAAAAGACAAGTCAGGACCGAGTTGCATGGACAGTATTTCTAGCAGACTCACAAGGACCAGGGAGCTTACTCAAGCCCATCACAATATCCTCCTATGTGTTGGGGTCTTCTGTGTTGTTTAACTGGGTTCTTTCTATACCATCCTCCATTCTCCTCAATCTGTTACTTCTCCCTTGAGATGTCGGTTCTCCATTTGGCACTTCATTTTTCTATGGAGAAGTTCAAGTGCTTCTGAGACCTCTGGGACAGACTGGTCTAGCTCACCTGTCTTTTCTCATGGCATCTCTAATATGGAAGAAGGAAAAGTGGAGAAGTGGCAGAGAAGAACACATATTTAAAGGAAAAAGGATTGGGTAGAAGAACGTCATTACGCACATTATATTCCACATCCCTTTGTGATTATTAGCCATTTAAAACCGAATGGGATTTTGCAGCCAGAGATAGTCTCTGAACAGATGATTAATGGTTTAATCTGTAATAACTTTACATTTTATAGAACCCTGATAGGAGTCCACATCTGGTGAGCCAAGCTATTTAAGGCTGTGTTAATTCTGTTAATTGCTATACGTTTGTTTGAATTGCTGGCACCTGCGGGCTTTGGGATAATGTGTTTGTTGTTGCTTTTTAAATTTTTTAATATACTCATTTTATTTTACACTGTCTCATGGCTTTTTGTTGTTCTCTCTTATACTTTCACTTAATTTCTCTTCTGTTTTTTTTGTGTGTGTCCTCTTCTTCTGTCTCCAATCATTATACTTTCTTTTTTGTTTTTTCCCCAACCTCATTGCTCCCCAAACTTTTGTTTGGGTACCTTCCTGATTTCTCAGGTGGTGAAAACTATCTCTGTCCATAATCAGGTAAATTGACCTATGGCATTGGGCCTATACATTCCCTTTTTCCTAGCATCAAGAATACTGTGGGATCCTATGGCTGACAAAGATCAAGTGAGAGTTTTAGGGTCAGCATGGAAGATGAGGAGAGGGTTGGCTTTAGAAGCACAAGTTCAGGGTTTGAATCTCACCCAGATTTATTCATTACCAGTTCTAAGACTTACGGAAAATCAGTTGACTGCTCTTAGCCTCAGTTTTTTCATTAGACAATAATATCTACTTCAAGCATGTTATGATGGGAGCACATGGGATTTTAAAGAAAGGAGGTGCTTTGTAAACTGTAAAGCACTATGCAAATGTTATTGATATTATTTATGTTATTACATAAAACCAAATTGATCAGATCTTTCTTAAATCTTCCCACTTCTTTTCAAATTATTTTAGAAATCTGTTCAAAATTTCTTTCCCGTTGTTGCACGTTTGCCTCCCCCTGTCTTATTGCTGTATTTTATCTCATTTGTTAGCAACCATCATTTTTGCTTCAGTTTCATGTTTTTTGAGCAAACTAATTTGAGCATCTTCCCATTTCTGCCAGCACTTCATTGAATGGTCAAACACCTTTCTCTGCAGCAGTAAGACGAATGTAGTCACTAAGTAGTTCTGAAAACATATAAAAGTCAGCAAAATCTTGTTCTTGATGTAACTGGTCTATCTTCTCCTCAACCTCTGCCAGCCAAGATAAAACTCTAGATAAAGCAGTGTGATCCTCAGAATTACCTATCATGGCAGCACTTTTAGCAAAGGCAGCTGTGTTGGCTGAAAGCTCTTTTCTATGACAGACCAAGGTTTCAGCACTGGCATGAAGTTTCCTAAGTTGCTGATTCGCATTTTCAAATTGCTGCTGCTCTTCTTTAAGTCATGCGCCCGGTTCATTCATCTTGATGGCCATTTTGTGGACAGCGGCGGCAGCCTTGTTCACTATCCTCAGAGTTCCTGCTCCACTCAGAGCCTGCGTCCCGTGTTTCCTCGAAAAGAAGGCTGGGTCTTACTTATACCGTATTGCCCCCAAAATAAGACCGGGTCTTATATTGATTTTTGCTCCAAAAGATGCATTAGGGCATATTTTCAAGGTATGTCTTATATTTTCATGTACAACAATCTACATTTATTCAAATGCAGTCATGTCATTTTCTTCTGGAACATTGTCATAACGTACTAAATGCATCCGTCTGGCTGATGATCTTAACTGGGGCTTATTTTCAGGGTAGGTGTTATTTTCGGGGAAACATGATATTAGCTGTTCTCGGCAGCTCTGAACTTTCCAAGAACTGCCTTAAGTCAGGGTCCTGCAGTAAATCTGGACGCTTTACTGTTCTTGGAAGATACCTTTCAAGAGCTGCTCTGTGTTTTTCTACAAATTCAGTGGATGATGAATCTTCTTTGCCCACTTTGACCTTGGTCTTGCCTACTATGCTCTTCTGCAGCTGGTGGCACAGTGTAACTGACATATAAATGCTTGCTAACTTGCTATGCAAACCGAGAAAGTCATTAGATCTTTTAACTGAAAATTCACTCTTACTGAACATGGAAAGAGAAGTCTTTGTTGTTACTCTATATGCCATGTAGGCATTCACACCATCACCAATTTTCTCTGAATCTGGTACACCAGTTTCTTTATCAAAGACATCTCCATTTGCTTCTTCTTCAATCTCCTCTGTAGACCTATCAAAGATCACAGAAGCAGACATATTCTTCGATGTAATTTTGGGAGCAGTGAGTGTAATAAGGGTCAGAGTTGTGACTACAGGAGAAGATTCTGAGGAGAGGATAGTGTCCCCTTCTGGACTGTCCAGAGAAACTCCTGTGACTTCTGAAAAAAATTTTTTTCTGTCATAATCTAACCCAACTTCTTCAGGTTTTGGACTATTGGAGTTTGCATTAACATCTTCGGTAAGAAGACTAGATGGTTCTGGAGATGATGAACTTGCCTCTAGTGAGGAGACAATGCTGGTGAACAGGTCCTCTCCATCTTCCTCCTCCTCCTGCTCCTCAAAGTTGTTGGGCTTCCCGTCCCTCAGTGGAGGAGACTCCCTCTTGGCTGTCGTCTTCACGTGCCCATATGGCTGTGCGAGCTGGGAGTGTTTTCATTCAGTTGTGAATGAGAAGCTTTTTAAAGGTTAGCTGGCTAATTGATAAGTTACAACATGTTTAGAGCTGAGCTATGAAAAAGATAAAGAGACTGAAGCGTCTGACATAAAAATTATTGACTGGCAGATCTAGGTACATTTAACATGAGGAAGAAAAATGCCTGAGCCCAGGGGTTGAGCGTTGTGTTCATACATGAAAGGACTATCCTGTAGAAGTAGGATTAAACTGATTCATCTGTCTTCAAGAAGAACTAAGGCAAATGAGTGGAAATTGGGTACTTAATACAAGGAACACATTTCAATGAGAGCTGTCCAAAGCTTCCTTCAATGTAATGCATTCCCTATCACTCAAGCATCAAGAAGAGGTTACCATATTTCCCTGAAAATAAGACCGGATTTTACAATAATTTTTGCTCCAAAAGATGGATTAGGGTTTATTTTCAGGGGATGTCTTATTTTTTCATGTACAACAATCTACATTTATTGATTTATTTATGTAAAAAAATCTACATTTATTCAAATACAGTCATGTCATCTTCTTCTGGAACATCATCGTAACTCTCCAAACCCCGAATTCCAGCTTGAATTTCTTGTTACTCCATTTCCTGTAGCACCATTGGCCCCAATCTCTCATGTCCAGCAATACAGTTCTTAAATGAGCACTTCTTGTCCATGTAGCCTGTAACACAGCTATCAGTAATTTTATCCCATGAATTCTTCACCCAAGTCACGACCTCTTGTAGGCTAGGCTTCACAAAGTTTCTATGTTGATTTCTCTGCATTCTATTTTCAATGTAGTCATTGATTTCCATGTGCAAATCGTCCTTGAGTGGCTTGTTGATTGCAATATCAAGAGTCTGGAGATAGGCAGTCATTCCTGTGAGAATCATTATTTGATCTATTCTTCTCTCTGCAAGGAAGTTCTTCACATCTTTAGCACGGTGAGTGCTGGCTGAATCCCAGACTAGCAGACCTCTTTGGCCACCTCGCAAAACAAGTGGCTGCATTAAATTGACCCACTTCCTTATAACTGCTTGTGTGCACCAGGCTTTTTCAGTTTCAAGAACATAAATGCCTGAAACACGTTCAACCTTATCTTTCTTGCCTTTAGTGATGATTAGAGGTGGGGCTTTCTTTCCATCCAGACGAATTGCCAAAATACAGGTAATACGTTCACTTTCGTAACCAGTGGAGGGAATGCAGATTGACAAGGCACCCCTCTGATCAATTGTCATTTGAGATCCCTCGCCCATAAACACTGCAGTTTCATCCATAGCAATCATGTTGGAGAGTTGGTATTTAGAAAAGCCGATGCCATCAACAAAGGACTTGAATGCAAGTGCACGTTTAATAACTTCAGTATCTTCCACCTTGAACAGTGTTGTCGATCTTAGAGACAGTTCATATGGCTGAAGGAAGCCATCCAGCCAGTGTTGTGATGCTTTGAATTCTTCTGGGGATATTTCTAACTGTGGTGCCATTGCAAGGGCAAATGCTTGAATATCAGCCCTGCACACAACCAAAGACTTTGCTCTCCTCTCAGCAATCCATTCACAGATGATGTCTTCCAGCTCACGAAATAATGGTTGCCGACCTGATCCACACTTGAACTTCTTAGCATTTCCCTCATCCACCTGTTGACTGAGGTTATCGTACTCTGCTCGCCATTTTCGGACCATTTGGAGATCAAACTTCTCTTTGCAGAAAGTCGTACGATTCTTGCCCCGGGAGTCCTCAAAGATTCCTTTCTTGTACTTGACAGAATAGCTGTTTCTTTTTGCACTCATCTTGTCTGGGGGTCAAAATATTATTCCCTTTAAATATACCATTAAATCAAGTGTTAATTGAAGACTTACAAGACAGAGTGGCAACAGAAATGATGACAGTTAAGAATGATGGTCCACACAAAAGTGACGAAAAATTGCAGACACCAAAATTCAGAAAACACGAGTGCATTAAGTACGTCTGTCACAACACACGATGTATTGAATTATGAAGATTCATATTAGACACACTCGCATCCGTTCATTATCAAGTGCACACGTTATTCATGCATTTTGTCTGTACTCTGATTGGTCATTTGGCAATAAGTCCCAAGTTCATCTGTTTACATAGGCGTTTACCTCTCATCCAAAGGTGCCTGCTTGGGTATTTACAAATACTTAATTATAATTTATATTATTTATTTTAAGTATTAGTGTCAATAATATTATTTATATTTAATTATATTAATATTATTACTTTGTAATTCAATATGTCTGTCGTGTTAGTACGTTGCAATGGATGTACTAAATGTGTCTGTCTGATGATCGTAACTGGGACTTATTTTTGGGGTAGGGCTTATAAGGTATTATAAGCATCCTGAAAAACCATGCTAGGGCTTATTTTCTGGTTAGGTCTTATTTTGGAGGAAATACGGTTGCAACCACTTCACTGAGGTTGTAGAGTAGATTATAGCATCAACTGAGTAGACGGTTTTGATTTTCCAGTTTCCTTCCAAAATGAGATCCTATGGCTCTACAGAGAACTAGCCCCCTGAAAAGGAAGAATGAGGCTGATTGATTAGACCAGGTTCATTGTGTTGAAGACTTACTTTCCTGATTAATCTCCAAACCAGTTGACTATATATGTCCCAGTGAGACTTATAAGGTTGCTCTTGTGGTAGGATTTGAGGTTCCCAGCCACTGCTATCACCTATTAGTCACATAATTATTTCTCTTTCCTCCGACCTTCATTGGCATCGTCTCTAAAACCATTAAAGCCACAGCAATTATAATCATCATAGCAACAATAAAGACAAATAATTATAGGGCACTTAACAATGTGAGTGTTTACAAAGTGTGTATCTACATGATGCTAAGTGCTTCGTACTATAACCTAATTTAATCTTCACACCAAACTTACTGATTTAAAGAGTGAGTGTCTTGCCCAGGGTCACACAGTTAGCAAGGGTTGGAGCTGAGATGTAAAGACTGCTGCCATCTTAACTCCTGCTGCTATCTCTGCCAACTCAATCAAAAGACTTGGTGAAGAAGAAAAGGACATAAGCTCCTCAGGAAAAAGTTGGTGATACTGTGGTTAAACCCACTCTAGGAAATGGAATGGTCTCTCACTGCCATTAGATGCTTCACTCCATTGGAGAGGTCATTTAATCAGGCAGAAATGTCCTGCTGGGAGACTGGATACAATGACCTATTTCTTTCACGTTGCCATTGATTGTTCTGAGAGGAAAGCAGTTTTTGCTTGATTTCCCACTTTGACTGGGCAAATTGGTATTGCTCACCCTGTTACTGGAGCAATGATTTTCTTTATGGAACCTGAGTGGGAGGCAGCTCCTCTTGGTATAAATGCCAAGTGGTGGGGCACCTTGGTCTTGAGATGTGCAGTACACCTTTACGTTCGTTCCAGCCCAATATTTTCTGTGAAGTTGGAGCTATTTGCCTCCAGTAACTCAGAAAACCAGAATGAGGAGCAACTACTTTTTAGGCTTATTATGAATTTTCAGTCTGGTTTTGGGAATCTCTTATTTAGCTCTGCATGTTTCTTTTTCTCTTCAGGATAAATTCAGTGGAACTCATTACTTTCTAAAAATGTCACTTATTTACAGCAAATGTAATCTACCACAACATTCCCACTGAGACAAAATCTCTTGTGTCTCCGAATGCCTCAAAGCAGACAAAAAAAGAGGCGCTCTTGTACACATATACCTACAGGAATAAAGTAATCATTGAGCTAATTAATTAGCTAATGTTTTTTTTTTTTTTTTTCATTGCAAATGCAGAAATGACAATTCCATTCGTGTGACGATGCTATTGTAACCTGGTGCTCTGTCCCCATGTGGACAGTGTGTCACAACTAGTTTCTGTGTAGATTTCAAGAGAGATATAAGGACAAATTTTTCACTTCACAAATCAGTGAAGATGTAGCACAGGGCGGCTATATTGCACACCAATGATCAACCAATACAATTCTCCTCCTTCCGTCTCCCTCAGCCCCTCCCTCACCAGCCAATATTGGCAGATTGTCTGTCCCAGGCTTCATGGACAAAATAGAACTAGTCAGCTTATGCTTGTTAGACTTGTCTCCCTCCATTTTTAGATTTACCTCCAACAATACTAATTGCTACCTTTTTTTCTCCTATCTTATAGGATGTGCTTTCCTCCTCCTCTCTGATTGTAACTGCTATTCTTTTTTGACTCTTTTGAGATTTATCCTCTTTAAAGAGTTTTTCTCTTTTTCGGATCTTCTTTTCACCTCTTTTCTATTTCCTCAGATAGACACATGCTCAGAATCCTTTCGTTGGTCCTGTCTCCTTCTAAATTTACACCTTAGCTTTACTTTCAATGAAAAACTGCTTGGGGGACTTATATATACTTCCCATCTTTTCACCTCATGGCTACTCCTCACCCTCTGAAGGGGCATATCTGCCCTCAGCACTCCAGTAGAATTGTTTTCCTGTTTTACCTTGCTTACATTAGGAGTACTTTATTATATGCTCTCATGGCCCTCAGCTCTTAACTCCACTGCATTATAATAGCTGTTATAGTCTTTACTTCACCGTATTTTAATGACCTGTGTTCATCTGTTTCCCCCACAGACTGAGCTTCTTCTACAAGGTAGGGAACTAGTATTTCTATAGATTGAATACTCCCTTTAGAGTTAAACATACGTTCTGGCGCATTAACATGTGGAAAATATTCTTCCATAAATGAATAAATATTTGTGAACATCAGTAATAGAATTATTGATCTAAATTTCTCCCCAGCACATCACTCATTCCCTTATTTATGAGTGCAGTAAATATTCATGCAGTGCCTACTCTGATATAAGGTCTGTGTTAAGTATTGGAGTAAGTGGTAAATGAGATGATGTATAAAGTCCCTGAGCCTATGGAATTCCCGTTATGGTTGAAGGACACTAATAGTAAATGCATAAACAACTAATTAAAATACCTTATAATAAGGATAAGCAGTATGAAGGAAATAAGAGAGAATGGTGGGATAGAGTGTGACAAAGAGGTTGGGTCTCCATTAACAGAAGGACTTTCTGAGGTGGTGATAATTAAGCTGGGGCCAAGGACAAAAGGATCATCACACAAAGATCTGGGAGAGGCCGTTTCAATCAGAGGAAGCTGCAAGGACAAAAAGGGCCCCAAAGAAAAGCTTGGCATGTTCAAGAAATGGCCAGGAGATCCTTGTGGCTGTGGGTTAGTGAGAGAGGAACAAAGTATCTGTAATTTGATATCCTGCTTTCCTTAAAAGGTCCAAGTGAGAAGCAATATAGTGTATCAAGCTTTCCTTTACCTCAGGGACTTCATTTGCCTGTTTACCTTCTGTCTAGATTGCCTTTCTCTCTCCATTTATCCTAGAGGATAACGTGTCCTTCATGTGTATAAGCTCACCTGTTCACCTGTTCTCCTTTTCTCCTGTCACCTCCTGGAGTCTGCTCTTCAATTATTCCCACTCTCTCTTGCACGTTTGACTCCTGCCTCTTGCTTTGTTTCTTCTTTGTGGGCTACAGAGGTGCTAGTCTTCTCTATCCTTACATAAAACTCTTCCCTTGACCTGTCGCTTCTTAAACTCAGGAAGATAAGAAATGCTTCTTTTGCATTCTTTCCCAGTGATGGTAGGAAAGGAGTGAGGTTTGAGAAACGAATAACGAGAAAACTCACATAGGATGGCCCATGTCTTCTCTAGAAGAGAGGTGAAGCAATGTGCTCAGTGGGAGAAGGCATGGTTCAATATAGTCCAGTACATTTAGAACAGCTGACACTACTGTCATCACCCATTCACTGAAGTCAGAAACCTGAGTGAACTTTGATCTTTCCTTCTCAGTCACTCCCCTTCTTTGTCCTCATTAAGCAGTCACAAAATTCCATTGTCAATTTCCTTGTTATAGATCTCACTCATTTCTCTTCTTTTTGGACCCTCCGTTCCTATCTCTCCCCTCTCCCTCTGTCCCATGCCTCGCCTGTTGTTGTGGTATCATAATGAGTCTTTCCACCTCCATTCTCTCTGCCCTTGTCTGTATTCTGTATTCTACCCCACCTTGCCCTTTGTGCTGTTTTTCAGAAACATCCAGTGTCCATAAGGACATGTCTTCCCCATCCTCCCACTCATGGCCTTCTGTAGTTTGGCTTCAACTTTGTCTGACTTCCTCATGTTTCCTCCCTATATTTAACCAGAGTGGCTGTTTCATATTATTCTAATTATAGGCTTTGAGTTCTTCTAAAACTTCTTTATTGGGTGCTCCCAGCCAAGAATTTCTCCCTTTCTCTTTGTTATCTGATGCTTACCCATCTCATTGTTATCCGCTTGACAGATCACTCTCGTTAATGGTGGCATTTCTCATTTCTCAATTCCAAGCAAGTTCACGTGGTTTAGTGTGTGTGAGCTCAGATATTGGAGGCAGACTACCAGGTTCAAATTTGGGATCTGTCGCTTGCTACTTATGTGCCCGTGGACAAGTTACAACTCAGTTTCTTCTTCTGTAAAATGAATATCTTAATAGTACCCACCTCGTAGAGGTTTTATGAGGATCAAATGAGAGGATGTAATCCTGGCATATGGTCAGTGCTCAGTAAATGTTACCTATTGCTGTCACTTATTTGGTCCTTAAAATGCCCTACATTCATTTGTTAGCTTTGCTGGTAGGTGTATAATCCTTCTGTGGCAGAGAGGGTTTTGTACTTTCAACAATACTATGTGTATTATCATTTCAATAAAGACAGTGGAAAGTGATTTCTATCTCCTGAATAAATTTCTTGGTTGCCTGAAAGGAAGTTGCTGTTTCTCTATATTGTAGTTTGACCCCAATTGAAATGATCCTATTTGCAAAATGAAAATAATTTCTTTTTTAAAGACAGTAACAAAATCTCATTCAGGGTTAAATGAAATGACTCTATATATGTATGAAATCTGAATGCAGTGATTTAAAATTTTTTAAATTTCTGGTAATCAAATGAGATTGTGATGTTTATCTTTAATGGCATAATTTTTCTTTATAGAAATGGCATAATTTTTCTTTATAGAAAAATTATATGCCCTGTTTTTAATGTAACAGTTCTGATAGGTGATGTTTAAAATGCTGTAGGAAACAAAACTTAGTTGTAATATTGGGTATTAGCTTGATGATCACCAATGTCCCTTTCAAGTCTAAAATTCTTATAAATTTTAAATTGCTTTCAAATGTCTTACAATCCTCTAATAACCTTTAAGTGATTGATTTAATGCGCTTCTGTTATGTTCCAGGCACGGTGTTTAGAATACAAAGTGAACTGGGCACATTTCCTTCCTTGGAAGACCTTATAGTTCAGGGTGGGCAACTTACTCTGTGAAGGGCTAGGTTAGTTGTTCTCAGTTGGGGACAATTTTGACGCCAGGCAACATTTGGCAATGTCTGTAGACATTTTTGGTTGTTAAAATTGTAGTGAGGGAGTGGGTGGAGTGCAATAAAGGCAGAGTGAAGTTACGGGGTAGAAGTGCTACAGGCATTTAGTGAGTAGAGGTCAAGGCTATTGCTATACACTCTACAATGCATAGGACAGCCCCTCTATAACAACAAATTATCTAACCTCAAATCTCAATAGTGCCTAGTTTGAGAAATTCTGAACCAGACAGTAAACAGTTAATAAAGAGTGAGGGTATGATTTCATAGGCTGTAGGATCTGTGTCATAACAACCAAACAGCCTCTGTGGCATGACTGCAACTATAGATAATATGTAAACAAATGGGTGTGCCTGTGTTCCAATAAAACTTATTTACATGAGCAGTCAGTGGGTTGGATTTGGCCCTTCAGCTTAAGTTTGCTGACCCCTGCTCTAGTTGAAATGGCAGAAAAAAATTAGATAATTGATTATAACATATTACATTATGTTAAGCTATATAATCAAAGTTTTTACAGATTTACACTGGAGCTCAAAATATGGGCACTTTGCCTGACCTGAGATATCAGAGATGGTTTCTTGAAGGAGAAAGAGTATGAGCAGACTTTCTTTCTTTCTTTCTTTCTTTCTTTCTTTCTTTCTTTCTTTCTTTCTTTCTTTCTTTCTTTCTTTCTTTCTTTCCTTTTTTAAGAATGTGGAGTTAGACAAAAGGAGCAATTTCAGGGAAAGGAAATAGCATCAGCAAAGACAAAAAGTGTGAAATAGCATCGTGAGGGTAGGGAACTAATAATAACAAAAGAAGTAGGAGTGGTGGTGGCAGTAGTAATAGTAATAGCAGCTAACATGTAGTGAATGCTTACTACGTGTCAGGAACTCTTATAAGTATTTTGTAGAAACAGAGCTCAGTGTGGCTGGGTAATGCAACAAAATGCTATATATATATATATATATATATATATATACACACACACACACACACACACACACACACACACACACACACACACACACATATATATATACACACACATACATACCAGAGCCAGGACTTTATTCTACAGGTGGGTAAAACTAGGAATGAGAAGAGTAAGGTGGAACAATTAGTAAGACTTGATTGCACATTATGGGTAAGGGCAGAGAGAGGTCACAAGTTTCTGGCTTGGGCAACATTAATGGAATATGGAGCTACTGGAGGAGAGGCAGGATTAATGGGGGAAATGCTCAGTTTAGTTTTGAATGTATTGTGTTGGAGGTGCTTATATCATCTGGAGCACAGGGTCAAGTTCAAATAGGTGTCTGTACCTGTAAGTAGACATGAGGACTATATTAAATTAATTAGAATTTAAGGAATCAGGTAAGAAAACACAGCAAATAGGACAATGGATTTAAAAAAGAGCATCCTGAGAATCACTAATATTTAAGAGAAGAGTGGATTTAAAAGAAAGAGAAAGGTAGGAAGAGATCAGAGAAAGTGATATCATGGAAGCCAAGAAAATAGAAAGTTTCCAGGTGGGTGGTGTAGTCAGCAGGGCTCAGTGCCAAGGAGAGCACCTGTAAGTTGAGAGCTGAAAGTACCATTGTAATGGAGAATTCAGAGGTCATGGGTAATTTTATTTTGCTTTTGAATCGGAGAGACTTATTCATTTTGAAATTCAGAGGCATAAAATCTAGTACAAGTAGAGAAGCTAAAGATATAAGAAACATAAATGTTGAAACAGCATCCCAGGGGAGAATTCCAATCTTTTCTTATATATTCATTAAAATAGAGTACATACAAGAAATCTTATGAAGAAATATTTTGTAGGCTTATTTTGAGTTGTAAATTTTTGAAAAATGTATTTCTTTATGTAATCTTTTAATAATTCATGTTTTATAATTATATTCTCCTTTCCCCTAACTCATTAGCTCTATCATTAAATTTTACTGAAATTGTGGGCTTGAGGGACTCAACATCTATTTGTTATAATAAAATTTAAAAGCCACAGTCATAGAACAGTAAAACTGTGGGGATATTTTTATGTGATTAGCAAGTGGGACACAAACTTCATAGATTTGAAACTTTAAGACTCCAGAGAAAACCTAGGAGACAATGTCCATCTTGGGTTGAGTTCATTCAAGTCATTCCTTGACTGCCATGCATTTTTAATAACAGTGATATGACAGGATTTTTTGCTCTCAAGCAGCTTTCCATCTTATCATTTTATATATTGATTGCACAAAGGATTTACAGAAACTGAGAATGTTGTTGATGAGAAAAGATTTATGTACACAAAGCACTTGAATAATTGAATCATGAAGAAATGTAACAAAATGCTATTATCACATGTCAGAATCAGTGGTACAACAACCTGTGCTAACAAATTTAAGGAAGGGAGAGCCTTGCCTCTGTTGGGATCATCGCCACCTACCAGCTCAGCCTATAGGCTGTTCTTCTCTAGAAAAATTCAACTGAATTACTCTTAACAGAAGAACAAATTCAACTGATGAAGAACGAAGGGGTGATTTGAGGCATCGACATATTGTTTGCTCCTTGAGGACAGATTGTGTCTTATTTATCTTTGTATCCCCCCTGGGCCAGGGTACCATGACTACCATTTATTAAGTGCGTAGTCAATGGTGAATTGATTACATTTGGCCATTGGGTTAGTACAACCAAGGCAGGTTGGACCATGTGCTTTATGGATACCCTCCAAATAACGGTGCTAATAACGAAGAACATCGAGGTTCAAGAGAAAGTGAGTTGTGCGAACTCCACCTATGGAGGACTGGGAGTGAAAGTCATTGGTAAGAAACCAGACTAACTGTTTGATGTACCATCAGTGGCTACTGGCCATACTCACTGGGCTCCTCCCTCCATTATAACAGCAGTGATTCAGAAAAATATGCTTCCTGTGCGAATGAATGAGCTAATTCTGGCTTTACGTAGACAAACAAAACAGAAGTAGCCAATGCTTCCACCAGAGCAGCTTCTTATGAAAGACATTTAAGGTTAAGAGAAAGCTTATATGAGAAAAATAAAGTGAAATCCACAAAACAGGATTCTCTCCTTTAAGGGTTTATCACCCTGGCAGTTTCATGAAAATAATGTCGAGAATGACTGCTTTGTGATTTTTGCCAGCTTTTTTCCCTATAGGCAAAAAGTATTTCTGAAAGAGATTTGCAAAAAGTGTGGACTCTGATAACACTTCTAGTTGTCAGGTTTTTCTCTAATGAACAGCTTATCAGTAAATGTGCTCAGTGGATAATTACCACATTAGGGCTTATTGGCATAAAGTGTAGTAGAATGCTCATTATCCTTATGCAAATTTGGATTTATTGCAGGTTAAAGCCCGTGACTTGAAATCTAAGTCTTCTGTCATAAATTAACAGACCTGTGTACTAGCCATTGGCAGTGACAAAGGTCCCCAGGAGTGGGGTCAGTGAATCAAGGCTGGGTGGGTCTCACTCGTTGGAATGTCTCACAAAGGCCGGCGGAGCTGGTTATGCTGCAGAGGCTGTTTGCTGTTTTTGTGTTGTTTTGATTTTATTTCATTGTACGGGGCATCCAGGCTGTCCAAGCAATGGTTCAAGCTGTGGTTGATGCCAAGGTGTGTCACACACCAAGGAGCATGGTACTTTGGAAGTTGTAGATTTCAGATAGAGCTGTGTTGTGGTTCCAAGAGACCTGTCAAATGAGAGGTGTGGATCCTAAGGTAAATGTTCTGATTCCTAGGCGTCTTGGTCAGTCCAGGCTCCTATCAAATACCATAGTCTGGGTGGCATATGCAATAGACATTTCTTTCTCACCATTCTGTAGGCTGAGGAATCTAAAATCACAGTGCCCAAGGAATTGATGTCTGGACCTTCGTGCTGTGTCCTCGCTGGGTGAAGAGAGAGGCCATCTCTCTGGTGTCTCCTCTAAAAGGGCACTAACCCCATCAGAGGGTGCCACCCTCATGAATTAATTACCTTCCAAAGGCCCCACTGCCTAATGCCATCACACTGAAGGGTAGGGCTTCAACATGAATTTGGGGGTGAGGGCTGCACAAAATCTAGTTCATAGCACCAGGGAAGGCTTGGGACTCAAAGCAGGGAAGGCCCGATCTAAGCAGATCAAGGTCCACAGTTGTCTCAGGTCTTTCAAGGGGAGTGGAGCACATGGCAGCATATACAAGAGAAGCCAGGACTATAGTCAGTCTATGTAACAGCAAAAACGAGTGTCAGACAGTGGCCGCATGGGAGTCCATAGGTCATGAGTGGGTTTGCAGACCTAATTCCACACTCTTAACCAGAAAGTGGGGCAGAGGTGGCTCCTGGGCCTCATGTCTCTGTCAGGACTGATTCAGAACAGACGGGATCTCAGGGCCCCACGAGTCTCTCAAATTACATTCTGTTTTCCTGAGATTAAAACAAGGCAGCAGCTGGTCTTACATAGTTGAAAGCCTCATTCAAATCTGTTTGTTCATAGAAGGAGGTTGGTGTTTGGTGTTTAGGGACTTCTAATACTTTTGTAGGCCCTGATTGATTTATCGACAAACAATTGGGGGAACTTTCTGAAGCCCTGGAGCCCGACTAATGAACACTATTCCCACCCAGCACACGTGAAATTCAGAATTAACACCGAGAGACTCAGCATCTCAAGGACAGGAAAAGCATTACTTCAGTTGTCTCTTCAAATGAATAATTAGTGCTCATAAAGGAAAATAGAGTCTTTCATGCCTAAGGCATATGTCCAGGTTTCTGGTGAGGGAACAACATTCTTACCACACTGTGAGTGTTTATGTGGCTGGGGTAAAATAAGTTGCGGTTTTAGTGTTGATCCATTAGTAGTGTGTGGTGGGTGAAAGTTCTGTAATTGGTCCCAGGGTAAAAACAGCCTGGTATTTATAGACTATCAGAGGAAAGCGGGTTAGGGAGGCAGGTGACTTGTCGGCTTTACACCAATGACTTTTATATCTTCCAGGTTGCATTCAAATGTTTTACTTGACTCAGGAAAAAGGTAGTCCTTTCTGTCTCATCCTAAATTCAGTGTGTTGGCTGGATGTATCCGTAGAAAGCATCCCTCAATTTTCATAATTTTCCATTACAAAACAGGAGTAAGCCTTTCTCTGTTTAAGGACAGTACAGACTGTTACAGATGTAAGGTGTAGTCCAAGAATTACCATGGCAGAGAAGGAATACAGAGGTAGCAATGTGTTCTCCACACAGCAAGTATTCAGCATAGGATGATGAACAGAGTGGCATCCAAGTAGGTGGCATCCAAATAGGTGGCATCCAAATAGGTGGCAGAAGAAGCACTTATTCGTTGTATAGAATGTCTCAGTCCAAATGCAGCTTTGAAGCTCTGTCTGGTCTCCTTGTTCTGTGAACCAACCGCCTTAAGGCCTAGATGAGAGGCAGAATTGACAGGATTTCTTTTCGCTGAACCTCACCTTCTTGACCAGTGGCCTTCTATGCATTGGATGCAAGAGAGATGTCCCAAATGAGAATCATATCAGCCCCAGCATGAAGAGCTGAAGTGATAAGAAGAATCTAAAAGTCTCATGTAAAGAAAGACCCAAGAGATGGTTCTCCTGAGAGCCTATTATACAGAAAACAGTCAAAGGAAGCGAGGCCCAAGAAAAAGGCTATATGCAGAGATCCAGGGGAGTTACTGACCCGGTTTATTTCCATTTATTAAATTGTCCCTTTAAAAACTTCCCACCCTTCTCCAGTAGCTCCATTGGATCATTGATGAGTTAATTTTGCCCTAGACCAATTTCAAAGCTTGAGGATAGGTAAGAAGAGAAGCTTTGAGCTATCCCTAGGGAAATTACAGGAGCAAATAAATTTCATTTTTATGCCAGCTCAGATAGATTAATAGTGGTAGAGTTGCAAAGGATTCTGGTGTCAGAGGAAATAACTATCCTTGAGTTGCTATGTTGCTTCCTAGTTCATGTTTTAAATTTGTACTATATGTGTTCTTAAGCAATATATACTATAATTTGAGTGTTTAAGATTTGTGTAAATGGTATCTTACTGTACATTATCTTTGTACGGCTTTCCTTTGTTAAGCATAACACTTTACAGATTTACCTATAGATTCATGTAGATTTAAACCATTCATGTTAACTGCCATTTAGTGTCTTATTGTAGGAATATACTTTGTTTCACTTATTTTGCCCCTTCTGGTGTGGCTGGACTTTTATGTAGTTCCTAGTTTTCAATATTACGGTTAAGGCTACAGTGAAAACTCCTGTATGTTTTTTATTCACATCTGGTCAGAGTTTATCCAGGTATAAACTGGTATAAACCTATACTTAGGTATAAATTTATACCTAGAAGTTCAGTTGCCTGCTGGGTTGTAAGCTGGGTGTATCGTTAACTTTACCAAATAATGCAACATTGCTTTCCAAAGCAGTGTAAAAATTTACACTCCCACAAGCAGTATGTAAATGTTCTTGTTTTTTTGCATCCTTGACAATATTTGGCATTGCCAGTAAATCATCATATAGTAAAATAAATTCAATAGAGTATAAGCCAGATTTACCCTGTAAAATTTATACTTACAATCTTCTTTCATTTTAAGTTCCTTTTTCCTACTGAGAATCTAGAGACATCAACAGTGTATAAATTGCATGCTTCCTACCTCATTTCCCTCTTATTCTGCTAAGCCCCAGTGAGAGCCTCCCTTTCAGCTGTCAGTTTAGACCTGGTCTCTTGTTAATTGGCAGAAACTTGCTGCCTTTCCACTTAAAATTGGTGTAGTTCTTCCAGTCCTTACAAAATTTTATTACCCCAACCCCAATATCTCACATGTGCTGTCTTTCAAAACTGTTAGGATATGTGAGAAGATCACAGTCTGAATACCTGTATTTAGAAGATAAAGCAAAACACAACCAAATCCCCAAAGCATATATGATTACTGAATAATTGAAAGTGAAGGCACCAAAACTGTTATAAAAGGATGTTTTTATAGAAAAAATTATTCATCAAGATATTCATTTTCTACCCACTTTAGACTTTCCCCTCTGGGTTGTTGATGGAAATCCTTGTATTCTTTCTAGAATTCAAAATGTGTAATTAGCATTTGAGTCCCTTGGGCCTATGGCTTCCAACAGTTACTGTCATAGAAAGTCATAAAGTTACATCTGATAGTCATGGTGGACCATGTAGTTGACCTAATCTATGATTCTCATTAGTGTGGACCCTTAAGTGTTTTTCTTATATTTCTACAATAGTTGAAACAAAATATTTATTTTGGTTATTGACAAAAAACAAACCAAAACTTGGTTATATAGCTTAATGTGAAAACCCAGCTGTGCAAAAAAAAAGAAAAATCCCTGCCCTTAATTAATTAATTAATTAATTCCAATTTGATCAATTAATTTCAATAGCGTCCCAATGTATAGAAAACTACTAAATTTTTCACAATCAGTACTCTGAGGTTTTTCTATCAAGAATGATATCAGTTTTCCTTCTCTGAGTAGGAAGTGAAATTTGACGCTACAATGGCCTATAATTTGTATAAGGACTGACAATTAAGTTTGTGAACTTGTTGCAATGATGTTGCTAACCTTTTTTTATATCAGAGGATTATTTATTATGAATCTGTACCAACTGGACAAACAGTTCACCAAGTTTACTATTTGGAAGTGATGAAAAGGCTGGGTGACAAAATTAGACGACCTGAACTTTTCACCAACAATTCATGGCTCTTGCATCACGACAATGCACCAGCTCACACGGCACTGTCTGTGAGGGAGTTTTTAGCCAGTAAACAAATAACTGTATTGGAACACCCTCCCTACTCACCTGATCTGGCCCCCAGTGACTTCTTTCTTTACCCGAAGAGAAAGGAAATATTGAAAGGAAGACAGTTTGATGACATTCAGGACATCAAGTGGAATATGACTACAGCCCTGATGGCCATTCCAGAAAGAGAGTTCCAGAATTGCTTTGAAGGGTGGACTAGGCACTGGGATCGGTGCATAGCTTCCCAAGGGGAGTACTTCGAAGGTGACCGTAGTGATACTCAGCAATGAGGTATGTAGCACTTTTTCTAGGATGAATTCGCGAACATAATTGACAGACCCAAAGTACTTCGTAGACAACCTAAAGAAGTAGTTTGACAAGGATGGAAACTTTGAGATCATTAATTTATTGGGCTTGAATACACCTCTGAGCATTCATTGATTAATTTATCAAATAGCTATGTAGTAAGTACTTCTTTCTATATGTCAGATATTCTGCTAAGTGTTGGAGATAAAAATGATGATCAGATGGAAGGTATCCCACTTCTTGTTGAGATATGAGATCTAGTTTCCATTATCTTTTGGAACAATGTGGTGTTTAAGGACATCATATCCTATAGCCAAAGAGAAATACTTTATCTCTAGGGCTTTTACATTTAACTTGAAAAGTAACATTACGAATGTCTGACCTATGACCTAAGATTATTATGCAATGCATGTATTCTTCTATTAGGTGCTAAATATTTTGACTGCAATAAGAATTTTTATTATAAACGTGTCTCATGTTTAATGTTGAAAAGGAAGAAGATGGAGATAGACACACAGAAACACAAAGAAAGAAATCATAGCATGAAGTGAGCATTGTTAATATGCAAGTACATAGAGAGGATGAAGCAAAGGCTGAAAACTATGATAAAGTAAATAATTTTTATAAGAAAAAATTAATTCATCTTCAAACACTTTTAAAAAGCTGAAAGGACATTTTCCCTTAGTATTATTCTCATTGCATCTTTCTCTAGTTCACTTCAATTCAGTATAGTTAATGTATATTAAATACCTATTATGTATCAGATAGCACTATGCTAGCCATGGATGTAATAAAATTGGTATAAAATGGTTCCTTCCTTCAAGAAGCCCAGAGACCAGTGAGAGATATTGGCAAATAGGTTGAAAATAATTGTAGTAATCATGATGAAGAATAAAGGTGCTGCATTGTGTAGATGTTTAAAATACTATGTGAGATTTCTGGTTATGATGCATAAGCTTGTATCAGAGCGACCTGCCACCAAGAACAACTAGAAAATCTAAACAAAGCATAAGATTGATCAGTCTGAAGGCAACAGAGATCTACCAAGGCGGAGAGGACTTGAAGGGCCAAGATCCTGAGAAAAGAGAAGGGAAGCACAAGAGGTGAGACCAGAAGTCCGCATATATTTTTTCCCTCAAGCAGCCAAGCAGGAAGTGATATCAAAGAGTCTGAGAATTTGAGCAGCACTTTTAATTGTCTCATGGAGCTGGGGAGACAAAAATTGAGTCCAGATCTATCCAAGGAGGCTGGACCTTGACAAATACTCTGGGTGACCCCTGAAGAGGTACTCTCTAGGACTAAAAAAAGCCAACACAACTAGACCAGTTCCCACAAAAATGGAAACATAGCTTTGAATCAGTTCAGTTTCAGAATGGATTAAGAAGATCTACCACTGTTCTAAACACCTGCCAGAAGCAAAAATGTTTTCTTCCTGGAGTATGGTAGATTATGCAGAACCTCAAATTATTTTTTTTTCAGGATTTTATACACAGAGTCTAGCAGTTAATTAAATATTGCCAAGTATACCAGGAGATAAGATCAAGTGCCAAAACCTAAGGGGAAAAAATTGACATTAGAAATAAACATATAGAAGAGCCATATGTTGGAGTTACCAGAAACAAACTTAAAGATAACTGTAATAAATATTCTCAAGAAAATAGAAGACAAGATAGAGAATTTTGGCTGAGATGTGTAAAAGTATGAGGTGGAAGTTGTCGAATGGAAGATACAATATCTAAAACTGAAAACTCACTACATATTTAAGAACATAAGACAGAGCTGAAGAGAGGACTGTTATCTAGAAGGTAGATCAATAGAAAATAAAATAAATGCAAAAACTGCAATTACGTTTGCACCAACCTAATATACAAAGTGGGGAGAAAAGAAAAATGAAAACATCAGAAAAAAGAAGAGAAGACTTATGCAGAACAGTGAGGGATCTAATATATTAATACTTTAACTTAGGATCTGAGAACTAGAGAGAAAGGATGGAGAAGAAACAATAGTTGAAGATATGTTCACTTCTTTTCCAAAATGGAAGAAAGATATCAAGCCCTGATTAAGCATTTTCAGGAAGTGCAAGCAGAATAAATAAAAAAGCAATAAAACTGCTGAAAACAGAACACAGAAAGAAACTCTGAAAAGCAACCAGAGAAAAAAATGCAGTGCCTTCATAAAAGCACCAATAAGATTTAAAGTTGACCTCTCAAGAGACATGATGGAAGCAAGAAGATAATGCAATAACATCTTCAAAATGCTAAAAGAAAACAATTACTCCCTGTGGTAGAATTGTATAATCAATAAAAGTATTCTTTGAAGAATGGAAAATGATATTTTCAAACAAAAAAAAAAAAATGGGAGAATTTATTCCTGGAATGTTTTCTGTAAAAGAAATACTAAAGGACATTCTTTAGGCAAAACGAAGATGTTCTCAGATGGAAACATGGACATGAAAGAAGGAATAAACAGCAATAGAAAGTGTAATTATTGATAGTATAAAAGTAATAATAAAAAGAGAGGTTGGAAGATGCAATACTGTTGGCTTTGAAGATGGAGGAAGGGGCCATGCGCCCAAGCAATGTGGCAGCTTCTAGAAGCTGGAAAAGGTAAGACAACAGATTCTCCCTTAGAGCCCCCAGAAGAACCTGCCAACACTGTTACTTTAGTCCAGTGCAATCCATTTTAGACTTCTGACATCCAGAACTGTCAGATAATAAATGTGTGCTGTTTTAAGCCAAAAAAAAAAAAAAAAAAAAGAAAAAAAGATAATATATGATGGAGTTTGAAATATATGTAAAATTTAAAAAAATCCATAACAAAAATAGAAAAGTCAAGAAGAGGGTAACTGGAGTTGAAGTGTTCTAAGGACCTTCAGTTGTCTGGGAGGTGGTAAAAAAAAAGGCTTTGATAAGGAAAACTGTCAGAAGAAGAAATCAAAGAAGTTGAATTTGTAAATAAAACTTCCTTTCAAAGAGAACTCCTGGCCATATGGATTCTCAGGTGAATAATTCTGAACATTTGAAGAAAACAGTAAGATATTGACATTAAACTAGAGAATTAGACCAAAGGAACAGAGTGTCCAGAACTGACCACACATGTACAGACACGTGCTTTATCTTAAAGGTGATTCTGCATAACAGAAGGGAAAGTGTAGTCTTTTCAATATATGGTTCTTGATCAACTGGATATCTTTTTGGAAAAAAACATAGATATTGACTTCTGCCTCTCACCATACACATAAAACAACTCCAAGTAAAGTGTCGATCTATATGTAGAAGGCAAAACAATAAAGGATCTAGAAGAAAATTGAGACAAATGTCTTCATGGGCAAAATTTTTAAACAGGGTACAAAAGGTACTAACCGTAAAATAAAAAATTAAGAAACTATTATATTTAGGAAAATTAAAGGACCCCATCAACAAAGTAAGAAGTAAGTTCCAGTGTGGGAGAAGATATTTGCAATATAGATAAGCCATAACAACCTCTGATTCAGAATATGTTAAGAACTCTTATAAATAAATTAGAAAAGTGTTATTTTTTAAATTGAACAAGAGAGACTTAAACAAGTACTTCATGAAGGAGTATGTCCAAACGATCAGTGAACCTGTGAAAAGGGGCTCAACTACATGAGTCGTGAGATACATGTAAATTAAAACGCAATGTATTAATAATACCACTACATACTCACTAATGTGGCTACATCAAAAAGACTGACAAAATCAAGTTTTGGAGCAGATGAGAAACCACTGAAACTCTCATACACTGGGATTGGCACTAGAATTTTGTGAAAATTGGGGTAAGTATTTCGGGAAATATTCTGACACTATCTACTAAAGCTGATAATATACGCATACCCAATGATCTAGCAAATCCATTTGTAGGTACATGCCAACAGAAATACATACATATGCACATCATAAAATGTGTACACAGATATTGATAAACACTCGATTTGAAATAGTCCCAGACTGGAAGCCCCCCCAAGTGGCCATACGATAGAGGAAGTAAATAGACTGTGTTATATTCACAAAATGGAATGTTATACAAGAATAAAAATGAATGAACTATGTACAACATAAATAAATCTCACAAACATAATATTGAATAAAAGAAGCCAGATACGGAAGATTATATGTTATAGTTTTCCTTTCATATGAAGTTTAAACCAGGCTATGCTAGCCTATGGTGTTGTAAGTCAATTATCTTTGAAAAAGAGCGAGTTGAGTGAGAGCCATGAGGGAGACTCTTCAAGTGCTGTTATTGTTTTATTTCTTGATGTTCTAGGTGTTGAGTACATAAGAGTGATCACTCTGAAAATTACTCGACTTGTTGACTTTTGATTTGTGCCTCTTTCTGCATGTATGTTTTAATTAAAATACAAGTTTTTAAAAAAATATTATGTCAGTCAAGGGGAAGGGACAGTATATTTTACTTGAGAAGGCCTGAGGCAAATTTGAAAATTGGCCATGATTTTGCCAGACAGAAGAGAGAAGAGATAGGGAACAAATATTCCGTTGAAAGAGCAGTGCAATCGAAATAATACAGAAGTGGGAGAATTCATGGTACCGTGTTTCCCCAAAAATAAGACCTAACCAGAAAATAAGCCCTAGCATGATTTTTTCAGGATGACATCCCCTCAACATAAGCCCTAATATTAATGTCTTTTGGAGGAAAAATTAATATAAGACCCGGTGTTATTTCGGGGCAACACGATACTTCTTTTTCATAAACAAGTATTTGAGTGTGTCTAAAACATGGGGAATTTATGGGGAGAAGGGTAGGAGATTAGGCTGAAGATTAGCTGCGCCCTGTTTATAGAGTGTCACAAGTTGAACAACATCAAGAGGTGCCATTTTCTTGAGCAGAAAGTGTAACGCAGCATTTTGGATTGGGCTGCATTTGTAATACCACCAGGTAAAGAATGTTTTGGCTAGTAAATTCCGAATTTGGAATTTGACCCCCTTTTTCCTGTGGTCCACCTTCCTCCCCAGTTTGTGCATGAATGCAGAGTTTCAGTCTCATTTTAATTAGTTCCTTGATTTATAGCAACCCAAAGTGGAGTGGTTTGGTTTTATCAACTCGCACCAACAATCCCTTTTTTGAAATTGTTGCCTGTTGTCCCTCTCCTTTACAGATGTCATTAAGTGACTTTCCCAAGTTTAAAAGGGTCTACACCGGGACCTCAGTGCCTGAGATGGTGGTTCTACCTCCTGAATCAGGTTGTCCGCAATCTGAGGAAATGCACCCTTAATGAATACCCGAGCATTTCAAGTGGGCCATGGATTGGCAGGAAGAGACCATAAACACACTTTCTTTAATTCCTGAGTTAATTACCCAGGGATAAAAGTATTATCAGAAATATGCTGACCACATAGGGAAGGAACAGATGTAGTGAGTGTTTCCCAATACAGCTTCACTTGGCACCTAGAGTCCTTCACAGCAGCAAGCAGCTGTGAGACACACCATTCATGTGGGGTTGAGTCCTTCCAAATTTTTTTGGAAAGCTCACTTCTTATGACTCTGCCTTATGTGATTGGGACTTCTGTCACATTCTGAAAGAATTGACATTGATAATCTCTGCATGTTCATTCAAAGGAATGTTTTCAGATAGTCGCATCTCCTGGCATTTGATCCAAATGTGGCGTAGTGAGGCCACATCCTCATCTGGAGGGGTGGATCAGCATCCATGAGCAGATGTCCTGAATAAGAAGCTTTGCTTCTAGCTTTGTCATTCTCTAGAAAACTATACTGGTGGCCAAAAAAAAAAAAAAAAAAAATGGATACACATTTTAAGAAAGGAATAAACTGTATTAAAATTAGAATACTCAATATATACCCATAACAAAAAAAATGAATATGTCATGTGTATACATTTTTGTTGGCACCCCTGGTATTTGCCATACAGACATATATACCACAGGAGAAAAAAATAGTAGTAAGCAGGAATTGGAACTGGGGTTTTCCTGAATCTTCACAGCAAGACCCTCCTGGTGTTTTCAGTTTTCAAAATCAGTGAGATACTTCCGGTCAGTGGTTTGTAAATTGTTTGTTGGTGACCTCGGTTTCCTTGATAACGGCAGATGAGGAAGCAGAGTGTGTTTGTGTGTGTGTGTACGTGTTTTTTTTCCTTTGGTTCTAAATCATTTCCAGGTAGTGACGTTTCAGTGAAGAATGGACTTGACTTATTTCATTAACTATTTGAGCCTAAAGGAAAGTGACTAGACCTCCCCAAGCAGCTGACTGATTCGCAAGAAATGTTTTTGGGAAAGTGGGTCTCCTGCTTAATTTCCTATTCCCATCCCACCTGTTGTCAGTGATGAAAGTGAAAAGCCACTCCGGGTTAAAGATGGGTGGGAGATCAGGACGTACTCTTTCCCTCAATTCATGATTGATACTCCTTTGCTGGTTCATTCCAGTATTAGAGTTGGGTGGGATTTGCTAAAATCAATATGGAACTGGTTGTCCATGCTCTGTGGATTCTGTTTCAATGGTCTGTTCATTCACTGCCTTGTCCAGTTCCCTTCCAGAGCCATGCGTGAGTGTGAGCCTGCCTGTATGACAAAGCATCCCCAGTGGGGATGATTGGTGCAGGGGCAGGAAGACAGGCAGGTGCTTACACTGAGGAGATCAGGCAAGGACCCGAAAGAGTGTGACCGCTTGATGGTCACTGGGCTATTTGAGCCTGGCCTTTGTAAGACAGCTACCGGTCTCTTGGGAAATTAGCTTAGCCACTGCCTGAGCCTTGGCCCTGCAGCCTCAGCATTTCCATTTTAGCTACTAATAGTAATCAGGATTATTACTATTTTAATTTTAGCTCATACTAACAATGAAAAAGAAGAACTAGAAATAGTAGTCAACAGTAATCGATTGCTTCCTACATGCTAAACAGTGTCTGCCGTGCTTGTATCATGAACTCATCCAGTCCTCACTAGCTCTGGGACATAAGTACTGCACTGCCACTGGGGAGGAAAACAAGGACAGCAAAGCACAAAGAGAGTGTGCTCAAGGCCATATAACTACCTCAAAGTTGGAACTGGAATTAAAATCCGCACAGTCTGGTTCCGGAGCACGTACGGATAGCCACTGTGCTCTACTTCCTGACTAGCTGTTTGTCAAGAATTATCAGAAAGTGAGAAATTGTTTTGCACCCTAACAAAAGTTCACTAGTGACTTAGTAATATATCAGGATACCGACATATTAAATTATCGTGGAGGAAAATCATTCCGGAGCTTTGCTGTACAATACAGAAGCCATAAGCCATAGGCCCTATGGCATTTGAAAGGGGCCTGCTCTGAATTGAGGTGTGCTGTAAGTGTAAAATACACACTGGATTTTGAACACTTGGTAAACAAAAAAAAAGTAAAACATTTTATAAATAATTTATTATGTTGATTACATACTGAAGTGATAAAGCATTCTGGCTCTATTAGATAAAATGCATTAAAATTCATTTCACCTGTTTCTTTTTACCTTTTAAAAACGTGGCTACTGGAAAAATTTAAATTGCGTATGTGACTTCCATTATATTTCTATTGGACAGCACTTCTCTAGAGACTGTAAAACCTATGAAAACTCTAGAACACCTTTTTCCTCAGACCTGTGAAACTCAGTCGCTCACCTGGATTAACTTCTGGTCAACTTGAGGCAGTTGGTCCACCATTTGAGTTATGCAGTCAGAGCAAGCAGTGCTGGCCCATGGTAGGGATATTCCATCCAGGCTGTGGGAGAACACACTGGACTATTCTTACTCCAGTGGAGTGCCCGAGCTTCACGAAGCTGAGTACAGGAGGGTAGACTAAGTGAAAACAAGTACATACAAACGTGTAGTATTGGCAGGTGGTTGGGATTCCAGTAGCTGGAGCAAGACTCTGCAGGATGTACTGTGTCAGTGACGGTGAGTGTATTCTAGGAGAGCAGAGGGCACATATGTGTGCTTAAGGCAGCTGGGGCCAAGTTGTAGAGAATCAGGAATCAGAAAAAGGAGTGCTTTTAGACTGACAGAAACTTATTTGCCAGGGGTCCTTTGAGAATTCTTTATTGAGCAGCAGAATATTTTGCCATTATTGGCTTCATAACTTACACGAAAATTTCCAAATTTGCTATTTTATATTAGTGCCATCTTAGATGCATGATTCCCTGGTGAAAATTAGAGTGACAGCTTAATCACACTAGCAATATTTACATAAACACTTTCTAAGGATGGTTTACTTGGAGAACACCCAAAGAGGGATAATAGCATCACTGAAAAAAGATTCTCATTTTTCTATTTGGGGGTCTTGTTCTCTTCCTAAACCTTTGTACTTTAAGGTTGACAATGGACTGTATCTTGTCTGGGAGCCTCTTTTCCGTGCATTAACCACACTGATCCTGGAGATGGAAGATCTTAGAAGGGAGCCAGGATCTACCAGGTAACAGCCAGGCTCTGTGGCTCTTGGGCAAGTGTTACAATCAGGCTCTAGGAGTGAGGAGTAAGGAGGTCTCTGGAGGAGTGGCACAGCAGAGGCACAGTTTATGTGGACATTATATTCTAAAGTTGACATGTGAGGGGAAAAAATGGTTAGAGTCCACTTTGCCCGTGACAAGGCTTTTAAACCACTCCTAAAAGTCCAGGTCTCTTGAAAGCTCCAAAACCAAGAGTCAACATCATTGATTTATCTTCGCATTTCTGCTGAAGCATCTCTTTTCGGACAATATGAAGACTGAGTCTACTTGGAATAAAGCAAAGTGTTAGGTCGTAAATAGATAATGTTCTCACTCCCTATCATTTCCTCCCGAATTTGGACAGCTGAATTTGTGTAGTGATACATAAATTTGATGCAACCCCACTGTACTGTTTCTTTTGCTAATAAGTAAGTTGACTTGTGTTATGTGTTATATATGCATATTTTATTAATTCACTTTTTTTGCACGTAATGTATGAAGGCAAAGATGAAAAGGCAGTTAAGACATGTCTTCTTTATTGACGAGCTCTAACTCTGGTCAGGGAAACAGACAAGTACACAAATGATAATAATGCAATCTGAGCAGTGCTTTGATGAGGCATTGCCACTGTGCTTCAGGATCACAGAGAAAGGACCTGTAAAGCAATCTGGGGTTCAGGAAATGCTCTAAAGTGGGACACACTGGTCCCAGACACCATCTTTTCTCACTAGATTGCTGCAATGATCTAAATGCTTTCCTACTTCTGTTTTTGTTCCTGGTTCTCTCCCTGCCCCAAATCTATATAGCTCCCTAGCAGCCAGAATATTCTTCTTAAAACATGAGAGGAACATACAAACTCCTGTGCTAAAAACCCTCCAGTCGCTTTCCATCTTGCTCAGAAGCAGAGCTCAAGTTCTGAGGAGGCCTATAAGACCTTGTAGGATCTGGCCCCTGCCACCTCTCTGCCCTCATCTCCAGGAGGCTGCCCTCCTCGTTCTCCCTGACCAGTCACATCAGCCTCCTTGATGTGCTTTGAATATGTCATTCACTTGACTGCTCAGGACTTCGGTCACTGCTGTCTGCCTGTTTGGAATTCCCTTTCCCCAAATATCTACATTGCTTATTCCCCAATGTTTTCAAGTCCCTGGCGAAATGCCACTGTATTTTCTAGGACTTCCCTGCCTATCCTACATCAACAATAACAAGCTTCCATCCCATCCTAGCATTCTGGCTTCCTTTTGGCTAGCTTGGGACAGTCCTGGCATGTAGTACCAATCAATAAATGCTTGCTGAATGAGTAATTTATTTTTCTTTTCTTGCGTGGCTTCTACACATATTGTCCTACTAAATGGATGGATAAATGAATGATGAATATATTCTCTGACACCAGTAGAAGCCATTATTTCCCAGTAGACTATTTCTCTGGAATGACTTTACAGTTCTTTATTGGTACAAAAGACTTCATCAGAACTCGTCAGGAACTCTTTCTTGGGTTCTGCAAAGATGGCATTTCACTCACAAATGGATGTGGCCATTAATCATCTATAGTCATGGAAAGCAGGGTTTGGGGTTGTGGAGAGGGTGTAAGATAAGATTGGGCTGGTCGAAAGAGCCTCCCTCATGTTGAGAAATCCGATTGATAATACGTGGGTAGCTTTTAGGTTAGAAATATATCTGTGTGTGTGTGTGTGTGTGTGTGCATGTGCTTTTGTTTGTGCATGTTATATGTGCGTATATGTATTTTTGTATATATTTAAGTATAAATATATATCATGTAAAGAATTAAAATCAAAGATCCCACAAGGCCAAAGACTCGAACACCCTGAAAGACTGATGGCTCAGCAGAACACTTGATGCTTGGGGAACTAGAAATGTGGGGAGGGCTGGCACAATTTCTCTAGTTCACTTCTAGTTCACTGGCATTCCTTTCTGCTGAGGCTAGCTAGACCTAGAGCAGTGAACAACAACGACCACAACAAAAGTCCCTGCTTTCATATAGCGTACAGTCTGGTAGGTAGAAACAAAGAGTCAGAAAACAAATCTAAACTATACATGTTGCTATAAATGCTGTGAGGAGAGAGAACAAAGTAAAGCACGATGAAGGGGTAGAAGGCAACAGAGCGCCATTTTAGAGAGCTGAGGGTGTAGGGAGCTGAGGCTTGATTGACAGGGAGTTAAAGGACCAGTAGCTGCAAAGACCCGGGAGGTAGGTACTTGTTGAATTCAAGGGCTATAAAGAAGAATCAATTAAGTAAGACCAAGTTATGTAGAGCCTTTAAGCCATGGTAAGGAATTTGCATTTTATTCTGATTACAAGGAAAAGCCATAGGGCACTTTTTAGCAGGGGAGTGAGTGATCTGAATTTAGAAAAATCCCTGTGACTGATCTGTAAAGGATGGAACAGGGTGCCCAGCAGTAGAGACAGAAGGTAGGCAGTTGGCTGTGGGTGCCATCCAGGCAAGGAAATACAGCAATGCAGTTACAGTCATAGCAATGGAGAGGGTAAGAAGTATTAAGTTGGTACAAAAGTAATTGTGGTTTAAAAGGTTAAAAATAACCATGAAAACCACAATTACTTTTACACTAACCTAATAGATGGCTATAGGGGATATTTTGGAGGTGGAGTCAATAGGATTTATTGATGAATCAAATGTTGGGTGTGAGAGGTCAATGACTAAGTGTATCTTTATTAGTCAAGATAATCTAGGTTGTGTTGCGGCAACAAACTGCTCCAAAATATCAGAGGCATAAAACAAAGGACGTTTATTTCTTACAAATATGTCACGTCCTTGTTCCTTGTGTGTTGGCTGATGGCTTTGATATTTTTATGATTGTCCTAACTCTGGGACATGGGATGACAGGATAGCCACTAACTGGAACATCGGTAGCTGACATTGAAAAGGGAAAACAGAAATTTAGGTGGTTTCATATTGGGAACAATTCAATGTTTGGCCTGGAAATGACACATGTCATTGCTACTCAAAACTAGTTGGCCCAAAGTAACCACACAACTCCACCTACCACAGGGTGGCCAAGATGTACAATCCCATCTTGGGCCAGGGAGACAGAGGCTCACAACTGCTCAGACAGCAGCGCTAATGATGCCATGATTTCTTCCTGGGTCATATAACTGTTAATAACATTATCCAAGTGGGGATGCTTGAGAGGAGTGGGCTTAGGGAAGGAGAAATCAATATTTCTATTTTAGCCATGTTTAGCTTAAAAGCCTGTTAAGCAGAGACGTCAAGAAAACAGTTGGAAAGATAAGCCTGATGATCAGAGAAAATCTATAGCTAGAGATATAAATTTGAGCACCAACAAAATATACATGATATTTAAAATAAGGGGACTCACAGAATGTAGTTGGAATAAAGACGAGAGCCAAAGACAGCTCTGGGGCTCTCCACAAGTAGAGATCTTATAGAGAAGCCAACAAAGGAAATGGGGAGAGAGATTAAATGGTAGACAGAGACACACGCGAGTATGGAATCTTAAAAGACCTTGGGAAGTAAATCTTGGAAGAAGGTTATACTGAGAGCTCAATGGAAAGGAGAATGAATCATTGGTTCTGGTAAGCTATGGGCTATCCTGTGGTGTCGTATGGGGTAAGAGACTAATTTGAAGTGGATTCAGGAGAGACTCTGTGTGGAATTGATGAAAGAACTTTTGGAAGAATATTTCTGTAATCAGTACAGTCAAATGGGACTGGTAGTGAGGAGAGACATGACTTCAAGACGATGGGAGCTCAGGAAGGGGGAGTAGGTGTGTGGGCAAGATGATGATTGTGTCTTTTGAAATATTTTGACTTAAGAGAAAGGCAGTCTAATGAAAAATACTCAGATACTGTTTGGAGATAGGAGTCTGGACATAGAGAAGAATCAGAGCTGGCAGAAATATTTAGGGGCCCTCTGCATGGAGAAAAAAGTTGGAACTGAGCACGTAGATGAGCTCTGATAGAAAAAGTACAGAGCAAAGAGTGGAGAGATCAAGGTTGAGCCTTAGGGAACACACACATTAATAAAATCTGAAGAACGAGAAGCTCATTAAGAAATGGGAGAAAATAGGTTGAGTAGATTATATGTCATAGAAATCAAAGAAAGAGAGTTTCAATACCTTTTCAAGAGGTTTTCATCCAGCTTATATGTGCTCATAAATATGTAGGCCACATTCCATACTTTCAGGCCAAATTTTAAGTAGACTCTATTAGAGTTGATTAAATACATAGCCCAAGAACGGCAGAACACTTATGATAATGGTTTTTTATCTCCAATAAATGGGATTGATGGTCTTCATTTTTCTATCCTTTTTGCTACTGTTGCCTCTCGTTCTCTTGAGAATTCTCTAAAGCTGACTTAAAATGAAGATGTTATTAAGGCCATACTCATCACTGTCTTTTTCTTCTCCTCCTCTTCCTTCTCCTCTTTCATTATCATCATCATCAAAATAACGATCATCACCACTACACCTCATTAGATTTGCTACTTTGGTGTTTTAATAAGTAGGTTGCAGCTCCTGCGAGGCACCCATGCTGCTACAGCAGGACATATTGGCAACACTTTTGATTCTATGTTGAGTACTGATTGAGTGCTTGCGTCTACAAATAAATGGTGTCACTAGAATAATTAGGCAGTAATTCCTTCTCTGTTTAGGTGAGTTAGCTCTAAAAAGCATATGCATATGAATAGTCCTGGACTGTAGATGCAGGGTAAAGTGATAACTATGTATCTTAATAAGAAATGGAATAAAAGTGGACTGTGTCCTCCTTTAAGCTAGGAATAATGTGGTCTTATGACACTGCGCTGGAGTATAATTTGGCTCATTTTCAGTTCTGGTGGTCTGTTGGATTTCTTGGTTCACACCCCTCTCCCCATTCATCTCTCCCTCTGTCCTTCCTTCTTCACCAGCATTTCTCACTTCTGCTGAATTCCTTTTGTCAATGACTTGACATCTACTACTCACCCAAGCCAGAGACCTGGAAGTCATTATTATTTCCCCCTTTTTCCTTAAACAGCCATCTGAGACTTATGTGTCCCTAAAGCATATTGACTTATGTCTGTCTTCCCCACTGTCACTATCTTAGTTCAATTATTCATTTTTTTCCTGAGTTATTATCATTTTATGAACCACAGACCAAGGATAGGACAGCACTGTGAAAAATAGAGATTGAAGGAAGGAGACATTGGGACTATTTAGGGCGCTATATTGTACTAATTCACAGGGGCTTAATCCAGATTCCATTTTTCCAGAGCACAATTGGCCATTCTGCATTGAGAATCCACTACGTATTCCTCTTCTAACTTCACTGCACACATATGTGCTTACATGTGTAACACTTCTCCTGAAAGGTAAGCTCCTTAAGGTAGGGGCCAGGCCATTCATTATAGTGCCATCACTTAGTAAGTTCTCTGTGGTTGTTTGCCTGATGATTCAATAAAATGGAGGCCTAAATAGGACCAATGGCAGCAGGAATGGAGCAGAGAAAATGAATGTGAACGACTTGTTGGATATGGAATCAAATATCCTTGGTAAGGAATTGGCACTATGGGCAATGAGGACGGAAGGGTCAGATATACGTATCTACAACAATTTAAAGTTGGGTGACCATGAACAGAAGTAAGAAAGTCAGGAGGAGGAATTGATGAGTTGGCTTTTAGGGCAGGTTGATTTTAAGGTGCAGCAGAGAATTTTAACTTCAGGTAGGTGAATTGTTCCAGCAGCCATTTCACTGTTTGTGGCCTGGGGCTTTGGAGAGTGTTCAGGTTAGAGTTAAAGATATACCAGTGGATGAAATTACCAACTAAGATAGATTAGTGAAAAGGAGAAAGAGAATCTTCATCAGATGATTGGGGAATGCTTTTTTTTAAGGAATTTGCAAAAGATGCTGGTAATAACAGAAGCCAAAAATGAGTCATCAAAGCATTACTTGGAAAGCGTACAGTCAGGAAACCCCAGAAAAGAGAATTTTGAGAAGGGTGTGATGCACAAAAATGTCAGCTATTGCACAGATATTGAGTGTTCTGAGGACAGGCCTATTTAAATTTAATTAATAAAATATTAGTAATCTTATTTTAGAATTATTTACTCATGAGTTAAGTATATTTTATCTTGGGAGGGAACTAGGTTAAAATACAGTATTTGGAATACTATGGGACAAGGTTGTAAAAATTCTCTCCTCTTGCAACTGTGGTTAAACAAAATTCCTTTTTATCAGTTTTTCTTGGAACTATGCTCTAGCCACACAGTCAAGTGAAATCCAGTGATGGAAGCCAAAGAAATAAAAGCTAAGTGACTGGATTTGTCCTGTTACTGCTTTTGAGTCCTCTGCCCATTATTAGGTGTTAAGCATTAGATTTCGGGTTACTGATTGATTTCAGTTGATGCTTTGCCTTTTCTTTGCCCTGGATCTAGGGATACTCTAGAGTCTCTTGATTTTTTCCCCTCTCTGTGCATTCATGGTTCGAATAAGAGTAAGAGAGTCCTGGATAGATTCTCACCACCTTTCAGGTGCTATAGGCCATGGTGTTAGCATTGTCTTCTGGGCAGCCCGAACGGCGGCCGGAGAGGAGGATGTTGTTCGTGTCTCCCCTTGAGCCTTGGTTTGTGGTACATACAACAGGCACTTGCTGGTCAAAATTGTGTTTGGCAGGAAAATGGAGATTTTCTACATCTGTGATGAAAGAAAACCTAGATGAGAGCATGGCCAGTAAATGGCCCACTAGAAATGGGGAAAATAGTGACCATGTCGGGTCAGTGCTATGAAAGTTCTAGAAAAGGTCCTTGAAAAGCTCTGGAACCATCAATTTAACTATGTACTATTCCTTTGTTTATAGGAAGAAACACTTTACTATGTGTGTGTGTGTGTGTGTGTGTGTGTGTGTGTGTGAGTACCTCCTTAGGAGATATTTAATGAAACATCCGATAGTTTACTTCCATGCCAGTCCAAAAATAAACTCTAAATCAAGGAGCCAGAGGTCAATGTGGGTAGGTTTTCCCCACGCTTCCTCTCAGGAGGCCTGTTAGACCTTTGGGGTAGGAAGGTCCCCCAAACACCAGATATTCCCTAGACTCCTTACATACAGTCTTGTCCCCTTGATCACTCTAGTTTGGCCTGATTAGTCGGTACCAAGCTTTCCAGATGCTGATTTTGATTCCAAGGAAAGTTGACAAAGAGAGTGATGACTGATTTAAACATGCAGCAATAGACACGTGTTTGCTGAGGTTTTATTTGTGGTCATCGGGCTCCCTAGATGGGATGCTTTCCTGGGAAATCATAATAGCATTGTGGTTAAATAAAGGTTGTTTCTACACTTTTTTGTCCAAAGTAATTGGAATACATGGGTCAACCTCATAGCCTAATGGTTTTGAGAATACATTTGAGAGTGAGATGGTCTTGAGTTCAAATCCCAGCTCTGCCACTTGAAAACTTTGAGAGCCTGGGCAAGTCATGTGACTTCTCCAAGTCTCAGCTTCCTCATCTATAGAATGAGATGATGGTGCTACCTTTTAGAATTGTGACAATTACAGAAAATTCTAAATGTAAAGTATTCGTCACAGTTCTTGGCACTTAGTATCGATTCTTCATTATTGATATTATATGGAGCCAATCTACCTATCTTTCATTATCAGTGTTAGATGGAGAAATGGATGTCTCAGCAGACGAGGCCAGTACACCATTCCCAGAGCCTCCAATAAGTCATCAAGTCCTATCAGCTTTCTCTCTGAAAATTTTCTAGAACCTTCCCCTCCTTTTCCATTTTCACCATCACTGCTCTAGACCTGGACATTACTTTCTCTTATTTGGATTTTTTTTGGGGGGATATAATAGCCTATACACAGTGCCATATTGTCTTTCATAAAACTTTTTCTGATTATATTTTTCCTTTGCTCAAGGAAAGGAATTGCTTTGGGTCCTCAGTGCTCAGCTTTGTATTTAAGTCTGTGATTTGGCATGAACCTATTTTATCAGCTTAATCATTGATTTTTTCATTTTCTTTATGAATGTCTCTTCTGCGACACACATAGCATTCCCATGTTAATAATAATTCTTTCCATTGTAATTTTTATACTTTCGGTCTTATATACATCATGTTGTTGTAGATTTTCAGGTTGTTTTTCTATTTTTTCACTTGTTTCCTTTTAATCAATTTCCTATGTGGCCACCAGATTAATCTTTTATACAATGCCAACCTGACCTCGTCATTTTCCTGCTTGGGTGCTTCCCCAGTGCATTTAAGATGGAAAAAGAACTGACTCTGGGTGGTGAACACACAATGTGATATATAGATGATGTATTACAGACTTGCACACCTGAAACCTATGTAACTTTACTAACCATTGTCACCCCAATAAACTTTAATTAAAAAAAAGATGAAATTAAAACTTCTCGGCTGAATGTAGGAGGTTTTCTGGGGCTTTATCCAGTTTCCTTCGCTACCCTCATTCCCACTGTATGCAATTCAGCTACACCAATCACTCTCCATTCTGTGAATACACCAAGATTTCTCTTCCTTGTCTTTCTCTGCTCATGCTATTTCTCTTACCTCCCTCTTTCTCCTGGCTCATGCTAATCGTTTATCAAATCTCACCTTAGTACCCTCTCCTTTGGAAGGCGTTTTCTAATTGCCCCTTCCCCCTGCCTAAAGGTTGAATTAGAAGCTCATCCCTGCTTTCATGGCAATTCAGAATACCTTTAAAAAACCAAACAAACAAAAAAAACAACCAAAAAAACACTTGTCATGCAAATTGCTAACTTTTCTGACGGTCTCCCCTTCTAATAGAAGAATTCTATGCTGTCTATTTTTCATCTTTGTATTTCCACAGAGCATGACACTGAATAAATAGATAATGAGCTTGTGAATAGCTGAATAAATGTGTACGTGTGTTTCCTTGAATGGGTTGATTTTTTTGAGGGAAGATCCAGCATCTGTTTCTTCCTTGCATCCTCCACATTTCCTAGCATGGTCTTTTGTACACAGTAGTTGCTCAATAAGTGCTCTGTGAATGAATAACAATCTACATGTCTGTCTTCCCTAGAAGACGCTCACTTCTTCAGGGAAGACATTGTGTTGTAAAAATTAGATGATTTCTAGTACAATGCATTATACATATTCATGCTTTGTTTAATTCTCATGTTTAATTTTTGCTCCGATTTGAAGTAATTTGAAGTCCAGTTATGGTGGGTTATGAGAGTCAGGCAGCTTCTTTATGTTATATAAGCTTATACCTGCTAAAACTATGGCACTGAAACCCTGATAGGTAAGGTTAGCTGGTAATTTAAACTTCAGAGACTGAGTGATGACACTCAAAACTAGGCGTGGACTACTAGTATTGATACATCTGGGGAATTTTCCATTCTTATTTGATTCTTCCTCCCCAACCTGAGAAGTCCACTTATGGCAAACCTCAAAGTAGACAGCTCTGCCCTGGGGGGTTATTGCAAGTCAAGATCTAACAGGAGCTGGGGAATGAGCAGAGGGATAGTGTATTCATTTCCTTTGGCTGCTGTAACAAATTACAAACTTGGTGGCTTAAAACAGCAGAACTGTCGTATCTCATGATACTGGAGGTCAGAAGTCTGAAACAGTTTCATGGGGCTGAAGTCAAAATGCAGGCAAAGCCGTGCTCCCTCTCGAGCCTCTGGGGGGAATGTGGTCCTTGCCTCTTCCGGTTTCCGGTGGTTGCCAACAGGCCTAGACTGTGGCTGCAGTGCTCCCATCGCTGCCTCCACCTTCACTTTGACTTCTTTTCTGGGTGTGTGTCTCATCTCCCTTGACCTCTCCTTCCAAGGATACTGGTGATTGCATTGAGGGCCCACCTGGATAACGCTGGGTACGCTCACCTCAAGGGCCTTCACTGAATCACATTTGCAAAGACCGTTTTTAAATAAGGTAACACTTCTAGGTTCCTGATAGCTTTGGGGTACATTCTTCATCCTGCTCTAGAGACAGATGTCTTTCCACCCTTGCAGACTCAAAGTGCTTAGTCTTCTAGGAACCTGGTTTGCTCACAGACACACCTCATGAGTAAACAGCTTCCTAACTTATGGCCCATTTAAAAGAAGCTGTGAGCAGCTGTGAGGAAGGAGCTAATTTAATTTAGGTCAGTCTCGTGTCATTGGATGGGCGGGTATGGTCACATTCCCCGCTCTCATTATGAAAATAAACAATTAATACTTACTGAGAAGCTGATTAAGTAACTAGAAGAACTGATCGGAATTCTGAGCAAGTCAGCAGTGGCAATCAGTTCCCATTAATCTGGCCCCGTTTTGTGTGGATCTTGTTCTGGTCCGGGGAAACAGGTGTGCTCATCGGGCCTGGCACTCAGTCTTCTGTGTCCAGCGGTAGCTTTTGCCATCTGTTTCATCAGGAGGGTCACAAAGGATCGAGGTGGTCACTGGGAGGGGAACTGAGGTGGGATCAAGAGAGAGGAGGGGCTCTGGAGGGGGCCACCTGTGCAAGGTCAGAGCGTGGAATTCACCAGTTTTTGAATTAGGGAAGAACTTCAGTATTTGAGCTTGAGGTGCAGACACTTCCTGGCTCCTGTCCACCTATGTTACTTCTTTCTCCTCTAGCCTAACGAAAGCATGGGCCCAGGACAGGTCTGCAAGGCTTTCCTGGGTGCTCCTGAATGTGTTGCCTTCTCTGTGCGTCCCTGACTGTAACCTGCCAGCCTAAGCCACAGGCAGGGGAGACGAACTTTTCTAGTGATTCTTTGATATTCCAGCTAGCTGGAGAAGCTGGATTTTAGGGGACATCTTAAGAGAACCTCAGTTTTTCCCCCCTTTCTGTTGTATAAAGACAAGATAGTAATAATTATTGAGTGCACAGGCTCTCAAGCAAGACTTACCTGCATTTCATTCTGGCTCTATTAGATAATAGCTATATGACTTTATGCAGATATTAAAATCTCTGATTCCTAATTTCCTCTTCTGGAAAATGAGAATAGTAACTGACACTTACCATGCATCAGGAGCAATTCTTGGCATGTTGCAACCACACTATGAGGTAAGCACTGTTAATATCCCATTTCAAAGATGAGGAAACTGAGGAACAGAGAAGTAAAGTAACCTATTTAGGTTACTCAGTAACAAATAGCAAAGCAAGGATTGAACCCAGATTGTTTGGCTTTAGCAAATGTCTTAACCCTAGTCTTTGCTGCCTCTAAAGTAGGGTGGCTATCCACACCAGGAGGCCTTGGAAAGTTCTGGGTTCAGTCTGTCATCCAAGTGAATTATTAATATGCTCTCTTTTACTCTCAAAAGTACCATAGTGTCATGTCTTGGTTTGGATATTTGTCCCATGAGGACTAAATAATTATATGTTAAATACTAAAGGCAATGCCTGGCCGCAGAAAACCTTCCATTAAGGTTAGCGGTTGCTACTTCTATTACCATCACCACCACCACCACTGCCAACAATCATCCCAATCCAGGGAAGCTTAGAGCTGTGGGCTTAATTCAGGTTCTGGAAATATGTGCCATGGGTGTCACCATTCTCACACCCACTGCAGACATCATTCATTGGCCATAACGCAAAACAATCTTTCCTGCTCTGTGTCCTAGGCAGCCGCGCTTTAACTGATCAAACTTGACATGTGAAATTCAAATTACTTGCCATACCTAGTTTCCTTAAATCTGAGAATCCAAGATCCCAGTGCATGGAAAATCTGAATTTAAGCTGAGCTTGTAGGTTTCTCCATTTATGTTGAAACTAATTTGATTCCTAAAAGTTATAATGAAGTTTGGACCTCTTTAGACACATGATATCCCTTTCCTATGATATTCCTCTCTGCCTATTTCTATCATTTCTACCTCTAAAAGAATTTTAATTCATAAGAGTTTTCTCTTCCATGCCTATAATTTGATAAGAGACAATTTAAAAAACCCACAGAGATGGTCACAATATAAATAAAGAGGAGAAGGAAGTCATAATAGGAGTTATAGTTGACACCATGATTTAGAAAAGTTATCTTTAAATGTGATTTGTGTAACTGGTAGTAAAACTTCTGTCTGGTTGGTTTTGCATGGTATAAGCGACACCTAGTGGTTATCGAGGTCTCTGCAGATTTACTAAAGGTTAAGTCATAGGTGTAAGTATTGGCGGCTAAGAACCATCACCCTAAAAGGGAGCCCTCCCCCAAAAGAGGGTGACCTTTATTTTGAAGTTAGCAAAAGATAAAGAAACCTGTTCAGGAAAAAAAAATCAATTTGAGTCCTACCATTTCTATCTATATTATTGTCAGTTTGAACCCAACTCTTATTTGCTGTCTTTTGTACCAGGTTGGAAATGATTCTGTTATCAGGTACCCGCCAGCCTGGCATATTCTTCTTATCACTTTCCCCACCTCTTGTGCTGATTGCAGAGGGGCTCTTTGGACCACTTTGAGAAGCTATCTGATTAGAGCCTTTATTAGGCTACAAAGCAGAGTTGCTTAGCAGGCTAGGAAAGAAATAGTTTGTAATTGCTTCTGACAGGCAGGGCTCCTTCCTTGGAAGTTGTCCGGCCATCAGGAAGCCATACAGCTCTGGTCCATGTGTATTTTGTATACATGAATGGGCTTCACATTTTAAGAAGATGAACTGCAAAACCCATGTGTGAACTTGCCTTCTTAGCCCCAGTTGTCCAGCAACTTGCCCATTGGTCAGCACCTCTGCCACTATCCATGGTTCTGAAGTCATTGTTTCTGTCTTCTGGGCTGCATACCAATACTTCTTTTCTCATGTGCTACTATTGTTTCCAGCCAACGATGTTAGACTTCTTAAAGGTTCTGTTTCATTGACTCGTTTTGTATTATTATTTTCCCCTGTTCTGCCTTTGGGACTGTCATATAATTTCTTTATCCAAAAGCTATTTGGTATTTCTATTGCAATCTGTCTTCTTTCAGGGTAGTTGGTAGCAGCCTGAAGTTGCTCGCTATGGCCAAAGACTTCATTGTTGGGCATTCATTGTTGCTTTTTGACTGTGAGGACAGATGATAAAGGCTTTAGGTACTGTTTCAAAATCTCCATGTGTTTTCCATGGCAGTCCAAGATACACTGTTATTAGGACTTAGTGTTCCACCAAGACACATAAACTAATGACAACTGCCACTCTGGGATACAGAGCTTTCCATATTGACAGCCTTAAAATACAAACACATTTCCTAAGCATGCACACTTAGGGAAAACTCAACTAAATAGTCAGTGATTCTATCAAATTCCTTTTAACTGTCTGTGATACTTTGCTTTCTGCCTTCTCATCCCATTACTTATTGTCAAGCAGAATGAATTACAGAGGCTTCTTTTTGCATTATAGTCCTCGCTGACATACAGGCGTCAGAAAGTAGCCTTTGGTAATCTTCCTTGACCTTCTTCTTCCTCATTCTTTCACATCCTCTTACAAACATGTACTGACTTTGTGTTATGTACTGGAAGAGGCACTTGGAGACACAGAGAAAAAGGGCCCAATTCCTTCACTTGAGAAGATCTCAGTGTACTGGAGAGACAGATAATTACAGCACAGCATGATAATTTCTATGACAGCAGTTAGAACATGGGAGCAAAGAGGAGGGAATCAGCTGTGGGTGGGGGTGGAATGAGCAAGAATGTTGGTAAAGGCTTCCCAAAGGATGTGATACCTGAATTATGCCTCAAATGACGAGGTGTCGTCATTCAGATAGATAATTCAGGCAAGGCTTATCCTGGCAATGGTTTATTTGAAGAATCCAAAACTCGCTAGGCTGGTGATGATGAGGTAGAGATTAGATCAGAAAGAGTGTTTATGCAATGCTTCAAAGTTTGTATTTGATTCTGAAGTTCATAAAGACCCATTGAAGGATTTTACGCAGGGAATGATATGTCATCCCCAGAGAAAACAGTAAGATGATTAGAGTAATTTGTAGTTCTTGGAATAAAAATAGTTGTAGATTCCTAGTGATTCAGGAAGGCACATTTTAAATTTTGTCACCTTTCTAAGCAAACTGCTAAAGGCTTCCTCTCTATTCTAATAGTTCCCCCCCCCCCCCCCCGCCAATTGAATCATGTCTATATTTTTAGAGCTTTTCACAATCAGGTACTACCTACTCATCTGATCTTAATTCCTCTGCTTTGTGACATGTAACCTGCACTCTACTCAGGTTAGTGACCCCAGCAAATATTCTAAGACAGAAGGAAATGTAGGTGTTCACCGAGTAAGTTTGTTTAGTACCTAAGTAAATGCAAGAAGTTAGAGTGTATTTTTATTGAGCCTCTACTATGTGGTGGGCATTTTGCTACACACTGGGGGTGCACTGGTTACCACATCCAGTGTTTGTGAAGCTTCCAGTCTAGACAACCATAACAGTGCCATTCTTGGAAAGCAGAAGGGAGAAAAATACATTCTGAGTCAAATGTCTGATCACAGGCCCTTGCACATGCATTCATTGGGGTGACAAATATATCTCATGTTTGACATGTGAGATATATTTAGCCCCTCCCCTTTTAAGTATCCTCCCAACATTTTCTAAGCATGTTAGTGGCAGGGGTTATACTTCATGTTCCTTTGTATCCTCCGTAGTCTAGAGCTAAAGGCTATTTAACACATTCCATGGATATTCGTTTCCAATATTCTAGTATAGCTAGTCAGTTTACATTACGTTGGCTCTTGTGTTAGAGGATAACAGGAGTGGAGAGTAGGTTCCCCTGCAGTTCCACCTCTCAGTGACTGGTGGCAACTTCCGTGAGCACTGCCTTCAAGCAGAATTCTGAGGCTCCATCTGAGTTTAATGGGAAAGAAAGTAGAATAGAAGGACATCAATTAACAATAAATATCTGCCAAAAAGGAAGAGTAGAAACGTATATTTGCCACCAAGGCTTTAGGAGATGGGACAATTTGCTATCCAGGGGTTGCCAGAAGGATAATCTGGCAAAGTTTTCTCGATCATCTAGGAAGTTTTTTGACTATCCATTAACAAGGTCCGTCTTGGGGAACTATGGCCCATACAGGCAAGTTCATGTCTTCTTTCTCTGTCTGGGTCTGTCTATGCCAAGTTCTTGCTGCATAAATTTAACAGAAGCCTAGTGGACTCTGGGAGGATGATAAAGCCTGCATCAGCAAATCTTATCTCTTGTGATAGACTGAGCCTTTACCATGTCCTAATACCCCACAAAGTTGATTGGCAACATTTTTTTTTTCAATAGGATACATGAACATCTGGTGGCCTAGTCCTAATCAGCCTTTTTAAATGTGTGTGGGGGAGTGGGGGGAGCGGAACGTCCTAAGAAAGCTCTCCTTCTTGAGAATAAAAATGAGACCTTGACTGTGATCATGCCAAGGGTTGGAAATTTTTCTCAGCATCTTACTATCTGGAACTGAGCATAAACCTGTCTGATCATTTCCCTTTCAAGAAGAATCCATCAGACAAATAAATGTTTGTCTAAGCCTTGAGCAAAAGTGTTAATGACCTAAGTTATTAGCAAGGGGTGTTGGGCTGGCATATGTGGACCTTTGATTCATGGGGCCATAGTAAGTGATAGTAAGTGGCTGGTCCATAGCTCGTTCTCTCTCTCTCTCTCTCTCTCTCTCTCTCTCTCTCTCTCTCTCTCTCTCTCTCTCTCTCTCTCTCTCTCATGCCTGCATGTCCAGATGACTGGATGCTTTCTTTAAAATGAGGAAGGGACTGAGGTCTTTGCTGGTTCAATATCAGGTTGCCTGGATTTTTCCTGTTACTCCAGCTTGTCTTATGTCTCTTTTATATTTTCCTGGCCACTCTTTCACAAATGGGACACAAATCAGAGATTATAAACTGGTCATCCCTGGTGAGATCCAGCTATCAGATATGTTGTATTTGACCCACAGAGTGTTGGATCACACATTTTAAAAATGTATTAATAATTAACTGTCAACATTCTACTGCTTGTTTCAACTTTTATGTGGAGTCGTTGACCTTTATTTCGAGCCCTAGAACTTAGACATGCTTTGGTTCCTGCTTTGCAGGTCAGAAACTCAGTTCCCATTTTCTCCTCCTGGCGCTTGGTTTTTATCTTTGGCAGACCCTGACCACTATTAACCACATAAAGCATGAAAACGCTGGTACACATGGCTTATAGCAGCTGGGACTTTCGGCCCCAGGTTGGGTGTCAGCTGCAGCGCAGCAGGCAGTTAGTTTATTGACCCCTGTTAGCAAGACCATAGATGCAGATGTGGCCCCAGCCATGCCAAATATTAGCTTCTTCTGACTTTGGAAGCTAAGAGGACCATCTGCTGCCACATTTGTGCTTGGACTTCACTGTTGGAGTTTGGTCAGTGGTACACTGTGATAGAAAATCATGGTAATGATAATGAATCCTAAATCTGTGCAGATGTATGGTGTGTGTGTGTGTGTGTGTGTGTGTGTGTGTGTGTGTCAGAGAGAGAAGCAAAGAACGAGGGATGGCTACCATCAGACATTTACATATGTTATAGATGCCACATTAGGCAATTATATATATTTGAAAAAAAATTTTTTTTTTTACTTCAGAGTTTGTTAAATCCAGAGTCTGTCACTAGTTCCAGCCCTGTCTCTTGAGCTGACAATCGGCTTAGCACTGACCCTCAGAGAGAATCTTTTCTTCCTCTGATTCCTTGCCAGGCTACCTGGTCTGTTGATGTAGTTCTGGCTTTTCACAGAAAATAACACAATTCATCATGATCACTACCAATTACTGATGGTTTACGAAAGGCCATAAATTGTGTAAAGTACCTCTGTATACAATAATATTATCTCAATTATTTCTTACATCTACATTCTACAGTTGGAGACTCTGAGAGTGAGACAAGTTAAACATTTTGTCCAAGGTCCCATACTTGGCTAGGGTCACGGGCTCAAACCCTGGTGAGTGACCCTGCAGAGCCCATGATCTGAATCACGGCCCTGTGCTGCCACTTGAATCCCACATTTCACTTAATGAAGATGCAAACATTTAGTAAACACCAGCATAGCTAGGTGCTATGTGAGATTTTCAAAAGTGTGATAACTTTGTGCTGATTAGGTGTCTGAGGTCTACGGAAAAGAGAAGCCTGGTGTTTGTTTCACGATAGCAAGGGTGAGTGTTTTGAGTGACTGACAGTGGAGCAGACAGGTCATAGGAGGGGAAATCACAGGAGACCATAATCATCAGTTGCCTGAAGGCCAGAGAGGAAGTGGGGTAGACAAAGTAGGATGTGTGATTCTGCGGCAACCCCAGAAGCAAGATTCTTTCACAGTATTTCTCATTTATTTACCCTGAGTTGGAATGTTACACTACAATAAGATGAGCCCCAAAGTGCATTTAGAAGCTGCACCATCCTGGAAGTGAAGAGAAAAAAACTCATTTCATTATTATCTATTGTCAAAGGATTAAATTTGGGTGAGAAGCAAATATATCTTTGTCTTTTGCTTGTTGTGTGTAAGCAGCTCCACACATAGGTATACATTTGAAAGGCTTTTTTGGGATTCGGAGTCGGCACTGTTCCACATCACAGCACCCTGCTGCCGGCTTTTCGCCTTTCTGTTTTGCATACTCCATGCACTTGAGAGAATGGCCCCCGACGTCCTAACCTTTAAACATCCTCCACTGACCTGGAGCAGAGCAATGGTGCTTTTTATTGAAATTGTCCTGTATGTAGAGCCACAGAGAATTAAAGCTGTTTTAAAAACAAAAGAAAAGAAAGACCAGGTGGTAAACCTCCTATTTCTGGACAGAGAAATAGCACCGAGAAGCCCTCTGGACCCTGCGGGGCACATGCCCACACTTCCCTGTTCTTTCTAGGTCCCTTCCTGGAGTGTATAGGGATGTGGCATTTGTAACACAACCAGAGTGGCCCGGGATAAGATGGAGGAGAAGAGAAATACTCTGTGAGCTGGGACTGTCTCTACTCATTCGATTCATTCCCATGGACCTGCATATAACACAAACCTCGTAGAACAGTTTCATGTAAAAAGCACATTATGTAAATTAGAATTGTCGTCTTCATCAATCAGGCAAGTGGTTTAGACAAAAGCAGACAGCTTTGTCACCGGCAGACAATCTAAGGACTGTAAACTGATGGAGCCGTAGGGATCAGTAAGGACCAGAGTAGCCAGGGAGGGCCTGGAATGGGTCTGGATGTAGATCCTGGCGAAGGGGAACCATTTAAAGAGGTTGAGAGGAGAGAAAGGCGCTGTAGCCAGGGACACCTGGGGAGCAAAGGCACAGAACCCCTAATACCTGAGTGCATGCAGAGGCTTCCGAGGTGAGTCTGAGTGCGGAGGAACAGGATGCCATTAGAGAAGGCCATACCAGCTGTGAAGGTCTTTGCACATCAGGATAGAGAAGCATGTGGTTTTTGTGCTTGATGAACCAGTTTCTATTTTATGGGTAGGTATGGGTTACTGCAGAGTCTAGAAGCTGCTAACCTTGGGGCATGGCCTTGCTCCAGTGCAGTCAGAGAGTGGGTTCAAGTCCAGACTATGCCCTTCATGGGCTGTGTGATCTCAGTCACACCTAACCCTCCCTGAGCCTCAGTTCTGTAAAATGTGGTAATGCCACCTACTTCATGTGCTTAACGTGGATGATATACACTAGTGTTTTTAAAGTGTCTGGCACATAGTAAATGCTCAATAGGTGGCAATTATTTTATTCTGTTGTTCCGGCTCCCATAGCTTGCCTTACTCCTGGTGTTGGTCTGTGTGCCTCTGTATCAAAGATTATGGAGGCATACAAGTGCAGTTGTTCTGAGAGAGTCTGTCTTACCTCTGAGATCTTTGTCCTCAAACGTCTGGCTTCCTAAGCACGAGATGCGAGTGCAAACAGCAGTCTTTACAAGCCCATGAGTGGAGTAGTAGTAAGACCAGCTTGTCACTCTATGACTCTGCCTCTGCCTCCCAGGCTGTGTGACATCTTCCCCCATAGGGAACCATTTCTACTTTGTCTTTAATTGCTCCTCCTTGGGGTAACTTGTCAGCCGAGGCTGCTTTCTGTCACTTGATGTCACATCTCTTTCTAGTTCAGTCATCAGTTGGGGACTTCCATTTAGCTGGAAGTCTGACTTTATAGAGAACCCTGTACCAGATGCTAATTTGTCTTGCAAGGGGCTCCAGCGGGATTTCTTGCCTTTATGTCCTACCCAAGGGGCTGGTACATTTCTCATGTCTGTGGCCACGGTCCTGCCCTGGGTGAGGACATAAATACAATAGGATTCAGAGGTTAACTCACTGTCAGTAAGAAACGTGTGGAGACTGCATAAACATTAATACCTGGAGAGAGAGAAGTAATTTCAGGACCAGGGAGTGGACAGAGAGCTCACCTGCAAAGAGCTTTTGAGAGAAGTCGGGTTATCTGTGGCAGTTTCTGGCCCGGATTCTCCTGTCTGTCTCTCCAGAAATCTGAATTCTAGTTGCTCAGCTTCCATCCCAGTCTCACCTGTATACCCTTCTTCTTACAGAACAGCTCCTCTTCTCAGGACTCTGCATCCCTTAAAAGGCCTTTTTCTTACTTCCTTCTGCCTCTTGTAGGGATGAATGACCTCTCTTTCCATTTATCGTTCAATGGAGCCAAGCCTCCGTCTGTCTCTTCGGGATGAGCTATTGTTATACATTACTAATTAACCTATACAAAGAGCTCTGATTGTAGGTATTTATCCGATATAAGAAAAGCCAAAGTTTGGTTACGACAGAGAGCTCTCACAGGCTGGGGCAGACTCCTGGTGGTGGCCAGGAGAAGAAGCTGCCCGTCAGCAAACTTTTATTGTTTCTTTTCTGGTTCACTCACTTGGAGCGATCGCCTAAGGATCCTTCAGGGTTTCCCTTTGCCCCGTGGAGGTAAGATGAGAAATTCATCTTTTGAATTGGGAATGACACATGCATGACTTTCCACAGAACGTTAACGATGAGCTTCATGAGAGCTGCTTGCAGGACCTCGTTCCGAGTTCTCATGGTGGTAAAGCACATGGACTTGGGAACCCAGCTCCTGCAGTTCAAGTCCTGCTCTGTCATCACCAGCTGTCTGGCTGTGAACTGGTTCCTTAACGACTCTCCGCATCTGTTTCTGCATCAGTAAAATGGGGGAGGGATGGGGATGTCTCCAATGGGTTGTCTGAATTAATGTAATAGAAGGCTTTGGATCCTTAGCACGGTGGTTGGTAGTAGGTGCTCAGTAAGTCTGAGTACTGTTTTCAGTGTTATTAGTATGGTTAGGCCTATGGTTGAGGTCATAATAGCAGGGGAGGCGTTTTCAATTCTTTGTCATTAGTGATATATTAAAACGCAAATAGCTCTGCTTGATTCTCTCCTGGTGATAGGGGAGAGGAGGGACACAGGTTATAGCTGGATGTTAGGGATCAAATGACAGATATTGGAATGACTCGTCCAATTAACTTTTTATCACTGAGATGGATTGTCAGACTTATTTCCACACTTAAGTCTTTTTACTTGACTGAAAATGCAGATAATAACACAAACTACTCTGGTCTGTGGAAAGGATGAAATCAGATTAACGATAGCTACAACAACCACCCCCTAAAATAACAGATTTTTATGCCTTTGCTATGTGCCATTCCTAAGTGCTTTACATATATTAACTCATGTCATCCTTACAGAATCATTTAGTCCTGTGTTCCCATTTTCAGAGGAGAAAACAGACACAGATAAGTTAAATAACTGTGCCAAGGTCACATGGCTTGTAAGTAGTGGATGTGGGATTTGAACCTAAATCTGGATCCTGACTTAGAATTTGAATAAGATAATGTACAGGGCATAGTGAAGTAGTTGGCATAATGAGTGCTCTAATGTTAACCCCTTTCCCTTCCATGTTTTCCTTCCTGTTTATTTTATATGTCTGACATTGCTTAGAGCTCAGTTCCATCCCAAGGCACTGCATCAAAATTCAGGTCTAATAAGAGCAAAACCTTTTTGAAAATCTAATTTGGGGCAACAAGATTAATCCCTGCTTTTATGTAGATTATACCAGGTTTAGAAAGTCATACTATATATTTTTTGTGTTTTAGGTTGTTTCGTTCTCTCACTATATGTATATAGAGGGCATACACCATCTGCAAAGAAACACAGATCTCTTTCCCCACCAACCCTTAATAATCATTTTCTTTAGGTAATACATCCACACGGTTTAAAAAATATCAAATATAATAGGGTACTGTGAAAAGTAAGTCTCCCTCCCACTCCAAATATTAACCTGACAAATTTACATCCTATTAACAATTTTATAATTTCGTGTGTTTTCTTCCAAAGATGTTTTATGCATTTACGAGCATATGTAGCTATGGTACATCCTTCTAACACATACTTTGCACAATGATTGCACAATGCATGCTCTGATCTAGTCCTTGCTAATTTCACTTAACAATGTTACTTGGAAAGCATCCACATCAAAATTGGGAGTACTGCCTAGTTTTCAAGGACTACATAATATTCTATCATTAGGATGTATCAGTCTATTATTGATGGTCGTTTAGGTTGTTTCTGGTCTTTTACTAAGGATACTTCAGTATATATCTTTGTATGGAAGTATTTGAGTCTGTGCAACTCAATCTCTCTTGATTTCCACTTGCAAGCTTATATTGTGTAACTTTCTGACAACACAAAAATTGGGCAGAAGGAGACAGATGAAAGGAATAGAATGAAAATATAGGGGCTTATTCAGGACTTGTGTATATCCTAGAGGTCTCTCCAGATCCTTTTTCAAATGCTGTGCTTCATGCTTCTCATAATGTTTCAGACTATGGTGTCCTGAAGCCTCTTCTTGGGCCTTTTTTCTGGGTGCCCAGAGGGCGATGGATGGTTACTGTTTGCAAGATTGACTCATATGGCACTTGTTTGGCTTTTGACAGGTTGTTTATAAGAATAATGACATCCGTCTGGAGCTGTCTCGCCTGGCCCGGATTGGGGATACCAAGATGAAAATCTATGGCGAAGTTGTATTCAAGTGTGAGAATGTGGCCACACTGGACCCCATCAACTTTGAGACCCCAGAGGCTTATATCAGCTTGCCCAAGTGGAACACCAAACGCATGGGTTCCATCTCCTTTGACTTCCGTACCACCGAGCCCAACGGTCTCATCCTCTTCACTCATGGCAAGCCCCAAGAGAGGAAGGATGCTCGGAGCCAGAAGAACACCAAGGTGGACTTCTTTGCCGTGGAACTCCTTGACGGCAACCTGTACTTGCTGCTTGACATGGGCTCTGGCACCATCAAAGTGAAAGCCACTCAGAAGAAAGCCAACGATGGGGAATGGTACCATGTGGACATTCAACGAGATGGCCGATCAGGTAGGAGGAAGCGGGGTGTGTCGCCGAGGCTAGAGGAAAGCGCTGGCTCCTCAGTTTGTTTCTGGACTTTATATTTTTTATTGTAATTTTTGTGCTTGCATGCTTGTTGATTCTTCTCCCGTTCTTTTTAATGGTGGTTGTAAGATGATGTTTCAGAACAAGTCACCTGTCTCCTCAATGGCTAGCATTCTTCCCCTGACCTCCCTGTTCATTCATTGCCCAACCATCTCAATGATAGCTCCAAGACCCAGGGCTAAAGACGGTTTTTCAAGTAGCAATTCTACAGCTGCAGAGCAACTGTCCTGTCACTGGTGTGATGGTGCCCCCCCCCCACGTCTTCTTCTCCTTTTTCTCATCACCATGGAAACCAATGGTGACATCACAGATGCTGCATTATGTGGTTACTCTGTAGGATAAGCTTCACTGCCAGGGTTTATGCAGCGATACACCCTTCAATAATTGGCAAGGGTCATGTAGCAGGGAAAAATTATGACAAGAAAGGAAAAGGCAAATTGATTTTTCCTGAAGTCATGTTCAATTTAAAGCCTTTCTTTGGTGTGAAAGCCTATATTTCACTCTTTGCTCAGACCTCAGTAACTCTCCCTTCCTCTTCATAACCTTTTACATTTGGTTTAAATGGCTTTGTTTGTTTCTGCAGCCGCAGATCAAACAAGCTAGCCCCGGGCAGTACATAGCCACTCTGGAATAGTAACAGAGAAAGGGAGGGGGGAAAAAACACCAAAAAGCATAAAAATAGAGAGTTTGGAGCTTTTGGATGCCTGGACAGTCTGCCTTGCTTTCTGTGGACCATGTGGTAGTGAAGGTCATGTTCTGTGCCATCAGAAAAGGCATTGCACCCAGAGTGATAATTAAAGCATTTGGATTTCACACTTATTTCCTGATTCTCTGTTTAGGTAGGATTATACTGGAGAAGGGTCTTGGCTGTATTTGTCACAGGTTTGAAGGATTCACTCTCCTGGTAAACACAAAAAAAGTTTACCATGTGGACATTTTCTTCCTAGGTGCATTTGGCCAACAATAGAAAGCAATAGGTTCCTCCAAAGGCTGCAGCCAGGAATGGCTGAGCATCAGGGGAAACAGCTTTTCTGTATAATTCCAGAGCTGGAGGGATGATGGAGATAAGCAACGATGCTCTTAGGGGTTGCTGGATGGGTTCTGTGCAGAGGGCAGGTGAGGGGCAGATTGCAGCGCTGGATGGTTTCTCGCTCAGTGGGATGCTTTATTGGTTGTCTGAAATCTGATCTGAACCAAGAGGCTTCAAATCTAATGTGCTTTTTGAGCAAGAATGGACAGTGTGTACTTTTTTGAAAAAGAGAAATACACAAAACTTAATTTCTTGGGAGACCAAATCTTTCTTTCTCTCTCTTTCTCAGTTTGTCCATAAAATGTCAGCAGGGGTAGAGCCAGAAAGCTGTCCCAGAATTATAACGGAAATGCTCCTGTTGGTTTTGGGGACCATGCACTTTGGGTCTCCGGAGCTGGGTCATTGTTGATGGGTTTTGTGATGGACTAATCTAGACCCTGGCACACCTTCAAGCTTACCTACCTGTGTTACAGGCAGCCCAGAACATGTAAAATTGCCATATGTCTACTTCTGGTTATTCTCAATGCTAACTGCTTTTTCAAGTAGAGCTGTTATTTTGCTTTGTTAGAACCATCAATGGGTCCATCTTCGACAAATAGGTTTGGAATTCAGAGGCCTTGAATTTCATACCCAGGAGCTGTAGCGTTGGCCAGTACTTTGATGTACTGATCAATTTGATCAAAGCCTATAAAAATTTACTGAGTAAACAAATAAGTGTCGCGTGGAAGCAGTGCAACATAAAATTTTAATATGATCTATTAAACTTCATTTCTTTATGAGGATAGTTCCTAGTATGTTGTTTGGGGTTATAAACCTATTCTAAAGTGGATAGTTATAATAAAAATACCAGTGTATCTAAGTGTAGTGCCTTCTTCCTTGCTCATCCTGAAGAACGTGACTGAGAAGTGATCTAGAAATACTTTTATGATGACTCCCCAGTTGGGTGAGTGATTCTTAAAACTGGATAAGTGCCTTCAAAACCATTGTGGTCCCACCCTCAGAAGACAGATTTTCCTCAGGGTGTATTTAAGGCTCCAGCATCTAAAGCAGTTTGGGTGCTGTTCTTATTTGGCAATAGATGCTCCTCCCCATTAGCTGGTGTTCCGAGGAGCTCTGTAGATACATGGAGGGAAAGAAGGCAAACTGTGCTAAAGAGAAGAAAGGGCTACACACCTCAACTTTCTCATTGTTGAAATAGTGGAAGCAGCAACTCCTGTCTCACAAGATCGTTTTCAGGATCCAGTCCCCAAAAGCACATCAAGTACTTAAAATTGTGGCCAGGACATTGTGGCTGTTACGCAGGTTTTTAAAAGATGAGAAACCAAAAAGGCAAAGCAGATTTCTCCAGGAAAAACACTTGTAGGCGAGAATACCGGAAGCAAGCTGCTGGCTTGATCCTCCCAGATGCCCCGTATGCTCTTTCTACTCTTCCAGCCCTCTGTTGACTTTGTAATTGAGAGTAGGTCACATTCTTGACCCCAGCTGATCTTCTCAGCCCTCAGCTGTTCCCTAAAGAGCTTAGGGAATTGAGATTCCGACAGAAGTGAAGGCTGGCTGATGGATGGCATGACCCAGTTATCTCAGTACCAATAAAGCGCTTTAAGAATACTAAATCATTCTTAAATTATATGGCATAATGTTTGGATATCGCCTGGATTTTACAGTTTCCTTGATTTTACATTTTAGGGAATTGAGCTGTAAAGTGGCCCAGGGACTGGCCTCCATTGTCACCATGGGAGGACTAGAACCCTATTTCCAAGTCCCCAGGTCAGGGTCTAGGATTACATACTCTGTAATTTCATGTGCAGAGACTTTCTCTCTCTCTGACGTCATCCCCTGCTCACTCCCTCTTGCCTTCTCCACTCTAGCCATAGCCCCGCCTACCCCAGGACCTTTGTAGGTGCCATTCCTTCTGCCTGGCATGTTCTTCCCCCAGGACTTTGCATGGCTGAATCCTTTTCAGCATTCTGGTTTCAGTTCACCTGTTACTTGCTTAGAAAGGCCTTCACTGACTATACACTTTAAAGTGGCACCCATGAACTGCTACATGGCACCCATTTTGTTTTCTTTCTTGCACCTGCCATTAGCTAGTTTCTCTTATTTATTGGGTGATGTGTTTAGTCTCTGTTCCTCTGGGATATCAGCTCCATGAGAGCAGGGACATGCTTGTCAAGTTTATCTTTGTGCACAGAGCTATACCAGAGACAGAACAGGTGTTCCATACATATTTGTGAAAGAAAGAAAGAGAGAGAGAGAGAGAGAGGGAGGGAGGGAGGGAGGGAGGGAGGGAGGGAGGGAGAAAGGAAGAAAGGAAGGAAGAAAGATGTTCCACTTAAAATTTACCAAAGGCAATGCCCAAAATATTCACTGCAGGCCTGGTAGCCAATGCCAGTGTAGAGGGTATCGGGGCACGTAGGGTTCCATCCTTCTGGGGATGACAAGCCTGTGATGAAGACTCAGGCCAGCACTATAGAACCTTTACTCTGTTCCAGGCACAGAGTAAGAAACACTTTACATACATAAGCTCATTTAAACATCACAACAACCTGTGAGGCGGAACAATTATTTTCCCATTTTACAGATGAGGAAATTAAGGCCCAGGAAGGTGAAATCACTTGTTCAAGGTTACAGCTAGTACATAGTAGAGCTAGGATTTAAACACATGTGGGAACTCTGCTGCTCTCAATCAATACGGTATGCGACCTCTCAGCCAGGACTTTTATGTAGAGAAAAGACACCACACCAGGTACTAGGCCGCTGGGATTGTCCTGGCTCCTCCTGTGGACCAGTCTGTCTTACCTGGCAGAGATTGGAGCCATATTACCTACATGGTCCTTTCCATCTAGAGCATTTCATTCCCCTGCTTGCGTTGTTCTTCCCTGGTGTGGCCACACGAGTCTCAGAACTTACCTGCTAGACTCCATTCATTTGGTTCATCGACTGGCAGCCTCACCCACGCTGCCAAGGAGCTGTTACATTAGCTCACTCTGTTTCTGCCCTCCCATCCCAGGTACCATATCAGTGAACAGCAGGCGCACGCCTTTCACTGCCAGCGGAGAGAGCGAGATCCTGGACCTGGAAGGGGACATGTATCTGGGCGGGCTGCCGGAGAACCGTGCGGGCCTCATTCTCCCCACCGAGCTCTGGACCGCCATGCTCAACTACGGCTACGTGGGCTGCATCCGCGACCTGTTCATCGACGGGCGCAGCAAGAACATCCGGCAGCTGGCGGAGATGCAGAACGCCGCGGGGGTCAAGTCCTCCTGCTCCCGCATGAGCGCCAAGCAGTGTGACAGCTACCCCTGCAAGAACAACGCTGTGTGCAAGGACGGCTGGAATCGCTTCATCTGCGACTGCACGGGCACCGGCTACTGGGGAAGAACCTGCGAAAGGGGTAAGTCAGCCCTCGTGGGCGGCCTCCTGGGGCCCGAGCGGGTGTGACTACTACCGTTGAATCTCTGGATAGACCTACCTGTGCTTTCTTTGCTACCACACGTGCTAGCTTTGGACCTGCTCGTGCTTTGTGACTTCTAGAGAAGAGTGTTCTTGGGTTCACTGCTTTCCAGATCGTACCACTTCTAGTTCTGGATGCTTGACTTTGTTTGACTAGGGTTGAGCCGCAGACAGGAGAAGTTTAGAATAAACATTCCCGTGATCATGATACTTTTTTGATTCAGTATAAGACATCTTTTAGAGAGGATGGGTACTTCTCTTTTGGGATTCTGGATGGGCTAACCAACTGGCTGTTTCATTTATTGATTTAACTCATGCCTTTTGGTGTCTTCTGCGGGCTAGCTCTTGGATTGGACTTTAGAAATAACACTGTTGAATAAGACAGACCCAACCCTTTTCCACTGGAGCTTGCTGCCTAGTTGAATCTTTGGCCAGTAAATAATTTCAAATGTGGTGAGTTTTATAAGAGCCAGTGTGACGTATTGGTTAAGAACGTGAACTCTGGGGTCAGACTGGGTGAGAAATCAGGCCCTCATGGAGCGATGAACCTTATCAAGATAATCAATACCTTTGAGACTTGATTTCCTCATCTGTAAAATGGGAATAATCAGATACCTACCTCATAAGATGCTGGTGCTGATAAAGTGAGTCAATAGGTCCCCGGACTATGGTAACCATTTAATAAATGTTAGTGGTGGTTGTAGTCGTAATTATTGTCATCAACTTCATCAAAGGGAAAGTAGAGAGACATTTGGGAGGCCTTTACAAGGGGACCCAACATACTGTAGGTGTTCATAGAAAGCTTCTGCAAGGAAGGAATATGCAAGTTGAGGCTTAAAATATGAGTAGGAGTTAGCCTGGCAAAGAGATGGAAGGAAGGTGTGCCCTAGATAGCAAGGATAGCATGTACCGAGGGACAGAGGTAAGAGACCATGGCACAGTTGAGGAACTGAACCAAGTCCAGAATGGACTGGAATGTGGAGTGATGTGGGAGGGGGGAAGGTAGGAGAGGTGGGGAGCAAACAGTGGGGGCTGATGGATTAGAACAGGCCGGAATGCTAGGAGGAACAGTCACTACTTTAGCATCTTACATTTGCACTGAATTTACAGTTTGAGTAAAGGGCAGAGATAAAGGTTTGCAAGAAGCCAACATCAAGACAAGAAAAGTCCAGTCCTTAAGCCACATCCAGATTGCAGCTTGGCTTATTGTTTTATATGCCAAGCACAGAGAATCGAGCTGGCTGTCCATGGGTTGTCAGCCTCTATTTTATATGAAAGGATAATCTAGGTAGTTACCAAGTGTTTCCTGAGGCTGTCGCTCTAGGGCTGTGCATCTGTAATAGGTAGTTACTGCCCTCAAGAAGCTTATCATTTATTTAGCTGAGGAGTTGAGCTATCTATACAAAAAGTAGTAATAAAATGATACAAGGCAGTGGCATGGGCGCTGTTTGTGGACCAGGCTGAGGACACTGAGACTCAGAGGAGAGAAGACTATCTTGAGGAGGGAACTGCAGGGTCTCATCCTGCAGTTGACTCCCAGTGGCCAGAATTGTCCAAGTATTGTAAGTCTGGTGATGAGGAGATATCCTGGAACAGGAACTGGATGACCCGTCAAAGATGTTTTCAAGGAATGGTTTTTGTGAGGTCAACTATAAAACCAGTTAAGGTGTGTTTCAAGAAAACTGCAAATCTTCCTTACAGTTGGGCCAAAAACAAGATACAGGACATCCGAGTGGAAGACAAAGATCCTTCTTGAGACTTACGGAATTTAAATTGAGATTCATTTAATTTTCAAAGGAGCAACCATCAGAACATGAGCTAAGATGAGGAGGTCACAGTCCAGAACGGAAGTGGGCTACAGGGGGCTGGTCTGTCTGTCAAACTCCCAGACTTTCCATACGTCTTTATAGGGTAAACTATCCTGGTGCCAATTTGGGTAGATAGAAAGGTCATCCGACCTCTGAGATGCAGGAGACAGTTTTGGTGGCAGTCGGTATTTCAGGCCTTCCACCATCTATGAAGGTAGTGTAGGAACTGAAGGTCACTTTAGACATCTCACACTTTCTCTTGGGTCTCTTCCTAACTCAAGGGCCTCGTGGTTGCTGAAGATAGGCAGCAGTGACTGTAGGCATTTGTGCAAGGTGTCTCTGAGCTCACCTAGTCCAAGGGCACATCAATGGGAGTTGGTCCAAGATTTGTCAAGTACAGTGAAAGTCACTGCACATTTTACATTGTCACTTTTGACTAGTCATTAAAAGGCAGCTGATTGGGGATATATGAGGGACAATTATTCCGGGTACAGTGCAGCCAGCAGTCATTCATTCTGGCCCAATGAGAAAGAGCCTAGCAAACTTAAGACATTTGATCTATACATCGCTCAAATTCCAGACGGTTCAACTGATTGTTTTGTTCCCCCACTAATTGTTTTTTGGCCCTGTATTGTTCCTGACACCATGTTCAGAATGAATCAGTGGAGTGTAAAAATGATAGGACTGCACTCTGCTAGCAAAGAAAATAGAGCTTCCCAATGACACTGTTTTTCTTTATTGAAACTGATTCCTCAGGGGAGATGCTTTTGAGTACTTTTTATTCATTTTTTTTCGTACGTGGAGCAGACATTTATTGAAACTCTAGCGTGTTCCAGCCGTTGTATTAGATGCAGGAGTTGCAAAAACAAAAACAAAAACACACAAAAAAAACTAACACAGCCCCTGATTTTGATCAAGGGGCATATAATCCTCCCAGGGAAACAAAGGGAAATGTGGGAAATGTGCTAACGTGCTGGATGTTGTGTTAGATGTCAATAGGGCACATGGATGGGAGAGACCATGTCTGTATGGGGAAGTGATGGTTGGGAAAAGGGAGCCCAAGACTTCCTGGATTTTCTTGTCTCCCATTTCTAACACAATTATCGCCTGTCTCTACTTGTCCCCCTGAGTATTTTCTATAGGCATTTCTGAAGAGTGGTGAAGGAAAAGTGTTAAGACTTTTTACACAGGAGCATGATCCCCTTTGGATCAAGGAATGCTGCCCCACTCGTCACAATACCATCAACCTGGTCCCTCCATTTTCCACTCTCTGTTTAATTGTCTTCTAGAAGCATTAACCCTAAGCCTAGAATACATCATTTGTACTAGACATGATACCTTTAAGACAGTTCCTGGCAGGTGTCCCATCTAGCCCGGACTGGGTCCTATACTTGGGCATCATAGTGGGGTCAATTCCGTGGTATTGCTGGCCCTACCACGGGAACAGTAGTGTTAGAAAGAGACAGTTGTTTATATAACATGGAGAAAGCATACGGGAGTTGCTGAAAACTGGTGTACAGAGGAAAAGCAGAGTGGGGGATGGCCCAGGTCAGAAAATAGATCAAAACAGCTTAAGAACTCACGAAAAGCGAGCGAGCAGATCAATTGAAGAGACAACTCCCAATTCAAAGCTGTCAGCCCAAGGCGAGGGAATAAAGTCAGAGAACTAGGAAATCTATGAGTACATGAGACTAAGATTAATTTGCATGACTATCCTTCTCTTAGAGTAAAAATAGATGTCTCTTGCTTGTTCCCTCACAAGAGTGCTTCTGGCGCCTGTGATGATGAGCGACTCTAAATCTTGACATATGACAATTGGCTTGATGTCATGTTTAGATTTTTCAGCATCTAAAGTTTCAGAAAAAAACTAAGTAAGGTTTTCTTGGTTGCAATCTGATACTATTCTAAGAAGAATAGTCTATCCGTCCCAGTTGTTCAGTTGTAGCTATTTTGGTTTCTTATTCATAGAGAAGTGGGAGTCATTTCCATGACCTAAAAAGCAAAGGCCTATTTTAACTACTTAATACTAATCAGTTTGGTTGCAATGCTTTAATCTGCTGGAGAGCCACCTGCCATCCTGTAAAGTCCTGTTGTACAGAGGAAGCGTTTTAGCTTGTCTATCTTAAAAGACATGATCCATTGACCTGGGGCAATATAGGCATCCTCTCCTTGCCAGTGTTGCTGAACTATTTAGTTAGTGGGAGCCAAGTGACAATAGGCAAGGCTATGGATTCGATCTATTTATGGACCATCAAGCTTTAGTTTAAGGCCAGTACAGATTCTACCCTCTTCCCTGGATATCTTTTTCTGAATGTATTCACAAGAAAGAAAACAGGACTCAGCACAAGTCCATCTCTATGACAAGTCTCAGTTTCCTTATCTGTAAAATGAGGACACTAATACTTGCTAAGTAAGATTTTCTTGGTTGCAAGCTACAGAATTGATTCTGGCTAACAGAGTCAAGAAAGAGAATTTGCTGCATGACTACCTAGAGAGGTATCTATCAAATGAAGATCTCACTAAATACATCTTACAAAGGGAAGCAGAGAAGCTCTGGAGATCCCAAAGCACTACGATTGAAGTGATTCATCTTTCCTGACTTCCAGGTTCTGCATTTTTCCAACCAGAATTTACATTTTCCAAAAAGAAAAACCGATTGTCCTAATTTGGTTCTTCTGTCTATCCCTCCACCAGTGAGCTCTGTCCAGGTGGGCAGTCCCCCAGAATCGATCTGAAGGCTCACCCAGGATGTGTGTGTGTATGTGTGTGTGTGTGTCGGACACACATGAGGTCGGGCAACTACGTTTATGAACTCATCCTGGAAAAGTGCTACGTACATCATTGCTTCATATCACTACAGTCACCTTCAAAGCACTCTCCTTTGGAAGCTATGCACCGAAGCCAGCACTTAGTCCACCCTTCAAAGCAATTTTGGAACTCTTTTTCTGGAATGGCTGTCATTGTATTCCCCTTGATGTCTTGAATGTCATCAAAATGTCTTGCTTTCAATATTTTCCTTTCTTTTCGGGTAAGGAAATAAGTCATTGGGGGCCAGGTCAGGTGAGTAGGGAGGATGTTCCAATACAGTTATTTGTTTACTGGCTAAAACTCCCTCATAGACAGTGCCGTGTGAGCTGGTGCATTGTCGTGATGCAAGAGCCATCAAATGCTGGTGAAAAGTTCAGGTCGTCTAACTTTTTCATGCAGCCTTTTCAGTACTTCCAAGTAGTAAACTTGGTTAACTGTTTGTCCTGTTGGTACAGGACAAATTCATAATGAGTAACCCTCTGATACCAAAAAATGTTGGCAACATTTTTGCAACAAGTTCTCAAACTTAATTGTCAGACCTCATATAATCTTAAACCATTTTCTTAGTGCTCTTTCGTGGGAGAGCTCGGGGTACCATGACCCATAAGGCCATGTCCTGTTATAGATGTCCAGCCATGTGGAACTACTACCCGATAAAAGAACACATTTCCTGGGATCATAGAATCCTGGAAATTGGATGCTTTTAAGACTATTAATTTGTAGAACCAAGAAAATGAGATGGAGAGAGTAAATCTGCTCTTCTCGCTGGTCCCTGGGATTCCTTCCATCTGACATACATACCAGCTGAAAATCAAGAGCGAAAGATATTTTGAGTTCTCTCAAATGACTCTTGTTCCAACAGGAAAAGAGTGCAGGCCACAGCTGCTCCCCTTCCAGCTCAGGGACTTCCCTTCAGCCAACCCCTCTGATTGCTGCTATGGGCTCCTGGAGCAGCAGCAGCTCATTCTGCCTGAGAAGGGCGAGACACTGTCTTTAGATGTGGTCGAATGTGTCATTCTGATGCCACGTGGAAATCATGTTATCAGAAAACAGTAGAGTTGGCAGATAGCGTTGATGTTACCTGGGTCCAATCCTTGTTTCAGTAGGTGAGGAATTGGAAGCCCTAAGAAGAGAACGTGACTCTAGCTTAGAGTAGCTATAGAATGCTTACAATTCATGCTTCCTGACTCCTGATACGCCTGTCCATTACATTGAACAGTCTTTCCTTCTTGTATATGGGAAAGAAGTTATACTGTAAAGTCATCAAGGGAAAAACAATACATTAAATGTATTTGTTTCCCCATAGTCTCTGGCACTGTGCTATACACATACTATGTGGTTATTAATTGTTGGAAGGCCCTAGTCCTCGGCCCTGGGGCTCTTCTTGGTCTGTACATGCCCCTTGGTGCCCTCATCCATTGTCATAGTGTCAAAGGTCACCCACATGTCAGTGACTCCCAAGCCCAGGTCTCTAGCCTGGAACTCTCTTTGGAATCCCAGATTTCTATACCTACTCGCCTATTTGACATTAGCATTTGGATACCTGATCGGTGTCTTACTCACAGCACTGAAAACAGAAATCTTGAGTTCCTCTTCCTTGTCCGACTTTTTTCACTTTTAGTGTTTCCCATCTCAGTAAGTGGCATCACCAGTGTCCTTGGGATTTGCCTTGATTTTTCTCCCATCTCATTCAATCTGCCTCAGCAAGTTCCTGTCAACTCTTCATCTAAACCCATCCTGCATCTCTCCACTTCTCTCTTTTCTCACCACCATCATCCTAGGTCAGTTTACACTGATCTCTTCTTTGGATAACTGGATAGCATGCCATATGAGAATGAAAAGCTCAAGGTCATTTTGTACCTTCCTTAGAGTATTAGATTATTAAAATGTCTGCATCCTCAACACATTCCTACCTTACGTATTTGTTTCAGTGGCTTCTGGTCCCTCAAATTATAGGAAATGAAGTTCTGATGCTTCTTTGGAATTAATTTCAACATTAACATAGCACTTACATAAATGGGTATTTAGCTCTTCTGTGTACCAGGCTTCGTGAGCTAAGATGAGAAGGTAGAAATTTGAAGAAAACATGGTTTTAGATCTCATATGAGCTCACTTTCTAGCGGAGGGGATAGAGAAGTAATCTGCAAATTATAATGCAATCTACCAAGGGCAACAATCCAGGGAATAATCATAGGGAAAAAAAAGATAACAATTAGAAAGCCAAATATGTCCAACATGATATAGCACTTTATAACTGGTTCTACATCTCCTGGGGTCTGCTCAGTGGTGTGGGAACAAAGGAAACCCTGGCTTCCAAGGTCACATATAATAATGCTGGTTGCTTTTAGTGGTTCCAGTACCATTGAGGGTCTGCTGCATTCCCCAGGGATATCCAGGCCCTTTGTTTAGATACGTGACCTTGAGAATCTTACTTGGATCCTCTGGTGTCTCTGTTATGCAAAAATGAAATGAGGCAATTGGGTTTCACGCTCTCAGGGCCCTTCCAGTTCTAAACTCTGTGATTCTCAAATGTCATGGGCTTGGCAATGTCTTCCCTTATCCCGAGACGAGGGGTGAAGGTGGGTGAAGGGCAGGGCAGGAGCGCGAGTCCTTGTCCCTTGAGTCTGCAGCGCGGTCTGGGGTGGGAGGCTGGGCTTGGCGTGATCAGCAATGAAGTTGTCACCTCTGATTCATTCATCTAAGAAAATGAATACCTCGCTGTCCTGGGGCTACTAAGGCCCATAGCACATACACTTTAATTGATAGATTAATGAATATAACCTTGGGTTTCTTAAGAGCATTAACAGGCTGTTTCCTTTTAGGTCCATTGTTTACCTGCTTTTGATGGCTAATGACATGTATCAGAGAAAGGGGCTTCCCAAGAAATACACTATTTATCAACTTCAACCAACATGTCCCCCACCCCATTTTTTCTAATCAATTCGTGCTTACATCATACAGATGTATTACTGGTGACCACCATAGCAGTGCTCAGATTCAGCCTCTTCTGTGTTCTCTTCCTGTTTTCCAGTTTGCCTTTCCACAGGCCCAGGACTGTATGATTCCAGAAAGTTGTCCTATAGCCCATGAACCCTTCCTGAGTGTTATTCCACTGGGTCAGGATCTCAGATACCCCTGATCACAGTTGCTCCTGTTACTCCAAATACACTGAGTCGGAGAAGGAGAGTCTAGTTGTTCTGGAGTCTTGAAGCTCCAGGGGTCTCAGAAGGACAGGCTGGGGGCTTTCGAGAGCTTTGAAAAATCTACAGCTTGGCCTGTGTTCAGCCTGAGAAAGTGGGGGTCTGCACTTTGGGGCAGCATGTGGCAGCTGCTTGGCACTGCGTCGCACCTGCAGCTGGCTGTGGGTCTGTCAAATGCAGGGCACGGCGGCCATTTACATTACCGCTCTGTACCTTTATTACTGCCTTTTCTAGAAGCCGTTTCGCTGGCAGCAGACATCTGCCCATTATGGATGCAATAAATTGAGATGCTGCGAAATTATGAGAAACAAATGCTTCAAAATGCAGCACAAGGGGATTGTCATAGCCTTTTTCTAAGCATTTCTGGCTCCGTGTGTCTTTTCCCAGATAGATACGTTCTTCCTTGTTCCAATCTGGATTCAGAGGAAAGGAAAGTTAAAAAGATCTACTATTTATTGAGAGAAATTATGTGCCTGCTCTATGTTCTTAATCTACACTGGGCCATCTAACCCTCACATCCACTCTGCAGGCTGTATATTATTAGTCTCATTTTCTAGATGAAGAAATTAAGGGCCCAATTCATTCCTTCCAAAGCACGGACACAGTACTATGTGCCAGGGGCTGTGTTGAGCCCTCGGGATCCAAAAGCATTGATTGTGACACTCCTCATAAACTTGTCAATCTATTTTAATATCTGGGAAAGGTGGGACACAAATGCAGGGAGAAATACCATGTGCAGCATCACAGAGTGGGTGACACGAGGGCTGAGGCTGCTGGAGTAGCAGGAATCTCCCAGGTAAACCAGGCAGGAAAAAACATTCCACGTAGAAAGAACAGAGATGCAAAGGTAACTTCGGTCAACAGGAGGTTTTCCTCCTGAGTGGAATCTAAGACATGGGGAATGAGGGAAAGGAATTTGAGGGGACGTTTTAGGAGGTGTGGCTAGAGGAGTGAAGTACCTTGTTTGCTCTACCAACAAATTTAGACCTTATTTTAGAGGAGGCATTTTTATCAATGGGACAACCGGTTCACATCACTCTGGCAGAGGATGGATGGGATGTAGGAGGCAGTAGGTCCACAGACCAGTAAGCATTAGTTCAGTTTGCATTTGTATTATTTCAGGAGTGAGAAATAAGAGCCATGCCTGAGGTAGAGAATGGAGGTCACTTTTGGGGCACACACTCAATAGATTTAAGGGGAAGTGTTGATAGAATTTGCTAACCAATTGTACACCGCTGAAGAGTGGCTGCATTAGAACCGGGGTTTGGCCATAGAAGCCCATTGTTTCTTCCCTATACTCCTCAGCCACCTCAAATCAGCTGAAGATTCTTAGGAGGCGTGGAGAGGAGTGAAGTGACAAGAGGACGTATCTAGGAGTCATCTACACATGCCGGTCCCACTCTAAACATGTGTCACTTAGCCTCTCTCTGTGCTTCGGTTTCGATCTTTACCACTGAGAATAGCAACAGTAGCTGCTTAATTGGCTCGTTGGGTCCCTCTGTTATAGAGTCAAATGGTATGGTGTGCGCACATAGATGATAAACCAACATGCCCCGTTCTGAATCTAGAATTCAGCAATTCAAGAATGAAAAATTTAGTTGGCTGGTGTTTTAGTTCTGTGTTTTTTTTTCTTTTCTTGTGTTGTAGAAATGACTCAGATATGGTTTTTGTGTTTAAATTCATGATGTAGACTAGAATTTAAAAGTGGGAAGGAAGGTTCTGGCAGAAGGGAACATATGAAACATGCTTTTCTCCATGCTTCAAAATGGTTTGTATTTGGAGTTAAGATATGACTCAGGTATAATCCCAGATTTTGAAGAATTATGTTAAAATGCTCTGCTGTTACTGTGATTATCTCAACCAAGATTTGCATATATTCAATTGAAAAAAAATTGTAGTTTATATTCCTCCTGTAAAAGTGGCTGTATTTCAGATTAAGCTAAAAGATTCTTTTTTAGGTTTAGGAAAATCATTTTTAATTTCTCTGTATTCTGGTCTCATTAGCACTTTATAGCAATGAGTCCCAATACCAAGGACTGTTTAACTGTGTGTACATAGAGTGCATACATATAGTTTTCCTCTAGTTTCTGAGATGTTTCTCTACTTTATTTTATCACGAACTATGTTTTAATCCAATCTGGGATCATTATGGGAAAGAAACAGCAGACATGTAATAGTCATGAACAGGTCCAAACTCAAAACCCAACATTGATTGACCCCAAGAAAACCAGACAGAGTATAAAAGGTCATAGAATCACTTATGTTGCTAAAGGCTCAGATATTATCTAGCACAACCACCCCACGCCCAATTTTAGACAAGGGAACTTGAGGCCTCCACATAGAAAATGAGTTGCCCAAAGAATAGAATATAATGTTCTTAGTCTCTCATTTTGGTTCCCCATAATTGGATTTTTCAAAGAAATATACACAAGAAGTATCTATATGTATTTTGTGAAAATATATGTTTATGGCCCATCACCTATTAAGCAGTAGAATTGTGGCATTATAGCAAAGACATTTGGTCAGTTGCCAGTAATTTATTTTTGTTGGTAAATTTTATTTGAAATGTTGTCAATTGATTTACAGAGAAAAGAAATATGAAAGGAAAAGACATGTGCACATTGCTCTTCTCTTTTTATCACCCATCCCATCTTACCCCACAAATGACATATAAATCCAGCCCAACAGTGAGGATTTTGGAGTGACAAGTGCATCTGGGATGTAGGGCTGGAAACCCTGGGTATCAAGGGTCCTTGAAAGACCCCCTTCTGTGGGCTATTGGACAGCTATTTCTCTGGTGAGGAGATGCAGTCTTTCTTGAAGATCATTTCATGCTTCTTAGCATGTTTAACCTTCACAGCAAGGCACTCTCATCAAAATGACAAACCACAACAGAGCCTTGTGAGAGGCCAGTAAATCAGAACCCTTATGAAATCTGTGGGATGAGCACACGTCCCCTCCTTGTCTCCCCGAGGGAAAGAAAGCCCAGGGCCTTTCAGATTCTAATCTTCTCTGCAGGACCCCTGTCTGGTGCTTCCTGCTGTGCCCCACTGGCATTTGAATATTGTTTTCATTTGGTCTCCAGGGCCACATATGGACACCAGCAAAGTCAGCACATTCTTTATCTTCATCAGCAACATTGTAAAGGGAAGATAACAGCTCTGGTGTTTGCTCAGTTGAATTCTCCCCACCCCTGAAGTCTTCATTTCTGGGTCTGAAGATAGTGGCTGGCTCTTAATGTCACCATGGCGTGGTGGCAGGCTGTTGCTCACAGGGACCTTAGCTCCAGCTGGCTGTCTCTGGTTCTGATTTACGGGCCTCTCACAAGGCTCTGTTGTGATTTCCACAAGAGAAGGCTCCCCTTCCCCCATTTTTCTCAATCTGTAATGAAACTTCTTTCACAAGCAGTCCAGCTTCTCCAGCCCCTGTAAGATGGAGCTTTCTCTTGTGGAAATCCACAAAGCCTGATGTTGAGAGCAGAAGTGGAAGGAGAGAAGACTGATGAGTAAAAGTCCTGTTAGCTGTACAGATAATAAAATGTTTATTGAGGGCCGGGAAGGGGGACATGACTCTTTTATCAGAATTTACAGATTCATATTTATAGGTGGAAAGAACCTCTTGAGGGTTGGAGTCTAACCCAATATCTGATATACTGTATGGACTCTCTGGGAACATTTCTCTGTTTCCATCGGCTCTACTAAATCCCTATCTTGAATCCTGGGCCAGAGATCTCTACCCTAAAGCAATGTCAAGCGATGCTCTAGCTTTGTGCCTTTTGAGTGGTCTTCCTACGCAGCTGACAGTGGGATGCTTACACAGCCGAACTCAGAACCTTTCTGCACATGCCCAGTGGATCCTTGTGATTTTTTTTCACATGTAATCGTCCCTTTATTTATTGCAAATAGGCGAGGCAATTAATTCACAGTTAGCAACTTATGGCCTGGAAAATCTCATTAGCCCAACCTTACATTATCAGCACATCTGTTTAAAAAGAGATCCTTGAAGAAGTGGTCTGAATATCCAGATTCTTGATCAGCTCCAAGAAGCAGGGAGTCACTGAAAGGCAACTTTGAAGGGAGTATAGGGCTGTGCCAACGTTATCAAAGCCACTGAAATTCACACCTAAAGGGATATAAAAAGGGAATTCATATTGATTGAGTACCATCTATGTGCCGGGTATAATTTGGTACTTAAGATACAGAAGTTTGGAGTCAGACAGATGCATATGAATCCCAATTCCATCAGTGATTGTTGTGCCATCTTGAGTGTGTGTTTAAGCTCTCTGAGCCTCACTCAGTTTTCTGACCTATAAAATGGGCCTTTTGTGAGGCTTAAAGATGATTATGTAAAAATCCTAGCACAACACCTGTAACTTTTAAGTGTTGAATACGTGGAGAAGTATTATTATTCTAATTTAAATTTTAGGATAAGCTTATAAAGTGTGTGGTATCATTAATATTATTAAGGTAATTAAACCAAGGCTCAGATTAAATAACTTACCATGGTCACAAATACTAGAGGTAGGATTTTATTAAACACAGTCTATCAGATTTTCCATTTTACTTTGCCATCCCTTAAAATGGGAGGTCGTAAGGGTGGGGCTAGGTATTGTGGGAGGGAGAAGGCGCTGGGAAGTGGAGAGGGCCTTTGCTGTTTACCTTCCAACCCAGTTAATTCTCTGCCTCAGGACATTCAAGGAGTGAACCTAGGAATAAGCAGACATGGAAGCTGCCCATTTGAAGTTAATTCAGGATTTCAAAAAGCAGTCAGGCCCTTCCACATCCTTTTGCCCACATTCTTGGTTCCTAAGTAAAGGAGAGGCATTCTAAGTTTTCATGGGGACAGTCCAGAAAAGCCTGAAATGGGTGTAGTTCAGAAGTGGGAAGACACACGGCCTTCTCACAGTTCACCCAGGGCCACAACGTATCCTAACTCACACCCACATCCGTACCAACATGTACACACACATACACACACTCCTCGGCCATAAAACTGGACCTTTCTCCATTTTGTTTCTCTAGTCTGCCTCCTGCACTAGACTATGAGCCGTCAAGCCTGGATCAAGCATCCCAGTGCCAAGGACAGAAAAGGAGCTCAATCTGTGATGGGGAGGAAAGCAATGGAAGCAGGAATGAAAACCTAAATGAATGGGACTAACTCTAAGATGTACTCCACTAAAGTTAGAATTCTAGTTTGTTATCTGACAAATTTGGAGTGATTTGGTTGCCGAACATTCTTCCTCTCTATCCCCTGAAACACAGGCACAGGTTAGGATTTTCTGGTGAGCAGAGGTAAGATGGGCCTAGAGAAAAGTCATCCAGGAGCTCCCTTAGGCTGGGGCCTGGCTTCAGTGTTGCTGTAGGTGAACAGACGGGCAAGCATGGAAGGAATCTTGGGTAGAAGGGGAACAGGCACATGCATCCATGCCAGGGGCTTCCACCATTTGGAACAGTGGGGCTGACCTGCCGCCCTTCATGGTGGGAAGAACCCCCAGTGGAGATATGAGTACACTTTGCTCCCTTCTACTCTGTTTTCTTTTGCCTCTCTCCTATCTCTCTTTCTTTTCTCCTCTTTCCTCTTCTTTATCCCCTCTCTTCTTTATTATTTCTCCCACATCAACCCTGTACAGTCTCTTCTCCCTTTCTCTATTCATCGTTTAGGCTTGACATAGCAATAATATCTGCCTCTTAATGGACAATTTGCTTCCAGATGGATGAAATTGACCCTTGTTTATTCAGAATGGTTGGTCTGGAGGCTACCATAAAATGTGGGCTGGGGTCTAGGACTATCTAGTTTAGTAGCAACTAGGAGAAGGGAAGGACAGGCCCCCAAGACCTCTGCAAGTAAGTACATTGTCTAGCCTGGGAGCCTTCTCCTTTTGAACTATGATAAATGAGAAAGGGTCTTGGCAAGAGGGAACATTGACTCTGTATAACCAGGTGGCTAAAATGTGAGTGGAGAATGTAGAGCAGTGCCCTGGGATAGCAATTCCTACTGGAGCACATGACTTGGCTGCTGCAAAAGAGCCCCTCTCTGCCTAATGTTGGGTCTCCTCCTACACCCCACCCAACCCCCGACTTTCTGTAAATGGAGATTGATGGTTGGGTGGTGGTATGATGGTAAAGGAATATGTTCTTGGGATGCAGCTGAACAGAATTTTTTCTCTGTAAATTTTCATTTCCCCTTCCTTTCTCTCTCTTCTTCCTCACCTTTCGTTTGCCTTCCTTCCTTTCTTGCCCTCAATCCCTTCAAAGCATTTTTCATTTCCTTCCTATGTGTAGGACATGTTTAACCCATCCTATTTCTTTGCACTGTAGAGTGGTGTTCCTGGGGGCTTTGATGGAGCAATTGATGTGATGAATCTTGACTTTGGTAGGACTGTTATTCTGTCTTCATAAAATGCTACTCAATAAACCAATCTCTAGATTATAGCTCTGTTAGGAGTGTTTACCACTGTTGAGAAGAAGTCTCATAAAGAATTGTCATCACTGGTTATTACCAATGTTCTAAGTCGTGGATCTCCATTTTTAAAAATAAACATTGATTTGTATGATTACAAAGGCAATTTAGGTTCACTGTAGAAAATTTGAAATATATGGAAATTTACTAATTCAACTTTAATTTACTAATTATTTAGCCAATATTAAGTGAACATGTATTTCACTGTAAACAGTAAAAAAGCTAAAATCATACATAATTATACCAACCAGAATGGGTCATTACTAACATATTGTTATACTTTATTCTATTTCTTTGGGCAATGTGTATATAAAATATATACTTTAATGTCATTTAAAAATAATTTCCTATCCTGAGTTTTTCGGTTAGAATTATGTCGTAAATTCCATTATGTCATAATTGATAATTATACCATAATTTCAATTTAGCGTTATATTATGATCTTTGTCTCAAATCATAAATAAAATCTTCAAAAATATGATGCTTTATGACTTCACAGTAGCTATATTTGCCAGCTATTGCCTCAATATTGTTGTTAACAAAAGTAAGTGGCTTACAACAAGTAACACTCAAATTTTACGCACATCTGTGGATAAGGGTGGGGTGGCTACCCACTGAGCTGTGAAATAGCTGTAGGTTTGGAAGTTAGATTAGAGCCTGCTCCATGGTCTCCACATTTCCCTTGGACCAGAATTCACCCAGGGAATGTTTTTCTCTTGGCAAATGGCAGGCGTGCAAGAGGGAGCATAGAAGCATCTAGTGCCTCCTGACACCTCAGTCTGCATCTGGCATGTTGTCACTTCTGTCCACAGGTCAAACAAGGTCATGGTGCCAAACCCATCATGGGGAGGGTTCATAATCTCCACCTAATCCAGTGGAAGCACTGCACAGTGACAGGCAAAGGGTGTGGGTGGATAATTCCTAAACAGGAAAGGCAATGAAGAATTGTGAACAAGCGTTCAGTCTGCCATAGTAGACCCTCTGATCAACCAGACATTGATCAAAGAAGACTAATTATTGATCCTTCCTGTTACGCTCCATTTTACCCCATATTGGTGTGAAAGCTATTACAAGACCCTTTTCTAACCACACAGGCTTCAGATGACATTGGACCCTTTTTCACTAGCCCAGTTTCTCTCCTACCTGACTCTGCTTTGTAGTTCTAACATATCTTTCTATTGATACATCAACTTATCACATCTCTAGGAATTTGATATCTTGCTTCAAAGATTGTCTCCTAGAACAGATAAGAAACTAGCTTTGATTTGAATGCAAAAGATACTTATGGCCATCCTTGCAGAAAGACTTAAAGAGATGAAGCCAAAGACCTAGCAGGGCCATTTCCAGATCGTCAGCTTCAGAACCCAGAGGTGAGGCAGGAATGTTTGATACCTGGTTTGAGGTTTGTTTTACAAAACGTGATGGAGGGAGGCCAGGAAAGATCAGTGGTAGAAAGTGCTCAGACACTTGGGTTTTCCAGGAGTAGGAAGGAATGACTGAGTCCATTTTTTTTTTTTTTTTTTTTAATTCAGTGTCACTGAACTCCACTCTTATAATCCGTACTGAAAGTGTGGAATTCTTTTCCTGTTTGAGGTTTTTATCAGGGTTATGAGGAGTGTGTATTGCTTAGGTTTTGGTATTTAGGCTATTCGTTTGGGTACTTCTCTGTTCTTAACAGTTGAAGTCCCGGTTCTCTACTGATGGGCCTTTTAATTTTGTTTCCTTTGTAAATATTCCTCTGCTTTTTAGTTGGTATTTATGTTTTGACATACATACTTCCTTTCACACATTAGATAGCGTGCTGTAGGAAGGTCAGGTCTATGCCTCCTCCATTGCCCATTGCCTGGCATATAGAATGCGCTCAACACAAGTTTGTCGATGGTGATAGGTTCCGGGCACAGGCACATCTTTTCATCCAAAGACTTAACAGATATTTTCATCCAAAACTTGACAGGTCTTTTTTTCACCCATATATTCTCCCTCCCATACAGATTGTCTTGCTCTAGGCTTATATTTCATGCTTACAGTCAAACATTTTCTGCATGAAACCTAGTTTTAATATATTTATTTCAAATATAATTTTCTAAAGAAGAAAAATGATTATCCAAGCAGAATTTGCCAATGTCAAAGCATTAGTCAGTGCTACAAGAACCAATTTAGAGTAGTCAGAAGTAACAGAGACGACTAATTAAATTGATGAGATTTAATAACTTGTATTCTCTCCAAAGAGAAACTTTTCCTGGCCAGAAGTTTGTAAGGAGGCAACTATATCACATTAGGACACTGAGTGTGAAGTAAAGTAGGAATTGATTTAGGGGATGGTGGGAAGGATATTGAGTGAGAGTAAGGCTAACGTTACAGAATGTTAGCACAAAACCATCTGTTACCACTATGGTTTACTACCATTCAACAAATATTGATTGAGACCCTATCATGTGATAGCCATTATGATAAGAACAAAAGAAACCAAGGGTAAAAGTTGTCTCCAGTGTTCGGGGAGCTCAAGGTCATCCTAGGGATAGCAGGTGACAGCCTTCAGGAAGATGGATTGGACATGAAGCCCATTCAACCAAGATCCTGTTCTTACTGCTGCACAAATGACCTTGTTTAATGTGCAGGATTGATTGGAGGTGGAAGAGGAGGCGGGAGGAGAACGGGTGTAGATCTCAGTTAGAATAGAACTCCAATTTCTCTGCTCCCAGAAACAGAGCATGATAAGACTTTTCTCTAAGGAAGTAGGGGAAACTGGCTAGAATTGGATATGGGTATTATTATAAAAATCCAGGTTTAAAAGAGAGCCAAAGCAGTCACATCTGCATCTGCAAAGGTGAATGAAAACACACACATACAACACCAACAACGACCTTTCCAGCTTACTGGTCCATTAACCTGCCAATTCCTTGACTGACAAAATAATCAGTTTCAGATGCAAAATTAAAATAAAGTCATTTTAGCATGATGACTATCATCAATACTGCTCTATGGTATATTTGAAAGTTGTTAAGAAAGTCGATCCTCAGAGTTCTTATCATAAGGAAAAAAAAACATTTTTTTTTGTATCTACGTGAGCTGATTGATAGTAACTAAACTTCTTGTGATAATCGTTTCACAATACATGTGAGTCAAGTCGTTATGCCATACACCCTAAAATTATGCAATGCTGCGTATCAATTCTATCTTAATAGAACTGGAGGTAGTCGTTTTATCCAAAGACTCAACATTTCAAAGATATGTAGTGTTATTTGGTAAAAAGCTCTTGCATATTATAATATTCTTCACACTCTCATTTAAAATGATATTCATTCAAGTATTGGTGCCCATAATATGCCAAACATTATACTAGCCCTTGAGGGATATAATGGTGGGCAAAAATTGACCCTTGGCCTCACAGAGCTTACAGTCTAATGATGGAAAATCATCAAACAATCACCAACTAAACATGTAATTTCAAACTGTGTGAAACTTGAGAAATATGGAAAGGCGGGTCTACTTGGGGGATCAGGGAAAATTTTCCCAGAGGAATGATGATTGAGCTGATATTTGAAGAATAAACTAGAGGTAACCAGGCAAGGATGGAGGATTGCTGCCCAAGGGAAGGGAAAGAGTATGGCAAGTTAAGAGCCCAAGGAACAGAAGGTGTGTTGTTGAGATTGGAACCCAGAGATGGAGGGTGGAGGGGAGACAGGGACCTGGCCCTACAGTCCTCTGCTTGTGCAGCGTGGTACTGATTTAGAATTTATCCTAAAGGCAATGACAGATTGTTGAATAGCTATATGCAGAGAAGTTACATGACTGTGATTTATTTTTTAAAGCTCATTTTGGCTCTGGGATGGAAAGTGGATTGGAGAGGGAGAAGAATTGATGCTAAAATACTAGTTCTCCCAGAAAGAGTCAGTGGTGGACTAAATTGGGGCTGGGACAGTGACTATGGATGTGAAACAAAGTAGGTGCATTTGAGATATATTTAGAAGGCCCTGCACGCATAGTATTTGAAATGTCAAAGAAAACAAACCAGGGCTTATTAAGGAGAGACTTTTATTAAAAAATATATATTGCAAGGGGGAAAAGGGATTACTGCAATAGGAAGAATGCTGTGAAAATAAGAGCTGAAAGAATTGCAAAATCAAACAAAACAGAAAAAAAGGTTTTCCTTTACTAGGGTAAAGGGAGAGGCCAGCAGAGACAAGCAGAATCTTTGGAAGAGATGCTGGGCAAGCAGTGGGAAATAACCATTGGGGTCTGATAGGAAGAGGCGCTCACTGTGGCCAGCTGATTCTTAGGAGGAACTGATAGAGGGGTCACATTCCACTTCTTTTGTGTATGTGTGCATGCTCAGGCTTGGGGCAAGCGGAATTCTGGTTCGGGGGCCTACAGGAGTAACTCAAGTTTGGTCAAGACAAAGCAGAGCATAAGAAATGGCAGCGTAAACCCTTGGCTGAAGAGTACAGTCCACCATGATGTAAAAGATGACTTCATACAGGCAAACAGGAGAGGCGATGGCTTCTCAGGGGATCAGCGAGTCCTTGCTCTCCTCTCTCTAGGGGATAGTCAATACCTTCATTTTGCATTAGGGATCTATATTCGGGATTGGCAAAGTTTCCCCATATCCTTGAGTTCACTTATCCCCACAACACCTAGCCAGGTCTGTTTCAGTTGGAAGGGTTGGATTAGCTGTCAGTGTTCTTGTCCTTTTCTTTTACAGAAGAGGAAGCCATAGTCCAGAGAGGAAAATTGACTTATCCAAGACAGCACAGCTCGATGTAAGGAAACCATGACCTGAACCCAGGGCTTCCAACATCCTCTTTACGTGGCTGCATCCCATGTGGCAATTCTCATGACACTTCAATATAGCATGGCAGATTCCTCCCGGGGAGCAAATTGAGGTGCTTTCTACCCCACCCCCATCTCCTGTTCAGCTACATGTGCACCTGTTCACTATACACACACACAACGTGTCTTATCCTGAAGGCTGCCAGGCATCGACGTGAAGTTTAACCTAATCACTTTCTTGAGTTTTCAGTTCCCCTCATCCTGCTCCATCTTGGGCTTAGTTTGGCCGTCTGGGGCTCAGGGCGTAGTTGAAAGACAATATGGTGTGGGGCATAGACTATAGGCTTTGGGGGCAGGCAGAACTTGACTGCAGAGCTACATCTGCCATCCAGTAGCAGTGTCCCCTAGGTCAAGTTGTTTATGTTCTTTGAGCCTTATTTTTCTCATTTGTAGTCAGGTTAATTATTGCCTTACTTGATCATGGCAAGTATTAGATGAAGGTAGAGTAATATTAGCCACCATTTTATTGGGCATGAATTATGTGCCAGGCATTGTGCAAAGTGCTTTATTGATATTATCTCCTTGAATCCTTGTGTAACAACCCACTAAGGTAGATGGTAATATTAACCCCACTTTTAAAAGCTTAAGAGTTCCCAATCTAATAATAATGACCACCATTCATACATTCACGTATTCATTCATTCACACATTTTTAAATTTACTTATTATTATTAAGCACCTACTATGTTGTAGGCAATCGTCTGGTTTTCTTGGAGAATTCTTCTGTTCTTCCAGTGGCGCAGAGAAAAAAAATTGACAAAGCTTTTAACCCCCATGGAATTTTCAATCTATTGGAGAGAAATAGAAAATAAGCAGAATACATTTTAAAAACTACACACACACACACACAAACACACACACACACACACACACACACACACACACACGGTGTGATCAAACAATATGGTGAATGTTTAAATAAAAGAAAATTATTATGGTAAAAGACACGTTGCCATTAATTCCCCTCGCTTCAAACACACGTATCCCATCATTCTTGTCACTTTATAAAGCAGTTCTGGAAGTCCTCTTTTGTGAGTATCTTTAGTTGCACTATCTTGGCTGCCTTGGTGTCCTGAATCGATTCAAAATGTTTACCTTTCATGATCATTTTGACTGGGAAAGAGCCAGAAGTTGCACGGTGCCAGATCTGGTGAATAAGGTGGATGAGGACATGCTGTCATGTTTTTATTTGACAGAAACTGCCATACCAGAAGTGATATGTGACATGGAGCCTTTCCATTGTGATCACAAAATACGGTGCTGCTGAGTGCCATCCAATGGAAAGGTGGGGATCTTCAATATGGGAAGCAGTGCATTGAACTTTAGTAACAGTGTGTGATAAGCTTCAACTTGTTCACTGCAGTCAGTCGGGTGTGAGCTACAGTTGAGAGAAGTGGGCGCTAAATCATCCTCCATCATGACAATGCTGTGTGTCACACATCGCTTCTGGTATATGGCAATTTCTGTCAAATAAAAATATTGCGATGTGTCCTCATCCACCTTATTCACCAGATCTGGCACCGTGAGACTTCTGGCTTTTCCCCAAAGTCAAAACGATTCAGGATATCGAGGCAGCCATGACAGCACAACTAAAGACACTCACCAAAGAGGACTTCCAGAACTGCTTCACAACGTGGCAAGAATAATGGGATAAGTATGTTTGATGCGAGGGGGTGTTTTGAGGGGGGATTAATGATATATATATATATATATATATATATATATATATATATATATATATATATATATATATTAGGATAAGTGCTTTGGAGAAGATTAAAACAGAGAAAGGGGAAGTTCCAGAGTGCTGCTTGTGTGGGGTACTGGGGAAGCTGGTGGGTGTGCCCGCTGAGACTAAGCTACAGTGTAGCAAATTTGCTTTTCGGTAAAATTTAGCAGTTGGTAGATTTCCCTTTCTTCTTTGGCCCTGTCTTCCTTCCCTTCATCCCCTAATTCATTAGCATCTGTGATATTGACTGTTAGTCACTGGAGATGAACATTTCCTTTATCCACTTATCTACTTACCTTCTACCTACTTAATCCCCAATTTGTTCCACAATGAATTAAGACACATAAACACAAATAGGAAGTGATCCATTTATTGATTACTGGGCTGGGGCCATGGGGATTTGCTGGAGTGGTTTGGGATCTGGAAGCTGAATTGTCCCATTGGTACCAGGGGTCCAGCATAGTTCCCAAGTGTACTATAGGAAATCATGATAGAATTGGCACCATGGCACCTTAGCCTGCACCCCTGTGGTGAGCCTTCAACATCTGCTCAGCCCATCTGGAAGCCTTCCATTTAGGCTGTCCCAGCCCGTGCCCTTTGCGGGTGGTGAGGGCCCTCATTCAAACTGTAGGTAGGTCCTTGAAGCATGAGCTACAGCTGCAGCCCTGAGAGCTTTGCTCCCAACACCCACCCATCCCACCCCTTCACCCTCAGGTGAGGGAGGGAAAGAAGGAAGCAGCAGAAAAAGGGCATAGGGATGGGAACATTTTCAAATTCATTTCAGAAATCTAGTCTTAGCTATAAACGACAGCTGTGGGTTTAATCACTGAAACTCTCTTTCCATTCAAGAGCCGGTATGTGTCCCCTGAGGAGGGGGGACATTATTAAGCAGTTAAGTCATTAGAGGCTGCTTAAGGGCTGGCAGGCAGTCTGTAGGGAAAGGGGAGGATGGTCCTTCTGTGGCAGCGACTTGGGTGTAGCAGCACTCTGTACCGAATGCCTAGCTCTCTCAGTCTCTGAGCCTTACTCTGGTAGGTCTGTCATTGACGGGGTAGGAGATAGCATCCCTTACGAGGGAAGCTAATTGCACCAAGGAAAGCCATGCCTCAGTGTTGGCTTGACGTTATTAATGGACTTCTCGACTTTTAAGGTTTGGGGTTTCAGGAGGGACCCGTCTTTTTTCATCCATCACCACCAACAGTTGCAAAAGTAAGAGCATTTACAACCACAACATACCCCAACAACTGCAATAGCTAATGCGTATGTAGCACTTTCCAACTCCCCAAACGGCCGTGCCTTACTCATTCACTCCTTATTGAACATCACCTATGTGCCATACCTTGTGCTAAGCACAGGGAACAAAGAAGGAGCTAAAGCAGCCCTGCCTCTTCCCCTTGTAGAGATGGCAGCCTCCAGAGAAAAAGAGCATCTGATGAACCCAAATTTGTCCCCAAAGATGTCAGCTCTCACCTCTTGGAGGAATGAGCCTCCAAGTGGTTCCCTCACTCCCAGTCTAGACAGGGGACGTCAGCTGATGTAAAAGTTTCATTTCTTCTCTTTCTTGTTTACCTCTCAGACCTCTCCCTTTGGGAAGTGGTATCTCTCCTTGGCTTCCAGCTGGGTGCTGCTGCCCATCACTTCAGAGGGACCAGCAGCAGGTGCTAAGAACAGCATCAGACATGACACCTTCTTCTATTCTATTTGTTGCCTTGGTCTATGTTAGGGAAAAGCCCTAAGCACAGAGAGGGAGGCTGGAAAGACACGGGCCCAAAGACATACTCCTTGCCTCGTTCTTCCTCCTCCCTCATGGGTTTCTCCTTCTTCATTGTTTGTTTTATCTATTTTATGATTTTAGTTTTCACTTTCACACTCTGGGTGGCCTTTTAAACCAGAGCCAGAAGCCAAACAGGCATCATGTCAGGAGAATAATGAGAAGGCAGATGGAGGAAGTTGCTGTGAGTAAAGCAAAGTGCCGGGTGGCATCGGCGTTGGCTGTGCAGTGCTCACGGGGTTAATGGGCCCACAGAAGAAAGGAGAACATTGGTGCCATAAAGTGAAAGCCCTGTTGGCTGTGAATACAGATCAGAGTGAAAAGAAGACCAAGATGTGTTTGTTATTCTTCCCTGTCCTTCTCCTAGATCCCGCCTGCAAACACGGAGCCACCACTCTCCTCCTCAGATCCCGTTCTTAGTCAGCGATCCCCCCTCACAAATTCTCACCTCTTTCATTCACGTCTGGATTCACACAATAAGTACTGTTCTTTTTCATCAGTTTTCTTCTACCATGACCTTTCCTGTCTCTGCTTTCCTCTGGTATCCGTTAGGAGTGCCTCCAGATAAAAGTGGTAGAAAAATCCAAGAATAGTCATTTAGACAAATCAGGATATTTTTTTCCCTTACGTATAGAGAAATTATGAGCTAGGCGGTCCGTGGCTGCTATCACAGTACAACGATGCCATTAGAGAGTACCTGTTGGCTTCCATCCTCAGACTCATGGTTATAACATGGCTCTTGCGTATCCAGGCATCACTCCCTCATTCCAGGCTGTAGGAAGAAGGAAAGACAAATAATTTCTACAAATGAGGTTTGAATAGTCCTCCACAGCAAAATTTGTTATATCTTATAAGCCTACCTGCTCATCCTAAGACCAATAATTGGAGCAGGAGGGGCAATCACTATGCCTGGTTTGAACCAATCTGCTTCATCTTCTGGGGGTAAGGTTGGGGCCTACTTTCTCTGAGAGTGGGCTCTCTCCCCTCCCTTAACAAACCAGAGTTCTGTTGTCAAGGAAGAAGGGAAGCAATAGCTGTTGGATAATTAATGGACAGTGCAGCGTGTGCCACCCTTTTTCTTTGAGGTCTGCTTTTTGCCTAGCTTTGGTGCCCTGGAGTCTCCTGATTTGGGGATGGATGTGGGGTGTCTTTTATGCAAATATATTTGATGTCCAAAAGAAGCCCATGGGCGGTTTCTGACATTCCATTGCTCTTTTAAATTCTTAGGGCTCTGCCCTATCTCTGGATTAGAATTCTAGTTTAGGAAGGTTTTCCAGGCTGCTTTTCCTAAAGATTCTACTTGGTTTTATGGCTGTGTTTGAATGGGCCGTTGCTCACTGGTTAAACTGCCTGATTGAACATCACTGGATGTCTCGGGCTTGAACCCAGGCAGTTTTCCATTGTTTACTCCTAACAGGTAGTGATATAGCATTGGTTTTCTGATCTCTTTTTTCTCCACTGGAGTACACCTCAACTCACTATCTTTTCACCTTCTGTCAACTAATACGGCATTTCCCCGAAAATAAGACCTAGCCAGACCATCAGCTCTAATGTGTCTTTTGGAGCGAAAATTAATATAAGACCCGGTCTTATTTTAATGTAAGACCACATCTTATATAATGTAATGTAATGTAAAATAATATAAGACCAGGTCTTAAATTAATTTTTGCTCCAAAAGGTGCATTAGAGCTGATAGTCCAGCTAAGTCTTATTTTGGGGGAAACACAGTAGCAAAATTCTTCTAAAAGACACCCAAATATACCACCAAGGCAAATGTCCTCACTTTTAATGTATCATAGAGCTCTTTAACCTGCAAGGGAGTTTTACATATACTAGTCATTAATCCTACTCGACTGCCCTCCACCTCTCTGTGGGCTCCACATGAAGACCTCGTGAGAAGTTCCTATTAGCACCCACTGTTCTCTTCATAAACAACAAGGACCACAGAAGAACCCAGCTTCCTGGAAACCCAGAGCCAATCATACACCTGAGTCTCATCAACTCTTATCCTCTAATTACCTGTGATAATTTTCTCCCTTGAGACTACACATTGCCTTTTAATTTATATTTTGCCTGTTATAACATTATTTTCTTTTGGTTAGCTTTAAATTTTTAATTGTATAGGTTGAACAAGTCTATATACAGAAGATGCCAAAAATGTATACACATTTAAAAAAAGGAAACCTGTATTAAAATTATAATAATATATACTGATAACAAAAGATGAATACAAGTCACATTTGACTTCCGCAATGACAAGAGGTGCTCAAAGTGGTTACCATCAGCATCCAGACACTTCTGATGACCGCAAACTACTGCTTGAGCAACGCTGACCAAAGTGTCCACTTGTATTCATTTTTTTTGGCACCCCTGGTACTTATTTAAAAGAAAATGCCTGTGCAGTGGACTGTGTTGTCCTTATTTTACATATGAGGACGCTGGGGGAAGTGAGAGGTTACGTCTAAGGTGGCAAAGGCGTTTCCTGTTAGATCCCCACTCTGGCTGATTGGCACATTTCAGCCTGGAGCATTGTGAGAAGCATTGCGAGGACTGAGGCTGCCTTACAAATTGTCAGTGACCATGGTAGGGTTCATGGAAGGAGGAAGGGGATGCAATGTTTTCTCCTCATGAAATCAGAAATCCTCATTTTCCGCCATACTGAAACGTTTTAATGCAGAATTCCTTTCACCTCCTCTCCGTCCCTCTCTCTCTCTCTCTACTCTAACAGTAAAAGTGGGAAGATATGATGGAAGCAAACAAGGGATGAACCCTTCAGCTCAGTGGAAAGGCATCAATATTTGATTTGGTTTGGAAGCCAGTGAAGCAGAGGGTGAAAAGTTGAGCAGCACTGTGAGGGAGTGATATAAGCTCTTGGAATCCTTACCTTGATAGCTATAGAAACGCAGGTTGGCCCCTAGATGTGGGGCCACCTCATTTCAACAAATCAATTTGTCAAAGGGGCTAATTGTTTCCTCGTGTTTACTGTGCGAATTATCTTTCTTAGCTGGCTTCCCACAGGAACTGATGGCATCTAGTGATTGATTACTTCTAAGACTTCATGTAGAATGATGCAGAAGTGTCTGAAAAAACATTTCTGGACAGACTAAGATGCCCTGGGAGAAAACACAAACTCACCTGTTGGTGGGCATCCATCCCAAGCCCACGAGCTTTCTCCAGGACCTGGCTGTGGACGCAGTGAGAAGGCAGTCACACTCATTCCAGTGAATTCTTGCACATTAGCTTTTGGCAGTTTCACTATTTGCCCCCAAAGGCTTGCATAAGGCACTAAATAATAATAATGAGGAAATTCAATTAAGTGTTTCAGAGCTAAAGAAGGTAACGACTATATATAGAAAAGGAATAAGCCATATCACCTGCTGCATGCATATTGTAAAAATAGCTTGTTTTGCTTAAACATTAGTTAAGCAACATTAAATTTAAAGGGTGTTTCCATTAGTGAAAAGTATGTAGTGTGTGATACAGAGTGATTATTGCAAATTTGACCGGGTTTGCTGTCTGGAGTAAGAGGAAAGCTGGCCAGAGCAGGTCTGATAGCTTGCTTACAAATTTCTAATGTCCATCAAAAGTGGAATTATGACTTTATAATGAAGGCCTGTCTTTAACTACTATGTAATACTATTTTTATTTCATTTTATGGGTAATGCAAGTTTATAGGCAAATTAAATTTTAAGCTTTATAATAATTCATCACCAGAACTGCTTACGTGTAGACTCAGGATAAGAATGCTCTTCTTTTAGCTATAACTCCTTAATTTTCTACTTCTCCAAAATAAACAGCTTAGTTAAATAAACTTAAACCACCATTAGCCAATTCATTAATTAAAGTCTAATAGCCCTTTTATTATCAGTCATAATCACTTCTTTATTTTAATTGAGCTTTATTGAGTTTATTGCCTCCATTATCGCCTGAGAGAGGAGAAGCAAACCTATGCCATCAGACTTATGCAGGAGAGTGTCATTTTAAGATCATGGGCTTGAAGGCCAAGAACATTTGGGTATAAATACCGGCTTCCTTATTTACCAGCCTGGCCACTTTTCTTGTGATTATAACTTCTTAAAGCATCAGTTTCTTTTTCTGAAAAAGAAATCAAATTTATTTCTATTGTCCACAGAAGTTGTCACTGACACGGGAGAAGATGATCTTCTCACAGCCCTTCTGCCTTGTCAGGTGTTCAAACTGTAGAATTTTTCAGGAGTTGGGCAAAACAGAGTAAATTTCTTAACGTTGGTGTTTGTTTGATCAGCATTCCATCGTCAGTCTATTACTCTTTGATATCCACGTATCTCCCTAGGCGAGCTCCTCCACTTGCATGGGAACAATTTTTGTCTGTCTGGCTGATTCCAAATTTTATCCCCATAGCCAGAATTTACCATGAAATTCAGACATAGATATCTGCTTACCTGGCATTTGTAACTAGTTATTTCACAGTCAACTCAAAGGTTATTCTTATCACATATCAAGGCATCAGCACCAGATATCTGAGAACCATCCTTAGCTAACATAGTTTAGTAAGAATAAAGCACAAAATATGTGTATGGAGGGGAGACAGAAGACAAAGGAAAGAAAGAAGTCAAGAGCCAGATTGTGAAGGACGTTGTATGCCAAGTGGAAAAGGTTCATCCTTATTCTGAAAGCAATGGAGGGGTCGTTCAATAGAAAGCTTCTTAGCAAGTGTGTAACATGGTCAGATTTAAGTTATGTTCTGATTGCTTTGAGAACCGTATAAGGGATGGTATAAAGAGAACTTTACTGAATTCAGGCAAAGCAGAGAGAAACTATTGCAGTAATCTAGGCATTAGAAGGGAACACTCCATTCTGGACAATGAAATCTGGGTTGCTTTCGAGTCAGAACCTCAGAGTTGGGAGGGCTTCTACATAAACCTGTAAATTTTTCCTTTACAGACAAAGTGATAGATAACCCGAGAAATTTCTGTTTGCCCAAGGTCGCTTAGCTGGCAGATGGCGACCACCAGACTGGCATCCTACAGTCCTGAGATACAGTTTTGTGGGTTTGCCTTGGAGAAAAGGAATTTCAATTATCTATACTTCCTACATTTTTATGTGGCAGCTTCCTTGAAAGGGAATCAAACTCAAAAGTGTTTGTTTTGGTAACATTATTTTTTCCACTTTATAGATATGGGTTTTCAGACTTGAGAAGGTTTTGATTTTTTTTTTTTTTTTAATGTCAAGCAATTCATTAGTGGCAAAGCTGTTATTTAACGAATTCAGATCTTTTAACTTCCATAAATTTTCCATGATACCACATTGTGGTTAGTCCCTTCTCTAGGATGCTGCTGTGATTGTACAGAGAGGCTTGCGGTTTGAATGGAAGCTACACACAGAAATATTGAGGCATCAAGTAGGAAAGGCCGACTGGGAGATGCAGGATGCGTTGTCTACAAGATGCCTTGTCAGGATGACTTCCTCATGGCTTTGGCCCAGCCTCAACCTTCGAGTCAGAACCCTGATTCTGACCAGCAGCCTTCGCCAGCACAAGAGTGGCTTCACCTCCCTGGCATGGACCCACATTAGCCAAGCTCCAAGAGACTGATGTATAAAACTGTAATGTCAGTTTACTAAAGTACAACGGGAACTACATCTCAGATAAGACTGAGCTCTCCTGTTAGCATGATTTGCACTTTATTTGTACTTTCTGTAGAGAGACTAAATTATAATCGGAAAGTTACTTGGTGAACTTGAAATCAGAAAAGGAGGTCAGGTTATTTTGAGTGGTTTTCCTCAGTTGAGATAGCTTGTCGCTGCTGTCTACTCTTTCTATACCTTGTCAATAGCACTCGAATACTAAGTCTGCTGGCCAAGATGCTATCTCCTGTGGAGAGAGGAAGCCTATTAAAGCCTGCTTTGCTCGCTCGTTCTTTGCCCTCTCCATCTTCTCTTGCTGACCAACTTCCTTTCTGATTGACACATCATTTCTTTAGATACATTATTACTCACCATAATATTATCATAGAGTTTATCAGACTGGAAACTATTCTGTGTCTCTCATCTATTTTGTCTATCTGTACTGAGCCTTTGTATGTTAAATTAGAGTTATTTTCTCACGAGATAGCTTTGTTTCTTTTATCTCTATGTTTATCAGGGGCCCTCTGCTTTTACAGGCTATACAGGGCATGGTACCAGGAACAGTTTTTTCTTTTATCCTATATGCTGAAAGGATCATTTTTTCCATCTTTATTCTAGATGTTTGTTCTCATCCAGAGTGACAGGGGCACTTGGTAGTTCCTATTTGCATTTCAACAATTGATTCTTTTTTGTTTAGATTAAAACATGTTTGCTTTCAAAGAATGTGTATGTTAGACTGAAAATAGCAGGAGTTATTGAGTCAGTGAGAACTGGGTTCAGATCCTAATTCCAAGATTTTCTTAACCTGTCTGACCCTCACTTTCTTCCCTGTAAAGTAAGGGTTGTTATAACTACCTCTTTGGGGATTATAAGACTTAAGCAAGATTAAGTGCACTAATTTATTTAATATACAGAGTAGGAACAAAGTCAATATTAGTTTCTTCCCGCTTAAACTAGGATACTGATTTATGAAAGGGCAATTAAATTCATTCTGGAAAAGGAATGGTACTGATAGGCTCTGATTCTAATAGCTCAAATCACAGGCCATGGCATGTTAGAGAAAATGAAAGACCCAAGGCTCATTAGATTAAAAGGCTGCCAATGTCCTTTAAGCTGTAAAGAGATTTTTGCCCACATTTCTGAAGGTTGTTTTTTAATCGGTCAGACATGACATATGTTGGTGGCATTGTCTCTGTGTCATGGGATTCTCAGGAGACTCAGCCATGTCAGGTTGGGTTGTTCTGAGTGAGAACACACAGAGACCTTTATAAATTTCACAAAGGCATGCCGTTTGCCTGCAGCATGTAACCATGTGTTGACCTTTCGTAGGATAAGTTCTTACAATGGAGCTCCAGCGGGAACAAAACCTCACGACTTTGTTCACCTTAGGAAGGTAGTAACACTGTTGACTTCACAAGCCCGCTCTGGGTGTCCTGAATTGTCAAAGTGGATGTCCTTCTACACAGAGGAAATTCATAACAGCCTAAACGATTATACCTTATGTAAAAGAGAACTGAGGGCATCCTTTCCATTTAAGGAAAGTGGGAAACGTGAACTACGTAGCACTGTCTCCAGCGGAGGCACCTGACCAATGATGGGCGTGCTCACTTTTATTTGTGTAGAGCGCTTGCATAACCCCCCTCACACTTGCTTCTCATACTCTCTTCATATTTCCTAGCTTCGCTGGGAAGGGAATAAGGAAGTACATTTTCCAAGAGTCGTACCTTTTGAACACATTTTCTGAGTAACGTTCCTGTTCAGACTATGATGAAAAGATCACTGAAGAAACTAGACCTTGACATATGCTTAAAGGCAGGCAAATCCTGGCCCTGGCCCGTGTCATGATCCCAGATGTGAAAATCTGTTTATGCCTCTGCTTGTAAGGAGTAGGTAGGTAGCCAGGACAGGTGTGGGCAGCCCCATTTTAGAAAGGAGGAAAGCCGAGTACCAGAGCTGTCCAGTGAGTCACCAAGGCCACAGAACTCATAAATGGCAGAGCCAGGACTAGTGGTTGAGAGGCCACTGCTCTACACTCCACCATATTGTCTCTGTGGCCAGCGTTGTGTGTGAACTTCAGAGACCAACAGACTTGAGCTCACATCCTTATGTGAATTTCACTCAGTTTCTTAGTCTCCCTAAGCCTCAGTTTTCTCATTTGTGATATGGGTATCGTAAATCTACTTCTTATATGGATGGAATGAGATAACATATGCAAGTGAGGTATTCAGTAATTGTTAATTCCTTTGTCCTTCCCATTTTCTCACCAAGGAAATCAGGTGCAGTAAACAGTGATCTGATGAGGCCCCATGACTGGTATACATTAAAAGAGAAGAGCAAGGATTCAACCGGCTTTTTCTGCCCCCAATTTCATGTACTTTGGTGGTATTTACAGAGCCCAGTACAGCAGTTTCCTAATTTGTTCTTGGAGAAATTGATTTTCTTTTTCCTAATTTCTTCTTGTTTGAACTCAGAGCTCTCAGATTTTCTCTTTCCAGTCTCTGAACTTGTAGGTATTTTCCTGATGAGTTCCATAGAATGGCATTGCATCTAGACTTAATCATACTTTTGGGAGCTACTTTACTTTCTATGTGATAACCATCCTCTTAGCTGCCACTTTTCAGAAATCTGAAATTTACCATTCTCAAACACTATCAACCTCTGAACTTACAGCTGTTTCCCCTTCTGCGCAAAAACTTTCTGCCTGCTTTAGTTTCTCTGCTTATCCATTCCTGTCTCATCGCCTCATACCTCTAAAACTTTTGTACACTGTAGGACTTTCTCCCAGTCTATTTTGGAGTCAGTCACTTTTCTATTGTAAATGTACTTAGTTAAGCACTTTGATTTTCCTTTTCCATGGCAAGAGAGCCTCTGGGTACTGATGAAATGAGATAAAGCACATACTCTGAGGAAGATGTGGGTGAGGGATAGAATGCATCTTGTCTTTCCAGCTCCCTTTTTCCAATTTAGTTCCATATAACATAGATTTATTGAGCACCTACTCTGTGCTGGTGCTGTGCCAGGTTCAGAGGATATATATAATAACTGCATAAGACAGAGCCCTTTTCTTTACAGAGCTTACAAGTGTGATAATGTTGCCCAAGGGGGAAGTACGGGGATAGGGCAGGTCTACCTGGTATAAAGTGAGGTGGGAAGGCTGGTAGGAGTTAGCCATGGGGAGGGGTTAGGGTAAGAGGGTAACATTCAGGTCAAAGAGAATAATATGGTCAAAGACCCAAAGCCAAGAGAGGACATAGTACATTTGGAAAATAGAAAAACAAAGTATGGGCTGAGGGTAGAGATCAAAGTGGGGAGAGAGACATGGGGTAAGGTAGGAAAGCTGCTGCAAGGGTCTGATGAACAAGTGAGGGCTTTCATCCTGAAGACAGTGAGCAACCATGGAAAGGTTTAAATGAGGGGTTGACATGATTCTTTTTAAATGACCATCCGGACTGCAGGGTCCAGATAGGATAAGAGAGGGACAGCATGCAGAGAAACAGAACAAATACAGTTAAGAGGCTAACTTAGCCTTAGATAGTGGCAGCAGAAATAGAAAAAAGGGAACAGGTTAGAAAGATTGGGTTTAGAAATGGCAGAACACGCTGAGGATTCAGCGATAGGAGATGGGGGAGAGTGGGGAGTCGACTCCCTATGTATTCTCTAAGAGAGTTAATCTAATCACCTACATTAAGCCAAAATGTGAAAATATAAATGCCTGGCTGGAGCAACTGCAACTAGTAATTAACAGTAGCCGTTCTCACCTCTCTTGAAAGAAGTGACTGCAGGAATATCGAGCACCACAGTAGAGCCAAACCCTGGAAACAGGTGGGCAGAGCTTCCTCAAACCACATAAGGCAGCATGCAAGGTGCAACCACCCAACTTAGAAATGCCTTCTCTTTGGCACAGCTGGATGCTCTTTTCTCACAAAACACCAAATGAGAGAGTCAGCCCCCATTCTGTTGACTTCTCTTAGAAACTTAGAGATGGGGAGAAAAATAATTTCCTGAGGAAGCTCACCGATTAAATTGTCAAATGTGCTGACAGTGACTTCTTCCTGTCTCTACCGTGGGCCTCCTGATGGATAGTCGTGGGCCCTGTGGTAAAGAGATGGCTCTAGAAATGCACAGAAACTATTGATTTCAAGTTGACAAATGAGAAAACAATCCAATCTAATCGGCCAATCAAAACTCATCACTCTGCCCCAAACGATGACCGTATATTGCCTAGCACTATTATTAAGAAAAGCTTTTATACGTATTTCACCTTCAGTGCCCTTCATCCAAGGTCTCAGATTTCTTCTAATTTTATTTTCAGTGAAGTCTTGATCTGTTAACACAAATCAATCCCCTTAGTTGACTGTTTAGACACCTTGTTAGTTTCACTTGCATGGGTGGGGTGTAGTCTGTTGTGTTTCGAGACATAGAAGAAAACAGCAAATTTCAAGCCTGAAGCTGATGGCCTGGGAAAATAGAGCCATGGATTTATTTCATTTATAATTCCAGTTGTGCCTGTTCCTAGTGGGGATGTAGGAATTGCTCGGGAGAGGATGCCTGAGTAGGAAGGAAGCAAAAGCATCGGAATTCCATCCCTCTGGGGTTCTGTCTTTCTGGGTTTCCTTTCTCTTCTCCACCAACTTTCTATTTCTTCAGGCCAAGAAGCTGGTACAGGGACAACCCAGAACACACCTGCAGGGCACCCAGGTCCTGTGTGTTCATTTTCCAATAAGTTTGTGAAAGTGCTCTTTCTAGGATTTTCCTGTCTTATCCTGTCAAGAAAATCCTCTGTAGATAGGTATGAGCCCCTCATGTAAACTTCTATAGCCTAAGATTAGGCTGAATTACGGATGTCCAGCTACTTTAGCTTCTAGAGCCCTGCCTGGCCTTTATTTGAGAAAGACACCTTTGTCAATGGATCAGAGGGATTCCTTGTTTGCAATGTCATGGAAGGCTGAATGAACCCAGCTCTTGTCAATGCCAACCCCTCTACCTCGCTCTCACCCAGCAGTTAGTCTGAAGAACATTTCCAGGTCAATGCTTCAGGTCAATGTTTGGGGAAGGTAGGTTTATCCCCAGTCTTCTAAGCTTTCCTCTCGGCTTGTTCCTCTGTATAATCTCAAGAGCAGATGGCATTGGTGCCCCAGAGCTTGTCTGCATTTATCATTCTCTGCCACTTAACAAGCTCTCGATACGTGTTGTGATATAGCCTGTCTTTTAGGTGGCTCACAATGTTTCTTTCCTGCAGAATGACACCTTTAGCCCCAAACATTTGCAGAGCAGATACAGATGATGTATGGATGATGTCTGTGGTCCACTAATGACCAAACTTTCCCTTCTGCCAAGAAGGACCAATTGCAGGAAACGTAAGCTTAGAGGAGGTCTCAAATGTACATGTATAGATGACCTTGCTATGCTTAATAACTGGTGTGATGATGGGAAAAGGCCGCCAACCTGGGAGATGGATGTGAGGTGGGTGTATCTTTTCTGTATTTTCAAAAAGTGATAGGCTGACATGATGTAACTAAAGCTACAATGATAAGGCAGTTGAAGAAGCTATATTAAAACAAGGCCTCAAGATACCCAGAGAAGTTAGACAAAGGAAACAATTTTCCTTTCTCAATCCCCCCTTCCCACCCTCCACCAAGCAATAGCATGGGTCCCATCTGCAAACTCACCATCTCTGCTGTTAGAACCTGGCCAGGCACGCTAGCCTGAATCATTGGGGCATTTGTGTAGGTAAAATCTCACAGCACTTTTCCAGTTACCTCATTGCCTTTTCACGTCTCTTCATGTTGGATTACAGGGCTGAGGCCTATAGGAGATTGGGTTGCTTCCTGCTCTCTCTGAGGCCAGACTTCTCAGAGGTCAAGTAACCAGGTCTGACCCTTCCTCCAGTTTCCCTTTGCCAGCTCATTACTCAAGAGTCCCGGAAGAGCAGTTTTCCAGAATCCTACCATGACAGTTTTACAATATTGAAAATATATTAAACTGACATTAAGAGTGACAGGCATAATTCCTACCAAGGTGAGGGAGGCAGCTTTGCACCAGGAGAGACAGTAAGAGCTGTTAGGCTCTCTGAAGCCTCTTAAACAATAGAAGTCCTCGGCTTTTGCTATAATACTGGTTATGCTTTTTTTTTTTTTTTTTTTTTTTTTTATTAAATGCATTCTCTACAGTTTCACAGTTAATGTCTACTCAGGGGGCTCTGTGACTCAGAAGAAACTGCAAACAGGGATTCCAAGGATGCCTGAGTGAATCTGAAGTTTAAGGTGGTAAAGTGAAGTCAGCATTCCCGGTGTTCTGATGAAAGGAAGCAGAGCGTGTTTCCCACATGGGGATAAATTCCCTTTATAGCTAATTAGCTGCAAAGTTGTCCCCAGTGTATGATGTGCATTTGGGGAAGGACTAGCTCAGGGGAGGAGTCCAGCTGCTGCTTCTTTCCTTTTTCTCTCTCTGTGTCCCCCCTGGCGTTCCTTCCTCTTCACCCCCTTATTTCGTGTAGGCTGTGTCTCCTGCCCCTCTGTTTGCACAACCGGTGCTAATCTCAAATCACAGTTATTAGACCACGTTAAGCTCCTGAAAGTAGGTGAAGAGGCGGTGAGTGTCTCAAGCCCTGGACACACGTGGTCCTGCCACCCCCTTCTAATTAAGGGATGTTCACTCTTCCTTCATTGCTGGCTGCCTCCTGGGAGTGTGAGCCTGACCTGGAGGGCATAGAAGTGGGGGGAGGGGGGAGGGAGGAGAGTGCTTAGAAGCTTCTCCAGGATGAAGAACTTCCTCAACAGTGTAGCCTCCAGAGCCACAGCAGCACAGAGGAACTTGTTAGAAATGCCGAATGTACCCCGTGCTCCCACCCCCACCCCCAGACCCACACGATTGCATTTTGTATTTTAACAAGACTGCCAAGTGAGTCACATGAGAAGCACTGGGCCAGGAAATAGGTAGGCTGGGGTTATGGGCTAAGTGTTTGTGTCCCTGCAAAACTCATCATTGGAATCCTAACCCCCAATGTGACGGCGTTAGGAAATAGGCCCTTTGGGAAATGATTAGGTCACGAGGGTGGAGCCCTCATGAATGGGATCAGTGTCCTGATAAAAGAGGCTCCAGAGAGGTCCCTTGCCCCTTCTGCCCTGTGAGGACAAAGCAAAAAGACAGCTGTCTGTGAACCAGGAAGCAGGCCTGCTCCCCACACACTGCATTTGTGGGCACCTTGATTTTGGACTTCCCAGCCTCCAGAACTGTAAAAAATAAATGCTTGCTGTTTGAGACGCCGTTTATGGTATTTTTGTTATGGCAGCCTGAAGGGACTGAAATAATGGATGAATCCCTGGACTCAAACTTGGAGAACTCCAGATATTAGGAAAATCATGAAGTACTCTAAGAAAGAGGTCATCTCTACAGGAACTGAAGTCAGCAATGGCAAATGATGAGAAAATATTTGTGACATTCCCGAGGAATTGTGTGGTGTGTGTGTGTATGTCTGTGTGCACGTGTGCGTGAGCACATGGGCACAAGTATGCATGCACAAGTTTGGCCTTCTAAAAGAGCATTTTGGGAGAGAGAAAGGAGAATAATGATAATGCCATTGGACAAATATTTACTTAGAACCCCTATATGCCAATCGTTGGGGATAAGTAGAGTATAACGCAAACCGGGTATCCCTCTTAAAGAATTTACAGGGAAGGTAAATATGGAATAAATATCCCCATGTAGGGCTCTATCAGGGTTCTTAAACACTGGGTCACATCTTGGAAGAAGAGATGTTAAGCTGAGCTTGAAGTATGAACTAGCGGTGGGAAGGCCATACCAGGCAGAGGAAATGGTGTGGACAAAAGCACAGAGACAGCGAGAGCCCCGCCCTCAGGACCCATTCAGATTGGTCAGAATGTGGAGTGCAGCAGAGAGGGGTGTAAGATGAGGCTGGAGGGGTGGGCCAAGGTCAGGTCATGCAGGGGTTTGTAAACCTGGTCATTTAGAGCTTTATTTTAAGGTAGTTGGGAAGTTGTTGAGAGGTCTAGAACAGAGAATTTTGAGCAGCAGGTGGGCAATGAGAGACTGTCCTGACTGTCATCCACAGGCTGGCTGCAGGGACTCAGCATGCAAGGAGGTCACACCCACCCAGGCTGGGGGGCGGGGTGCTGTGCCACTGTGCCCCTTTCAGGGAGACAGTGTTCTGATGACGGTACCCTTAGATCCAGTGGCCCCAGATATCAGTTCTCTCACACATGCCTCTCTCCTTCAAGGACCGGAGAATGAGGAGAAACTGGAGACTTGAGTTTTGGTGATGGTGGTGAAGCGAACTGCTTCCAAATCCGATTGACCATTACAGCGTTGAAGGGTACGCATTCATTCCCGCTCAACAAGGAAGTCGCAAGTCTTGGACACTCTTCTAGGAACTGGGGATACAACAATGAGCAAAACAAAAAAAATTCTGCATCTCTGGAGCTTATATTTAGGGATGGGTGTGGCAGGGGGCTTAAATGGATTTCCTCCATTAAGTTTTGGACACTGAAACTGCTTGGGTTTTTGGCTATTTAGAGATTCCACTCTCTTCCTTTGTGGTTTAAGCTGTTGTCATCTTTACAATAAGATATGTTACCTGAAAGGGTTTTTAAGAAACTTAAATCTATCTTCTTCTCCTCCTGTGGATATAGCACTTTTCCTTTTGACGCTCTCAGTGAATAATGAGGACAATGGCAGCTAAAAGTTGGTGTTTACTCTGTGCTAGACACAGGTCTAAGTACCATACGTTATTAATTCAGTCAATCACCAAAACCTCTTAGAAAGGAATTATCATGAGCCTTTTACAGAGGAGGAGACTGAAGCTTAGAATGGTGTGCAGCTTACCCAGACTGCAATTGGCAGAGCCAAGAGAGAAATTCAGCACTAGTGGTGTGACAGACTCTGAGTGCTTTACACATGGATTCATTCACTAGAGGAAATCAGTAGAAACTTTTCAGAGAATGAGCGATCTACTTCTGTCACCCATTGCTTATCAACCTTCCTTGGCTGCCCAAGGCTTAGAGAATAAGCTGGAACTACGGCAGGCCTACAAGGCCCTGCAGCACGCGGCCGCCACCTCTCTCTTCAGCCCCAGTGCCGGGCACTTCCCCCATTTTCTCCGCTCCAGGCCTCAGGGGCCTTCTTTCAGTCCTTGTTTCGCGTCCAGTTCCTTCTCCCCGCAGGGTCTCAGCACATGCTGTTCCCAATGCCTAGAATTGTCCTCTTCATTCTTTTCACTTATTTTCTCCTACACCAACTCAGACCTCAGTTCAAAGGTCATTTGCTTTGGGAAGCTCTCCCTTACTGCCCTAATGAGATCAAATCTGCCTGTTACAGGCTCTGTTAATTCCACTTACCTCTCCACTGCAAGCCAGCGGGAAAAGCATAGTTTTATGCCTGCCAGTGCCGTGGTTCCCAAAAATGTGGTCTCCCCACCATCAGCAGCTGCGTCACCTGGGAACTTGTTAGAAGTGCCAGTTCTTCTGCCACCCCTCCCCCCAGACCTACTGAACCCAAAACTCCTGGATGGGGCCCCGCGATCATGTTTTCCTAGGTGATTCCAATGCATATGCCTTCCAGAAGTGCTGTTTCCATGTCCTTTCAGTGATGCTTTTCTCCCCTCAGAGGTTTTTGATTCCTTCAGGGCAGACACTGAATCATTGTTTTTCCTCACTTTATATCTTTATTTATGTCTGGCATATATTAGATATTCAATTAACAGTTGTTTAGGGGATGAATGAATGAGCTCATTTGATTTTTGTACCAACTTTTAAAAGAGGTGTTATTTCAACTTTGCAGATAAAAAAAACAACAACAACAAAAAACCGATCCTTTGGGAGTTCCAGTGACTGCTAGATACTCCCAGTAAACTTGCAGATTTTCCCTTTGGAAGAAATATCCATGATGTGATAGCTCTAAGTGGAAAACTTCTTTTTTGAGAAGATTCCATTGATATTTAAGGGATGGAGTAGGGGAAAGGTGACAGTGCACTATCAACCGGAAATGAACCTGCTTTGGTTCCTTTTTACTCAAGTATTTATCGAGTATATTATACTGAATGCTCTTGGTGTTACCAAAATGAGTACTATCCCTCAAAGTGCTTATATTATCTGTGTGTGTGTGTGTGTGTGTGTGTGTGCATTCTGTATGTGTGCAACATACACACATTCTGTATTTTTACAACAAAACACTGGGCAGACAGTGATGTACTCAAGAGAATGACAATCAGATGAGGAAAAATGCTTACAATTGAAAAATATAGATTGCTTTATATATTTGCATGCTGTTTTTGGACATGAAAATTACGACAGATATTTTTATAAGGCTTCTTGTAGCAATGGATATAATATTAGGGACATTCTATTTCCCATTGAATTATTTACCCAAAGCCACTTAGGGACACCCTGGACAATGTTTGTGCACTTGTATGGGAAGCGTAATATCCAAAGGAAACTATTTCCACCTTTTTTAACACTTCAAAGTGGTTCATCATAGAATGAAGTTTGGTTGTTTTTGCTTGTTTAAATCATTTATTCCACTTTTAAAAATCTCTCACTCCTACTTTTAAAAATTGTCTTTGTTTAAAAAAAAAGAAAAAGAAAGAAAAAAATAAAACCAGCTGTGCTTGGCAGCTGGTTTGGAATCATGGTGTTGGGGAACTGGGGGATTTGTACAATTAACAGCTAGATACAGATACCAGCTCCAGGATGAGAATGTTTAACGGTGTGCCATCAATTCTGGTCCATGTGACAGACTGATTAAAATCTTATTTACATTTCTTCTAAGTTCTTAATTTTGCATTGCGTAGATTATCACATTTGGTGGAAGTGAAAGCTGATGCTGTTTGTTTAACAGACTGCTTTTTCTTTTCCGCTGATTTCTATTTTGCATTTTGTATTTACTCTGATTTTGAACACTAGCCTTGCAGGTAGCAGAAATTGTTATTCCCTCTTTGAACATGCTCTCCCTCTACCTTTTATATATATGTATATGACTGATGGTCCAGATTTTCATAATGATGATTAAAATGGGATTTTGTGTGTCTAAATTTATCAGCAAATGTCATGGCCTGCCATGTGCTGGGTGAAGGTAGGCACCAGGAAAGGCATAGTATCTGTCTTCAAAATACTGAAACTCTTTAAGTTTCACAAAGGATGGTTGCTGAATAATGTGATCAATGCAATGAAATTCAAAATGCAGTGTGGTATCCTGGGTTGTTGGATCTGGAACAGAAGGAGGACATTAGTGGAAAACTGGTGAAATCTGGATCAAGTCTGGAGTTCAGTTCATGGTAACGAGCCAAGGTTAATTTCTCAGTTTTGACAAGTGCACCATGGTTACGTAAGATGCTAATGTGAGGTGAAGCTGGGTGAAAGGCATAAGGGAACTGTCTGTACTAGATTTGCAACTTGTCTAAATCTAAAATTATTCCAAAATGAAATGTTTATTTGTAAATAAAAGAACTAGGGTTTTAGTAAGAACACCATTGAAATGTCCTAAGCTATTTGAGGGAAATAATTGTTTTCAGAAGAGCATCCCATTCTTGCCAGGTCTCCCCCAAATCTTGGGCGATGTGTGAGGCAGTGACTGACCATTACGGAATGAACTTTTCTTCTGTGGGTCAGGGTTATGCAAAGTGATCGTGACCTTGTGAAGCAGCACTAGGCATGAATTTAGAGAACTCGACAGCTGTTCACCACTTTTTAATTGTGTCAGCTAATCCGTCTGAGCCTCAGGTTTTTCACCTGTATAATGAACGTATTGTGTTGCTTGTGCAGATAGTGGGACTACTCTGAGGAGCACATTTAAAATAAGGTACTGCTGTGAAAGTGCTATCATGGTTGTGCTCCGGAAATGTGGAAAAGGTGCTTGAAAACCATCCAACATGGCGCACATGGCAGCTGAGAGTGATACTTCCAACTTGAGCTTCAACAAGCTGAAAGCTGATTCTTTATCAAAGAGAGAGGAACAGGCCTTTCTGGAAAAATGGCCCTTGTGTGCTTTATTCTCCTCTGGTGGATGGTCCAAGCATTGCTGCCTCTTCTTTGCCTCCATGTGTCTGCAAAGGGCCATTCCAAGTCAGCGTTCTTATGTATTTTAGTAGCTCTGTTCTCTAAGTCCCACCTTGAGGCAGCTCCATTTCTTTTCTTTCTTATTGCACCTCAAACGTGTCATAACAGCACTGTATTGGTAAATGTGTCACTTTCTGAGAATGTGCCAAATGCTTCCCCTTGTACCTCCAGGGTTTACTTTGTCAGCCCCACGTTCTGGTTTATTTCATACTTAGCATAAAGCCTACAGCAATGGGATGCAAAGCCTTAGTTTACCTCAATTGCGGCCTGAGCAACGTCCCTGGCAAAGAAGGATCTACATGGATTTTCCCTGAAGGAAAAACCCATCTAGCATTCAGTTTTGTCTTCTTTCATTTTGCTCCCTGTGTACCAGCGAAGCAGCGGAACTGGCTCAGGAAAGAGAGACCTTTCAGCAATTCATTCACACACCCCCACCCCCACCCCAGCTTTAACTTTGCTCAGCTGGATGTAGGAGAAAAGATGTTCACACTCCAGCCTCATCTGCACCAAAGATACACACTGAGGACCTACTCCTTCAGAGCAGGCGTCATCCACCTGATGGGAGGAGAGTTGATGCCCACGAAGGAATTATTACCTGGGGCCAGAGGGCCAGTGCATTGAAAGTTCTCACACTCTAAAGCACTATGTAATAAGTGCCCACTGTGGGTATTACCACTTGGTGATAATAGCACATAATAACAATGACAATAATAATAATAAAGCATTGAGTGAGTTCTTACTTGGGGCTTTATATGCAATATCTCATTTGATATTCCCAAACAATACTGGAAGACATCACTCTGAAAATTATTTTTATAAGTGAGAAAACTGGCAATCAGAGAAGTTAAATAACTTACCCAAATATAACCATAAAATTATGGGAACCAGGGGAGAACATAATTTTGGTTATGCAAATACATAGCTGAGCACTGACGCACTACTTTTCCTAATTCGTGTCACACCTCACTCATCAGTCTTTACATATGATTTTTTTTTCCCCCTGGAGTTTCTGGAATTGGCCTCACAGTGCTTCTTAACACTCGAGGGAGTCATTATTTATTGATCAGGATTGGCATAGAATATCAATCTTTTTCTCCACCCCGTGAAGAAATGTTTGTTGGAAGAAAGGAGCATAAAAATCCCTGGGCTGGAGCAGCCAAGGGAAAGCTTCACAGATGAGCAGAAATGCAGCTTGGCCTTGAATGTAAGGTGGAGGGCCTGGATAAGGGGAGTTAATTAGGAGAGTAGCTTCGCTATTGGGTGCTTACTGTCTGCCCGCTCTTGCCCATCGCTGCTATTAATTCTTTGAAAGCCCACAGACTTTCTAGAATACATACCATCAGTATCCCCATTTTAAAGGGGGAGAAACAGAAGTACAGAAAGCTCTGGCAGCTTGTGCAAGATCACAGAGTCCATTCAAAGCAAAGCCAGGGTTCTAACCCAGGTAGTGTGGATCTATCTAAGCCTGCACTCTTCATCAACACACCATCCAGTTTTAGTAGGGCAGCGGTGTCTAGTCACTGGTGTATCCTAAGTGCTTGGCACATAGTAGGTGTTTAATATGTAGCGAATGAATGAATCCCTTCTTCCTTTGGTCAAATAAAAGAGGAAGGGTATGCCAGATAGGGGAAATAACAAAATCAGTGGCACAGAGGAGGAAATGCCAATTGATATGTTAGTGATAAATTGATTTCTATGTAGGGCAGGAATTGAACATACATTTGGTCAGGAGGATTGGGGCCAGCTTAAGGTATTTGGGCTTTCTTTGGTTTGCTCGTTATCCAGTCCATTGCTCTGTCCCTGGCCAGGTTTGCACAAACCATCTCAGCTATATTTTTTTTGTAGTCTCCTGTGTTGAAGATTATGTGTAATTACTTAATGGTGGATTTCAGTCTAATAAAATAAACTGTCCCCAAGTTTTTCTTTGAGTAGTGGATCAAGATTAAACAAATGCTGTGTTTGTGGAAATGGAAAGGGTTAGAATTTTCTGTAGGAGAAGTCTATATGAAGAGGTGAGCGCTATCGTGGCTTGGAAAAGAGCAGGCGAAATACCAAGTTCTAAGAAGGTCTTAGTTATTGACACTACTTCCTTTGCTTTTCAAAGTACTGATTACCAAACAAGAGTTTAGATCGTTGTAGTACGTATTTGGCATTTTCTGAGTAACCCATGCTCCATATAAACTGAAGGTATTTCAGTGCATTTCATTGCATTATCACTGTAGAATGATATGTAAAACCGGGGGATGGAAATTAATCATTAAAAACAATCTTCACTGAGAATTCAGCTGTACGAAAAGACATAAATGGATCAAAATCCCCAACAAGCCTTTTCCCCTGACCAGTCGCAAAGTGTATTTCTTCTTAAGACCTGGATATGGTGAGAACAACCCTCTGTCTCAGAAAATGGAGTTAATCCAGGTAGTATTTGGACTCCTGCTGATAACAAAGTCAAGAGAAATAATTCCTGGGTTACCAGTGGGCTGAGAGTGGGAAAGGCAAAGCCTATTAAAAACCAGGGGGAATTGTCCGTGAAATAAGGTTTGTGAACGTGTGGGTGGCTCTGATATCCAGGGGTGGGGATGGTGCAGTAAATCAGTCTCTCTGAAGATATTTAGCTTGTTTAACTCAATGACATTTTCACTCATAATGCTTTTATTTTTCCTCTTGGGCGGAGGAGAGTGTATCAGTTCTGAACCAAACTGAGGTTGGATTTCTACTCTATTGTGTTCTCCCATCTATAAACTCTTATCAGGGTGATAAAACTGGGAATTAAATCTAGCAGTTTGAAAAAAAAAAACCACAACAACAACAATCATTTTGTTAATGAAAGAGTCCGTGGCTAGTGGTAAAATACACATTGGGGCCTCATTTGAAGAATTAACCAGGATTAAGAAACAGCCGCTTTTCGTGGGAGTTTCTCTCAGGAATATCTATGTATAAACATGTAAGAAATAGTACTGGTGGGCAGTTTTTGGACAGCAGTTAGTATCAGCCCTGGGAAAGAGATGAAATAACAAAGACACAATGACATTTATAGTGGATTCTGCTATTTCTGTGTACATTATCTCATTGGAATCCTCAAAACAGCTCACATCAGGCGAGGTGTAATTCTCTATTACAGATAAAGAAATTGATGCCTAACCTCGGGTCCTACAGAGAGAAAGTGGGAGCAGGGATTCAAACTCAAATCTGTCTTACTCCAAAGACCACTCTTTTAAGCACTGAACAATTGATGGCTAGTGATAAACAAAGGTCTGTTTGTTTCGTATAAAGGCACCATCGTCCATGTTAGGCAGAGCCCGTCCTCTCAGGGTGTTGTGATGAGGTGATGGCTCCTAATCTCTCTTCCAGCATGTGACATACCTCCCTGAGCCCGCCACCTCAGGCATAATGGGATATTCATTCATTCTATTGGTGTATTCTTTAAAAATGAAAAGGATTTGTTTTTATACCTAACACAAGGGACAGAGTTGGGTAAGGGAGTGGGCAAGCATAGACTTGAATTGCTGCTCCTTACCAGCTGTGACTCTGCCTCTGAGAAAGCTACCTAATCTTTTTTGAAGCTCAGTTTCCTCGTAAAATGGAATTTATACTACCACTGACTAAATATTTTTGAAAGGATACGAGTACATGCAGTACTGTCTGTCAGCACCTAGCCCATGGGTGTTCGATGAGAAGAGATGGGTAAGACACAGTTTCAATAAACTCATAGCAGGGCGGGGGAACAGACAAGTTGTCAAGTCAATCCAGTTTCCTCAGCTAAAAAGTGGGGGTAATGGTACTCTTTATCTCATAGGATTGTTGTGAGGATTAAATGGGATAATGTGTAGAGAGCACTTAAAATAGTGCCTGGCACATAGTAAGTGCTCAATAAGTTTTTGCTATAATAACAGTAACTATTAAGTACTCAAATCTAGGCTTGCGCTGGTGGTACGGCTGCTCAGAAGAAAGAGGGTCAGTCACTGGGCTAAGTCAGAGAAGGCTTCACAAAAACAGTACCATTCGAGCAGTGTGTCAATGCGTGTCGAAGAGCCTTCGTGCTGTCCAAAATTCTGCTTCCCGACGGCTAATTTTATAAATAAGCTTTAGTGCAATGGAGTGAAAGTTGGCCATAGCAGGATGCTGGTACGTGTTGGCACACACGGGTGGAAGGGAATGCAATATCATTGCCAACGAACCTCAAAATTTATGGAAACAAAAGTACACGACAAAGTACAGGTGGTACACTGTCCCCTTTGCTGCTGCTCCACTGCGTTCATAACCCCCTTTAATGGGAGCCTCAGCGCATGTCTGGGAGCAAAATTCTTTGGGGTTTAATTGCAAAGAAAGAAGCATAATGGAATAAACAGACCTCCATTCAAACCCTGCTGTACCACTAACTAGCTGGATGACCTTGGGGGTAATTGCATTGCCTTTCTAGGTTTTATTTCCCCAAATCTTCAAAGAAAGTAATACCTTGAAGCATTATTGTAAACATTTGAGACGATACACATGGAGTGTGTGATGTTTGGTAGATTCTCAGAAAAAGAAAATACTATGTATTTATATGTTTATAATTATACAATTATAATTTATATTTACACATAACTATATAGTTACAAACTTATATACCTTATATATGTATAATATAAATATAATTGTAGCTAAGTTTCAAGCACTGTGCCAAGTGCTCTCTAGGAAATATCTCCTTTCATCTTCTCAATAAATACATGGGTACACATAGCTATTATTCTTATTTTTTACAGAGAAGGAAATTCAAACTTAGAAAATATATGGCTGTCACAATGGGGTGGTGACATGATTGATGGAAAGATGTCAAGAGGCCTGATTTGAAGATGTGAAGTTTTTTTCTTGACAAAGGGTACAGGAGCATACAGACGTGCTATAGTAGACAGGTCTGAAAATGGCATGTTCCCAGAGAGAGGGCCGTCTTCTCAGTCTCCCAGGTCTCCCATGGGGCATGCAGCTGTGGATGACACCACCTACCTGGATTAAGGGTTCTATCGGGTACAAGAAGCTCCCTTTGCTGTTTTCAAAGGGAGTTTACCTCCTGGCACTCCTCCCTCTACATCTCACTGTTCTGGAAATTCTGGCCACCCACTGACTGGCCTTGTCACCAGCTGCAAGTAATGAGTGCAGAGGAACCCCTGCACGTTTCTGCTAGTGGGCTATGATACTGCGTATCAGTGCCCCAGGAGCATCCCCGGTGGGAATTGGCTTTAGGTCTGTCTAAAGTTCCCTACTGCGGAGTCATTGGTAACTTGCCCCAGGGCAGATGATCAGGACTAGGAAAACATTTGGAGCTGCAGGTGACCTGTGTGACTCCTGAGGGCTCCTGAGGAGCACACCTGTAGGGACAGAGTCCCAGAGAGCAGCTTCCAGGCTCTCGACCTCACGTGGAAAGGTGCTGGCTCAGGTAGCAGATGGCCATTCGCTGTGACTGGGTGGTCATCAGCTGTAACCAGTGAGCCATTAGCCACTGATACAACTGCCCTGGCTACGCTAGCAAGTGCGGACTGTGGATGACACGGTTAACGAGCGTGGTTAGCAAGCGCAGACTGTGGCTAGCAAGTGCGGTTAGCAAGCGGATTACATGCGGATTGTGTGGATCCTACTTCCTGTGTTTCACCTGGCTGCCAGCGAGACTGGGGTGCAGGAAGACCCCTCACTGGGGTACTAGTGGATGTTTCCTTTTGCGTCTCCACTAGCCACCATCAAGAATATAGTGGTATGACTCCCCTGTCTATGGCTCTGTTGTTGTTCCTTTTTGGCTTCACCGTATCCTGCATTCTTGTGCGGGAAGCGGGAGCTGAGTCCCTGCATTACAACACCATATGCAGTTAAGGTTTGGATTATGCATGATTTGCACATTAGTTTAGAGGAGAGGGAGGAAAGCAAAGCATCGACTTCCATAGCAACAGACGCAAGATACAGGCATGCCTCGTGTTATTGCACCACTTCACTGCGCATCACAGATGTTTTAGCTTTTGCAAATTGAAGGCAAGACCCTCCACCCACAAAAAGGTGACGACTTGCTTTATTGTGATACTTGCTTTATTGTGGTTGTCTGGAACCAAACTCGCAGAATCTCTGAGGTATGCCTGTATTTTATAAGCAAGGATGTATTGCATGATGCTGGTAGCAATAAGGATCAAAGGAGTTAAGAGAGATAACCAAGGCCTGGGACTGCAATGCCTGCACAGGAGAAAGGGCTTCCAGGGCTGCACACATCTTCCCAGGAGGGCGCACTGTACCTCCTGCTACACCATCAGTCTTCCTGTGTTCCTGCTGGCATACAACCACCGCCTCTCACTTTCCTTTCAAAATTAAGCTGCACTTCTTTCACACTCCGAAACAACATTGGGATACATTTTTTAAACAATTTTTATTTCTTTTTCCTTTTCTTTTTGGTTTAGCTATGTGTGATTGATTTGTTCTAGCTCCATGGAGAATAACAATTGCTAAGCCTAAGGTATATTGTAAGAATGTGAAGAATTTTTCTCTTTGCCAAAGTGACTACTAGCTTGGGGAAAGTTTGGAATGAGTGGTGGGAAGCAGCTTAGCAGAGAGGAAGTAAATGGTCATTTCCTGAATATGGAAAATGATGAGAAAACACTCAGGGTTAGATAATGCAAAAAAGTGGCAGTGAATTAGATCAGGCTTCCAACGGTTTTCATGAGCAACACAGTATTAGTCCTCACTCGCTGGTAAGCCACCTTCCAAGGTCCCCTGACAAGGCTGTTGGGCCTAAGGCAACTGTACCAGCCTGCCCACTCCACCCAAGAGCTGAGGGGTTAATACCTGGGAGCGACATGTGTAATCCATTCATGACACCTATGGGGACAGAGCCAGGAGTGCAGTTTCCAGGCTCTCGGCCTCATGTGGAAAGGTGCTGGCTCAGGTAGTAAATGGACATCAACTGTGATTGCATGGCCATCAGCTGTGGCTAGTTGGCCGTCAGCTGTAACCAGTGAGCCATTGGCCACTAATATAACTTCCGTAGCTACACTAGCAACAAATGGGGCTAGCAAGAAGATGGTGGCTGGGCTAGCAAGCGCGGATTGCAGTTAGCATGACGGATTGCAGCTAGCAAGTGAGGTTGGTTGGTAGAGAAGTGGACAGCAGGTTGCGGATAGTGTGGCCTTTGCTTCCTGTGTCTCCAACCCAGCTGCCAGCAAGAATATAGTGGAATAACTCCCCCATCTATTGCTCAGTTGGTGTTTTTTTTTGTTTTTTTTTTGGCTTCACCATATCCTGCGTTCTTATGTGGGGAGCAGGAGCTGAGACCCCGTATGACACCCCACATGACAACACCCAAATGGGAAATTAGACAAGGTCTGTTTTGCTAGTGAAGGGAGTGGGTAGAACTATTATTTGGCAACTAGAGAGAGGGAGCTGAATTTATGCTACGTCTACCTCATATGGGGAAGAGAGCATGGCACATTGTACCGTTTCCAGAATTGTTCCCCCTTTTGTTTGCCTGACATACTTTTAATTATCCTTGAAGCCCCAAATGACTGCTCCTTTTGGAAACTACCTCCTTTAGGCAGACTTCAGAGCTTCCACATTTGTCCTTGAAGGGACTCCGTGTGTTACAATGATTCCTTGACAAGTTTATATCCCCTGCTGGAGTCAATGTGAGATTGTGAACAGTGGCTTACTCTTTGTACTGCTAGTAGGTGAATTTATTGACTAAAACGTTTTCAATAAATGTTTATTGGATGAATGAATGTTGAAAGCTGCATGCTTTCTAGTCATTCCCCACCCATTGATTCTTGGGGCAAGGTCACCTGACGTCTCTTTGTTTCAGTCTGCATATCTATAGCCTGCAGAGACCACTCACACACCAGGCCGTAGTCACTAGTTGAGGTGTTTTCTGAGCTGCTCAGTGGTTATGACCGAAAGAACTTGAACAGCCTGTGACTATGCCTGGGAACCATTAGGCAGGCTGAAATACCCGCAGCTGAAGGAGATAGTGTTTATGTGAAGATTCAGGGCCTAGCCCATTACGCAGTCTTTGCTTTTTGGTTAGTGCCAGAGGTAACTACAATCAGAGGCAACTCAACCTGGGTTTTGAGACATTCTTCTGCCGCTCAGGCGACATCTTAGTATAAAGGGTTTAGGAATCATGGGTGTTCCTTGGCACACGCCATTGAGACAGAACCTCTAGTTCTCCTCACCCTGAGACTCTTCTCATAAAGCCAAGCAAGTGGGGAAACAAGCAGTGGGACTGGAGGAAGTGCTTCAGGCTTCATGGACTGTAATTTCTCTGTCTTATGTTCCTGTAGTTTTGCTTATAACCATAAACCTCTGTGTACATTTGCAGATGGAAAACATTTATAGTGGTCTACCTAACCAATTACATTGCAGAAAAATGCATTGCTTTTAGGGTGCTTTAATAATTCTTTTTCCAATACCATACACTTCTGCACTGCTATCACCCATATCAATAATTTCTAGCTTTAGGCCTATGTCTAAGCGATAGGAGTGTCTAGGGTTGATTGCTGATGTTTGAATCAATTTGAATTACAGGTGATGAACCAAATTCTTGAACTCCTACGTTCCCCTCATTGCCTTTTTTTTTTTTTTTTTTTGTATTCAGTACCTTGTCTTTGTGGGACTTGAAATGTAGAGGAGCAATTACAGGAAACAGAGCCAGCACTACAATAAAGGGGACATTATCCAACACCAATTTGTGAGTTCAGGCCTCAGCATATAGTGTTTTGGAAAGACCATGGGCTTTACAATGGATTTACAGTCAGATAGACCTTCTTGAGTTTGAAATGCAACTTGTCACTTATTACCATATTACCTTGGGCAGGGTCCTTGAACTCTCTCTTCCCAACTCTCCCAGTCTTTAAAAGGAAGTTTGTAATTCCGCAGAGAGTGGCCATAATGGTTACCTAAGACAAGTCTCACTGGATGTCACGATCCCTAACACTCAGGTTGCACTTATCCTGCCACGTAATTTCCCAGTCACTCCTGTATTAGTTTTCTCTTGGTGCATAACAAACTACCACAGATGTAGCTGCTTAAAACAACACACATTGACTACCTCACAGTTTCTATAGGTTGTAAATTCATGCACAAGGCTGTGACCTCATGGGAGACTCAGAATCTTCTTCCAAACTCAAGTGGTTGTTGCCAGGATTCCGCTCCTTGCGGTGGTGGGAGTGAGGACCTTAGCACGTAGAAGCCACCTGCAGTTCCCTGACCTGTGGCCCTTTCCATAGACAGTTTACAATATATATATAGCAACTTGCTTCTTCAAAGCCAGCAGTAAAAAATATAAAACAATATATTTGTACTAACATAATCACAGGAGTAATACCCCATCAACTTTGCTATATTCTATTGGTTAGAAGCAAGTCACAAGTCCCACCCATACTCAACAAGAGAGAATTACACACAGATGTGAATACCTGTAGGTGAGGGGTCACCAGAGAGTCTGTTCACCATACTCTCAAAATGCTACAATCCTGGCACAAGCTACTGTGTGCCCTCCTGTCTGTGCTGGATGCTCATTGTTTCGGTGACATTAGTTTCATCATTCCAAGAGAGAGCAAACACTTTGGAAAACGTAAGCTGTTTTCATATCCCTCACCATTATAGACAAAGATAACTGATACAAGACTTCAGTTTCCTGTAGGTCCAGACTCAGTATGAGAATTCTTTGAAAGACTGTGCAGAAGACAGAAGCTCCCATTTGATCAATGTTGGAAGGTGTTATAAAACCTACTTGCCAGGGGCGGCCAGATGGCTCATTTGGTTGGAGCGCGAGCTCTGAACAACAGGGTTGCTGGTTCGATTGCCACACGAGCCAGTGAGCTGCACCCTCCATGACTGGTTTGGGGACGGTGAGCTGCTACTGAGCTTCCAGAGGGGAGGCCGGATGGCTCAGTTGGTTGGAGTGTGAGCTCTCAACAACAAGGTTGCCAGTTCTATTTCCATATGTGGTGATGGGCTGTGTCCCCTGCAACTAAAGATTGAGGGCAGTGACTGGACTTGGAGCTGAGCTGTGCCCTCCACAGCAGGATTAGGGGACAAAAACTTGGAGCTGATGGGCTCTGAAGGGAAACACTGTTTCCCACTATTCCCCAATAAAATAAAAAACAAAAAAACAACAATTTGGCATCCTTGAACTACCTTGTACATCCTGCTGGGCTAGGAGGGTGGGTTTGTCCATCATAGGAGAAAGGGAACTAATCTCAGCTCGCTGTCTCAGGTCCTAACTCAGTGGCACTTTTAGTAAGGACAATGATAGTTTGTGTGGCACTAATAGGAATTCTCACTTATGAAGTGTGTCCTTCACTCTGTTTCCTAACAGGAAAAATCAGATAAAAATATGGAAGTCAACTGATGAAAATGTAGTAGAACACAATTTTGTTTATAAAGGAAAAAGAAGCATAGGCTGTATAACTAGGGACCTTGTGAACACAACTAAGAGTCTCTTGTGAAGGAGAAATATAGCTGTAAATAAATTTATTCCTCTAGCAATATTTTCTGTTCTTTGCATGTCTCTCCATATGCTGAGGGTCTCCTTATCATTCCTTCATGGCTACATGAGTGAATTACTAGGAGTGCTATTATTCTTATTATATTTTCTGAGCTTTACAAGACATAAAAGAACTCCCTATGCCTGTCCATGGGCTCAGTTTAAGTTAGAGAAAAACAAAATTCATGTACAAGTAAAAGTTCTTATAAGATGGCAGGGACTTATTATTTAAGGTTCATTTGTTCCAATAGAGGTCCTTCGTCATGGATTATCAGTGGAAAGAATTATATCAGTAAGTGCAATTTTAGGAAGATCTTATTCTTCTTGGAGCATAAGGGATTGCTGCAGAATAAGACAGAAGAAAAGAATGTTTTACTGGCAGAAATGGCAAAAATATATATACATCTATTTTATCTAACTAGATATAAGTACATACAAATATATGTAAATAGGTCCTAATGGAAAGAAACTGTGCCTGAATATGTTTTCTGCCCATAAAGTTCTGACAGTGCTAGGTTCGTACTAAGCATGTAATATTTACATATTTCAGGGATAGAGTTTGGGCACTAAAATGTCAATATTTGGCAATAGTCATTTTAATCAATTTAAAGCAGTGGAAAGGAATGGCCAGGAAACCTACAAAACCAATCTTGTTAAATCAAAAACCTTGTTTTAACTCCAGGAACTGTAGATGCCCATTTCTGTTCTATTGAATAGAATGTATGAATGTTTTTTGAATAAATATTTACAGGCCTGTTTCACTTACTTCCAAGGCTGTGACCTCTGGACATCTTTCTTAGATCCTTATCATAAAATCAAAGGGAAATTACTGGATTGCTTTGCATACTATATCAAAAGCATTATAATGTAATGCTGAGATAATGTTAGAAAACTACTCTTCAAGTAGGATATCATCTTTTGAGTCATGGGGAATATGTTCAATGGTTACTATATTAGTTACTTCGGGCTGCTATAATAACGTACCACAGACTGGGTGGCTTGAAACAATAGAAATTTGTTCTCTCCCAGTTCTGGAGGCAAGAAGTAAAAAGTCAAGCACAGGCAGGTCCACACTCTCTGCGCAGGGTCTAGAGGAAGAGCCTACTGCTTCCAGCATCCCGAGGTTGCCAGGAATCCTTGGCACTTCTTTACTTGTAGATGCTTCACTCCGATCTCTGCCTCTATCTTCCCATGGCCATCTTCTGTTGTGAGTGGCTGTCTCTGTGTCCATATTTCCCTGTTCTTATAAGGAAGCCAGTCATTGGATTAGAACCAACCCTATCTACCTTAACTTGATTACATCTGCAAGAACCTATTTCCAAATAAAGTCACATTTATAGGTACTAGGGGCCTGGATTTGAAAATGTCTTTTTGAGAGACATAGTTGGCTTCTCTTCTCCTGAGCTACCCTGTGATTGAAACTCAGAGATACTATGTAAGGTCTTAGCACTTCACAGGTAGATTCTGTAATCAAAACTGGGGTCCCACTTGCTTTAAGAGCTCACCCCAGGCCTGGCCTACTGACTTTAGTAGAGTTCATGTCTATGAATAATATGGACCCCAAGGCAAGACTCCAGACATGTCCAGAAGGCAGTGACAAGGACGCACCTGATCACACTGTGAGGCCCAGTAGAATGAGTACAACCCAGATAAAGGTGAGTGGAGATCTGGAAAAGGGAGATAACCATGGGAGGGCAATAGCAATGTGGGGGAGGGGGCAGAAACAGTGAGCAAAGGCTTAAAGACAAGAAGCCACGGGATACCTTGAGGGGCTGACCAGTGTCCAATTAGGCTGGAGTGTAAGACAAGTTTAGAGGAACAGGGATAGAGGGGTGTGGCATCACAGGTTTTGGCCCATAGGGCTTCATTGCATCAGAAGAGGAAGAGGAACTGCATGAGGTTTTCTTGCCTATGTTTACTGCTAGGTGATGAACAAGCTGGACATCTTTAGATGTACATGCAGGATGTGTGTGTGTGTGTTTTGGCCAAGGGATCTGTATCCATACAGGCTTAATAACAATAGCATTTTTCAGCACTACTGACTGACAGGCTTTGGTATCAAGATGTTAATTCTCATAACAACACGGTGATTTGGGTTGTGTTAATATCCCCATTTTGCAGATGAGTAAAATGAGGTTTAAAACAGTAAAGAACTCATTCACAGTCACACAAGCTTGGTAAGTGTAGGGTCTCTCTGTAAGTCAGGGTTCTGCAGAGAAGCAGAACCAATAGGAGATACACACACATACACACACACACCTGTATGTATGTCTATATAGATATAGTCTATAAGATATGGAGATTTATTTTGGGAATTGGCTCACATGATTACAGATCTTAGAGCAAAGATGGCTCCTGTCTCTCCATTCCTATTTATAAAAATTGATTGGTCTGCTGAATGGGGAAATAGCGACCAAAGGACTGAATAGCATTTGAGAATTAAAAAAAAAATGTTGTGGAGAACTTTAGATTATTTATTTTATAAATAAAGAATAAGATATTAATATAATAAGATATTATGATAAATAATAAGATATTTAGAATAAGATAATAAGATATATCTAGATAAGAATAAGCTATTAAGGTATTCTAGATAAATATGATATTGAAGTGATTATTGAATAGGTGTCTAAATCAAATGGGAAATTATTGGCCAGGTAAAGACTAGAACTGAGGCTTACTCTAAGTTCAGTGTATTTTCTGCTATATGATATATACTGGGGAGGGGGTGCCAAAAAAACATATACAAGTGGACACTTTGGTCAACGTTGCTCAAGCAGTAGTTCGCCATAATCAGAAGTGTCTGGACGCTGATGGTAACCACTTTGAGCACCTCTTGTTATTGCAGAAGTCAAATGTGACTTGTATTCATCTTTTGTTATCAGTATATATTGGGCAATACAATTTTAATACAGTTTTTCTTTCTTAAAATATGTATGTATTTTTTTGGCATAGTGTGTGTGTGTGTGTGTGTGTGTGTGTGTGTGTGTGTAATTTTTTTTTTAAAGGAAATTGCAAAGAAGGTTTGGAGAAAAGGGACAAAGTAAGGCAAAGACATGGAGGATCCAGAGGGAGAGATGGAGAGAGACGTCTGTTACGAAAAGTGCACAAATTTGGAGAGGTGTTAATAGGTGCTGTCCCAAATCCTGGCAAATCCCTTCCACTTTAAAAAGCATCACAAGTTTCTTTTCAGTTGTTAGAGGTAATTAGTATAAAAGGGAAGTAGCAATCAGAATAGTGTAGTTTCACGGAGGACCCGTTAACGGAACCCTCCTGTGGCTCCTGCTCTATTAATGCTTGCCTTATTCTAGTCTCCTGGGCTTCATAAACACTTTGTGCCACTTAAGTAAGGCCACAGTTGCTAATTGTGCTGAACGCCTTCAGAGGTGGCACCATGGAGCAAACCTGGGCAACCCCAGCTCTAATGGGCTTGATTGTGGTCTCTGCAGTGAAAACCACCTCTTGAAAGCAGCTACAAGACAGCTATTGGAGGTTTGGTAGGAAGATTTAGTGCTGCAATTTGAGGGATCGATGTCTAAGCTATTTGGTACCTCCTGACATCTAGGATGGATTCTAGGTGGTTCCCCAGGGGGTACAATCTGCCCATCATCCCCATAAATTGATCTGTCCCCTAATAGGGGGTCTTATGAGAGCCTCAAAGCCTAGTTTTAGACGTAGGGCAAGCACGCAGGAAGTGATGAATGAGCATTAACTGCTGAGTTGCATACTTCTGATAACCTAGGCAAAGTATAGAAAGAGAAGCGCTCCAAGGAGGCTGTGGCGCTCAGAACTGAGGAGGTGAAAGTAGCAGAATTGGAAGGCACTGGGCATGCTTTGGAGAAACAGACAGTTGGCGTCAGTGGATTCTAAGGAGTGAGAACGGCCTGCAGTTAGTGCATGAGCCCCAGGGTGGCTTGAGTGGAATAGAACAAGTGGGTTTCTTTGGATTATATCAAGTTTGTTGTAAAAAGTCAAGTTTGTTTATCTTTAACACTCCCTAATACTTACTAATTTCCTTTATTTGCCAAGAGATATGGGGCCTCAGGCTCAGAGCCTTTAGAGGGCAGCAGTGTTTTCCAAGACTTTATTAATGTTATTTTAATTCTATTCCATTTATTTTTATATGGTTAACTTCCATAAGCAAATGATACTGGTTGTCCACTTATAATATTACTATAAATTTACTTTAAACTGAAAATATATGTAAGTAACAAAGAAGTGAGGCAATTTAAAGGAAAAAGACGAAGTAAATTAAAATTTAGGCAGTATATCGATGTGGTACATATATCACATTGCTACATCATTGACCAAAGTTTGGGGAAACTGCTGTGGACAAATGGTCATGTTGGGATGTTGATCCTGAGCTACAAGTTTCTAATCCTTTTCCCATGACTCACCAGGGATATTCCAGCAAAAATGGAATTGCTGCATTGTTTCTGCATGAACCATTCGTGCTTTCCTCTTACTTATCCCTGCTGCCTGTCTTTCTTTAAAGTGGAAGTATTTTCTGCAGAGCACTCAAACCCGGGACCCAGTAAATATTTGATGAATAAATTAGTAAAATAATAAGTCAATAAATAAATCAGTTGTGACTTTTCGGGGAAAAAAAGAAAATCTGTCTTGTAATAGGGCCTATACTAGGTTAATGGAAATGAAAAGCAAGAGAAAGGGACCAATCCAAACATCAGAGTTAGGGCAGTGCTTCTCAGACTTAATCCGCACACAGATCGCGCGAGGATCTTGTTAAAAAGCAGATTCTGACTCCGTGGATTTGGGGCGGGGCCTGGGTTCTGCGTTTCTGACAAGCTCCCGGGGGATGCTGGTGCCAGTGGTTTGTGGATATATGTTGAGTTGTAAAGTTTCAGGTGATACTACAGCTGGGTAGAATCCAAATGAACTCTAATGTCTTGTAGCACTTAAAATTCTGTTCAAAATGCTATTTTAAAGAGGAAATTTGGAAAAAAAAAATTTTTTTCCTCTGAACACTTGAGGAAGTTCTTTTTCCTGTAAACTTTAGCAGTGTCCTTCAATTCAATAAATTTATAGGTCGGTGTGGCATTATATTTAACCCATTCTTTTCCTCTTGATCGTAACAGTAGTAGATGTTTGCTATAGAAAATTTGTTAATAACTGAAAAATATAAGGGAGAAAAATAATCTATAATCCCACTACTACAGATTTTAATCTGTAATCCCACTACTTACAGTTAACAACTATTACCCTCTAGTTTATTTCCTTCATATCTAGATATAGATGTTAATGAACTAAATAAAATTTCATAATTTCTAACAAAACTGAGTCATATTACATTATAGCATTGCAATTTATTCCACTTCTATTTTAGCATGAGCTTTCCACATGTTAATAAATGTTCTTTGAAATAATTTTTAAATGGCTATATAATATTGCATTGTACATTACCAAATGATAAATCATACAGTTCTAATATCCAAGCTAAGTGAGACCAAGAGTTCATTCAGCCCATATCTGTGTCTAAACAAAAGAATAGTTTGAGCGTTATCATAGTTCCTTATATTTTGTACAATTCAAATATCAAAGTATATCTTAAACAGATCCCTGCTATAAATCTCTATTATTATCATTATTAATAGCTATCACATATTGATCTGAAAGTATTAACTATTATGTGCATTATCTAGTCAATATTGCTACCCTTTGAGGTGGACACTGTTATCTTCACTTTATAGCTGAGGAACCTAAGAGTCAAATTTAGAGGATGCATAACTCATGGTTAATGAGTAGCTAAGCTTAGATTCCAGCTATTTAATTCCATCACCCTTAACCATTACACTGGACCCATTTAATATTATCAATAGATTCATCTGTATCTTTCTTGAATATATTTATTTGCAGCCTATGTACCTCCTGGATAAAATGATTCTAATCAGTATTTTCATTCCACACCTAATGTATATAATGCAGTATGCTCAGTTCCGTTGAGTAATACACAGAAGCAAAAGCCATGTTACTTGTTCAAGAGCTTCTGCAATCTTGTTTGGGGTGCAATGTATAAATATGTGCAAAGTTTAGATTAATAAAAGACTTAAACATCCATACAAGTTAATAGGATAAGAGCTATCCCATAGTGGCACAGAAATCATTTCCAAATTTGTATTATGGTTCAGAGGAATGAAACATCATTGTAGGATAAAGTCAGCTGGAATATTTTACTAGGTCAATAAATATCTCTGAGGCAGAGAATCAATACTGCTGGTTATCGTAAAACATTCTCTTTTTAATTTGATGATATGCTCCTTTATTTTGATATTTCTGAATTTGTTAAGCAAGATGATGTTTGATGCCTTTATTTTAAAATGATTCTATTTGGCAGTTATTAAATTGTGTTGACACTTGGGGACTCACTAAGAACCAATGATATATATAATCCAAGGGTGTGTTTCAGACAGTCACACACCCACGCCTAGGATGACAGACTTTGGTAAAACACAATCTGAAAATTATTTTTAGAACATTGTCATGTGGCTATTTTTCATGCATAGTTCTTCAAGCACATAGAAATATAATGCCATCTATATTTAGAGTGTGCCAGTTACCTGCCAGACCCTTTCCACATCTTAACTATGATTCTTAGAGCAGTGGAGAAACCAGGAATCTAACTCAGTGATGTGCAATTTCAAAGGGTCTCCCCTTTCATCATTTCATTCTGCCTCTGACTAAAGGCTGTGTTTGTGGAGATCCTTATGTAACATGGAAACAGATATAATCCTTCTAATGGTCTCATGATTTTGTATAAACCCAGGCAGATAATCGTATAGGAGACATAGGATTTAGGGAAATTCATTCTTATAACTCTGAGAAGAAATTTATAGGTCAGTGTGGCATTATATTTAATTCCTTTTCATCTTATTACGTATTTGGCTCAGGATATAAAATGTGTACTGACATGAGATCTGTGCATTAGGTAGTTTATTATTTTTCTTTGAATAACTCTTCTCTAAAACAAAACGTTGGTTAGCAAACGTGATGAAAATGCTACCTGGTTAGTCTCATTTGCGAGGATCAGTGACCTGCATCGTGAAGGACTTGGAAATATTGAACTTTGGAGCTGAAAGGAGTATCTGAGGTTTTGAGTTTTGTGGGTCTCGAAATTTAGGTTATATCAGAGTCCACCTGCAGGGCTTAGTAAAACACAGCTTGCTGGGTCCTACCCTCAAAGTTTCTGATTCACTTGTGGGTGAGGCCTGAGGATATGCATTTTCACATGTTTCCAGGTCATGCTGATCCGGGAACTATGCTTTGAGTACCGTTGCCCTAGTTTAAGCCTTTCTTTTTACAAATGAGAAAACTGAGGACACAAGAGAAGTCATCAATGTACATGCATAAGTCAGATCCTGTCCCTTTCTTGCTAAAAGCCCTTCTGTGGTTTCCTGTTGCACTTAGAATAAAATCCCAAATCCTTATTATTCGGAAAACCCTCCATGCCTGATCCCTTGCCCACCTCTCCTCACATGGGCCCCACAGAAACTTATTGGACTTCATTCCAGTTCCTCAAGGGCCATATTCTTATTTCAGCATGAAAAGCAACTAATATGGGGACATGGCACAGAGCGAAGTGGGAAGGTTTGGGTGCAGAGGCGTTCAATCTCATTTTCCAATGCTTGCCATTTCTTTCGGGCTCCAAATACAGCTCCCATGAACCTCATGGTTGGTGTTGATCAGTCCACAGTTCCATGTGATGGGTCCATCTTGCTTCCTCTGTATATTTTATCTGGAAGAGAATTTGATCTTCATTGTAATAATAGCTAACACTTATTAATCAGCTATGTAACATAGACTGTGCCAAGCATTTAACAAATGTTATCACATTTAATCTTCATAAAACTCATATAAAATAAGTGCTATTTATATCTATTTTACCAGAGAGGAGTCTGAGGCGTAGAGGGTTCAGCAACTTTTTGAATGTCACAGAGCTAAGACGAGGCAGTATTGAGATTTGGACTCCATTCTTAGACAGCAAGCAATACTGCCTCACAATTATAAACTGAAATAACTACCATGTTTGTCTAAACAGCCCCAACTGGTCAGATAATGACGACCTCTTCTCCTGGCTGCTATTTTACTGACCATTTGTCAGAAAATCAGGCAGCACCTTTGGAGGGAGGAAAGAGAGATTAGCTTGAAAAGACTTACAAAGACATGAAGGGATTAAATCAGGACTAAGCCTGGTCACATTAAAACAAAGTTTAACACCTCAAGGTGTCATGTTCTTTGGCTTGTTAATTTAAGAATTTATGTAAGAGTCAGTAGAAGAAAGACATGTGGCCTCCTTTACATTTCAACTTTTTGAGAGTGGTTTATCTCTCCTACACTCTTAATAATAGAAAAGTCTAGTACACTGAGATGGTTTTTAAAGGTAAAGGAATTCCATGGGCAACTGCCCAGGGGGTGATAATACTAGAATCACTACCCTAGTTTAAGTCTCAAGTTACAAAAGGATGTCAGACAAACACTGTTTATCCAGTGAAGTTAAATTTTGGCCAAAATGCAGTCACTGGTTAGGTGAATAAATAATCTCTTTATTTTTGAAGGATCAGAAGAAAAAATTGGCGCAATCTTACTTTCCTTCTAAAGCAAGTCTGAAATAAGAGGAGTTTTGCAGAATCAAATTCTGTCAGTGTTTTGTTTGTTCCCTTGTTTCGTCTTAACAAACCACCTGAAAGTATCACTACTTTCTCTGAAATTTTGCCATGAATAGGTCTCCTTTCTTCCCTCTTCTTTTCTTTGCCTCTCTTCTTATTTTCTTTCATTCAAGCATTAATTCCCTCATTCATCCTACGCAGTTATTCACACTTACAATGTGCCTGGCACGTTTATTTTAAATATTAAAACCCACTAGAACTGAAGTACAAATGTGGGACCACTTTAGCAAATGTACTTCAATATTTAAAAAAAAACCCATAATATGGAATGTGGTGATACATCAGGAAATATAATAATTAAGTTTAATATAAGATGATAATGATGTTAAAGATAAAGGAGAAAAACACAATCTTTTAAGTAAATATTTATATAGTCAATATATATTATTAAAAATAATCTGAACAAGCTTAGATTGGAAAATAACTTCTTACCTTAAAAATAGGAAGCTATCAAGATGCTACAGCAAATATATCTATTCTTATTGTGAACAAAGCAAGGATGCCCTCTGTCACTTTTATTTATGCCTAAAATGGAGAAACTGATCAACAGATTAGGCAAAAAAATCATATGCATAAGGACCCGAGAGGAATATACTGAACTTTTTATTCCATGAAGGTCTATAGGCAAACTATTTGAACTAAAAGTGATTTCAGCAAGTTTCTTGGATAGAACATAAACATATAAACCTAATTAGTATTTCTTTGCAATTATAATTGCCAATTAAAATGTAGAACAGAAAAACATCCCAGGTACAATAGCAACAAAAATATAAGGTAACTAAGAATATACCTTAAAAGATTCAAATCTTTGTGGAAAAAATAACCAAATATTGTTGAGGATAATAAAATAAAGTCCTGCATAAATCATCAATATCTATCATATTAATGCGTGAGTAGACTCAATAATATAAATATTGCAATTCTCCATAAATCCAATACAATACAATTCCACTCAAAATCCCTGAGCAGCTGATCCTATAACTCATATATAAGTTTAAGAAGCCAAAATAGCCAAGAGAATTTGGAGTTGGGGCAACAAGAGAAAAGGCTTGCCCTACCAGATATCAGTACCTATTTTATGCCTCGAATAATTACAATAGTGTGACATAGGCACATAGACCTGTGGCCAGAACAGAGCTCAGTAACAATCTCTTGCAACATGGAAAATTGATAAATGGCCAGGTTGATGTTACTAATCAGTGTTAATGAACAGACCAGTCGGTAAGTGGTACTGGAATTGTTGGTCATCCATATGGAAAAAATAAAATTAGGCTTCATCTTTACACCAAACATGGAAATAAATTAAGAGTATATAAAAATTTAAATGTAAAATGCAAAATTTAGAAATATTTAAGAGAAAACAAAGGTGAATAACTCTGTGACTTATGGGTGGAAATGATTTCTTAAAAAGGGCGAGAAAGAAAGCACAGTCCATAAAGAAAATATTGATACATTTGATTGCAATTAAATTTAAGTCTGTGTTCAAGGAAACACATATTAGACAAAGAAGAAGCTACAGCTTGGGAGAAACTATACAAAGTGAAATATACAAAAGATCAGTTCTTTATTGTATAGTGAACTGCTACAAGTCAACAAGAGAAAGACAATCCAACGGAAAGATGAACAAGGGATATGAATAAGCAAATTGCAGATGCCCGAATCAAAATGGACAGCAAACATATAAAAGGACGTACAGCCACACTAGTCATCTTGAGAATGCAAATGCAAACAATATTGTGATATTACTTGAAACTACCAGATGAGCAAAAATGAATAACTCTGGTGATATTAAGTCTTGGCAAAGAGGAAGAGGGATGGGAACCCTTATATCCTAAATAGTGGGAGTGTAAATTGAGGTGACCATTTTGTAATGCAATTTAGCTTTGGAGTTGAGCCATGGCATTTGGCCTAGCAATTGCACATTATGTAAACGCTTTACAAAAACTGTCAAACAAGTTCACATTTATATAGCTACTAGAATATGCATTGGAACACTGCACATGATGTCAAAGAAAAAAATTAGAAACAATCTAAGTCAGCATGCGAGTGCATAAATAAACTGTGGTACCTTTAGATCATACACATCTATCCCGCAGTGGAGCAAACACAATAGAGCCACCCACATGTGACAACATTAACGCACCTCGAGACCATGATCTTGAATGAAAAAAGCAAATTATGGAATGACAGGCACAGAATGATACCATTTACACAAAGTTTGTCAACATGTGAAATGATCCAAAAAAACTATGTATAGACCCATATATATTAAGAATATTTTAAAAATGCATGGGCGTGACATCTTAGTAAAAGAATTACTTCTGGGAAGAGAGGGAAGTGGAACTGCTACAAAGGGGATTTACCTATGCCTATAATATTTTATGTCTTCAAAAAGAATCTGGAACAAATACGCCAGAATGTTCAGAATGAATAAAACCTACATTGTAGGGACACACGTATTTTTTATATTATTATGTGTGCTTGTTTGGATGAAATATTTCAAAATTAAATAAAGAACCTTGCAGCCTCACTGAGATGTAGATGCCAAGTGCTCAGCCAGGTTTATTCACTAAGTTCCTGTGCTTCCTGCGCTCAATGGAACTGATTAAAATTATATATGATCACATAGAATAACTATTCAGACTCTTTGGGAAAATGTCAAAATTGTGACTGTTAAATTCTGAAATATCAAGGGTCCATTCTAGACATATAAAACCAGCTAAGGACTTAAAGAATAAAAATGAAAACAAAATAAAATAAAAGCTGTTTGATACAGAATTCAGAAGAATATATAATCTCTTCTTCATCTCTAAAATCAGACCCCAGAGATTGGCATAAGCCCTCCTGAGGTATAATCTCTCTATATGAGGAAGCGCCAGCCCTGAAATTCACACAGGGTAATATAAAACAAAACGAAACAACACAAAACCTGCTTATGTGACGGGAAAAGATACTCCACAAAATGGTTGCACCTTCCCACATACATTCTTCAGCTCCCCAAACAGCTTTTCTATCTTTGACCTTCTCATTGGAAACCTCTCCTTAAGCAGTTACACACAGCTCTGCAAATGTTAGAGTGACATTTGGACTGGGCTTGCGTGATCAGCTTGCCCGCTCATCTGAGCTCCCCCAGGGGCCTGCCAAGCTCCAGCACAGTGGTATTAGTCTTGCAGGCCTCACCTCCCAGAGCTAGCAATAACATTTACCAGCTACAGTTTTCTCCATCTTCAAATATTTCCTCTTGCCCACGTGACAGTGATCCAGCTCTTCCATAGAGTAGGACCTAAAGAGAGTGGTTTAGAGAGAGGAGAGCCCTCCTTTAAGATCTTTTAACATTTACCTTTCATTAAAGATTGTACTTGTGTTTTAATTGGGCTTCTCTCCTAGGATTCTGATGTGTTGAGGAAAAAATTAATTATTAAAATTGCATACCTGTGGATGGGGGGCATACCTTTGATTTTTCTCATGTCAGTGGAAACTATGAAAAAAAAAATGCCTCTGGTTGGTGAGGAATGGGATCTGAGTGCTCAATGAAATCCTTAAGTCTCCAAAGTTGGCCAGGAAATTGTACAATCATTAATCATAACTGTAGACCACAATTTTGGAGCCTTGCTATGCTCAATGTATGTATATGACTGGGTCAGTCAAGATTTTAAAAAGTCAACATGCCTTCTTTTTTTGTTGTTGTATGAGGTGTGATCAAAAAATGCAGTGAATGTTTAAATGAAAAAACATTACAGTAAAAGACACATTTCCATTAATCCCCTTCAAAGTACTCCCCTTTGCTTCAAACACACTTATCCCATCATTTTTGCCACTTTCTGAAGCAGTTCTGAAGTCCTCTTTCATGAGTGTTTTTAGTTGCATTGTCATGGCTGCCTTGATGTCCTGAATCAATTCAACACATTTACTTTTCATGGTCATTTTGACTTTGAGGAAGAGCCAGAAGTTGCACAGTGTCGCATCTGGTGAATAAGGTGGATGAGGACACACTAATGTTTTTATTTGCTAGAAATTGCTGTACCAGAAGCGATGTGTGACACTCAGTGTTGTCATGATGGAGGATGAAATCATTTGCTCATTTCATGTAATTGTGATGTCCGTGATCCATGATTTATGGCACTCTTTAAAACACACCTTCTCTCAACCATAGCTCACACCTAACTGATTACACCAAACAAGTTGCAACTTGTCACACACTGTTACTAAGGTTTGACATGTCGCTTCCCATATTGAAGATCCCTGCCTTTCTGTTGGATGGCATTCGGCAGCAGCAGTCACCATATGTTTTGATCAAACGTCGTATCTCCAGTGCCAGAGTGAATTGATGAGGGTGAATTGACTATTTCCCCAACAGCCTAATGAGTCATTTGCTAATATCCTCATTTTATGAATGGGGAAACTGAGGCTTGGAGAGATTAAGTAACTTGTTCAGTTACAAAGCTAGCAAGTATCAGGCCTCATATACCGCCTGAGAACTTAATTGTTCTGTTATAATATGTACTTACAAAGGCACGTGTGTGTCAGAAATGTGATGATAACTATTGGCAGGCAGAGTTAAAAATGAATAAAAATACAATAAAATTCCAGTTGATCCAGGAAAGAGAGCAAAAGAGAATCACCATTAGGCAAACACCACAATGATAAATGTTGCAGATAAGACCCACGGATGGATGCTAAAATCAGTGGGTGATAGTTTGAGGAGAAATGAGATTTGTAAAGGCTCAAAGTATCTTCCCCAAGATACATAGCAAGTACAAACGAAAAGGCAGTTATTTAACAATGAAAAGACCTGGGAGATAAAACATTCCCAAGTAATCAAAAAAATATCACCAGGAGAAAGGCATATCAACATCGTGAACCCCTTGATACAATGCGATAAGAAGGACACGATGTCATTTCTACTGTATGTTTACCAAAAATGCATAACCTCACACCAATCATGAGAAAATATTGGACAAACCCAAACTGAGGATATTTGATAAGGTGTTTGACCAATACTCTTTAAAAGAACATAAAAGACAAGGAAAGACTGAGGAACTGTTAGATGGAGACGACTCAGGAGAAATAATTAATGCAATGTGGGATTCCGGAATAGAAAAAGAACATTAGTGGAAAAAGTCATAACATTTGAATAAGATCTGAAGTTTATTTAAAATGTTGTGCTAATGTTAATTCCCTATTATTCATACTCACACGATGGTTATGTAAGATATTAGCATTGGGGGAAGTAGGGTGAGAGGAGTAAGAATGCTTAGGATATTTTTTGTAACTTTTCTGTACATATGTAAGTTTAAAATAAGTTCAAAATGACAACCAAAACAAAATGAAACAAAAAAATGAGTGTATTTGCCTTTTATTTCTTTGCAGCATTGAGAGAGAAGCAAACATGTAAACTAAAATGAAATGCACACAAAAACAGTCTTGCAGGCACTCACTGCCTATAATGTACAAAGTCTGACAATTAAGTTCATGAACTTGTTGTTCCTAACCTTTTTTGATATCAGAGGGATTATTCATTATGAATTTGTACTAACTGGACAGTTAACCAAGTTTACTATTTGGAAGTGCTGAAAAGGCTGCGTGACAAAATTAGATGACCTGAACTTTTCACCAACAATCCATGGCTCTTGCATCACAACAATGCATCAGCTCACATGGCACTGGCTGTGAGGGAGTTTTTAGCCAGTAAACAAATAACTGTATTGGAAGGCTCTCCCTACTCACCTGATCTGGCCCCCAATGACTTCATTCTTTACCTGAAGGTAAAGGAAATATTGAAAGGAAGACATATTGATGACATTCAGGACATCAAGGGTAATATGACGGCAGCTCTGATGGCCATTCCAGAAAAATGTCCAAAATTGCTTTGAAGGGTGGAGTAGGCACTGGCATTGGTGCATAGCTTCCCAAGGGGAGTACTTCGAACGTGACCATAGTGATATTGAGCAATGAGGCATGTAGCACTTTTTCTAGGATGAGTTCACGAACTTAATTATCTGACCTTGTATGTATGCACCAGATAGAATGGGGCCACAGGGAAAGAGTGGCCAGTCTTACCTAGAAAGGGAGTCAGGCATCCAGGGTAGACTTTGCAGAGAAGGGATGCTTGAGGTCTATGCTTGAGGTCTTTTGATCATCTGCCATCTGTTCTATTGAGCACCTCCTATGGGCTAGGCAGGAATTCTTATAGAAAACAGCTACATAGTAGTGAACAAAAAAGAAAAAGTACCTGCTTTTATGGGGCTTACATTTTAGAAGGAGAGGGTCAGATAAATACATGAGCAAACAAATATTAGATATTTTATGTGCTGTGATGAAAAATAAGTGAGCTGATGTGATAGAATATGGCTGGGGAGAGGGGCAGCTAGACAAGATGTTTGGGGAACACCTATCTGAGATGATAGTTGAAGTATTTGGGCCAGGACCTGAGTGAGAAAGAACCAGCTATGCAAAAAGATCAGGGAGCAGGTAATTCCATGCTGACAAACAGTTGGCTGGATGCCTGAACGCAAGAAGAAATTGGTGTGTTTGTATTCAAGGAAACAAAAGGAGGCCGGTGTGCTGGGCTGTAATGGACAAGAGGAGAATAGTAGAAATAAGCTATAGAAATCGGGTTATCAGGTGGCTTTAAGTCTAAACTAACACGCTTCTGAGTAAAAGGTGGCACTATTAATAATTACACCAGGACAATGGAAGTGAAATGGAACTGTCTGGGCCAAACCAGAACAGATGAACACCCTATAGAGAGGAAACAAATCATGGAGGACTTTGTAAGTCAGGCAAGGAGTATAAATGTATTCCAAGTTCATTAGGAAGGCATGGGAGGGTGAAGCAGGGAACGGAAGCAATCACTCTGGCTGCCATGTGGAGAATAGACTTGAGAGCAAAGAATTTAGCGGGAATAATTAGAAGTCTAGCTAGAAGACAGAGGATGAGGCTTTAGCGAAGGGAGTAGACATGAAAACGGAGAGAACTGTTGGATTCACTTAGTGTTGAAGGCAGAGCCAAGCAGCCTGTTTCCTCTTAGTAGGTAGGCCAGGATTTGCCAGCTGGGTAAGGAGTGTAGAACACTCCATACAAAGGGAGCAGCAAGCGCAAAGTCAGAGGGGCAGGGTATATTCTCAGAGCCAGTAGTGTATCCTGGGACAAAAGTGAAGAAGCACAATGGAGACAGGCGATTGGGCTGGAGATGTGACCTGCGGCCAGATTATTGAAAATTTAGATTTTAGCACTAAGTAGTAGGTACTATGGTGCCATTGAAAGTACTTGACTTGAAAGTGACACAATTTGATTTGTTTCTAGCCCAATAGGAAAATAAAAATATAAAGGGGAAACACACACACACACACACACACACACACACACACACACACACTCACCCTTGAAAACTGATAGAGATACCTTCTGATAGCTACAGAATTTAAAAAGAAACCAGAAACATTTTGAGGGGGTACAATAAGGTGAGGGGACTTTTATTTTTACTAGAAACTGCCCACCCACTCACCAGACACCCCCCCAATTGTTTCCTGGTGGTTTACAATATAATTAAGTGTTGACTCAGCAACTGCTGAACAGTGTCCCTGAGTCATAAACAAGTTCTAACAGAAAAACTTTAGAGACAAATTAATGTCATGTGCCACATACCTTCTTTCTTCTCCAGTGCAATTCTTGGCCCCTCATTTCTAAGTTTTAGCAATACCTCTCAGACTGGTGTGCCTCACATGCAATTTTGGCAAGCTAAGCGTGGTGACAGAGCCAGATAACTTGTTCCCTGTAGACTTATAAACTCATCAGCTGTGGGCTGGTAATATAATTTACAGTACACTTTGCCAGGCCTATAAAACAACTTTCTGTTTGCAGGGGAATGGGGCCCTGACAAGAAGTGTTTATAGCTTAATTTTAGCTGTGTTCTCTATTGTCACTAGTAGCAGCCTGTGTGTGATGCATCTTTGTCATCTGCGAGACTGTTACAACTTTTTTTTGCTTTGTATTTGGCAAGCTAATCACAACATCAGGCTTTGCTTACTATCCGCCCCAGGATCCTAATACCTTAGGGAGTAGTATCTGTAGCGTGCACCTCCATCTTCTGGGACAAAGGAATTGAAACATAATTGTTGGGTACTCCACAGTGATGGCTTATACCTTGATGAAATTATCTGATATCTTACTCTTCTGGATAAAGTTCTAATCAAATTGTATTGATAGAAGGATTGGAAATGAGAAAATCTGAGATATGTCACCCATGTATGTGCAGTCAAATGATTATCTTCCTGTTGACTATTTTTCTCTCTCTATGTATTACAATAACTGCTTGCCATTTATATCATTAGGCTAACAAAGGTACTTCTAGTCAGCCATTCCCCCAGGTGACTATAGCTAAAATTAAAATTAAAGCTCCATAAGGTAGGAACTTTGTTTTTCCATTTCTAGATCCCCAGGCTAAAATAGTGCCTGGAAACATAATGGGTACTAAAACACTATGTGTTGAATAAGTAAGTCCGACTACTGACATAGTGAATCTGCCCTAATGATTTGGAAACAGGTACCACAAATGATGGCGTCTCCCAAAAAGAGCATGTTCTACTGAGAGTTGGCCAGACGGTCAATGAAATGATATGTCAGCTTGAGACCTTGTGTGGGATCCAACATCCATCCTAATAACATTCTAAGAGTTGCAAAACATATGGAATTCAATTCCAGAGCCAGTTCATTAACCTGGTAGCTCTGCATTCTACTGTGCACAAGATGGAAATATATATATAAGTGACATGGGTATGTTTCAGCAATATTTTGAACCAGGTGCCTCAATAGATCTTAAGTATTGTATAATTGTGTGTGTGTGTGTGTGTGTGGTGTGTGTGTGTGTGTGTGTGCGTTTTGAGTCATCTGTTTCAGAACATTGCTGATTTCAGACAACTTGATTTTGGAAGCAGGATCCCAAATAGAAAAGAAAAAAAAAAGGACGATCTTTAATATCTCCATAAGAAAAAAAATCAAGGCTTTTAAATATTACCTGTTTCCTCAGTTATGAAATACAAGGTTTGAAAGCAGGTTTATTTTAATTTTCTAACTCTGAATTTCTGTCCAATTCAGAGATAGTCATCTCATAACTTTTGCACTTTTTTTTTTTCCTGATAAAGTGACAAGAGCTGATTTTGCGTTAGTCAGTTAATCAGAGGCCCAGAAATGTCTTCACTGGTTTGACTTTTCTAGAAAATATATTTTATATTGCTAGAAAATTTGATTTGGCTTCATGTTGAAATAATGGCTCAGTCTCTCCGTATGAAAAACGAGTATACAACTGAGGTTCATTGAACTGGTACGCGGTGGAACAGTTGAAAGGTAGAGAGTGCATTTTTCTTCGCTGCCCTAGAGAACTTGCTTCTCCGGGCTGGCCTGAGGCAGCACTGAAGCAGTCACATCTAGTGAGCAAAGCTGTGCTCAGAGCAGGGCTCTGAGCCTTCAAGCCAGTCATTTGGGAATAAACAGCAGCTCTCCTAGAAACAGAACAAGGTCAGGCATGCAGTTGGTCATTCAGCACTTGACTATATCAGCTCAGCGCTACTGTATAACAGTATTCTAGAATCAAGCAAAGGTGACAGGTATACAAGTTCATTCACTACATTTCCTTCCTTATAGTCAATCACCCTTGTTGATGGTTCAGAGATAAAACTTTTAGTCAAATTTTAGAACCAGATATTATCAATGATAATGAGAGAACAAATGAATTCTCTGGAATACTGACAAGAAGAATATGACAGAGCAAGCTGTGGGCAAAAATGTTTACAGCATACAGAATAGTGCTGTCTTTCAGGATGAAGAGTGTAGCTGGATCAAGATGTTAGGTTCAGTCATTGAACTTGGGCTGCCCATGGCTGTTACAGGCCAGGCTTGCCATCAAAGGTAAATGTAAAAGCTCTAACGCTAGGGTTCTTGAGTATTTGCAATCTCTGCCATGATTATGAGAGTAGACCCATTGTGTAGGGAATTTGGGAACAGAAGAAAGCAGAATGTCCTCCTTATTTCTCTATCTAATCAAAGTAGACTTCATAATGCAAGAGGAAGACCACGAAAGCACTGTAACTAACCGTTCACAATTACATTCCACTTTCCAGTTGCAGAGCTCTTTTAAACCTATTTTTTTGTATGATTTTTGAATATTATTCAAGATTACATAGGGAAAAGGGAGATCAGAGAATATGTGGCTTTCCCAAGGTTGCATGACGGTAAGAGGTGGAGTTTGGAGTGGAATGTAGCCCTCCTGACACCTAGGCTCTTTCCATTGACCAATGCGACCTCTAATATGGAGCCATGGACCATCTCTAGACATCAGGAAATTAAAACACATACCTGCACACGTAGACACATAACATTCATTGAGCACACAATAATATCAGATATTTCGGTATTTTCATATTCATGCTTCAGGGTTCACCTTAGTGATCGATACTTTTTTCCTTGCAACTCTGGACCCATTCTCCACTCTTGTATACCCTTCTTTACTCAGCTTTGCACCCTGGAAGATTATCTCATAGGGACTGCATTAACAGGCTCCCTTGTCCTCTGTACTCCAGTTGAGTTTGCATAATGGAAAACAACCAAGGGAGATGAGAAGGAACAATGAGAATGAGGTCTGGATATTTAATTTCCTGTCTCTCTCCCTGTGAAATGGCTGCCACCTGACTATGACCCTTGACCTGAGGTTATAGCTCTTGCACTCTCTAGATACTCATTGCACTGTTTCTCTCTTCCTTGGGGTTCTGGCAATTGACCTACCCCTTGTTCCATCAGGCCTAGGGCTAGTGATGGGGGTATGCCCTTCATAGTCCTGAATACTGCATTACCCAGGAGGGTTCACTATTCCATACATATACTTTTGTAAACATTGCCTTTCTTAAACCTTCATCACGTGGTGCAATTTGAGTAGGCCATCTGTTTCCTATTATAGTCTCCTGACTGATTCAGTGTTATTAATACATATGCTCTGAAGGGGAAACTGAGGTCCAAGACTGTTTCACAGTCAAATAACTTGCAGATCTAGGATTTCATCTGAATCTTCTAACTGCAAGCTTATACACTCACAGCGACCACACAGTGACAAATGATTCCGGATGAGAGGCTGACCATATGTATAATTACAGCTGAGCTTTCATGAATTGACTTAAAGAGTCACATACATTTTCAGGAACATACCACTGTTATTTATAAATGTAGTGTTTTAAAATTTCATAACATGTTTATAAAATAAAGCAATGGCAGTAGTATCTGGGAAAAAATTGGATAAGATTGTTTGTGGTCTCTCACCACACCATTCTGTCTTCCCTGTACCACCAGAGTTAGCCTAAAAACAAGTTTAATTATGTCATTTTCTGTCTAAAAACATTCTAAGTTTGATTAATATCCAAATTTCCTAACTGTGTTTATTAGGTCTTTTATAGTGGGCCCTCTATATATCCCTTCAGTCTTAACTTTCACCACTCCAATCCATATACTCTAACCCGTGTGAAACCACCATAGTGATTATCAACATGGGGAGGGGATTTTTTCCCCCAGAGCCATTTGGCAATGTCTGGAGACATTTTCGGTTGTCATGACTAAAGGCAGTGCTGCTGGCACCTAGTGGGTGGAGGCCAGGGATACGACTAAACATCCTACAATGCAAAGGCAGCTTCCGCAACAAAAAGTTATCTGGTTCAAAATGTTAGTAGTGTCACTGATAAGAAATCCTATTTTACTTTTGGCACTTTGAGCTCCCCCGATCTTTGAATTTGCGCATTGTAGCTACCATTTACCAGATGCTGTGCCAAGCACCATGCTTAATGTACAATTTCATTCCACGATCTTATTAACTTCGGGCCTGTGCATATGCTCTCCCCTCAGCTGGAATGCAATCCACTCCTTTCTTTGTAGTTCACTCATTTTCATTTTTGAGATTCAAGTTATATAACCCCTTCCTAACAAATTTAGGCAAAGGTACAGACCTCCTGAGCTGAATTCCCACATCCCTGTTCATTCCTTTGTATAACAATTTACCTGTTTGCATTGGTAACTCCAATTTGCCCTAAGCTCATAAAAGACAGCAGCCATGCTGTCTGTGTTTCCTCTCCCCCCACTCCCCCATCCCCATTTTAGCACAGTATCTGGCACATGTTAGGTATCAGTCATTGAATGAATGAGACAATGTATTTGCAGGCAGTGGATAGATTTTTTTCTGAAGAATTGTGTTATGTGTAATTTTTATAAATTAAGTCACGTTTCCAATTCAGTAGGGAAAATTGCTACTTAAGAGAAAACTACACAAATTCTTTGGTCAAATGAACATTTTCTTAAAATGTATACATTTAATAAACCAGGGTTTCTGTATCATTGGTTTGTTTTTCTTTATTTTGTCTTCCTTTTTTAATACTAAAAACATATCTAAAGGTACATACCTGCTTTTCTTAAAATAAGAAATGTCAATAATTTTTTTTTTTTTATCATGGCTTTAGAGTAGTCTAGTTGTTTGAGAATGAGAAGCCAGTATGACTGTATGTAATGGCAACATTATATTGAGAATGTGAAAAGTTAGTTCTTCTCAGCCTTGCCCGCAAGAGGACATCACCTCACATGAATTGTGTTGATTCCCTGGAACTGTGGGCTACTGTTGGGTCTGCTCGGAACTAGAGATTTATGTTTCTCCTGCTGCTGCAAAATACAGATTTAGAACCTGGCAGGCATTCCTACATAGATTTGCACACTGTTTAAAATCGGCCTAGTTTGGGAGAGGAAGCAATCTGTGTATTTTGGAAGCTTTGTCAGAATAAAACACACTTATGGGATGTGCGAGGCCAATAGCTGCATGAGTGAGCAGGAGGATGTCTTGAAGATCCAAAAAGAGAAGACAGTGAGAGAAGTGATTATTTAGTAGTACTTTGCTTACAAGGTTGAACATGAGAGTATCTTCTCTCCAGAGGAGATGGTTCGAGGGCTGATGGAAATTTAGTGCTAGGAAGTCTGTTTGGTATGCTCAGTGCAAAAGGAGAACTGGCAAAGTCCATTACATGAAAGCACATTGCCATTTGCTCAGAGTACTGTATTGATGTCAATGGACCTTTTGTGTGTCACATCAATTGTGTTGTCTAGTAATTTTGTTTTATCCCTTTCCTATCATTGCCTACCAATCTGGCTTTCTCCTTTCAGACGATATGAGATGTAAATGATGTCATATTCAACTATGTGTAGGCAAGAAGATCCTCTGTACCATTTACCTCCTACAATCAATTTTCCCTATAGTTTTTACTTCTCTTCTTGATAAGGATTTCATCACATCCAATATAACATATGCTTATAGTAAGATTAAAGAACTCTTAAGTTTTGATTGTTTTCTGTTTCTTTGGTGTTAGTTGTAATCATTTGATTATGAAAAGCAGTGGGAAGATCGTAGAGAAAAGTTTCCTGTCAGAAACTTCCTCTTTCAAGTCAGACAAAAAAGAGTACAATATCAGCCAAATAATCATTGATCCCAAGTAAGGAAAGAGGCACACCTTAGTGTTATACATCTCAAAAAATAAGAGCAAGACAAATGATTGTGAAGCCAAGCCAAGAGGAATGGCCAAGCCTGGATGAGTCTGCCTATGCTGTTCAGGCTTAGTACTGTCTAGTTGATAAAAATACTAAGAATTATTTCTAATGGGAAATAAATAGACTGAGTAGATGTTCTTACCTGGTCCTACCTTTGAATGAAGAGTAGTGGAAATGGCTATGGTAGAAAAATACATGTAGCAGAAATTGACAACGGGACTGACAATCAAAAGAAAAGTTATCAGGGTTAAATGGATCAGAAGTCCTAGTGTATCCCTCTCCAATGCCTTGGGATGCACTCTTTAACCAGGTGGGATGACTTCTGATATAGGGCATTTAACAAGCCTTCAGAAATCAGAACACAGTCCTGGTAGCTAAAGGAAGGTCATACACAGTCTTGACTAAGCTCTTATCTCTCCCCTTATTTTCTTTCCATACTTCACCATCTCTCAAGCTACATTAAAAATTACATGGAACTAAAAATTTAATAAGAAAGCCATTAAAACTGTAGATGACTCTGGGTGTCAGTAAGTCATTGAAACTATACCTGAACGATTAGAAACTCTGAACAGAGCATCCTGTGTATAAGCAAAAAAATCAATGACATGACAGTATAAATACAAAACAGCAGAAAAATAATAGAATAAGTAAAGCGATCTGGCTTAGCCAACGAAAGTGATCTGGAAGAAAACAAACACAAAGAGAAAAATTTCCCATGAACTATATACTGTAGCTCATTTGTACTACAGAATAATTTAAGAATTTTTAATTTAATGCTGCAAGAATTCAAAGAAAAAATTATAACAAATTAGCTGAGTGAAAGGAAAGGGGAGATTGCGGATGGAAGGAAACATGAGAGCCAAAATAATGAAATCACATACCTAATTTGAAATAAATATTAACAATGGGCGTGGGGGACAGAGAAAACATCACAGTGAATGATGATGAAAAAGTCAAAGACTAAATTCATCATAGATAAACTAAGAGATATGGAAGACAGGATGAATAATTGGATCCCTGGAATAGAAAAACTGAGCACTTCTACCAAGAAATTATCCAAACGTCTCAAACCAGAAAAAAATGTCTTACTCTGAAGAACCTACTCTGAAGTTCAAAATAGCATGCAGAATTCTAAGAATATTTGACATAGTATACTCAACACTGAGATGTGTAGTGATTAAGTCACTGGACTTCAAGGAATAAAATAATGTTATTCAGGCATAAAGAAAAAATATCACATCATTTACAACTTATGAGAGGATACTGGCATTATACAGTCTCAAGTACAATAAAGCAGTGTCTGTAAAATTCTGGATAAAATAAAGTGTGACTTAAGATTGACTTATGCAATCATAACATAATCCAAATGTAAAGAGCACAGACATTCATGAACATGAACGAATTTTGGTAATATAACACTAGTGAGTTCTTTTTAGAAAGGCATTACCATAAAATCCAAGCATTTAAAAGATGAACTAAAATTACCCAGAAATAGAGAAACTATGATAAAAGTCTTGGTGAGAACAATGACCACGTTTAAATGTACAATAAAAACATGATGATTGTACACATTATGAATACATAATAAAGTATACCTGTATCAGAGACCTCCAGGACCACCATCAATATGGATAATTTTCTGGAAAGACTCATAGAACCCACAAGCTGTTACATTCATGGTCGCAGGTTTATTACAGCAAATGTTGCTGAGTAAAAACAGCAAAGGAAAAAGGCATATGGGGTGAAGTCTGGAGGAAACAAGGCACAAGATTACAAGAGTCCTTTACCAGTTGAGGTCAATAGGATATACTTAATTTCTCCAGCAATCATGTATGACTACACATACAAAGTATTGCCAACCAGGGATGCTCCATAACCTTTATTGGGGGACAGTCACGTAAGCATACAGGGCTTGTGTGACTGACATTGATTACTAATGCCCCAGACTGCCAGAGGGAAAGCAGATAGTCACTATAAACTACAGTGTTTGTATAAACTAAACCAATGGGTAACATGTGGCTCCAGACCTTAGGCATACAAAGCACTTTTATCAGTCAGAACATTTTAAGAGCTCAATTACAGGAGCTAGTGAAGGACCAGTCATGAAAACTGGCCTTTCTTGGGAATGTACAGAGTTCCAATAACCCAGATCTTTTGAGTTAACCCACTCATATACAACATGTAATCAGTAATAAAAAAAATAACAACAAAAAGTCAGTGATGAAAGAGAAAATGGGAGAGAATATTGTCTCACTTTTCATAAGAGGAAGGTAATCTTTACAGGCTAAATTTGAAGCCCAGAGTTCAAAATAATGAACCAATCTTTTCATGTTTTTAATATTTTATAAATTTTAGTGAGTTATCTTAGGAGCTAAAACTTCTTGTAAAAATTTTATTGAAATTTCTTTTTAACTTTATGTAAAATTAAAGTTAACTTTAATTAAAATAACACAATAACACATAGAATATTTTCCAGTTTTTAAGGCGTTCCTATTTATATATCCTTTTATTTGCATATGTGCTTAGAAAAATATCTGGAAATATGCCACTCTATTGTTAATGATGGTTATTTCTTGATGATATGATGTGGAATGTTTTAGATTTTTTCTATATATACTGGGGGTGCGAAATAAAGGTGTACACATGACTTATGTTCATCTTTTGTTATCAGTATATATTGAATATTACAATTTTAATACAGTTTTTTCCTCTCTTAAAATGTGTATACATTTTTTTGGCACCCTCTGTATATGTACATCTCTTAGATTTTTAAATAGTGAGTTTATGCTATTTAAAAAAATATTTATGTGATTTTTCTTTTGGAAAGGGGGAGGAATGAAAGAGAGAAAATCATGACTCTGAGACTAATTTCAAATGGGAATAGTGCTCTTATTTTAAAAGAAGGTCAAGCATTGTGTAGATAAGAAAAAAGCATAGAAATAAAGTAAATACTATCACTTTCTTTCTCCCTGGATTGTTTCTCTTAACACAAGAATTTCATAGAAAACTTTTTCCTTACTAACACATTATTTCCTTCTATCACATTATTCAATATTCCAGCGTCACCGCTCCTTCCTTTATTGGGAGGGGCTTCAGAATTGCAACAGGAATGTAGCTTTTCCCATTACTGGCCAGGAGATGTAGATGTAGAGAGAAGCCATTGATCATTGAGGTGGAAGAACAATCATGGGATAAGTAAACAATCAGACAATAAGAAAAATCATTGCTTCGTTATCCATGAAGCAATGATTTTTCTTATTGTCTGATTGTTTACTTATCCCATGATTGTTCTTCCACCTCATTGATCAATGGCTTCTCTCTACATCTGCATCTCCTGTGGTATATATACGCAATGGAATACTATTCGGCGGTAAGAAAAGATGATATAGGAACATTTGTGACAACATGGATGGATCTTGAGAGTATAATGCTAAGCAAAATAAGTCAGACAGAAAAAGCAGAGAACCATATGATTTCACTGATATGTGATATATAAACCAAAAACAACAAAAGAACAAGACAAACAAATGAGAAACAGAAACTCACAGACACAGACAATAGTTTAGTGGTTACCAGAGGGTAAGGGGGGTGGGGGGGTGGGAGAAGAGGGTAAGGGGGATCAAATATATGGTGATGGAAGAACTGACTCTGGGTGGTGAACACACAATGGGATTTATAGATGATGTCATACAGAATTGTACACCTGAAATCTATGTTATTTTACTAACAACTGTCACCCCAATAAATTTAAAAAAAGAAAAATCATTGCTAAAATGTGTTTTTAAATGTCACAATGATTAAATAATATTAATAATTTATACTCCTCTAGAAACAGAAATGGGTCTACGATGACAAATACAAATATATGTTACTTGGGGCTAAGAAAATTTTTATGGATCAAGATATGTGAGACATTTGTAATAGTCAAAGTAGGGGAACTCTGGAATGGTTGGGTCAGAAACTTAGCAGACGCTCTCCCCGGTAAAACAACCATTTAACTGGTGAAAAGTATTAAAATACACACACACATTTAAAATCTCTGGAAATTTTTCGCAGGACATACAACAAGGGAGAAACATTTATTTACAAGATCTAAATCTCACTAAGAAAAAGTGAGACCTGTGGCATTTAAACCACAATCTTTTTCCAACTCCTCTTCCACTCCTGCCCCTTGTAATGGAAGCTTTATTTCAGGTACATATGGCCAAAAGACAGGAGCTCCCTCTCCTGCCATTTCTCCTAGGGCTACAGCTTCACCCCCAAAAGGGCAAGTCTCTATTAACTCACTCCAGTTCCATGTTGCAGAAGCAGTATTCCTGGCAGACACAACCAGGAATATGGCTTGCTTCTCCCACGCAGTCCCCATTCACAGGGCAGAAGCTATATCCCAGGTATGGCATGTCAAGAATATTGGGGTTCCAAGTCTCCCTGTCCCAGCTTACTCATGTATTCCATGTTGAAAGGGGCAAGCTCGGAAGACCAGACTCTACCATTTTCTCCAAGTGCCCACTCATAAAATGGGAGTGTCACTCAGGGAGAAGCAGGCCACTGCTTCTGCCCCAAGCTGGGGTGCAATGTCACAGCCATTCTGCTCAGGGGTTAATACAGGTTGTAAGAATGGAGAACTCTGAGGTAGATGCAGGCTGCAGGATGGAGAACTCTGAGGTAGATACAGGCTGTAAGGGTGGAGAACTCTACAACTCTGTCTGAGGTGACTATTTGGAACAGAGCTTAGACAAATTCATGGCTAAAGGGTTTTTGTACATAATGGAGATCAGTATAAACTACACTGTTTGTAACTAGCAATTTTGAGGTGGCAGGTAGCTCTATAATACAAGTAGCAATGAGCAAAATATCCAACCAGCCAGAAGTTTAACAGAGAAAATCAAGGATCGAGAAAGCTGTGAAGGATCATTCTTGGATCACACTCATCCCTGGGAGTCTGGATGGTTTGTGCACAGTTGCTACGCTACACTCACAGAAGGCTAATTAAAGTAGAACATGGGAGAGAGTCAAAAGGATTCCCACGTGACACACTTACCTATCAGCAAGGTGAAGAGTCTCATTGACTCAAGGGGCTCAAGCACACTGTTTCAACAAATACTGACTGAACGATAAGCTACTTTTATCCAGAGTATATTCCTAGGCCACCAGGCTTAAAAATATAACCACATTCATTCTTGATAGTCTGGAAGACTGTGCATATTCCCAAGGCCGCACCTGCTCAGGAGTGACAGGAGAGGCAATGTCCAAGTACGACTCCCTGGCTGAACATGAGGCAAAATCTTAAACTCCCTGAACCATGAAAGCAGTCTCCAAGTCGTACACATCAAGGAGAAAATGGTGTGAAAATTAACTGACTAAGGGGACTTAAATATAATATCTGACCAGGAAGTGGCATATACTAATCCAGGGACAGCACCTAGGAAGTCAGGCTAAAATATAAAAATAGGAAAAAAATACCTGATCAGGGACATCAGAGCCTTGACACTGCTAGGAAAATATGCCACAGAATTAGTTCAGCCAACTCATTAGACAAATCAACAATTGAACAAACTACCCATAAGAACTAGCCCTGATGATGGTGGTAGTGGGAAGCAGTACTCAGACTTGCTACAATCTGTTACCTAAAATGTCCATTTTTCAACAAAAAATTGTGAAACATGCAAAGAAGCAGGAAAGTGTGACCCATACACAGGAATAAACACAGGCAATAGTAAATGACTTTGTGGGAGCCCAGCTGTTGGATTTAGCAGACAAAGACTACATAGAAGCTATTATAAATATGTTAAAAACAATTAAGGAAACTATGCTTAAAGAATTAAAAGAAAATAAGATAATAATGACTCATCAAAGAGAGAATGTTAATAAAGAGATAAAAATCATATATATATGATTTATATATATATATGTATGTATATACATATATACATACATATATATATATATATATATATATATATATATATATATATATATATACACACACACATATATATATGTATATATATATTTCAAATCCAACATTTCCATTGGGGGATAATAAATTTTGGAGTTGAAACGTGCAACAACCTAAACCAAAAACAAAAAATTCACTAGAGGGACTCAACAATAGATTTAAGTTGACAGAAGGAGGAATCTGCAAACTTGAGTAGATCATTAGAGATCATACAATCTGAATAGGAGAAAGAAAAATGAATAAAGATAAATGAACAGAGTGCCAGAGAAATGTGGGGCACCATTAAACGTACCAACATGTGTATAATGGGAGTACTAGAAGGAAAGGAGAGAAAGGGACAGAAACAATACTCAAAGAATTAATGACTGAAAAGTTGCCAAATTTGATGAAAAACACTAATGTACACATCAAAGGAGCTCAATGCCTTCTAAGTAGGATGAATACAAAGAGATTTACATCCAGACTCATTATAATAAAAATATTGAAAACCAAGACAACAAGAAAATCTTGAAAGCAGCAAGAGAAAAATAACTTGTTGGATCAAATATATGGTGATGGAAGGAGAACTGACTGTGGGTGGTGAACACACAATGGGATTTATAGATGATGTAATACAGAATTGTACACCTGAAATCTATGTAATTTTACTAACAATTGTCACCCCAATAAATTTAAAAAATAAATTAAAAAAAGAGAAAAGAAAAATAACTTGTCATGTAAGGCACCAAAATAAGATTAACAGCTGATATCTCTTCTGAAACAATGGAGGCCAAAGGCAATGACACAACATTCAAAGTGCTGAAAGAAATATAACTGTCAACCAAGAGTCCTATATATCTAAAAAATCTATATTCCAAAAGTGATGGTGAAATAAAGACAGTCTCAGGTAAACAAAAACAGAGAATTCATTGCTATTACACCTGCCTTATAAGAACTATTAAATAAAGTTTTTCAAGCTGAAAGGAAGTGGTAACAGACAGTAATTTGAATCAACATGAAAACACAGCTCCAGTAAAGGTAATTATGTAGGTAATGATAAAAGAGTGTAATTACACATTTATTTTTCTTTTTTCTCTTAACTGATTTAAAAGCAATTGCATAAAATGGTATCTATAAAATTGTATTGTTGGGCTTATAACGGATAAAATTGTAATGTATTTGACAATAAAACACAAGCGAATGAAGTTATATTGGAGAAAGAAAACCATGGTAGATGGTAACTCAAATTCACAAGAGGAAGTGGAGACAGAAATGGTAAATGACAAACTTAATTTTTTAAAAAAACTATAAATATATTTGAGCTCTCTCTTCTTCTTGTCACTCCTTAAAAAGATGCATTTTATAAAGCAGTCATTATAACCATGTGTTGATGAGTTTTTAACATATATAGACATAGTGTGGGTGACAATAATGACACAAACATGAAGGAAGGGAAGAGAGCTGTATAAAACTAAAGTTTCTATATATTACTGTAATTAAGTTAGTATAAATATGAAGTAGATTCTCATAAATTAAGATGCATGATGTAAGCCCTGGAGTAACTGCTAAGAAAGTAGCCCAAATAAACTCAAGAATTATTAAAGGAAAAAAGGAGGTAATAAAAGAGGAAAGGAGGAACAAAATAGGAGAACTATATAAGAACCACGTGTGAGCATCCTATGGTGGGGTCTCTCCATATTCAGTAATCCAACAGGATTTAGATAGATTAACTTTTTTTTTAGAACATTTTTTCCTCAAATGAGTATTGTATTCATGGTACTCCTTGTGTTTGAAATATTTTAAGCAAATTAATATGAATCTTGGAATAGATTTTTGTTTTGGCTGATTCCTGTATCAAATTTTCTACTTCGTCACCCTCCCCTTAAGAATATTAGGTTAATAACAGAACACACTGACAGAAATACACACAAACATACGCACTGAGATACACACTTTATTTTGTACTGTTAGCTGTTTAACTATATACTTGCCAGACATTCATTCTCTGAGGCTACCAACATTGACATAAAGATGCATTCATTCATACACATATTCTGGCACTATGCATATCCAAAGGAAAAAAGTGGTCCTTAATTTTGGAATGTATTAAAGTTCAGTGCATCGAAGCACTCATTTCATGGCTCAATGAGTACCCTAATATCTCTTAAAAAGGAGTGTGGATCTGTATAGTAGAAGGTACATAATAATGATTAATGTGCTCATAATTACACAGATACACAGAACATTGTATTTATATATAACAGTATAGTATTTAGAAATATGTGTATTATCTATGTTTATATAATTTTATATATTCATAAATAATATGTAACTTTAAATAATGGCATGCATGTATATCTGTGTTTGCACATGCAAATATACCACAAGACTACCCCATTCTGTCTACCATGAAGCATTATAGATGGGTTTTGGGTGCTTAAGAAACATGGGTGTGCTCCTGGCATAGTTCTCTGACAGTTTGGCAGAATGGTTAAGTATATAGCTGTGAGAGTCAGGCTGCCTGTGTTCTGCCAGCTCTGCCATTTGTTAACCGTGTGACTTGGTATCCATAAAACATAATAATAATATTGTCTTTGTCACGGTGCTCTTGTGAGGATTAAATGTCTTCTGAATGCATGTAAAGTCTAGACAGCACCAGGCAAATAGTAAGTGCTCAATAAATTTTAGCTATCGTTATTGATCTTCTTGTGATTCTGTTCTTTCAGGGACTAAAATAGGTTTTATTTTTCACATCTGGAGCGCGTGTTAAATTTAGATTATGCTTCCCATCTAAGAACAGAACATCATAATATGTCTTTCATTGTGATGGTACCTGCAAGTGTCACACCTTTATCTGTGATACTCTTAGATTATAATGTACAACTATTAGCATGTCATGGTCATTACCCAGGTAATGGCTGCTTCCCAGGAATGAGCAGGTGTCTTTATTTTGCCTTTCATGGACTTTTGTGTGTTATGTAGATAGGGTGGGGGTATGATAAGGACACAGACTATTTTGAGAACCTTCCGTGTGTTCTGCCTGGTCTCTTCCTGTTCCGATTCCATTTATACGTGAGGGCAGAAGATGTTGGCCTCGCTTGTTCACGGTTATGTCCTAAACCCCCAGAAGAGTACTGGTACACAGTATCACAAATGAATGCATCATAGTAGCTCATAATCTAAAACAGCCACTTAATTCCCAGTGTCTACCAAAGTCCATTGATTCCAATCTCAAACTACCTTTATCACTGCTTATCAAAATATATTAGATGCTTCTGTTAAATTGAATAGTTTGTTATTATCCGAGCATCTTCCTCTTTCTTTCCTTTACGTGAATAGAGGTGTTATTTTATCGACCTATCAAATCTGTTGCCATCACTTCTTTCATTATAAACTCAACCAATCTACCAAGAGCAGCTTAGCCTCTACCCATCTACTCTCCCCACTTGCATGCCGCTGTCTTTATTGGTGTATCTTTCCCGTGTTATTTAATCATTTTTATGTTCTAGTACAGTTAGTTGTGCATGCCGTGTCTGTCTTCAGAACAGGGACCTTGTCTGTTACACTTTTGTACCCTCCATGGTACATGTAGGCAGGTAGCTCCTATTTGACAACAGCAAATATTTAATAATATTATCTGACATCTCCTTGGTGTCAGATACTGAGCCCAGTAACAGGTTGGCTTCGTAAGAATGTGAGGGACATTCTCTTCCTGTGTTCTCTAAAAATATTTGCTAAATGAATGATTAAGGAAATGCACATTTGGAGCAGCGTACTGTTGCAGAATAGGCCCTGGATTGGGTTCTGGATATACTGGATTCAACGCCAGGCTGTTTGACTTTGGGATGATAAGATCCCCCTCTCAGAGCCGTGGCTTTCTGTTTGAAAGTAGGAATAATAGACCCACATTGTAGCGTTAAGTGAAATAACATATTGGATGGGAAGTGACTTGTCACTAAGTGCTTGGACTGGAGAAGGTATCAAATCAAAGTGAGTTTATTTCCTCCTCTGGAAGTACAATTTGAATAAAAGTAAAATGATTGGTTCTCAAGGGTGTCATTAGCTTTTTTGGTTATAGCTCCAACTCTGTCAGTCTTCTTTGAATGGGCCAAGCAAACGCTCACAATGCCTGGCCACTAGGGATGTTATGGGGGCCAGGATGTGTTCCCACTCTTTCCTCCTTCTAGACGCTCTCTGGTAAATGTCTATTTTTTCCTGTGGTGATTATAAACTGCTGCGCCCCTCCTATCCTTCATGAAATACTTCTAGGAGTCTAAGTTTTGTTTAATGCACTTTCATTTTATCTACAGCATACAGAATTACATTTACTTATGTGTGGGAGTACTTTTGCTTTTGCAAAATGCCTTCCCATCCGTTATTTCATTTGGTACCCATGACAAATCTGTGAGCCTAGTGGAGCACGGACCAGTGTATTATATGCCTTTTGCCAATGAAGAAGCTGAACCTCAGCGTGTAAGTGATCTGCTGAAGCTCACAAAGCTTAAAAGTGGCAGTGGAGTTCTAGCAGACACAAGTCACCTGTCTGCAAATGTGGTGCCTTCTGCATTCGACTCTACTTATGCTGGAAGCAAAGGGAAACTGATGTCTTTCAGCCTAACAATCTCGTCCATTCTCCTTTACAGAGGCGTCCATCTTGAGCTACGATGGCAGCATGTACATGAAGGTCATCATGCCCATGGTCATGCACACCGAGGCAGAGGACGTGTCCTTCCGCTTCATGTCCCAGCGAGCTTATGGGCTGCTGGTGGCTACCACCTCCAGGGACTCGGCTGACACTCTGCGTTTGGAGCTGGATGGGGGACGAGTCAAGCTCATGGTTAACTTAGGTATCGTATGAAGTACCCTCTGCCATTCTGTTTGGGCTTGTCTTCCCTTTCTTTTCTGATTTTCATTGGTTTGATTGAATTCTTTGTTTGTTTCTTGAAAGTTAGCTGCTCACCTCTTGTTTAATAGACCAAGGATAAAAGCCAACAGCAACAAACACCTTCTCCTTGTTTATGCATGAGGTTTTGATGTCAATTTCTGGTTTCTGACAGTGGTGGTTTTTAATTTTTAATTTTTTTTACTGGATTATTTGTTTTCTAAGTTTCCTTTCTTGGTTTTTTGGAACTGTTTAGCTTTGTGTAAAACACGCTACTTTGGTCCATCTTTTGATCAATCACATTTTCATTAAGTCCAACTCCTTGGTCACCACTCAAAACAGTCAAAGCTGAGGTCATGAATAGGGCAGGAAATGGAGGCCAAACGGAAGGGTGGGATTGGAGAGACCTAAGCTGTGTGAGTAGGATGAGACATACATTGTTTCTAGCTCCACAATGACTATGCAAATGGGGAATTTTGGTGGCCTTAATGACATGGTATCCCCTTATACTTTCTCGTGGGGGGCACAAGTCAAATTGTGTCTGTTGTCCCAGTGGAGAAATACTTCTGTAAGTTTGGAGTCTCTGACATGTGGAAGGAGAATGTGTCTACTAATACGTGTCCCTGTTTTCCTTCCTGACATTCTTAAGCACCATTCAGTAGACCTTTTTATAAAGATTGTTTTGTCACACTGTTACTCACCAGTCACTCTGATCTCCTCATATAATACATACCTATTTTTGCTTAGTGTTGAAAAAGTATGACAATATCCAATCTATAGCTTTATGGAGAGAGGATCTGCTCTTGCACTGTGATTACCTATAATAGATAATTTGGAAATTCCCCTGCTTATGGCCTCACATTCTCTCCTGCTTCTACCTTCTTGACTGGATTCTAATCAATCTTCTATGGAGATTGGGGGCCTCTTGGTTTACAGAGGAAGAAAAGAAAAACCCTTTATTCCTGCTGATTCTACTCAGTAGAAAGTCAATGCCCTGTGTTGACAGGATTAGTGATATAGCTGAGTCTAAGCTTTCTAAGCTGATGAATTTTGGGGGATATGTAGAATATGTTTGGATACAGAGCTGCTTTGTAAAGATTTCAGTGGAATGGCTTGTCAGGGGTATGATGGACAAATGTATCAGATGCAAGACCATATAAAACCCTAGATGGCCTGGCGGGAAGGTGGAGTTTTGAAGTCGTACCAGTCTTATGTGCTGTCAGGTCAACTGGTCACACTTAGAAAATGCCTATCCTACAACCTTAAAAATCTCTAGGACACAGAGGACTGTTTTGAGCAGTGGCTTGTTTCGTTATGTCTTCCTTTTCTTCCAATTTGCAGCTTTTACAACAGTATTCCCTTTTTCTTGTCCAACATCATTTGATTTCTGTTGTCAGTATGTCTCTTGGTTTTTCTTTTGTTTGTGTACGTGTGTGTTTGGTTATTTTGTTTTGTTTTTTTGTTTTTCTCTTTTGCTGGATATTTGTTGTGTTCTTGAGTTTCCAATCTTCCCCACCATCAGCCATGGTAAATCAAAAGATGGTATTCAACCCTTCAAAGGCCCAAAGCCTGCGGCCCGCATAGCAAACAGCCCTGAGAACAGAGCGTACTGAGCAGCCTGCAGGGGCTGGCATCCCCCTGCCCCTCTCACCTTCCCTTCCCTGTACCATCCTCCCCTCTTTCAACGAAACAACAAAAGAGTCTGTTACCTAAGACCAAAAACCAGTCGCAGATTGTCTACTTCTCTGAAAAACAGTAAAAGAAAAATTTAAAAAATCAATACAAACAAAAAAAGAGACCAAACATTATGCCCTTATAGCTCACAGAGTAAGATGAAGAAAAAATTAACTCTGTAGCTATCTCAAAGTAAGAGAGAGCCTTAGATATAAAAATGATTCAGCCCCATGCTGTTCTGGGGAAGCACACTCTGTCTTTAAACAGACAATTTTTTAAAGATGTTGTTTTGTAAAGATTAGAAAGCCCACTATGATGGGTCTCACGTCTTAAAAGGAAAAATGGGAGGGGGGAGTAGATTAAAGGAGATAGATTCTCTTTCTCTCTTACACACACACACACACACACACACACACACACACACACACACACAGTCATAGAGCCCATGTGCATTCCTAGAAGCATTGTTTTTCTGTTTTAAACTCCAACTAATTTATGGAAGATGTACTTTTCAAAAAGACTTTGCTTTGCCTATTGGCTCCTTTCGGCTCACAATCAAGTCAAGCGCCTCATAAGTAGAGACGTATTTCTCAGAAGATAGCTAGACCCTCCGTAGAGAGTATTGTGCTTCTCCCGAAGCAATTGTGACTTCTTTTTTTCCCCCCGAGAGAAATTGTTCACCACAATTACTGATTTGAATTTATTTAACTTTCTTTCAAACCTATTGACCTTAAATTCCTTGTACTTGTATATGCACAACTCTTCATAGTCATGCTTTGTTTGAAGGTTCGCCTTCTGAACTCTCCCCAAAATATACCCCTTCATAAATGTTTTTTCTCCTTGTCATGAGTTCAAATTACCCTTTTCATGGTTATTGAAGAAAACATTTCCAAGCAAAGCTTGCATTCACATGCATTCCCCAAGAGCTAATTGCCATTTAAATAGTGTCTCTTTTCTAGCACTGGCACAAATTATATTACAATTTATTTAAAATTGGTCACACATATAAGCTCATGATATAAAAGTCTAGTATATCTTTCTCTGATGTAATGTATCTCCTAAATGTCAAGAAGACTGGGCTTTTCCAAGGGCCTTGTTTTCCAAAGATAGCCAGCTGTGGTAATAGCAGGCATAAGTGTCCTGCAATACACAGCACATTTTTAAAAGTCATTAGCTATCGATCGATCATATTTTGATCTCTTAAAGAGATACAATACTATTTTATTATTACAGTATATCTCAAGATTTAAAAAACCCGTCTTATTTTAATTTCACCATAACTTTGTGAGATAAATCAAGAAAGCATTTTTATGCTTAGTTTTACAGATGCGAAACAATGAAAGACATATGTAACTTTTCAAAGCCCACATAAAAAGTTGGTAGCACAGCTGGGACTCGAACCCATGTTTCTGAGAAGCTAGATCAGCATGGGTAATCTGTTACCTCCACAGATCAATCTTATTGATTAATGATGTGACAGTCTAATGACTTCTAACTGTTTTCATGATAGTCACCTTTTAAACATGCACAGAGAGAATCTCCTCTTTTCTTAGTGCCTAGTTTGAATTGAGGTAAACTGCAAAAAAAGGCAATAATCTTGGTGCAGCCTCATTTGTAGCCCTTGGGAACCCTCAGCAGAGTGCTTGGAACCCTTCTCCAATGGTGAAGGCTCATAGGGAGTGCCATGCAGTTTGGTTAATTGCACTCAAATTCTCCAGATGTTCTCCCTTTGGAAACTTGGACTTGCTGACTACGGTTTATTGCATGCCTCACTGAAGACACACATCTCCTCGAAACATTCATCTCTTCCATGTTCAAGCCAATCTCTTCCATGTTTCCGATCTGGAAAATAATCATTTATCTTCATTTACTAAGATAAAACAAAAAATTAAATCAAACAAAAGGAACAACACACACACACACACACCACATACACACACACACATGCACACACACAACACACCCCTCAAACACCACACCAAGGCAGAGAGAGAAATCTGGCTGCTACTGAAGAAAGATCTAAAGGAAATAGCCTTCCCAAGCTAATTTCCCTGATTCATTTTTCATTAAAAAATACATCCTTGCTATCAAGACCACCCTTGGGGTAGATTTTTCTCCTCGAACCACTTATTCTTTAGGTAAAGTAACAAAATAATTCTTTACTTCTTGACTTAAAATAACCAATTGTCTGCCACTTTGAAAGCTCCAAGTCCTTGCGTTGGTTTGAAGACACCATTCAGTTCATGAGACCATTTGGGTGAAGCCAGAAGGACGAGCCCAGCCCAATTCCTCTCCCTCGACCAGGTGGTCTGAGAATAAAATGTTCTGCTACACAGAAACCAAAGAAGAATACCACTCCTTGTTTATCATTCTTGGGTTTGTTGCTTCAGGCCCACTCTCTCTCTTTCCCTCTCTCCTTAGCATGACCGTACACCTGTTTGCCTTCTCCCTTCAGTACATCAGGACAGGGCATTTCTCTGGCTTTGGGTGATGGTCGCTGCCACCAGTAGCTGAAGCCCCACCCACCCTTTCCTCCCTACTTGCCCTCCCCCTCCTCACCAGGGGCGTGGCCTCCTCTGCCCGGTGATCGTACCAGTTGCTCCAGGGCTGTTTGCTCCCACTTTTCTGTTGCGGTTGACGACACATGACAAACCTAACCGCACGAAACCAAACCCAGATTTTTCGCAAGAGATGTTCTTCTGGGGAACAAATAAGCTTCCCCGCTCCTTCCTCAGAATGGCTGGGTGTGATAAATTGCTCCTGTCCCGATTTCACATAGTTTCATTCTGCCCTGTCCTTTGCCACTAGTTCCTTTTTAAGTTGCTCACTTAAAATGGTTTACTTTGGGAAATTCAAATGGTGGCATTCTCCTTGACAAGTCCTGTAGAACTTATACAGGAGAAGAGCACAGTTTCTGCCTGTATTTTTTCCTGTAACTTTCTTCCTTTATTGTTTTACTTCTACATTTTAAACCAATTGGAATTCCCACCATCATAAACCAAACTTAAAAGTTCAAGTAGATAGCTTCGTAACAGTTAACCTGAGACATTTTTGTAGCCATTCTGCCCAATCCCCTACTAACAGCCATTGACTCTGCTCAAACCCTTTTATGCTGCGTGTCTATGACTATAGACAGATAGTAATAAAAGTATAGATTTCTGGCACAGAATACCTTGTCTGGTTACCAGCACTGGAAAAACAGCCGCCCTTTTTTCCCTCTCTTTCCCATTAAAAAAATGAAAACAAAGACTTTTCTCTCCTCAAGATGCAGACTCGCAGAGTGAAATAGGTAGGATGTCAAAGGTACCTAGGCCTCCTCCCCATGTACCTGTCTCGCCTTCTCCTTGAATGCTATAGGCACTTGATTTAGTCTGAGCATTTGGGCAGGAAGACGGAGATGGGCTTCATGAGTGGGTTGGTATGGGAGCCTTTGAAACAATCGCAGAGAACACAGACGATTGTGATAACATCATTCAATTCCTTTTACCCTACACCCGACCCCACCTCTCTAAAATCTGGGATGGGTGTTTGTGCGGTTAGCTGTTTGCAAGTGGCCATTTTATGACAGGAAATGACCAGGTGGTGTTAACCCTTTCCTTATCTCTAAGGATAATGGCAAGCCTGCCTCCGCAAATTTCTATAGCATTTTTGGGCCCAACCTAAGGAGAGGGTGGAGGGAGTTTATTTTTAGAAAAAGAGAAAGGGTTAAATACTGCACTGAGAAACTCCACGGACAAATTAAAAAAAAATAATACAAAGTGTCAGACTGGTGATATATCTTTGGAATACTAATACAAAAATTGTGTTGATGCTAAAGATAAATTTTAAGAAAATCAAATGTAGGAGGAAATAGACTATAACTTGTATTTGATGGGGAAATTTTTTAATAGTTTTCCAAGTTTAACAAAATTAATATTTCAAAGTCCAAGTTTAAAATACTTTCTATAAATGAATAGATTTTTTTGGGGAAATAAAGCATACTTGGTGTCTATTGTGGATATATATGTATACCAGTATATATCTCTATACATATGTGTATATATGTGTGTGTGTATATATATATGTATCCAACTTTACTAAGTAATATACTGTACATATACACCCACCCTTAAACCTGTACATACTGTATATATATAAAATGGCCACATTTCTTGCGTGTGTCTGTCCCCGGAAGGGTGGACTGATTGTTTTTGGATGTCTGCAGCTGTTACCTTGAAGGATGCAATTTCATCTTTCATTTATTTTTCCCCATCTAGACTGTATCAGGATAAACTGTAACTCCAGTAAGTTTTCCCTCAAGTTTCATTTTGTTCTTTAAAAAAACGCAAAGAAAAACTGACTTTATTTTGTTTACTGTTTTATGAGCTGTTTTTGATTTGAATTATTTTATGTTTTGACTATGGAGTTGGGAGGAAGTGGGGTTGACAAAATGAAGGCCTGGGGTGATGGTAATGGCCTGGGGTGTGGTTTCTGAATTGGGCAGGTCCTCTCTTCTTTCCTTGCATTTACTCTATATGCAGAAAAGGAGGAAAGGGCACCTGGATAATGAAACAACTTGAAAATGAATTGACTTGGTAATTTGTTGTTTGGGAGAGATAACTTTGGGGGATGTGGGAGACACAAAAAGCCTTAGAGTAACCGGAATGCACTTTTCCACTACCAAAGCTTCAGAAAACAAAAGCAAAGTTCATGACCCAGAAGGTGGCTGCTGACTCTGACATTTCTTTCCTGGCATTTATTACTGTAGGGCTTTCTGGTTTTTTGTTTTTGTTTTTAGGAGAGTGGGCAAAGCACTGCTCTTGTACATAATGAAACATTTTAACCAAAGACTTGAGAAACGTTCTGCCTCTTCAGAAAGAAGAATTGCAGCCTATTATTTTTACTTTACCCATTCAAATATTTCAGTTCTTGACGAAGGGTCGTAATAAGATGCAGGTTGAATACTTACTCATATATTTCTTCCTCTGCCTTAGAAATGAACTTTAACTGGAGCCCATGAGGTAGGGGAATAGGAAGAGAAAAGAAGGATGGGTACCAGGGAAAGAATAAGCCTAGATGATAAAAGGAAGAAAGGAAGAAATATGCTTTGGATCCTGTAGAATATAATATTAGTTAAGATAATTAAACAACTAACTAGGATAATTAGGGTGATTAGCAATAACAAACAATCCCAAAATTTCAATGCTTCAACAAAAAAAGGGTTTATTTCTTGTTTAGGCGGTGTCCAATGCCAATTGGACAGCTGTCCTCATCTGCTGTCTTCAAAGAAGTAATTCAGGGATCTAGGATTTTTCATGAGTTGGTCTTGGAGATCTTTACTTCCAGCTGTATCCATAGGGAAGTAAAAAAGAGCTTGGATGGTTATACAATATGTTATATTGCCTTGCCTGGAAGTGACATGCATCACTTCTGCCATATTTTATTTGTTAGATATGACTCCCTCCCAAATGCTAAGGAAGCTGGGAAATGTAGTCTTCCTGTGGACCCAGGAAGGGAAAATTGGATTGGTTGAGCATCCAGCACACATAAGTCTGAGCATTATCTCTGCCATTTTTGCTTCTTTCTTTGCAAGGGTCTTTCTGTAGGAACTGATAGGTCGGCTGATAAAGGAACGCACATGGTCAGGCAAGTTAAGAAAGTTTTTATTGTAAGAGAGAAAAGTATATCAGACTGAGCAAAGACTGCTACCGTCCGGGCTGCACGCCTAAAGGAGACTTGCAACCCCAAAGGAGGAGATGAGGAGGGTTTTATAGGGACTGTGCTGACAGGGTAGCATTGTTTGAACAGAAAATGTTGAATGCCTACTAGCCAGTAGCTGTTTTGTGGCATTTTCTGTTATCACAAGTTTGGCTCTGTCTTCAAGTGCAGGCCAACAGATATTTTGTTGTTTTCTTGCAGACATGGTTCAGTCTGTAAGTCAAGGTCTCTGAGACCTAACATTCAGAGACCTAACAGGAACAAATGCAGAAAAGGAAATAATACCACTTTTACATTTCATTTAGTTGTTTATTCCATCAAATTAAATATTTTACAAGTGCTAGCTAGTTTAACCTTTCTTGGGAGATATATTAGTAGGATGACAAACTAATAAACCCAAATTCACTTTTTTGGAAAATGTTTTATGTAATTTAACACAAAAAAAAAGAAATGGACAAAACCTATATAAACAATCACTTCCTAAAGCAGAGTATGTTATGCTTGTTTTGGCGTCACTTTCAATTAAATTAAGCAATGTCCTTCCTGTTTTACTGTGTTTAAACATTTCTAATTAGCCAGACATTTCTCATGATATTCAGATCATTAAAAGCCTAATTGAAATATCTTTTTTCTCTAAAGACTGGAGTTTTCTCTTTCTTAAAGTAGCTTTATTGAGGTATGGTTTTCATACCACAAAAATTATCCATTATAAGCCTATTATTCAGTGATTTTTATTAAATTTGTAGATTTGTCCAAACATTACCATAATCACATATTAGAACATTTTCATTCACCCTCCAAATTTCCCTTATGTCCATTTGTATTCAATCCCCTGTTCCTACCCTTAGCCCTGGACAACTATTGACCTGCCCTTGTGTCTATAAATTTGCCTTTTCTGGACATTTCATATAAAGAGAATCGTTATAGTTTGTAGTCAAGTGGTCTGGCTTGTTAAAAAAGTTTTATTGCACATCTATGGAAAACTTTCTCTTTTCCTTCTGCATTAGTTTCCAGAAGGATATAAAACGGAAAAGGAGGATGAAGGTAGAAAATCTCATCCAAACTTGAATCTAGCATCTGGCTTCAGAGACTTATTTGCAGAACAGAAAACTGAGGGAGTTATTTGATCAAGACATTAGGACTTGCTTTTTATGCTTTATCCATACTTTATCTTGCAATTATTAGGTTGGTGCAAAAGTAATTGCGGTTTTTGCAATTATTTTTAACCTTTTAAACTGCATTTACTTTTGCACCAACCTAATAATTCTGTATATTCCATCTGATCAGCCATGAAAAGTCATTGTAAGAAAAGTTCCAGAATTCTTTCTCCTGGGAAGACAGTGACTCTTCTCCAGGACACACATGCCAGCAGGCTTTCTAAATCTGATAAAAGATTTTTCTGTTTAGAGCTATCAAATCAGCACTGAGAAGAAATAACGTGTCAGCAAAGATGTGTTCCCAACTTTGATCACAATATAGGACAAATATAACTGGTTTTAATTCAATATTTAGGTAAGGAGATAAGATTGGATTTTGGAAATCAATTTTGAATTCTCATGATAAAGCTTTATCATACTAAGGAAGTTAATTTTGGTGAGAGCATTAGACAAAGGATACATAGTGCCCACTGGGTAAACAGTTGTTAAATAGACACAAAACAAAACAAAACAAAACAAAACAAAACAAAACATGAGACCTTAAAACTAATCTAATACCATTAGTGCTGAGGTATGGAGATGTGTACCAGGGTCATGTAGAGTCACAATGTAAATGTGAAGTATTTTAAATTGTTGATTTGGAGTAAAAACTTGAAACCAAAGTGACATATGCAGAAGAATGCAAATAAGCATGAATCTTACTTTGTGAATCTCATTCTTATGTTTTAAGAAGAAATATAAGAATTCAAAGACATACTCTTTTTATTGTATATCTTCTCTATTTTATCCCTGGCACTATTGGTACTTGTGTAGAAACGTTTGAGAAGATTATGTAACTGAATTAGGAGAGGAAAAAAAGGGACCGCTGATTAGAACATCTAAACCCCTCTTCTCAAGGACTCATTCTCAGAGTTCATAGTTTAATCTGTTGTAGAATCTCAAGTTGTTTCTGTAACAGGTGGGCAGGTCCTTTCTCTTGTTCAATTGTTGATTGTGAGAGTACAAGAAATAAGATTGATCTGCAGCCTTGAGTTTGAGAGGAAGAGCGTTTCCTTGATCCCCTCAGCTTTGTCTCCAACTGTCATTTTAATAGAAGTCATAGGGTGTAATTGCTCACGTTTCAAAACAGAGCTTCTTTTTTTCCTTGAAGGGACAGACTGAATTAAACTTTAACCAAGTTTGAATATCAGTTCATGAACCTTTCCAATAATTCTTTTTGGAATGCCTGTCTTTTAGATAGCTAGTTAGGTAAAATACTAAATGACATCATCTATTTTGTATTTCCTGTTCATCTGTGACAAAATGTTGTTTGTTCAGGGACATGGCTATTTCCAAGTGTTGTGTGACACTCTTTTTAATGGAGAGAAAAGCACGTCAAAGGATGATCTTCCAGTGTAAAGGGAAAGCAGCTGACCGTGATAGAAGACAGTAACTTTGAGACAAAAGCCTCTTCCTTTTGGCGTCCTTGGCCAGCCCTTCTGTTAGCGATTGTGGCCCAGCTCCATGCCAAGGATTTCTAAGAACGGAAACAGTTTTCTAAGCAGCTTCTCTGCCTTTCTACCTTTCTTAACTTCTCTTTTCCAATACTCTCTTTCTCCACAATATCTATGATATACTTCTCATTACTCATTCCAAATCCTACCACCCCTGCTTTCCAAATCCTCCAAGAGTACCGTGCCATGCATTCTTCTCTGGCTGCTATCACCAAACATATTACCCTGTTTCCCTGAAAATAAAACCTAGCTGGACCATCAGCTCTAATGCATCTTTTGGAGCAAAAATTAATATAACAGCTGGTATTATATTATATTATATTATATTATATTATATTATATTATGTTATGTTATGTTATGTTATGTTATGTTATGTTATGTTATATTATATATTATATTATATTTATTATATTGAAGACCCAGTCTCATATTATAGTAAAATAAGACCGGGTCTTATATTAATTTTTGCTCCAAAAGGCGCATGAGAGCTGATGGTCTGGCTAGGTCTTATTTTCGGAGAAACATGGTAGAGAGTGTGCAAGTCGGGGTCTTTGGTGGAATCGTGATATTGCTGAGTTTGATTCATCTGGCAGGAATCTTTAGAAATATGTAATAAGGAAATGTCCATCTTAGGAATTTTAAATTACAAAAGAGCGACAGAGTTGGCAGTCATCACGGTGAGTTGAACTCCAGGGTGACCTGGAACACTACTAAAGAAAACAGGGGTGCTTTCTGGAGAATTTCTGGAGGAAATCCCCTGTTCCTGTGGTTCCAGTTCCACGAAGCGGGCAGTACCCTAAGAGGCATGTCGTACTGAAAACAGGTATGGACTTCCTGTTGGTCTCATGGGTGCTTGCTCAAATGAAAGTCTGTAAAATGGTTTGCTGTCTTTTACCTAGTCGGATGGTGACTCTGCCGTGTGATTTCCTAGCCCCTACTTTATTCTGTCCCTTTCAAACCATGTGCAGTATAGCCTGACTGAATATAGTGAACTCATATTAATTAAATATGAGCATAGCATGAATGAATATAGTGAACACATATCAATGAATATCAATTTCCCGTGTTTTTTTTTAATCTTTTTCTCCTCTCAGAGGCTCATTCTTGTGTGTGGCCATTTTCTCAATCTTTCCCCTCAAAAGGTGTATATATCAGGTGGAAAATATGAGTTTGTGTATATGCCTGATTATTTAGGTATATGCCTGATTATTTAGAAACCCCCATCTGGATTTACTTTGAACTTGAAGACTTATTAATTTATGTGTAACAACGTTCATTTTTTTCTTCTTAGACACAGGAGAAAAGAAATAGAGTCCCATACAAAAATATACTGAACTTAAAACTCTCAAATGCCACAATGTAGTCATTTGTGTCAGAGAATAGCTTTAGTAATCTTGTCCATTTCCTATAGATTCTGTTATCTTTGAATCATCATAGGTGCATGATAATATAGGAGCTATAAGAAAATGATGTCAAAGGATGTGGTAGCTCCAAATCATGCCTCCAAAGGCTACTAGTGTTCACTAAATAGTCCTTCTCTCATACCTGCCTGCCTAGCGCCTGGTTTTTGCCTGTTGCCTTAGATTCTCTGCCTTTAGTTTCTAAGCATACTCAATTTCTACTGTTTTGGCAAAGTCAACATCATGAGGGTGGCTCTTGCATAATTTAGGCATAGCTTGGTGAACTGCGATTTGTTACACTAAAATTTTGGTTTTCTTCTCTTTCTTTTTCTCCATCTTCCCCTTCTATGGGACCAGAACATGTGACTTCATCTATAGGCCTCATTTATTTAGAAATCCCAGAGCTGAATTGTTTGGCTCCTCCCTTTAAGTGAGAAACAATTACCTCAAGTCAACCAGGAATGCTGATTTGTTCACTATTAAAAGTCTTCTGGGAAGGAAATTACAGAACTGTCTTTGGTACCCCTTCCGAGATTTGGATAACCATTACTATCAGCCATTTTCTTCTTAGTAGAGTTTGAGTGGAGATGGAAAATCACAAAGCAGAGCTTATAATAATGTATTATCGACAAACTACCATGACGCCTGAGACTTTGTATTTCCATACTAAGTGATTATGCTCTGCTTCAACTTTTCTCAAAACCTGATTTCTAAAAGATAATACATACTTTTGTTTTTCTGTGGGATGTTTTATATTTCTTATAACATATGAAACATCTCAAGAGTAAGTTTATTAATAGTATCAATAATAGCCAGATTTGAGTATAATAGTAGGATGCTTCCCAAACATTTCATATTAAACTCTTCTGAATAAATATTAATTCAGAATGGTTTTATTTTTAAACAAAAAATTCTACATGGAAAAAACTGCAAAGTTGTAAAAATTCTCCCTCTTCTCCTTAATCCAAGTCATTAAATTCCCTTTCTCAGAGGCAACCAAAATTATGTTTTTTGTATATTCTTTCAGAGATAATCTGTGAATATACAGCACATATTTATAACCATATTCCCCCCTCCTCTTTTTATTCCTTCTCTTTCTTGATTCAATATTAACACATTCTTCTGAATCTTACCTTTTTTACTTACAATGTCTTCGAGGCTATTCCATGAAAGAATATAAAGGTCTACTTTATTCTTCTTAATAGCTACATAGTATTGCATTTTATGGAGATACCACATTTGATTAAATCAGCCCCCTACTTATATACATTTAGAATTTTCTTAGATTTTAACCACTGTAAGTAAAAAAAAAAAAAAAAATGTATACTTTTCTTCATCTTTGAATACATGTACAGGAATATCAATTGGATAAATTTCTACAAGTGTAATTGCTAGGTCAACAGATAAGTACATTACAAATATTGATAGATGTTGCCAAACTGCATTCCACAGAGGTTGTACAAATTTACATTTCTACCAGCAATATATGAATGTTTATTTTTCCTCACTCTTGCCAAACACATTGTATTATTAAACTTTTCATTTTCTCAAAATAGCTCTTCAAAATATTGCTGTCGCATATGCAAGCAAGAGCCCATTGTCACCCATATATCATTTTCTTCCATACCTTTGCTTCTTCAAATATATGTAGGAACCATTGTCATTCAAAATTTTGGTGACTATTTATACCAGAAATCTTTTAATAAAAATATGCAATAGAAGCATTTTATGTGTTAATCCTTTTTAGCAAACAGGGGTGTTATAGAAAACTGGGAATGTAGTATAGTACTTCAGTGTGATTTTCCTCCTATATTCTTGTTTGTTTATGTTGTCATCCCAGAGGCATTTTAGTGCAATTACAAACAGCCAAATAGCCTGGCTTTCCCTGGTCTAATACCACTAATGAACTGTGCATCTTTGGACAATTTACTTCAACTCTCAGTTTCCTCATTTGTAAATGGGCATAATTATTGTATTTACCTCTCTGAGAAGAACAGAACCTGGAAATAACACATGCTAAGTATGTGGTTGTCGTGATGATGATAATGATGGTTAATACTATCATAGTATTGCTACTGAAAAGAGGGTCTTTTGAGAACTGTTTCTGTTCAAGAATGGATAACTATGTAATCTTAAATCCATACCTGGTAGTTTAATAGATGCCTATGAAATGAGCATCCTCACTTCCCCACTCAGTTACTCAGGGCAATACTAACTCTTTTCAAGGCCATCCAAGTTGCATTGAATTCTGCATCAATAACATGACTAATAAGGATGTTGATGAGACCATCTTTGGGTCATGTTGGGATTTTTTCCCCCCCTCAGAGCACTATGATAAACAAATACTGGTGTTAATCCAGAACGCATAAAAATGTTTTGACTTCATGAGTTCTTCTGTGTTTGTGTTTGGGACCTTGATATCGTTTTAATGAAAGCTGAATTGTGTTCTAAAATGAAAATGTAATCTTTAAAATGTACAGATCTGATTAAGTGATATCATCATGTTTGTGACTTTAATATCTTCTGATATCAATTTTGTATAAACTAAATGGGAACTAAAAATAGAATCAAAGAAATAAGAGTTTTTGAGGCAAGGATATAGATTTTTGGCTGAGAACATTATTGTCTGTCCAGGTTCCTTGGCAAATTCCTGTTATGGGTTTAAAAATCAAGTTCATGTAGACCATGGTGGGAAAGGAGCGCTAGTTCACCAAGAAGAAAAAAATAGTTGTCCTCTTCTTATGAGATCTTGTGTTTTGGTTTCAACCAAGTTGTTTGAAGCATAACAGGGTGAGTCAATATATTCAGAATTTTACACCTGGACCTTTGGGTAATTAAAATGACACATATGCTATACAAAGGCTTGTGGCTCAGTCCTTATCAGATCCACATGGGATGCCCAGAGAAGTAGAAAATTAATGACCGTTTAGCACTCAGAACTAAAGTACCATCCATCCCCAATTTGTGGGAATGTCCTTGGAGAAGAGGTTAAAAGAAACACTAACAGAAGAAATTTCTCCTTCTGTGGCTTTTGGCTAAGGCCACTTTTTCTGTGATTTCAAAATGGTCTCTGGGATCTAGGATGCAAATTTATCACCTTTTGGTTTGCTTCTGTTATGTACAGTGAGCTCCTGGCATAGAAAAGTCCACTCAGGAAAGTACGTTAACATTTATAATTCATCTGGATTTTTAGAAAGGATAAACTGATTGGGATTAAGTATCTAATTAAATTGTACATGGGAAATGAGATTGATGTATTAAATTATAAATAAGTGGCTTCCAAAGGAGAGTGTGTTTCTTCTCATTGAAGGGAGAAGCAGAGGAAATAGCAGAGAAAGAGAAAACAGACTTCAGTTACAAACACAAGACCTCACAACATATATAGGTTTAAGCAAAGTGAATAGAGTTATTGAATTCTAGGAAAGAATGCTAAATAAAGGAGTAAAATGTCTCTATCTGAACATCTTAAAAATAGGCAAACACCTTGCCACTTTAGGAAGGATTTCTTGTGACGTATCAGGCAAACAGGGGCAATATATGAGTATAGACCAGAACTGTTTCCCAATCACAGTCAAAGCCACTGTACTTAATATTGTTAAATTAGTTATGTAGTTTGTAGATATATACACAAAATACAGTAGTACCTTATTGTTAGCACAGCCTAAAATTGTTATGCTGCTCTGTGCTACTGTATGATTTTCATGATCTGAAGCTGCCTTGGATATAGTATATACTCAATAAATAATTAAGTCAATGAGGTAATGAAATGTACCCATCCCTCTACCTTAATTTATTATTTATATGAATACTCTTAGTAATAAACCCAAGAAGTACAAACCCCCCAAAATGTAAATTACACCTTTTTTGTCTTGTTGTCATTCTAAAAGGAAGAACATTCACTGAAGAGTGAATTTGTTCTCCTATCCTTAGTAATCTGGAAGAATATATATTACTTTCTCTGTAAAATGAGGGATTTCGGACAAAAGTGAAGATTTTCATCAAGTCTAATTTAGCCAGGTTTTGGTTGGAGTCAGGAAAATTTCATGAAGGAAGATGAACGTGTTATCAGTAAATATTACATATTGTTGCCTTCCTCGTTCTTCGTTCACTTATTCTAAGAACATTTCCTGAGAGTGAACTGTGTTCTAGTTGTTGCCACTAGTTTTAGGGATTTACGAGTATACTATGGATACCCAAGGAAAATGTAGAAGGGATCTTCATCATCTAGGAACCGCCCCCATCCCTACCCTGCCTTTTTCCCCGTTTTTTGTTTCTCTTATAGAAACTGGAACTCAGATGAATGCGTCTCTGAAGTCCAGATAGAGTCTCTCATAGATGTTTTTCAGGGATGGTTCATTTCAACATTCAACTCAACATACAGGTTCCGTTCTTTTCACAACATGCGTGTATTCCTCATGTTGAGGCCCTGAACACTGGCCTACTTAGCCAGGTCTTTTTCCTGGTTTCCCTTTTTCTTGTTTTGGCTTGCCCTCCGTCACCTGACCACCTGCGCGGAGCCACACAAGCTGTGTTCCTGCTCTCCTTCCAACAGCTAATATTTCAGGTACTATAATGTTGAGTGAAAATGGTGTTTCTGTTTTTCCTTCTACTTTTTGAAGGTTTCTTTTTGTACTCTGATCCATTTTATTTGTCCAATTGCCACAGTAAGATTTGCAAGGTGGTGAGTTCAGTTAGTATTGATGTTAGAGCAGGGTTTATATTTTGAAAATTAGGAAGGACCACTTTATGAGTGCAGTGTAGAATGTTCAGTGAGCATTTGGCAAAATAACATTGTCAACCCAAACTGTCCATTTCTGTTTGGTGTCAAGATAAGTGCATCAATGGATATATGTATGTGTATATATCAGCAGGTTTCGCATATGTGATATAGGGGAGAAATTTTTATTCTGAATTCTAGAGGTTCTGGAACAATTTACCACAAACAGCAAGTCTCCCTACTGATTCGGAGCATCTAAACAAATACAGTCTTTTTCTTAATTTTAGAATCAATTTTAGGAAGAAAATCCAGAGACAAGGGAATATTGCTTCTGAAAGAAATGGAATGACTGTGGTTCCATATGTAGCTCAGGGGTTAGAGCACTGGTCTCGTAAAAGAAATGGAGTAATTTTATGGCTTTTCTGCTGATTAAGGGACTAAAATCATAAAGATTTCTACATCAGATTTTATTAGAAGCTAGGGAAATAAACCTTAAAGGGATGCATACGTTTTCTTTCTGAAAACAAAGTTGCTTCAGAGTAAATCTGATTATATAAACTCTGCATACAAAATAATCGTGCTGTTATCCCCAAAGCCTTGTGCTAGCCTTTTGTCAGCAGCAGTGTTCCTAGTGGACTGTGGAAGGGCCCTCCCCATTTAGGGAATGGGAAATAAGAGAGGGATCGAGGGGTGGAAGCTAGAGGGCGGTGTTCAGTTACAATAATCTGAGTGTCTGTCTTTCTGAATGGACGAAATTATATTGCAGTAGAAAAATGTTAAAAGGCATATGTGCTCCAAAAGAGACACAATATAATAGAGATTGTGTTACCCTGGAGCAAAGTCTTTGAATGATTATGAGCTCAGGGCCCTCCCTGTAGACCTGGTGGAGCATAGTTGTAAGTATCAACATCTTAGAATTGGGAAAACCAAAGTTTGTAGAAGACAAGTGCATTGCATAAGGTCTTAGGGTGATTAGTGGCAGGCATGAGTCTTCATAAATTTCATTTTCTGATTCTTAAGTGAGCGTTCTTTGTCACGTAAGTCAAGCCATCTTTAGATGATGACACAGGACGTTTTTTTTTAACTTCAGAATTACCATTTGGGTCTACTGACCCAAATGACGGTGGCCACAGGAGTGGGAGGACCAGAGCAGCCGAGACAGAGGCATGAAAGGAGCAGAAGCGGCAGATGTGCGCAAGATAGGCAAAACCAAGAGAAAGGGCACAGATAAGTAGTCGTAACGGAGCAGTGTACGCATCGTGTGTTTTAGCACTGGAAACACAAGTGCTAAACATACGTGGAAAACGTCTGTATCTTTCTGATCTCACAGAGAGAAGGAGAACACAAAGAAAGGTGGATAAAGACAAAATGATGAAGCCATTGGACTAGGGGGTGGCTAGAGAAGGAATACCATCTCCTTATGAGAACAAATGGATCGTTGAAATTAAACTCACACTGTACACCTGCAATACTTGGACTGTTTAAACTGTTTGGTTCACTTATTACTTTTTACGAGCAAATTCCCTTTTGATAAGGAATCTGTTAAAAGAAAACTTACTGATTGTCATAAATAGAAACAATAGCCATCGTATGACCCCCCCCCCCCAATGACTAGGTAAGTGCCTGAGCACCTATCTGTGACTGACTTTATCCACACCCTTACATACCTGATAGGAAACAGAGGGTGAGAATATCACGGTTAACATTTCAAAGGCATGAAGACCAAACACAAAATGAAGGCACTATTCCAGTTTTTCCCGTCTCTGAATTTTCACTGGACCTTCATCATGGCAAAAATGGGTGCTGTTATGTTCATACAAAGGCCGTTTACAATAACATTTTGAAAATCTTTGCTCTTATATAAAGTATATTGCCTCCACAGATGGCTGCTAATTCGAGTAAAAATAATTACAAAGATTGATTGTTTTCTGCATACAACCGTGTTTCCTCCAAAATAAGACCTAGCCGGACAATCAGCTCTAATGTGTCTTTTGGAGCAAAAATTAATATAAGACCCGGTATTATATTATATTACATTACATTATATTATATTATATTATATTATATTATATTATATTATACTGGGTATTATATTATATTATACCCGGTATTATATTATATTATGTTATATTATATTATATTACATTATATTATCTAAGACGGGATCTTATATTATATTAAAATAAGACTGGGTCTTATATTAATTTTTGCTCCAAAAGACGCATTAGAGCTCATGTCCGGCTAGGTCTCATTTTTGGGGAAACACGGTAGGCGCTGGGATGAGCAGTTTGTTTGCATGATTTGTTTAATATTCACCACTTTCTTATTAGGTAGGTGTCATCATCCTCATTTGTAGAAATGAGACAGTGGTATGAAATGCTTTGTCCAGCCTCAGATTCAGTCTGTTTGATCCCCAAAGCCCTGCTTCCAACCATAGCACATGCTGCCTTTTCTGCTGAAACACTGGAGTGCTGCTGATACCCAGACGAATGCAGTCTACCGCTCCAGGACAAATGATGGAAGATGCCACTTCTAGTTACTAATCCTATTTCTTTATGTTGTCTTTCTGTAACTTTGACCTTTCCAGAGCGAGACTTCCTCAGCTCAGCTCTATAGGCATATTAGTGTCCCGTTTTTGTTCATAACTAGTCTCTAAGGCACTGTTTAATTCTGATTGAAAGGCACTTGGCATGTAGTGGATCCAGTAGGCTGAGTTAGGGCTTATCATATAGACACGGAAACGACTCCTAAGAAGACGGTAGTGTTAGAATGGCAGCACCGATCATTGCTGAGTCACCCTCCATGTCTTGTTGGCTTTCTATTGGTAACATTGGTATTCGAAGGCTTTTGTCTCTTTCCGTTATGCTCTAGTGCTCTAGTCTTAGCAAACAGATCGTGGTTGCCCCAGTTTCCCAGTCTGTGTCATACCTCTGCTCCTGTGTCCATGCTGTACATTATATGCTGGGTACCCTTCCTGTCTGTGTCTAGCTAGCCAACTACTACCGTACTCAGCTTTCCATAGCTCAGGGGTCACCACTCATGCAAAGCCTTCCCTTCTACATGAGGCAGATCTGCGTTTGTCCACCTTTAAGGTTCCTATAGCACCCTGAATGCACGTCTTTCAGACCTCTTTCTATAGCTCCATTTGCTTATATATGTATCTCCTGAACCCATCTCTGGACTGACTACTTACACTTTGGAAAAATGTTTATTCCATAAATACCATAGATTACCATGTACCATGATAAGGACATTTTTCTGACTCCTAAAAAGAAAAATGTTTTTGGAAATTCTTACAAATTACTACTATATCATAAAGCTGACATTTAATGTGAGCACATGTGATTTCAAAGCAATCTGATCCATCTTCCACCTAAATTGTAGAGGTTCAAAGAGACATTTAAGGCACGGATTACTTTTGTACAGTAATGTTCTGTACATGTCAATTTTGTGTAGGTTTTATGTCTCACCCACCCTACATAGAAGTCTATACTCTCCACTGTATGATGTTTATAGGCCTCTATGAGTTTCAAACTGGTGCTAAAGAGTATGAGGAAGATGACTCAGAGCAGAAAAACAAAACAGAAACAACAGCACAAGTGACAGTGTTACATGGTAGAAAGAACAGAACTTTTAGGTTCAGTTACCACTGTTCTGCTACTTATTAGTTCTTGGTCCTGAGGCAGTTTGTCTGCACCATCATTACTATTAGTAAGAGCTATAACATCATTTGATGAGAAGAAAAATATCTGAACAGAAGCCTAGCTCCCAGCCATGTGATTTCCATCCCAGCATTTAAACAGGCACCAAAATCCACAGCTGCTTTTATGGCCCTTGCATCTCACAGCTTGAATTGCTCCTTGATCATTTGAACTTGTAATAGTAGAAATATCAGTTTCCCCAGACCTCCTAGGTACTTGTCTATCCTTTCTGATTTGTCAAAAGGAATTGCTTCTTTTGTACAATGTTTCATAGGAGACAGGACAGGGCTCAGAGTTTGAAGATGCTGACTGTATGCAAAATAACTCCTAGGGTTTTAATGGAGCGGTTTTGTGGCAGCAGGTTTAGAATCTTGTGTGGAATGAATTCAGGGCTATTTGACTCATTCAAGTAAGGTCACATCAAGAGTGAGGACCTAATCTACTAATGTCACAGGAACCAAGGGTTCAGTTAAATCGTAGCGACGTTAATCTATCCCTGGTGAAGTTAGGTGGTGCAAGTGACATGCGTTTATATGTTTGCCCAGGATGAAATACATGCAGAAGATACAAGAACTACAAAGTCATATGGGCCAATATTTTATGAGCATTTATTTTGAACTGGGTATAATTTTCAGTTTTTATATATATTATAACTTTTAATCCCCACAATGAGTACACGCATAGGCAGGGCCACCTACATAATCTGTAGAGCCTCATGCAAAATGAAAATACAAGCCCCTTGTTTCAAAAGTAGGAAAAAAGTTTGTTTTTGTTTTTCTTTCCTTTTTTGCACAGTCTCTGTCACATTGGCCTGTCATGGTATCATGTAAAACATTTAAAAATATGATTTGCTATCTAAAGGGCTCCCTCAAGCATGGAGATAATCCTGGGGTAAGTGCAGAGCCTTTCAGGGACCCAAGACTTCACTTCATGACTCTGTAGGTGAGGACAAAATGTAGCAGAAGTTGCTGGGTGGAGGCAGAAGAAGAACTGGTCCTGGGGCGGCAAGGTCACTCACGAGTCAAGGCTCCCACTGAATTTCACGTATAAAACACAAATCCAAAGATAATATTCTTACGAATTTTAAGACAGAGACCGGAAGGCAGTGGACCCCAAACACACAGGGCTCTGTATGACTGTGTTAGTTGCCCACCTATGAGTATTACCTGGAAGTAGGTAATATTATTATCTGAATTTTACAGACAAGTAAATTTTAGCAACCAGGAAAAAGGTTTTTCATGGTTTTGTTTTGTTTTCTTTTTGGTGGCATATTTGTCCACCATATAATTACTAAAATACACTATGGCTATTACATACAACTTGGCTCGTTCTAAATTGTGGTGGACTGTTCATACTGCCTTTTACACATTTGTAATCGCTCCTGGATGTCTCTCCTCAGGGCCAAAGATAAGTTAGGAATCCTATGAACTGTCCTTTCCATAAAGGTTTACACAATGGCATACAACGATCCGTCACATTTTCCTGGCCAATGGAAACATGCCTTATATTTGAATGTCAATGTTTAAGGGACTAAAGTCTCTGACTGGTGTAGTTTAACTAGTCAAAATCAGTTATCCCTGAGTGGGCGTGATCAATAGTCGCACATGCCCATATTATGATGTCTTCACTTCCTTTTCCCAGGGATTATCTTCTTTTGCTGCCCAGTTGTGAACGGGAGGTCAAACTCCTAGTCCATTTTTACTGAAACTCAATCTTCTCGAGTCTGAATTACCATTTATTTCTCTGGTGGATAATCAACAACTGGAAAACAGAATTTGGATATTATCCTACTAATGTGCCATTGCTGCAGAAATCCCTTGGCCTAACTGAGAGGGGACGAAAAGGAACATTCCAGGAATAACTGACCATTCATCATCTTTAGGACAGTGCTATCCAGCGTCTTGGTTTCCAATTTGTTATTCTGTATTCACCTTTGCCTAATCTAAAGATGAATCAAACAAATCCCCTTCCAAGGGAATGGATGATCGGATAACTATTGGGTCCCATCAGAGTATTTTAAAGGAAAAGCTCGGTCCTTTCCAAAAAATTCCACAGAATCTTGGGAACAGAGCAAAAGCAAATAGGTTACGAGATAATAAGTGAAAGTGAAACACTTGCTGTGGCTATAATGAGTGCCGTTCCTAAGGGCTGCCAGGCCATGCCATTTTTCACTGTCTTGCTGGAAAAACTAATTTATGTAGGCTTCCACTGAGCGGCCCTTACTGACTTGCCTCGTCCCTGCCTTCCTTGTAATTTGGGGCACTGCAGTGGCAGTGCACATGCTGAGCTATCTGGCTGTCTCAGCCTCATGGCCGGCTCTTACTCAAAATAATGTTGGGGGAAATGACAACACCGCTTCAGGGATCTAAGCTGGATTTCATGTAGTATTTGTATTCATGGAAAAGCATTTCCTTGTACTGTATATGTACTTTGTTCTATGTAACAACGTAGTTGTGTCTGATTTTATTGTCAGCACCTCTGAAAGCACGTTTCTCTCCTATGGAGTAGTAATGTCCTTCCCCTGAAATTGTTTTGTACAAAGAACTGGTTCACTTGGACCCTCAGTGTCCAGACTGATGGTTTATATCACAATTACCTGCAGGCAGCAAGTGTTTATTGATGAGGATTTTATCACCTTTTTATGTGATTACATGTTGGCCTAGCTTTCCCTTCTAAATCACCATTTAATTTATAGTTCAATTATTATTGATCCAAGTGCTACCAGTGAGTAATTCTATTGAGGACACATGTTACATGTTTGGGAGGCAGGTTAACTTTCAGACTCACTGTCTTTTGGAGAGAATGTTGCTTCGACTGAAAACAATGAAGCTCTTACTTAAATGTTTATCTCACAAATGAGAGTCATTGACATTGAATATTTCCATCACAACTTGGAGACTTGGCGGTCCACTCTAAAAAGCCTAGACATAGGTTGGCTAACTTTTTCTATAAATGCCCAGCTAGTAAATGTTTTAGACTTGTGAGCCAGATAGTATCTGTCACAATTCAATTCTGCCATTGTACTAGTACAAATGCATCCATAAACAATATGTAAACTAATGGGCTAGGCTGAGTTCCAATACAACTTCATTTACTAAAACTGGCAGCAGGCCGGATTTGGCCCTAAAGAGCCATAGTTTGCCAGTCTCTGGACTAGGACCAGAAGAGATGGGTATTTGTCGAAGTTATGTTTGGGAAGTAGACGAAACTACCTAGTATTCCAAACTCTATGACAGATGAAAGTTTGAAAAACTATTTCTTTAAAGCAGTTTTTATTGTAGGTGCTGGTAAGGCAAAGATGAATAAGGTCAACACTGTCCCTTTACTCGTGAGGCTTCCTTCTATTGGAGATGTTTGTGGACATATGAAAACATATACGCATCAGATAATGCCTGATGCAACAGATACAAGGAAACAGGGTCAGGTAAATTCCTGAAGGTGGGAGGAAGTATAAGTTTAGATAAGATTGTCCGGGAAGGCTTTCTGAGAAAATGACATTTGCACTTTGGACATTTGAAACTTGAATGATGACAGGACCCGGTCTTGGGAAGCCATAGGGAAAGAGCAATTTGAGCAGGGGCATTCCCAAAACTCAAGGATTTATAGGAGTGTAGAGTTGGTGTGTTCGAAGGACAGGGAAACACTGGTGTGATTCAACCATGGCATGTGGGGCAGAGGGAAAGGGACTGTTTATCTTTATCTTGAACTGTTCCCCTTAGAATGACCTATAATCACAGTTTTATGTGAGTTAAGGAACTTGCCTTGTGATTCACAATCAGCCTTTGTTTCATTCTTTTTTATGCCCTTGGGGAGGCAGATTCACAGGTATCTGGAATAAGTGTTTGACGTCAAAATATAATTTCACAAAGTCCAATCTACTCTTATTAAACTAGAAGCAAGCCAGTGTTTCAGTTGAGGGATAGTCAGGTCATACTATTTGAACCATATTTAAAGAAGTGATGAGACCAGGATATCAGAGGTAAGACTGTAGGCTTAAGAAAGCCATGCATCAGATCCATAGGTCTCATCATTTGAGCAATACAGAGGATTTCACAAGTCAATGATCTTGGATCGCTATATTGGGTAAAACATCTCAAGTGTTAGTACTTTCTATGGATGCCTAGATGCCCCAAGCTCACCAGTTGATAGGATAATATAGACTGGAAAAAACTATATCCTATCCTAGAATCAATTCAGTTTCTTTTACAGAAAATATTGTATATGATCTCGTATTATATGGTAAATTTATGAAGCTTTGGAAACAAAACTATTTTAAATCCATTGTGATTTGGGGTTGTGAAAACATTTATCCAAGGAAAATTGCTTGTATCTAAATAAAATACCTTGAGTTAATTTGACTGAAAGTGAAGTCCTTTGCCTCAATTAAGTAGAATTTGAGGACATGGTTTTAACAATTCAGGCCAGCTCAGGGAAGTTAATTAGAGTGTCTTGCCTTAAAAGATAAGTTAGTTTTCCAGGCAGTGCATTTGATAACAATGCTTCAGATGAATGCTAAAGAATTCTGTTTTCTGTTAAGAATTACTGGAAGAAACTAAAACACATACATAAGCAATAACCTGCTACAACTCCAGATAGCCAAAGGGAAAAGTCAGTGTGAGTTAATGAAAGAGCATATCATGGATTTTTAACAAAATAAAATTGCTTTCAAATACATGCAATAACTAGACCGAGATACGTGTGTGCGTTGTATATCTCCATTATAATAAATGATCTTAGAGAATATATAAGACTGACTTACTACTACTATTTCTGTTGATTAAAATAAAATATTTCTTCCAAGTTACTTGTCACATGCTTAAAATTATTTTATTTTTGTAAGCAAGGCTAATAGGCTCAGCAAAACTGGTTTAATACCTTAATTTGCTTTCACATAGCCATTCTTTATGGATGTCATAAAGGTCCATATTAGCCTAGACTCTGTTATAGATTCTAAATTTGTGTTTGATTCTGAATTAATAGATTTTATTGAGGGTAGAAGCCTAAATACACTATCTATGCTAGCATAATACAGGATTTCCAAAAGTTCGCTATTCAGGAAAAGGAAGGTAAGAGGTTATATTTTGTTAACACAGAGATTTTTCTTTTTTTTTTTTTTTTTTTGCCTTGTCTTAGCCCAAGATATTATAGGAACTGAAAAAAAAAAATTTAAATCAGGATTAATATATCCACTTTTTACTGGTATTTCATATGTATATCTAGCATAATAACTTGCCAGGGAATATTAAAGAAAATTATTAAATCATAAAATAGTGTTTGGTTAACTCCATTTATATTTTTCCTTTTTCTAAGAGGATATAACATATTCCTTTAAGTGTTCCGAATCTCTTCCCTGGGAGTTGGCAGCAGCAACTATTATAAAGGGAACATTTTTGAAATATGAATCTTAATCACATCTACTGCCATATCCATCAGAGTTTCCATTTTATATGGCACATTCAACTTCATTATCTGACAACAATGAAATAATGCTACTTTAGACATCTTTGGAAGTTTTATTACTATCATCAAATGCTTAGCAAATATTTAAAACATTTCACATATTCTTACAACCAAGAATCACACATTGAAGAGTATTTCCTGGTTTGAGAATTTTAATGTAATGAAAAAGTGAGAAACGTTTCTTAGCCCGACATGGGAGTAGAATAAACTGATGACTTTATTAAATGGTTTGATAGATCTTAAAGAACAGGATAATAGACGTATTATTTTCCCACTAAACTCTGCCAGACCAAGATCGTAAGACTTACTCTTGTGGCTAAAGTTGGTGATAGAGCTTGGGCTGTTGATTTCCAAACTGAGGCATGCAGGTATCAGAAAGCTGAGGAAGCAAGCCACAGTACTCACTGCAAATGGATAGGACACCAACACTTTCACTTATTTGCAATTTTAGCAGAGTGTTCATGGGTGAATATCAATGTCGCTCCATTTCCTGAAAACTCCTGTAGCTTGGAGTGCCACTGTCATCACAACTCACTTTTTCTAATGCTGTAGTAATAGTGCACAAAAAATAATGTCATTAGCATTACACGTTACATTTGATTATTTTATAAATAGTGAAAATATTACTTCAGTAGGTAAAATTGTTCTGTGTCATTCTTTGCCTTTGTTTAGGATTACATATAAACATTCTCTCCCCACCCCCAAGTGGCTTTTTACTTCTTTTGGCCTTGATATGAGAAATTGTTTTAAAATATGTATTTTAGAAAATTGTTTCTAACACAAAGGATACTTAGCATTGTATCCTGGATTAAAAATAGTTATCAAGTTTTCCAGTTGCATATACCTGTCAAATTGTTCATGATGGCTGCTTAAAGAAGTCCACACAAGGTGTTGACACAGTCAACGGTTTAGTTATTCTTGCTATGAATAGATAATCCTTCCAGATTCCAGGTGTTACTACTTAGCTGGGTGTTTTATTTTATAAGGAGGCAGCCATTCATGCAAAACAGCTGTAATTACACAGCATTCAGGTATTCCATAATTAAGCTAACAGCTTATAAGATGGCACATGGCATGAGAATTTGCAACTAGAATAAGTAGGATGAGGCTGTAACTCAGTCTTTGTTCCCTCTTGCTATTTGCTTTGGACAAGTCCTCTCTGTGCCTTGATGTACAGTAGCAGGTCATACCAACCTTCTTCTCAATGGGGAAAAAGAGGAGGACAGGAAGATGAATGCATGAAAGCACCCAGATCAAAGACAGGTACTATTGTAAGCAAAAGACATCTCCTTGGACATTTTCCCCCAACTTTGGAAAACCCATGGATCTCAGTTGTGGTTTAAATAATATTTCAAATACTGGGATCAGAGAAAATTTGAGTATTCTGATTAGTATGCCTGAGACTCAGTAATTTTGGTTCTTCAAAGGACTAATCTTGTTATGTAGAACTTTGAAAAGGAGCTCATATATCAGTTGGAAAGTGTTGAGTCTATTGAAACAGTGCAAGGCACTGGTAGAATATCTCCAGGTCTTGTCCACATGGAATTTTCTAATTTCACACAAGAAACCACTCACTGGGGAACAAATAAAAATATTGCCCTTGATGGTTTGTAACCAAAGGATTGGAAATGGATCTTGGCGAGGTTGATGCCCTATCTCTAGGCCCATTCCCAGGCCCCATGCTGCAGGAAAGCTGTTCAGACTAGACATGGCTGTGTCACTGTTTGTTTCTCCTGAGTTCTCCTATTTCTACTGCTTGGTAAATAAGATGGTTTACTTTCATGCTATTCAACAAATTCTCTAATTAGTACACCATACACTGTGTAATGTTCCTAGTTATTTTATTTTTGCCTAATGTCTTTTAGTGATCTCTCCCTTCAGGAACTCTTGGAGCTCCGGTCTTGCTGGCCCAAAAATGTCCGGAAGCATCTAAGATTTCTAGTCTTGTGAACTTTACAGAACATTGATTTCCAGCCTTCTACTACCATTTCTAGGGGAGATCATAGTGTGTGTATCTACTTTTTAGGCAGGGCAAGCTGGACATCCCTTAGACTGAACATTTGGCTTTTCCTTATAATCTAAGAAATTCAAATAATTCTTTTCACTGCTGCTTTTCTTACAGTATTTTAATAAGAAAAGCATCACAGCACTGCAGTCAAGATAATCTTGGATCAGGAAAACTTAGAGACATGCTTGGAGAGAGCATTTGAAAGATTCAAAGATCTTGCTCTATCAGGATAGAGGAAAGCTATTTCAGGTGGTTGAAATTGTAGGAAGTGACCTTCTGACTCCGAAAAAAAATCTAAACGTTTAAAGACCTACTGTGTTACTGGCATTGTGATCAACAACTTATGCTCATTTTCTCATTTAGCTCTCTCAGCAACCCTGCCAAGGAGGTATTATTATTCCTTTTTGAGGTGAGGAAACAAGTGTATTCAATAATATTCATCAATATTTATTGAGTGCTCATATTTCTAAGTGCTGATAATGTAGCTCTGAACAAGACAGCTTATACTTTAGAGAAGGGAGACAGGCAATTAGCAAGTCAACACATAAATAGCGTAATTTTTCTGGGGCTATATGTTGTGAAGAAGGTATCGACATTACCTGTGAATGGGGGCCATAGGAGGATGGTCAGAATGGCGCCCCCTGGAGGGAACATTGAGCAGAGACCTGAATGAAGAGAGGACACCACCTTGTGGAGATGTAGGAGAAGCGATTCAGGCACAGGGCCTTGCCAGTGTGAAGGTGGAAACACAGTAGGTGTGTCTGTAGGTTGGAAAGAAAGCATACCTGGCTGGAGAACGAACAGCGTTGGGCAGAGGGAAGATAAGAAAAGAGGTTAGTGCCAGGCAGTCTTGCCCATCAAGGCAAGGAGTTTGGATCTTTTGCTAAGGCCAACAGGAAACTTTGGGGATGTTTTAGTAGATGAGTGATGTGATTCAATTTACACATCCCAAAGTTCCCTCAAGAGATTGAGTAGCTCATTCAAGGTGGAACAGGTACAAAGAGGGAGGGGGTTACATTGCTCACTTGGGACTCAAACCCAGGTCCCTGTGCTTTCAAACCCCTTCCCTGCATGCTATACTGCTGTTTTACTTGACCACCAGTGTTAAGAGGTTTGGAATGAAAGAATGTAGACTAGGGTAAGAGGAAAACCAGAGTGTAAGGAGCTAAAGCCAAAGGTAACATTATTTTAGGAAAATTAAACAGGTCAGTTAGTGCCAACTCCTGGGAATCTGGGGGTAGCTCGCGTCTGAGTGACAGGCCCATGTGTCCCTTACAGTGTTGATCTTCCACTCCTGTGACCAGGTCACGGGGAGGAGGCAGCCGTCTATACGTTCCACTGAGAAGAGCAAAACTTCATTTCTGGGTCCTCCTGCACGGAGGGCTAGTTGGTTTGTGTCTGCTGAAACTGTTGCTGAATTTTCTCTTCCTTGTTGCTCAAAACCACTGTTGCACTTATGAGCACATACTAAGTGCAGAAAGCAGCAAGCTGGGGAAGCTTGAGGAGCAAGGTGTACATGAAATACTTTGCCCTGCTAAATCAAGAACCACATATAGCATGTGGTAGGGAGAGAAAGAGAGAGAATGCTCCTTCAGAATTTTTTTGTGTCGCAGCCTCCCCTCCCCTCCTCTCCGTCCTCCCCCCGCACCTCCAGTCCATCTGTGAAGCCTGGATTCTTACACAGGCTGTCTGTCTCCAGACGCCCAGCCTTAGTCACATTCTCTGTATTGTGTATGTATGGCTCCTAAGTCTATCTATTCGTGTCGCTTGTTTACCAGTTCCCTTTGGCTGTCTGCTGTTTATCAGATTATTGATCAGTCAATCCTGAGCTGCTCAGGTTGGGAGGAAAGAGAGGGCTGGGAAAAGAAAGCAGGAGTAGAGAATAGCTGTGGACCATCCGTTAAGATGGCTCCAAAAATAGCTCAGTCAGGCTGACGGCAGCTCTGCTTGCAGCCGCCCCCAGTGGGATTTACGCACTTCGCTAAGAATCTCTGCTGAAATGTATTCCACCAGCTGTTCTTGCAGTTGGCGGTAGCTGGTGGTGGCAGCAAGGGGCCAGCCACACCTTCAGAGAAGGAATTGAAGCGATGGATTTGGGGCAAGACAGGTTCCCACACAGAGATGTGAGATTTGTCAGGGCCCATTGGAACTCCGCAGGGGTGGGGCACTGCGTTCTTCTTAAACTATGGTCTGAGTCTGGGCACTTGGCATTCAGCTTCCCCGCACCCCAAAGGTTTTCAGTGAGGTGGAGGAATGAGTGACGAAAAAAATGGTTCTATTTCCCACCCACTGTGTGTCTGTCCCTTACTTTGTTGTTGCTGTTGCTATGGTTTATTGTGTACACAGATGTTTTTCTCTATTGCCTCTTCTGTTGGGGGATTTGGATACTTGAGTCTCTCAAACTTACAATAACACCTGGGTCTCATCCAGGATCTTCAGTTTTCTAAGGCACCTCAGCAAGGTTGCTGTATCTAAGGCTGCAGTATAAATAAGCACACCTTTTATAAAGGGTTCTGCCCCTCAAATACGCTGAGCCCGTGTCATGTAGAAAATGCAACTTCTCACCCTAATCTCCTTAGTGAGGTGACCCTTCTCGGAATGAAAGGATTCCGCACAGGCTCTCAGAATTTGGTAACCAAATCTCCTCCAGTCACTGTACCTCAGATTACAGGGGTTTTTGCGTCCTGATTCTCCCATAAGGCACTGTCTCCATGGCACCCTTATAATTTACCACATTTACATTTGAGGTCTTGCTCTGACTGAATCAATTTTTTAAAGACTTCTTCCAAAATTTGTCTACTTCATTCAAAAATCCCTCAGTGTTTAAATTGTCGGCACTTGAAAAAATGAAGATGTTTAAAATTTTCAAACCAGGGAGTCTTAGGAAACAGGCAAAACACACCATAAAAAGAAAATAAAAGTTATTCTGTTATGTGTTATTCTATTATCTGTCATGATGTGGGGCAGGGTTGGGGGGAGAAAAACAACTTTCTCCTTATAAATTCTAGCTTCTGCTGCCGCCCTGAGTATAAATATTGTTATTCAAAAAGGCTTTTGCCTATTCTTGGTAGGCTATTCTATGAGATATAAGATATGAAGAGCAATTTTATTGCCTAAGTGAGGAACTTGCTAAAATGCCGTTTCCTGTGCTCCATGCACAGAATATCTGATTCACTAGGTCAAGTTAGGACTGAGTACGTGCATTTTAATAAATGTTCATGCTCAGCAATTCTAATGTAGGTTGTCTCGAGAAACCGCAGTCTAAATTTCAGTAAAAATTTTTTTCACAGGTGAGGTGCTATAATCTGGAACTCTTTTTTTTTTTTAATTAAATTTATTGGGGTGACAATTGTTAGTAGAATTACATAGATTTCAGGTGTACAACTCTGTATTACATCATCTATAAATCCCATTGTGTGAGGAGAGCAGAAATGAGGGAAAACAAAGTGGCATTATCTGAGTCGTCCATGATAGCTTAGAGGGCTCCAGTACTAGTTTATTGGTATTTTCTTTCATTTTGTTTTAATTTGTTGCACAGTTACTGCTTTCTCTGAATAAACCATGTTGAGGTGTGGCTGGGACAATTTACATTAGTAGAAAGACTTTCAGCATTGGAGAAAAGCAGGGAGAAAACAGACTATGTTGGGGGAATGTTTGGGCTGCTGTCCTAGTGTGTCAGGGGCAACCCAGATAAGATCCGCATTTCCCTTCTCGATGAGTCTGAGAACTGTATTGAACCTGAGTATGCCATGAGGTGATCAGCTACTCCTTCCCCTGAAGTCCTGATTCTGTGAAGTCATATTCAAAATCACTTAATCTACATCGCCACCTACTGTCCACCCTCATACCTGACTAGGAAACTTTGGCTTAGGGTTGGTTGGAGATGAGGTATGAATGCAAAGGGAGATTGTGAATGCACCTCTGTGGACCCCTATTTGGGATGCTTGATTTGCAATGGTTTATTCAGAATGATAGCATTTCTATCCTTATTTTCTAAGGTCTCCCTTTATTTCAATCCAGAAGTAAATTACCTTTGGGTTAGAAATAGCAGCCAAGTTCTGATTGAAATGAAAACTAACCTCTCTCCACCTCATGCCGAAGGCCCTCTCTGTTGATTTTACATTTTTTCATTGATTTGGGGATTTGATGTTAGCTTCCATTGTGAATAATGGCCACTGTGAGCCTTTTAAGTTCTACTGGCAGTTGTCAAGCCACCGTGTTTCCCCAAAAATAAACCGGGTCTTATATTAAGTTTTGCTCCAAAAGACGCATTAGGGCTTATGTTCAGGGGATGTCATCCTGAAAAATCATGCTATGGCTTATTTCCCAGTTAGGTCTTATTTTGGGGGAAACACAGTAATTTATGGAAGGAAATCTGAAAACGCTTTGCCCCAGTCCTTTGTTTCTTTATTTTGGTATCTTTTTCCTTCTCGAGATGTTTCCTACTTTGATTGAGCAGACAATACTCCCATGTAGCATCCTCCTCTGATTCTGTTCAAAAGAGCAAGGGTCCTTTGAGCAATACCCACGGGTGGTTGTTGGCCCCTTGCTCCTGTCCCTGGTGGTTCTAGTCCTTGAGATGGAAAAGGCATCCTATGGGTTTCTCTGCTTTCATTCTTGGACTGCCCTTTCCATGTGTTTGTCGTCCGTGCAACCTCTTATTGAAATACGTCAGCTACCTGAGCTTCCACCTTTAGTGAAGACCTACTTTTGCATGTTCTTATGTCACGGGACAGTTTTCCAGGAAACAGATATTTGCATACATGTAAAATCTTGCTTTTATCATTTTTAGACTTAGGTTAAGCAGCATTTTTTTCAAGTTGATTTCTTCGAACCTAAAACTGAACATCTGTATTAGAAGCCCAGGGAAGGCTCAGTGGAGTTTTTATTGAGCGATATTAGATATGTAGAATGATATTACGTATAGGTTAGATGTTAGTGATATAGATTAGATATTTGATATTTGGTATCAGATATTGAGTGATTACCAAGGAGAATAAAATAGGACTAGGGTAACCCCTTTCTTTTTTTCCCTTTTATCTCTATTATATAATGGAAGTTTTATGATCAAGAATTAAGTCTTTAACTCTCTTTCCCTTTGTTCCTCTAGCAAATTGTCTTCCATTAAAAAAAAAAAAAACTTAAAAAGAATCATTCAAGTAGTTCTCTATTTTAGCAATTCTTCATAAAATCTGTCATAAATCATAACCATGCTGTGCTTTTCTATCATAATAAGATTAATTTAAAAAATTATAGGCTAACAACCTCACTTATAAATATTCCTTCGTTCTTATAACATGAATTCTTATCGACTTCTTTATTGTCTAGGAGATTGTGGGTGCATTGATGTTTCTGATAACCATATTTATAATATAGAATTGAAGTCTTCCACGTGAAATCATAATAGTAATAATAGCTACCATTTATTGAGAACTCACTGTCTGCCAGCCCTTGGCAAACACTGTTACATGCATTATTTTATTTGATTCTCAAAATACCTCTGAGACGTCAGTGCTGTTCTTTCCACTTTACAGATGTGGAAATTGAGACACGTAGAGGCTGACGTGGCCTAACGGCACACAGTTAGTAAATGGCAGAAAATGAACTTGAATCTAGAAACAGCCTCCTTCAAAAGCTCACATTCTTAAACACATGGCTCAGGTTCATTCAGTGCTGAGTCCTCTCTAATTCACAATTTTATCTCTGCTCATTTTTGAGAGTTTTGTCATTGTTGATTCTTTCTTCCTTAGAATTTTCTGTAGCTAAATAGCTCTGTTCCAAGATTTCAGTCTTGATTTTTAGTCTTTTATTCTTTGTCTGGGAAGCATAGCTGGAGGCACTGTACCTGCCAGAGTGAGCGTGAGGGGTGAGTCATTGTTGAGGAAAAAGGGCCGCTTCCACGCTCAGTAACGCACTTCGTGTTTCTATTTGCAGGCCGCAGTTGCTCTGGTCAGTGTAAGGCATTTGCCTGTCCTTGCAGGAAGGGGAATGTCTGCTCCTTTGTGCGTTTCTGTCCCAGCCCCTCCTGTGCAGTGATAGCTTAGGAAGACCTAGCTCTCTGGGGTCAGGAGTGTCCCAAATGACAAGCGTGCATTCCCCACTTTCTTGGCAGAGCCCTGTGTGAGTGCTTTTTACAGTTAAGGGCCTGGAAATCACAGACCCTGTTCCTCTAGAAATGGAATTGACCTGGGCATTGCTCCTCCCTTTGTAAAAAGCGTTATCACGGTTCTCAAACCGGTAGCCCAACACTTTGAATAGAATGTTTCTTAAAAATATTCCCTAACCCAGTTGTTCCCAGACTTGTCTTGTCATGAAAAACACCTGGAGCATTTTGGGGAGGAGAAAAAAGATTCCTAGGATTTAGAAATGTCCCTTTTCATAAATGCCTCTGAAGGGTTTGACAATGAATCTGTGTTAGGATCACACTCTCATCAAACTGCTGTAGTTTTTACAGGAGGAGAGTAAAAGAAAAGTTTCCCTCTCTTGGCCAGAAGGTTAAAGTTTAAATCCTCTCTGCTTCTGGGACCCCTAGCCACATTTCAATTCTGGGGGCAGTTCCTGATAAGAGGGTGCTTCCGTCTACTGTGTTGTTCAGCTGAGATTCTGGCCAAGAGTGGTCCATGGGCAGGCAGCCAGATCCATACTGGGAAAGGATTCAGAGAAGCCGCTTCTGGAAGGGAGGAGGAGGTGGCTTTATCCAAAAGATATGAAGCTCATCGGCATCCTGTGCTCCAAAGAATTCACTAACTTTTTTCATTTAACAGCTATTTGATGAACATTCTCTGTATTTCAGGTAGAGTTGTGAGTGCTAGAGATTTGATGGTGAGTAGACATGGTCTCTTCCTTCGTGAAGTTTACTAGTTAGTGCTAGAGAAAGCCACTAAATACATACGTATACTAGTGCAGATTAAAGACTTAACTTCACAAGTGCCGTGAGGGGAAATGTCAGTGTACAGTGGACTTCTGTATGACCAGAAGACCTGTTCTACTCTGGGGTGGCTGTGGAATGTCAAGGAAAGCTTTCCTGAGCAGGTGATGTTTGAGCTGAACTTAGAATGATGGGTAGGAGTTAGCTAGGTTAAGAGCCAGGGGTATGCAAAGGATCTTTAAAGAACTTAAGATGAATGTGGCTGAAGCAAAGAGAGGGATGGTTAGAACGAGGCAGATGAGGCTGGAGAGGAAGGGAAGTGTCAGATAATGCAGGCTGTCCATAGTCAGTCATGATGAGGATTTTGCTCTGCATCTTAAAAGCAACGGAGCGTGTGTCCTTTCACCTTGATCAACACAAGTCTTCAGCCTTCTCACCTTCTTTGCTTCTTAGCTGTCCACATTCTTCACCTGAACCTTTCTCACGTATCTATAGCGCCATCTGGAGGGAAGGAGGTGCTGTGACAATCAGTGAGTGCAGATGGGCTGCTCGCCCGCTCAGGGTTAGCTCTATAGGCCACTCTTTAAGGCAGCAAAGGGATGCAAGTGAAAAGTGTGTTTCACTGCAGGCTGGGCACATTGCCTCCTCCACTCTCATGCCCACCGCCCTTCTTGCCCACCTGTCTCTTCCCCACTGCACCCTGTCCAAAGCATGCTCAGCAGCCTGTCACTCTGGCTGCTAATTTGCCTAGCTGAAGCAAGTTAAGATCATGTCCCTCAGGATGTGGGAAGGTTCCGCAAGAATAAAGCAAGACCACCACATCTGCCTGCATACACACTACTCAGCCAGCTCCTGCTTCTCTCTGAGCTGTGCAAATAGTCTCCAAGTGTTTTTATGCATCAATGCTCCAATAAGGAAAACTTGTATAAAGACTAATTATTTTTATGCTGCCTTTATAGAACATGAACACATTTGAGTTTTTGTTACTTATTCGGGAGCATTAATGCAAGGCCCAGGATTATCAGCTTTACAGGTGTGTTTTTCTATTCTCAGAATAGGTTTAAAACAGTTAGAAAGCAAAATGCCTACCTACACGCCTTCTTGGGTGACAGTTGTTTTCAAAATATCTGTCTTTCTTCTAAGGGAGTTATTGAGTAGAGAGAAGTAAGTGGGAATGGACATTGAGGGATTACAATGCAGATGGTTTTATGATCATTACTGTCATTGTCAAAGTGGCATTTATTAAACGCTAAATCCTGTTTAGCATTGCTGTAAGTTGTATTGCAGAATGAGAATTACAAAGTCATAGTCTTTGTCTTGGGGAAATTTCAATCTATGAGACAGACTGGATTTATAAATATTTGAAAAGGGCATGAAGGTAACAAGAACCAAAAGAAGAGACTGTAGAGATTGGGTCAATATAAAAGTGGACTCAAGGTATTTATATTACGTATAAGTTAAAGGTCAGAACGTATCTGGGACGCTGTTGTATTAGTCAGGAGAGGTCAAGTTGTGCTGCGGAAACACACTCCGTACCCCAGTAGATTAACACAGTGGAGTTTATTTCCCACTCGACACTTCATGTCCATCACAGAATGGCAGGGGGTTCTGCTTTGTGCCATCATTATTCAGGGACCCATCTGGAATGTTGCTGGTCACCCTGGAAGGAGGAAAGAAATAAGGGGAGTCATGACTGGCCTTGAAATATTTCTACCTGAAAGTGTTACTTTTTTTCTGCCTCCATCCCATTTGCCCAGTGTAGTTACACGGGGAGACAAAGCTCCAAGGGAAAAAGGAAGTGTAATCTTACCAGGTTCCCTGAAGGAGGAAAGCCAGATTATTGGTGAAACAGTGAGAAACCCTGATCAAATTTAATAAGAATTTTTATAGCCATAGTAATTGATCAAATGATAATAACACTACTATTAGTCAATAATGGAACATCTACTATGTACCAAATGCTTTGTTAAACAAGTCACATACATTATTACCAACCTATGAGGTGGGTTCTATTATTATCTCTTTTTTCCAATGATGAAATTAAAACTGGATGTCTTTACGTATCCAGCCTAAGGTCACACAGCTGGTACTTAGAAGAGCTATAATTCAAATCTGACTCCTTCTAATTTAAGAGTTTGAGCACTTCTCCAAGATTTCTATCATGTAATTGAAGTATGTTGACTTATTTTGCATAGAGCTGGAAAGAACAGACTAGTGTGACTTCTGACCTGGTCACTTAGAATTGCTGCAAAGCATCTCTACTTTCCTTAAAAATCATCTCTGGCTTTGTTGGTTTTTAGAACCAAATGGATAATTTTCCTTTGTGTAAATTATTCTCCAGCTGTTTTCTGCTTAGCCTTTTTTTATTTCTATTGTTGGTAAGATAATTCTTTCCTTTACATGAGTTCCCAGAGCGCCTTGAGAATTGACTTCACACGCTTTCATGTCTTTGTGGCACCATCTTGGACTACTAGGGCCTAGAATATCTTATAACCATGCTCACTAAAATACTGTTAGGAATGCCTTCTAGTTGAAGAATTATTTAAGAAAACGTAGACACTTTTTTTCAAATTCACTTATAATTATGTTTTCTCAAATCACTTTTTGTGAATTAAGTCTCTCTCTTGTGTTTTAAAACATTTTATTAGTACATAATTCTGTTTTCCTATATGTCTGGTATCTAGCAAAATGCCTGGCACATATTGCTTGTGCAAACACGAGGTCTGACAGTTACATTCGCAAACTAGTTGCAATGATGTTGCCAACCTTTTTTGATATCAGAGGTATTATTCATTATGAATTTGTACCAACTGGACAGTCAACCAAGTTTACTATTTGGAAGTGCTGAAAAGGCTGTGTGAAAAAGTTAGACAACCTGAAATTTTTGCCAACAATTCATGGCTCTTGCATCACGACAATGTACCAGCTCACATGGTACTGTCTGTGAGGGAGTTTTGAGCCAGTAAACAACTGTATTGGAACACCCTCCCTACTTACCTGGTCTGGCCCCTTTCTTTACCTGAAGATAAAGGAAATATTGAAAGGAAGACATTTTGATGACATTCAGTACATCAAGGGTACTACGATGACAGCTCTGATGGCCATTCCAGAAAGAGAGTTCCAAAATTGCTTTGAAGGGTGGACTAGGCGCTGGCATTGGTGCATAGCTTCCCAAGGGGAGCACTTTGAAGGTGACCGTAGTGATATTAAGCAATGAAGTATGTAGCACTTTTTCTAGGATGAGCTAACAAACTTAATTGTCAGACCCCATATATCTTTAAAATGAAAGAATAAATCAATGAAGTAGTGGGTTTCATGTTCAGAGTTCAGGTTCTGCTTCAACTACCCTGCCCTGATTATCTCTTTCACCAATGTTTTGACAAGTAATGCTGTACTAGCCACTCGGCCTCTTAATTGCTACATTGCTTACTAGCTGTCTGATTTCACTGAGTTTTGTAAACTGTCTTCTCTCTTGTAAAATGGGGACAATGATAGACCCCGACCTTTCAGGTTTGTAGTGAGCATTAAATAATTTCATTCTGCAAAATACTCAGAATACTGCCCAACTCAAAGAAAGTACTGTCATCTCTTTCTCCTTTGTCTTGTCTTGGGAATAAATTTTTTCCTTCAAATTTCACTTTTCAGGTTCTTTCTTACACTGAATTAGACCTAAATTTTCATATGCTTCATGTAAGAATTCATCCCAGGGAGTTTAAGTGCATTATTACCATAGAGTTAGTTAGTTATTTCTTTAATCTGATCATTTATAATCTGTTCAGGTTATTATCCTGGAGAATGATAGTTTGGTAAGACAGCCATTCTTTCTGGCTTAAATATTTGTTATGAAGATACAATGGGACTTGATTATTTTGGCTCTATCATAGCAACATATTCATTTATTCATTTATTCCTTTATTCATTCAACAAATATTTATTGAGAAAACAGAAAGTTAATTATACTGACTCTTAGAGCTAGACTCTTGAAATCTTTTAGGCCAAATTTATTCTCATTTCCACACAGCTAATACTAAGCATGCAAAAAGATCAGTGGTAGAACTGGTTTCCTCAGTGTTCACACTGACTCCGAGAGAGCAGCAATTGAAGGAGCATTTCGTTTATTTTCTGCTTCATCTTGGGGAATCCCATTCATCTAAGTGAAAAAAGAAGACACGCCTATGAAATAAGGAGCTTGTGTTCTTGTAGGTTTTCTTTAATACGAATTCAAATATTTGGAATCAAATATATAGAACACCAATTCATATATAGTCTGAAGAACCTAGATTTGAAGTCTGTTATGGCTGATCCCAAGAGTATATTGACCTAAGGAGAGTCTAGGGTACCATGTTCTGAGTTCTGCAACCTGATGATTGCATGTCAGGAAACTTGACTAGTGTTGTAGAAAGGATGCCAGAAGACCTGTGTTATCAGTTTCCTGCGTGGCTTACAACAACACATATGAGGTATGACAATTAAGTTTGTGAACTTATCCTAGAAAATGTTCTGCATACCTCATTGCTGAGTATCACTACAGTCACCTTCGAAGTACTCCCCTTGGGAAGCTATGTACTGATGCCAGTGCCTAGTCCACCCTTCAAAGCAATTTTGGAACTCTCTTTCTGGAATGGCCATCAGAGCTGTTGTCGTATTACCCTTGATGTCCTGAGTGTCATCAGAATGTATTCTTTTCAATATTTCCTTTATCTTCAGGTAAAGAAAGAAGTCATTGGGGGCCAGATCAGGTGAGTAGGGAGGGTGTTCCAATACAGTTATTTGTTTACTGGCTAAAAACTCCCTCACAGACAGTGCTGTGTGAGCTGGTGCATTGTCGTGATGCAAGAGCCATGAATTGTTGGCGAAAAGTTCAGGTCGTCTAACTTTTTCATGTAGCCTCTTCAGCACTTCCAAATAGTAAACTGGTTAACTGTTTGTCCAGTTGGTACAAATTCATAATGACTAATCCCTCTGATCTCAAATAAAGTTAACAACATTGGTGCAACAAGCTCGTGAATTTAATTGTCAGACCTCGTATTTATCCTCTCACCGTTCTGGGGGCCAGAAGTCCAAAGTCAGGGTGCTCACAAGGCTGTGCTCCCTCTAGTGGCTCCAGGGAGGTGTTCTCTTCCTTGTGGCTTCCAGCTTCTAGTGGCTGTCAGCGTCTCTTGGCTTGTGGCTCCGTCACTCCAGTCTGCCTCCATCTTCACACGGCCTTCTCTGCTGTGTGTTTCTACTCTTTGTGTCTAACTTATAAGGATACATGTGATTGTATTTAGAGCCCCTCCTGGCTAATCCAGGATAAGTGCCTCCCCTCAAGATGCTTAACTTAACAAGTCTTTTGTCATATAAAGTAATATTCACAGGTTGTGTTGATTAGGATGTGGACATATATTTAGGACGCTGCCGTTCAATCCACCATATCTGGGTTCAAGCCCATGTTCTTTGACTAACCATCTGTGTTTGGGCAAGTTGCCACATCTCTCTGAAATTCAAGTTTCTCATCTGCAAAATGGGAATAATAATGCCCACTTTACAGAGTTATAATGAGAAATAAAAGTGGTAAAATATATACGAAGTTACCTAATTCAGTTCTTAGCATAATTAGTTGCCATAGTTCTAGGCATTCAGAGGGCAGAACAGATTTTAAACTAATTTACTTTAAAGAAAAAAGTAAGGGTGTCCTATAGGTAGTCAAGAATTTGTTAAAGTTTTATGATTTGGTTGAAAAAATATTATTGAGCTACCACGAAATAGTTTCATGTATAGTTTACCCTTATACATAAAGTAGCCACAAAATGGTTTTATATTCAGATAACCATTATATATCAGCCATGCTTCATTTAATAATGTTTTTTTCTGTCTTCTTTCTGGTGCTTCCTACCCACTAGCATCTTTTTAAACATATTATTATGTGATGTTGAATCCTTTAAATAATAATGAGTGATACTTGGAGTAACAAGCCAGTGACATTTTTGTGTCACAGGCTTGCAAAAAGTCTGTTGACACAATCTTATTTGGCTGAACGAAAATAAACGGGCAGTATAGAATTTGTCATCTTCATTTCGTAGAATTCTTATTTGAGTTATGTATTTAAAGAGTCATATCCCAGCCTCTTTCTTAATTGAACCGAAATTTCTACATTCAGAAGTAGGAACATTCATCATAAAAATATCACCACAAATATAATACCCATGTTTTATGGTAATACATGGTGTTAATTTTACGAGTTTTTGATTTGGAATAGCTCTGTCTGGATTAGGAAACATTTGAAGAAATGTTGCCACATTTGCAGATATGAATAGCATAATTGAAGTGAAGGCTTTCTTATTTCTGAAAATTTCACCTTTTAATCTGTTCATCTGTAAATTCACGTTTTTCGTAATTTTAATTCCTGCAGTCACACCTTTTTTGTATCTGCGTGTCTCATTTTTCTATTTTCTACTTATATACATTTGCCCCCACCGATTTCTGCTCCTTCTTGCTTTGGAAAGAACATCGGCCTTGAATATGCAATTTACTTATTCCATTCAATGAGCTATAATAAAGTTGATGTGTGTGTGACAATTAGAATAGACAGTAGCTGTCTAGGAATCTTCCAGCTCTAACATTCCATGGACTGACAGACTTCTGAATATTAGCTCCTCAATTTAAGATCACGCGTGCTACAGATGAATTTTATCACTATCCTATATCCCTGCTTCTCCAATCTAAAGAAAAAAATATTATTTCATATATTTGTTTTATGGCTTACATTGGGTTATTAAAAGAAAAATAATAAAGATATTAAGCCTAGATTTTCCAGGAGAGTATGAGGATGTTGGAGTTTGTGTGTGTGTGTGTGTGTGTGTGTGTGTGTGTGTGTGTGTGCGCACAAGCATGTAAGTGAGTTTTTTGTCTTCAATATTTCCAGGTAAGTTTATTTCTTTAAGACATGGCTACTTCCTTCCATACAGCATTTTACATCTTGCAAGAAATGATGACAGGAACATCTGCTTCAGTCCTCACAAGCATTTTACCTGCTCACTGTGTCTATGCCTTTGAACCCCCCTTCCAAATCACATCCAAAATGGCAAAAAAGAAAAGGAAGGAAGGAAGGAAGGAAGGAAGGAAGGAAGGAAGGAAGGAAGGAAGGAAGGAAGGAAGAAATGTGATTTTAGATGCCAGTTGTGTCTTCTCTATGAATGTTTTCCATATTTGAAATGGCTGGGGAATTATCTCTCCTTTACCCACAGTAATTTAGAATGAGAGGAATCAGGTAACAGTTGTTTCCTCCACCTCCTGGGGTTTCAAAAGCTCTGTTTTCTTTTATACCTGATCAGGTCTGCCAGTTGCAAAGCTATACATTGTAGTGGAGAAGTGCATACGGTTAATTATGACAATTACAATCAGTTCTTTACAATCTTTGCTGCTGTTATGGGATTTAAACACCATAATGTCTGTCCAAAGGACAAAATAATGTTTCTGTGTTTTCTGCTTACAGATGCTTTTATGACTGGGTTTTGCTCATAAACAGGTGGTTGGTTATAAGTTACACTCCTTCCGTGAATTCATTTCTCTTCCCTATCTCCTTACCTGGGTTCCCCGATGTGTCATTAAACACAAGTGTTGAGATTCCCAACTACTCTGAGGGAATCTCAGATCCTGGAGAGAATCCCTTGAACATGTTACAATGAAAATGAAACCACTTATGGTCAATGGAAGTAGGTAAAATGAATTTCGTTGATTCTCGAAGACTCCCTTGCTACTCTCAGACCTCTGAATTCCCTTCTTCAGCTTCTCGCAACTATTTTCTATCCCTGTTTAATCCCTGCTCTTCCAACATTGGCCTCAATGAAATACTGTGCCTAGTTTCTTGTCACCTGTTTGGCCTCAGTTCATAGCATGATGTGAAAACTGTTGCATGTAAAAATGAATTTATGTGCTGTTGACACACGGTGACTTCCTTTTTGATGTTGTAAGTTGGAGCCACACAGTTGCCACCTCATTGTTGCTGAGGGTAGCTGAAAAATAGGTAAGCTAATCTTTTTCTTTCAGCCCACCTTCCCCTTCAGCATCTCTCACCTCTACCTGAAAGGTAGGTATGAAGACATTCATGGAAAATGAAACTGTATGAGAGCCTTTTCCCTCTTGAGTGTATCTTGCTTAAACAACACATTTCCAGTTAATGACCATCTGGTAAAGCTGACAGCCTTTAGTCCTCCTAATTCTTAACTGTCTGCAAAAAATGTGCCCACGCTGCCATGGCTTATGACTGAATTATAAACCATGAAGCATAATAAAGTCATTAACTTCCAACATGTCAAATTTGACTTGCATTGCATCTTGCCCAGAATTTGATGGCTTTTCCTCAGCACGTAAGATAGCAGGCCTGTGTACTGTTCAAAAAGCACTTTGTCATTTCTTAGAGAACCATTAGTTTTCTATGGCGGTCTGGACGTGAACCTCAGCAGGTCTGGGAGAGGAGGAGTGTCTAGTGAAGGGCATGCAGGCGCAGGTATGAGGTTCAGTAGGAAAAGGCAAACCCCATTCTTCCCAAGAAAAGAGAAAAGAATGATCCCCTGCATGTGGGTTCTGCACATTTATCCTGCACTAATGATTCGCTTTGCATTGGGGAAATTTTGGATAAAAGCATTGGCTTTACCGTTCTCATTGCCCTTCCTCCTTTGTTCCCCACTATCAAAAATAATCATATTCTGCAAATGTCAGTGGAATATGGTTAGAGTGAAGCTACATTTTTTGGAGAACCAGGTGTCAGCTCTGTCAGATTTCTATGAATAGGTACATTGATACACACTTTTTCAAAGAAAGAAAGGGCACTCACCACCTTACTTGTAAAAGTGTCAGAGGATTTAGGAAAGAACTATGGTAGGCTGTCATTTCACATGGGAAAGGAAATCTGGTTTGCAAGATATATGGAGTATTGCAGTGAATTAGGGATATTTATAGAATTCCACCCCCAGCCTCTCGGGCTAAAAACTGATCTGCCTAGAATTCGAGAAGGAAAGTTATCTTAAAGGATTACCCAGTGCTCAGTCCTGATGAAACAGGAAGGTGAAGTACTGAATGTGGAGGGGGAAAACGTGGGCTCACCATCCTCTTCCTGCTGTTCCTGCTGGCCCCCGGATTCCTGTCTATTTCGTGAACAGACTTAAGATGGGAGGATGTTAGGGGCTCTTCTCCCATCTAGAGACTAGGATAATATGGGGTGTTTTATATGATGGCAGAGATGGATGGATGAAGGAGTGTCACCAAAGAAGCTTTTTTGCAGAGTTTAACAGATTTTACAGATTTCTGAAGGCTCTGGTCAGGCGCTGGATAAGTTTTGAAAAGAAAGGAAAGCCCTCCCTCTGGTGGTTGACATGCAGAAATGCATCTGCTGTGCCACAGATACATTACATGCCATGCTATCAAGTAGGGAAGGAAATGTGAACGTTATTTGGGTGAATTTCAGAATAATTTCTTTATTCTGGATTAGAAGTTAGTTTGTTGATTGATCTGGCATCCCCATGCATTTTCAAAGGAAAGAAGAGAGGAGAGTCTGTAAGGTATTAGGGGACATCTTGTGAGATTGGTCACCCATTTATTAAACTCCCGCTGTGAGCCGAATGGGGCACTCGCTCATAAAACCTCAAGTTCTCAGATACTTTGTAGTAGGTGAGATTACAGTAAAACTGAGAACCCAGGTATTAAGAATAATTATTTATCAAGAGTGAGTGAGCTATTTGTTTCTGTTGGCAAAGGAGGTTAGGGAAGGGGGGCCTTCTCCTTGCTGAACTGAGTAGCTGGGACGTGGTGAAGCTAATCCAGGCCTTGAAGGATGGGTGAGATGAAAATAAACGAGGGAAATGGAGGTGAACGTTCTCATTCTAGGAGCCAAGGGAGCAGGAATGGGTTTGTTTTTGAAGTTAGTATCAGGGAAGAGTGGAGAGTTAATGGTAAATAATGATATGTAGAGACAACTTGGCAAATGAGTAAGAAATGAATTATGTAAATATTAAAGTGGCTTAATATAAATTGAATCAAGGGGCATTTTCATTACTCATTATGAAGCTAGAGACAGTATCACTTCTGTACTTAAGGGGTGGGTCTAGGTTCAAATCCCAGGGCTGACACTTATGTGAGGCAAATTACTTCGCATCTCTGTGCCCATTTCCTCCCATCTGTTACACTGGGATAAGAACAGAATTTATTTTTAGACTCAGAGCTATGCAAATATTGTCTACATCCAAGATGTAGAATAAGTTGAATACAAGGAAAGTCTGAGTTGACCGAAAGCTGCCTCTCACTGTGGTGGTGAGATGCCAGCTACTTGGGGTGTGCAAGTGAAAGCTGAAGGGCCTGTTGGTGGCGACATCGTGGAGATTTATGACTCAGACAGGTAACTGGACCAGGTGGCACCAGGGGGCTTCCAACCTAGATATTTGGTGATTCTAAAAAGTCCATGATGACCCACAGAAACCTAAGACATGCAGGTAGTAATGATATCAGCTTACATTTTATTTTATTATTATTATTTTTAATGCTTAAATTTGGTTCAAAATGTTCTATTCTCTGTAAAAAATATCACCACTTTAATTAATACAGCTTATAGTTGAAACGACTATCTTAAACTGCCCCTCTCCACCTCATGGGGGGTGGGCATTGGAGGAGAAGGGTGAGGGTGGAGAGAGGCAGAGAGTCTAGAGCCAATATGTCAGCTCTTCAAAGTTGCTGTAAGAGAACTGAACAAAGGTCCCGTCCTGAGTATGAAAGGGGGTGGAGGAGTCAGGGAACATGAGACTTGAAGTGACACTCACCCAATTCTAATTATTGAGAAGTAAAGGGTGGGGAAGAAATGCTGACAGCAAAGGTTTAGGGGAGCTCAAGCACAACCATGCCCTGTATAGCACCCCACTGTTTTCTGGACCCCATGTGGAGAAGGGAGGTAGAACTTGGACTTTAGGAAGATTTCAAAGGCAAAATGCATCCCTTCCCTTTCATGAACTCAAACAATGCATGGCAGGTTATGTTAACATGCCTGTAGCTGAGACAGAGGTGGGAAACCACAGCTGAGACAGAGGTGGGAAACCACCGTTGAGACCTTAGAGCGAGAGGGACTCCTGCTGTGCCAGAGTAGGAAGGGCCCAGAAACCGCATGGACTAACTATACGAGTCCACAGGAGAGAACAAGCCTAGCATGATTACAGAACTCACCCAAGGTTGTATGGTCTCTCAGTGACAGATCTACAATAATACCTCTGGGCTTTACCTGTTTAGTATTCTCTCCAAGACACTGTGTGTGATGGAGTCTATAGTGCTTTCAGCCTAGCCCCAGGGTTAAACTAACCATAGTACATTTGTATACAGATTAAGATTTGGTGTATTATTTTAACCAAAGATTATGAAAGGAAGGTAAAAATTAGAAAGGTATCTACCTGCGTCTATTTCAATCAAGGTTTCTTTTAAAATTGCTTTGGAATATTATTAATGCCAGCGGCTGTTTCCACAAGGCTGTTTTAATTAAAATGTTGTTTAGTTTTTTATAAATAAAGTGATGAAAATTTCTGCTGACAGCCCTGTAGGAGACTGAGCAGGGAAGCCATCAGAATTGAGGGCAGAGTAGGAACTCCGTACTCCAGATCATGTGACTGAACTATCACCACCATTGCATAGAATCTGCTAAAATTGCAGCTCCGGAGTTTTCAGGGGTAAACGAACCTTTTATAAAAAAAAAGGAAGCTAAACATTGAAATTATAAATCACAAAGTATTACAGGAAAAAATGAAAGGAAGTAAAGCAAACTAACGTTCTTCTCCTGTTTTACTTATTTTGAGGAAAAGAGTTTTATGAACAATTTCCGGAAGTGTTATTAAGTGGTTGTAGATTTTGTTTTGCTTCACAATTTGACCATTCTTCAAGGTTTTGTATTTATTCTCTTTTTGAGCTGAAACATAGGGAACTAGAGAGATACCTTAAAACAAACAAACAAACAAACAAACAAAACCTTTGTTTCCCTGATGATTGAGAGAAATAAGAAATAGGAAATCCTTTGGAAATCGTTGGGGACTGGGGCCGTGCAGTAAATGGTACGCCCTCTGAGTGCATTATCAATTGGGATAAATACAGAAGTCAGATGGATAGACAGAGGGTGCCAAAAAAGTGTACACATTTTAAGAAAGGAAAAAAAACTGTATTAATTGTAATACTCAATATACAAAGTTCAGACAGTTAAGTTGCGAAATCATCCTAGAAAAATTGCCACATACCTCATCGCTGAATATCACTATGGTCACCTTCGAAGTACTTCCCTTGGGAAGCTATGCACCAATGCCAGCGAATAGTCCACCCTTCAAAGCAATTTTGGAACTCTTTTTCTGGAATGGGCATCAGAGCTGTCATCGTATTACCCTTGATGTCCTGAATGTCATCAAAATGTCTTCCTTTCAATATTTCCTTTATCTTTGGGTAAAGAAAGAGGTCATTGGGGGCCAGATCAGGTGAGTAGGGAGGGTGTTCCAATACAGTTATTTGTTTACTGGCTAAAAACTCCCTCACAGACAGTGCCGTGTGAACTGGTGCATTGTCGTGATGCAAGAGCCATGAATTGCTGGCGTAAAGTTCAGGTCATCTAACTTTTTCATGCAGCCTTTTCAGCACTTCCAAATAGTAAACTTGGTTAGCTGTTTGTTCAATTGGTACAAATTCATAATGAATAATCCCTCTGATATCAAAAAAGGTTAGCAACATCGTGGCAACAAGTTCGCAAACTTAATTGTCGCACCTTGTATACCGATAACAAAAGATGAATACAAGTCATGTTTGACTTCTGCAATTACAAGAGGGGCTCAAAGCGGTTACCATCAGTGTCCAGACACTTCTGATTATGGCAAACTACTGCTTGAGCATCTCTTAAAATATCTATACAATTTTTTTGAACCCCGGTAGATAAAAAATTGTCTTCCATTTGGAGGTGTACTGGTAAATAAATGTTTAACGTTCACTGGGGAGGGAGCTGATTTTTAGTGTTCATAGATTTCTGTGACATAAATACTCCCACCTTGGTCAAATTCAAGCTAGCAGTGTGATGTCAATGAATTTGGAGGCGAGCAGAGATTTACACATTTGGCTTTTGCAAGCCCGCACAAACAGTGTTTGGACACCAATGCTTGAGTCCATCACTCCTAGAGGCTGTATTATGGAATGGGGCTTAGGATTCATAGCTAAGCAGTTGAGAGTTAGGCAAACTTAGGCTACAGTTTTTTCTTTAGTTGCATGCACTTATTGAACTTTCAAGAAGGATCGTAGTAGAAAGTGTGCTTGCTGTAGGGACATTGGCCTCATCAAGAGTCAATCTTCTAGGTTCTACCAATCCGGTAAGTCGACACTCTGAATCAAGTTGGGGAGAGAGGCCAGGAGTGTTACTGGTATGGAAGTTCTCTCCCAATGGGAGGAGACAATGCAAATTAGAGACAAATATTACCCCTTAGCAGGATCAGAATTCAGAATGATTCTTAGAAAACCTCATCAGGTTTAGTGTTGACAAGGTTGAAGGCAGAACTTTATTTTAAATCACTATTATTTTGGTATATTCATAGCAAAGATTATAGATATTCATAGCAAAACCATCTCTGAGGCTGGGGAATGGCAAGAATTTTGATGACGAGAAAATAAAAAGTTTTGGGGTGGCATTTAAAAATAGTTATAGTAATAAACCATGAGGACTTTATTTTGTGGGAAGATACAGAACACAGGATTCTTGCTTAATACTTTGAAATTAAATGATTTTTCTAGCTGGGTGCACCTGAACGAAGCAGGGCAGGTATAGGAATTTGTTTTAAAACAACTGTATTGCCTCCGAGCTGATGATGCAATATTTTAGCGAATATTTGAAATGGCGTCCGGCAAAAGCAGAGTACTTGAGCATGTTACTTCTTTCTAGTTGATGTTCAAGAACAGCCAGATTTATACCTCTTTCCTTACACATCCATCATTGTTAATGTGCCAATACCCGGAGAAAGTAAGCCTGCAATTGACTGCATGAGTCACTTTCTTCCTGGTGGAGGATAGTTTATTATCCTTGTCACTGTTGTATTGTTATTTAACCAAGTGACAGTTTTAAAATGAGCAATGATTATACATTAGCTGACATTATACCAACTTGGACCTAAGTGGCCATATTGGTAGCTTATTTTTGAGTGTAAAAATTCTGGTTATAAGTCAAGTGTCTGAAAGAAACTTTGTTGTCACCATCAGGCTAGAAAAGACATCTTCCGTTCAATAAGACCCCAACGTCTGATTCCATTGCCTATGACATCACGTTCGTATGTGTATGCGTTTGCTTCCTTTAGTCAGAATGTTTGGCCAGTTGTGGTGGTTAAGACCCCAGATCCTGAAGTGAAATGGAGGTGATTTTAGTCTTGGCTCTGCCATTTAACAGACAAGTTAGATACTTCATCTAATGCTGACCTTTCTTAGATATAAAATGGGAAGGATAAGACATCTACCTCAGAGGGCTCTAGTGAAGATTAAATGCCACAGTGTATGTAACACTTTGTGCAGGGCCAAGTGTTCAGTGATTTATCCAAATAGGTTTGTGATTTTAACATTATTTTAAAAAATTATATTATTGTAAAATGTGTATAACTTTACATTAAATGCACAGGAACCATATGTGCGTGTTGGGAGACTGGCTCACTCTCTAGAATTTCGGCAATACTGTTTCCCTAGGAAACCCCTACTAATGAAACAAGCAATTTATCTTTCCAACCCTCAGCTTTCCTTGTTTACATCTATTTCTTTGTTTTGTCACTATCCTGACTTCTCGTCTTCCTCGTACCTTGGGTCCTCATTTATTTCCCATTTTTCCCCATTTAAAAGTCTGATCTAGGAACATGATATAATAAACTCATAATAAAGAATATATCATTAGTATTCCAGGAGAGATATAGCCTAAGAGTATAATTTCAGTATTCAGGCCATGAGTGAGAGAGGTATTTGTTTGGCAATAGATTCCTTTTGACACCTCTGAAATCATGGTCTTATTTGTAACTCTGTACTCTACAGCCCATTTGGCAGCCTTTAATTATACCTGTTGGAATAATCCACTTCGCCAAGGTCAAGCATCCTATGATTACATGTTCTGTGGCTATTACTTAGTTGTCATCCATCCTGGGCAGCTGTCATTAGCCAAATTTGGTCTTTCTAATTTTCAGTGGCACTGATCCTGTCCCGAGTTTCCATAACACATGCTTCAGCCTTGTCAAATACGCTTTGCTTCAGCTGAGTTCATCATCATTTTGTGGTATGCCTCGTCTTGGTATGCTAATCTCCACATTCTGCTTTAGGTAGTCTGTACAAGTGGTTTCAGCTTCCTCTACTAGCTTTACTTTTTTTTCATTTCTCAAAATTCTATGCAGCATATCAAGTAATCATCAAAAACATCTGCTAACTTCCTCCCCAGAATGGGCCATATTTCTACGGGAGGTGAGTTCAGTCCGATTCAATCTAACAGTTATGTTTGGAATGCCAACAATGAATAAATAAATTAAATTATCATTTATTGAGCACCTAGAGTACTGTAGTCTTACAGTCATTTGCTTGCATATTTGATTGTATACATTAGCTCTATTAATCCTCTCAAGAATTCTGTGAGATGCATGATCTTCTTGATCTTTGCAGATGAGATTATTGAGACTCATAGAGGTTAGATATTCTGTTCAAGGTCTATATCTAAAAGTGTCAGAGCCATGAATAAAACTAAAAGTTTCCTGGCTTGAAAGTCTCTACTTCCCCCAAAACTATGTTTTTACTAAGCACTAAGTTAGACAGAATGAAAAATACAAAAGAAACACATGACTACAATGCCTTGTCTTTACATGGTTTATAGTTTATAGATAGAGTGATCTTTATGTTTTCCTACTAGACGATTCAAATTTCAGTAGAGACACACGGTGTTGGCATTATTACTTTGGTAAAAATAAGTAAAACAAACAAACAGACAAGACAAAAACCCACCTGCTGGAAGTTATCTTCCAAAGTTTTGTTAATCGCTTCTGTTAAAGGTGCAATGAGTTATAAGAAAGCATCTGGACATTTTTCAGCTTCACCGTTAAAGTAAAAACTATAATCCCAGTGTGTATTGTGTGTGTCATACCTGTGTGTTTCTGAATGATATGTCTGTGAACCACCTCTTCATATAGTGTTTCATCTAAGAAGTTGGCATTTACTACTAGAAATTGAGATCTAGGAGAAGGAACAGTTTAAGCACATAAAAAATTAAGCCTGTTTTCTACCAAATCCTAAAATCCCACAGGCAATGAATGTTGCTCCCAAGAGTAATTTGAATAAAGTATATAAGGTACTATTTTTCAAATTTAGCAACAGCATAGGTTTTAGTTTGGAGTATTGCTCCACTGGAGATTCATTCACTATTATATATCTTTCTAGAATTCATAGATTTTTCTTATAGCCCTTTCAAGGACAGCTTGTTATTGAAATGCCACTGAACTTTAAAGTCACAGTATTTTATCTATAATCTTTCTATGGAATAAGGTCTAAAGATAGTCCTATAAAAACAGAAGAGTCAGAGACTATGTTTCTAGTCATGATTCAACCACTAAGTAGCTAAATGACCTTGGTCAAGCCTCGGAACCATGTCTCCGAGTCTTCTTTCCTCACTGGTACCGTGAGAGGGTCAGAGTGTTTAAATATGAATGTCTCTTCTTAGTTCCACCCATGTTGTTTTGCTCAACTCTAATCTATAGCTTATGGAACACTCCAACTCCAATCACACTGTACCCACACACATTCCTTAGGGGATTTTCTAGGTTTTTCACAATTGCAAAATAATTTTTCCCTTATGAAAAGTTGGAATTATATACCATTTTAGTTCAGCATGTTTTTCCTTATAACAAGGCTGAAGGCATGAAAAAAAGCATAATTGTTCATTATGACATCAACCTTAAGAAATTAGAGGGTGTATTCAGAATATAACTCCCCTAAAATAAATAACAATTTATGAAGTAACTATGAGTAACTATCCATCAATTAATCTAAGTCCTTCTTGCATGTCTAGTGAATTTATAATGTATATTTTGGGTACTTAAAAATTTGAAATATCAATTATTTTATAAATCCTTTATCAGTCAACCACAAGGTAAGTTTACTGATGCTTGCTTACTCTTTGCTGTATCTCTTTCACCATCTCGAAAGCTATCTTTTCTCAGGTTTTTCCAGAGTGAAGTTCAGTAAAGTAACAAGCCTGAAAAAGTATCTGTAGACTTTTAAGTCCTTCCAATATTTATTCTACCCTGTAGGGTAACTTATGGATAAGTAATACTTACTATAAAGGTAATATTAAACTCTCATTGTGCTGTATATGATTCTTTTTCAGACCCATGGCAAGATGTGTTATGGAATAAAACATGTTTCCATATTACATATTAAATATAAATCTGTTTAGGCAAGACTTGTCCTCCTTAAACAGGATTATAATAACATGAATTGATATTTTTCAGAGGAATAGTTTAGGCATATTTGCTGCCTTTGCCAAGCCTTTTCTCACGGTTTAGAATTCTGAATATGTATATTCCCCCTCTTTTTTAACATTTACAATATAAGATGAACATATTTAAGATGAGCAAAAAAAAAAAAACCTGCATAAAATAGTGCTGAAGGAAATTATACTGGAAGTTTTTAGGGCTAAAACTCACAATCCACTAGAAGCATAGAGGCAGTAAAGTATTGAGTGAGACTCTATAGAGATTGGAATTTTTAGAAATTTGACTTGTTCATACTTTGTAGTTACTTTAAGGAAATCCAAGTTCTCTGCAATTAGCATTGTATAATTAAAAACTTACTAAGTTTTTGTGTGTATACAGTTCATATCCCCAAAGAAGCACCCACTATGTGCAAAACATCATGGGGGATATGGATGTATACTAAAATAATTCAGCCAGTATGAGGAGGGAGGGAATACTAATTTAGATTATTGAGAGGGAGCAGTCAGATAGATATGAATGGGGAAGCACTATTCCCAGCCGAGACGATACCTTAAGACTCACTCATAAAGTAGTAATTTGTTATGATCCACAAATAGGATAAGTCTGCAACATGAGATGCATTCGAGATGGTTGGGGGAAGAAAACATGCCAGTGTATAATAGGTAGAAAGGGAGGAGGAAAGATAGATGGAAGGTGGAAGTGGGAAAATATAGTGGAGGTTATTGAATGCCCCAAAACAATCAGACTCTTAGGTAATACACATATCCAAGATTCCAAATTAGTTTCTCCTACTCAGCTTCCCCCCTCATTGATTTTAGTTTTCTGCAGGTGGGAGGTAGAATGCTATGAAAAGAAAGTAAGCTTGTAAAGAAAGGTTTTTGAAAAATAAACCTAAAAACTAGTTTGGTAGTGAACTTCTTTTGGTGGTGGAGTAAATATACCCCCTCTCTACAGAAGGCTGATAGGGAATTCCATCTGCAAAAGGCTTGTGACAAGCCAGTGGTCCTGGTAAAGTCTGTGCTGAGGCAATGGGCGAGCAGATGTCAATGATAAGTCTACCTCTGGCTGTGGTCCTGACACCCTTCTGGTGGATTTAAACCTTAGTGACAATTTCCACCCTGCCATGTGGATCTGGAGCTATGACACTGGAATATTTCCCTTGGTTAAGAGTGGAAATGGCACGTTTAGGGGTAGGGGTGTAGGTAGTAGGGAATGTGTGTGGGGGGCGGGCAGGGATTCAGCTTGGTGGTCTAGGTGTTGGAATCACACTCTACCTTCACTAGCACCATTGAGTCGCTCCCCTTCTGAAGTGAGAGGTAGAGATGGAGGTTGTCTAGCGAGAAGGAAGCTCAATGTTTCCTTCATTAGGATACGTAACAATCTTGACACAAACAGGACTTCAGTAAAGCTAATTAATACAGGACAATCAACTTCATTTGGGGCTTATAAATTCTTCACCTACTTCGCACTTCTACTCTACCTCACTGTGACATTTGATCTTTGTTCTTCAGATCTGGTTTTATACACAGTTAAGTACCTGATTGACTTAGATCTCTTAAAGACTCTTTCTGTTAACTTCTGATTGAGCCTTTATTCTCCTCCACATGACTCCTTAGCCAGCACATCTGAAGTGTTTGTTCCCAGGAGAAAGTTAAAGTCAAATATGTGAACTCATTTTCTCAGTTTTAAGTAAGTTCTTCAGAGTTTGGAATTCTAAATATTCAGTGTTTCATGTCTTTGGTATTCATTTAGAAGTCTATGTGTTTTGCTATATATTTTACAGCATGGATGATTCTGAGAATCAAATCTGACTTATGTAAGTCTCAAATAATGAGCAAGAAAACAAAAAAGCTGATAATAATAGTAAACTACTGTTTTCCCCCATTCATGATGTAGCTCTCTGGATTTTCCATTCTGATAAAGCATAGGGAGCCCACAGTTTACCTATATCGACCTGATATAAGCCCCACGTGGTTGAGTTCCTTTAGCCCGGTTGTGGTTGATATACTTAGGGAGACCTCTCAGTTGGTGACATTGAACTTAGACGTGAATGAGAAGTAGCCAGGCATGAGAATATCTATAGCAAGATTGTTCAAAGCCTAGGGCACACACATCAAGAGCACACATAGAAAGGTATGAACCAGTCTGGTATATTTCAAGAACAGATTGACCAGAGAAATGTAGAGAATGGATATTTGCAGACAAAGATTTATTAGTGATGATAAATATCCACATAGCTTTAGGGGAGCAGTGAATTTACCTTAAGGTACGTAAAATGTTCTGTGCCAGCAGTATGTCCTAGGGGCTTCTTTAAGATTATAGAACTTGGATAAATGGTATATTGATCAACAGCCATGCCAAGTAACTTTTGTTGTGTGATTTATTTGATTACATCTCTAATCTGTACTTATATAATGTGTCTTTATAATTTACTGAGTATATACAATGGTCACCTGTTCAGTACTTCATGTATTCAACAACCATTTATCAATGTCCTACTATATGCCAAGTAGGTTCTGGGTATACAAAGATGAATAAGACCCTGCTCTTGTAAATAATATATACAAAAGTGGAAGTGACAGTATTCTGAGTATATTTACTGGGAAATAGATTTTCTCAATTTAAAGAAAAATAGCAAAAGTACCTTCAGAACAGAGTGACATTGATTGTAGCTGATGTATAGGAAGTTAAAACATAATTTTGCAGGTCTAAACAGCCTTTTGACATCTACTTATAAAATGGGGGTAAAGCCTATACGATTTTTGTTATGGTAGAGAAGTTTATACATTTACATTAGTGAACAGCATTGCTAATGCACCTCTCTGGATACATTTGTGATTTGCATATAGGGCCCTAAATCTATGATAAACTCCTGCCCAAGATGCAAGGTTATGAAGTCCTTTGCTTGGCGTTGAGAACCTGTTGAAACCATGGGCATCCCCACAGGTGACCAGATCAGGCTAGAAGACAATCTCTTCCAGTCTGACAAAGAAATTAACTGATTTCCTGAATTTATATGAACTAATCCTGGTTTAAAATATATTATGTACTCATAAAGGCCAAGAAAAGTTCCAAAAAGAAGACAAAGTCTGGATTAGTCTGAGATTTTTAGGTTGGAAGTCTACACTTAAAATGTTAACAGCTCAACCTCCAGAGAGCTATCCAAGGTGCTGAACATCTCCTGGAGGCTCAGCGCGCTTAGTGGTTGACCTGTCTGCTGCCTTTGTCCACCAGTAATTCCTGCCCTGGTTACTCTTTATAGGATCTCAGCAACCATATGTGACGGATTATTTTCCTGATTACTGCTTGCTCTTTCTTCTAATCTAGTACATTCTTCAACTCATGTTTAACCAGATATCAAACATTTTAACTACAGCCTCCTGCGCACAAATCTCTTTGCTGAAACAATGTCATCATTGATTTTTTTTTTACCTTCAATTATAAAGTGATTTAAAATTCTTATTGAGGTCCATAAAAATATAGGTTTAAAAACAGCCTTTAAATCATTAATTCATTTAATAATCCATAAAAATTAATTGAAAACATACACATGATCTTTCTCCTCTTCCTCTTCTTCTACTTCCTCTTCCTCTTCCTGCACTACTATTCTTTAGTCCACCTTCTTTCTTCCCCTTTCTTTCTGTTTCTCCCCCTCTTTCTCCTCAATTCCTCCTCCTCCTCCTTCTTCTTTTTCTTCTCCTCCCTGTTCCTCCTCCTCCTCCTTTACCTCTTCACCTTCTTCTCTTTTTTCTCTTTATTCTCAACTGACGTAAAATGTGCGATCTTGGTAAAAGATCCTTGGTAAATGTTTTAAAACAATGTTATGACAGTTTAGGCTTAGTAGTTGAAAATAGAAAAAAACTAAACATAAGTAGTTTCTTGTAAATACGTTGTGTTTGTACTTGGTAAAGTAATTTAATTATTCTCATAAATAAAATGGAGACTAGACACGTCTAATTTCCTTTAGGAAGGATCTCTTCCTTTAACTGGAAGATTCGAAATACATTTCGTTAGAGAATTGGGTTTGATGTTGCTGATCAATGACTAAGACAAGGGTTTTACACTGTATCCAACCTATACATCATTCTGTAATTTCATCCGTTGTAATTATAAGAAGCATGACATGACTAGATTGGTTAAGGATCTGAGTTTTTGGATCAAATGGTCTAGATTATTATTTTACATCTGACAACCCCTAGCCTCGTGATCTTGGTTAAATCTTCAACTTAAGAATTTGTGTCTTTTCACCTAACAATTTGAGACGACAAAACATACTTACACTGAAGATTGCTATCAGGGTTTATATGAGATACTGTAAACCCAAAGTCAAGTACAGAAACTGACACCTAGTAGGCATTCAGTAAAAGTAAATTGTCATCATCATAAATCATTAGCCTATCCTTTCTGTGCTTTACCTGCCCATAAACTATATGGAAAATTTACTTTTCCTATGAGTATTGGACATTTGGTGAGAGTAAGTTGGTAGCACTTGTATACATAGCACTGATTTAATGTCTCAACTTAAAATGTTGTGAGCTATAAAGAACGACAGGGAAGGTAGTGTTCACCCATTTATGAGCAACCATTCTTAACTCACAATCAACAGTTGATTACAATTGATCTGTTGCCCATGCTATCATAGTGACATTTGAAATATATTACCATTGCTCTTAACATGGTCGTCAGAATGCAATAGACAGATAATGTAATATTGACATGAGTAAAATAATGATTGATAGTGAAGTTGTAAAAGTAAGAAGGTTCAATGTGTTTGAAAGTCACAGAACTTAGAAAAATGTAAGAGATAAGGAATGCTGATGAATAAAATGTGACAACTTGACACTGGCTATGCATATAGAAGTGAACCAAAGACTCTATTAAACCAGTCGCCTTAAAGAGTACAGGCTATAGAAATGTAAACATGGTTAATAAAAGTAACTTCTTAATTTAAATGTTTATCAAAGTGGCTATTAGAAGAAAACTAGATTTATACTTTATGACTTGCTCAAAATCATTGTCTTTCCTAGCACTGTCTCTAGTAAAATAGTTCTAGTTTAAACTATATTAGAGTGGATACTTCTAAAATTAGGTTCTTTTGGAATTAAACAAAAGGGACTGTGTTTTTTCCAGGGACTGCTGTAGATGTCACTTTATAACCAGACAGATATGGTAGTCAATATACAGAGGTTTTGTTTTATGGCCAGAACTAACATTTATTCAATCAATGAGAGAGGTCAAGTAGAGCAACACTACTTAGGCAGTGGGGAAATTTCAGAGCCTCTAAACTAGAAAATTAGTGTTATATTTCTCAGATATGCTACAGTTGTTTCCATAATGACCCTTGCTCTTCAATGAGAGTGTATAATGTTAGAATCAGAGGAGAGAAAAGCCAAATGGCAACTAATTTATCACCAGATTTATAGCCAAATTACAAAAAGATTGGAACTAATCAGGCCTATTTTTCAAAATGAGTAATGACACTCAGAGCCCCTTTGATTGTACAGATGTTTAGATTGTGGATGTCCTAAGAATTCTATAGGCTGTGCTCGTTTTAAATTTGAGATGAGATTGTTGGTGCCTAGGGTATCACAGCTCTAAGGGGAAAGTGTTCTGGGGAAGGAAGAGGAAAAAAAGAGTGTTTTTCATCATCACATTGAAAGTCATTGCGCTGAAAAAATGCCAACAAACCCTAAATAATTTTGTGTTGATTGTACTAAATTAGAATAGTGATAGCTATAATCATTTGATCCCCGAGGCATTAATGAAAATTCAGCATTATTTTATGTGGAATATGTATCATTACCCTTGAGTTTAGGAATGATTATTAGGAAGTCTGATTAAATCTGGAAGCAGTGACACAAGCTATCTTTAACCCACTAATGACAGGGCCATATTGTCATTTTATGATGAATGAATACAGTTTAGCATTTTTAGTACTTGGTGGGGAAAATAAGAAGCCTGCATTCATTTTCTTGATTAGACTGCAAAGTAGTATAGAGAAGCTCATAAGGAATGCTACTTAATGAAATATTATTCCTATTGATTGATTAACCTATCACAGCTTCCAGAACCCATAGGGCTGGATATCTTTATATGATCATAGATATTATTAAGCAACATTCTAGAGATCACAAATTTCTTGACGCAGGAGTACAAAAAATAAAATACTATCACTTCACATCTATATATTGCCCTTTTCAAATACTTTCGCATATACTTTATGGTTTTATTACCATAGTAATTGTTATGGTGAGTTAGACTTTTTACACTTGTTTTATGAGTAAGAAAACTAAAACACAATACAGTTTAGGCATTTGCCTAAAGACCCGTTAGATTGTCAGAAAATTCAGCATTGGAACCCCAGTGTCTTTGCTCCCAGTGTAATATATTTCTTTGGCCTTTGTAGAAATTTATTTTATAATTACAGACAAATGATTATCTTGAATGCTCTCTTTTAAAAAAGATTTAATCTGTGTTCACAGACAATATTAGAGATTCTTACTGATCAAATGAGTCACAGTCCTGATTTAATTTTTAGTGCTAGGCAAAACTCTTCCTCAAATCTAAAGCAATTTAGAAAAAGTTCTGATCCCCGCATAGCATCTGACACTCAGTAGTACTCGGTACATTTTAGTTCCTTTTCTTCTACTTCCCATCTCAATGCTGTAACTTTCCATGGTTTAAAGAATGAAATTATCAGAATCTTAGTTGACCTAACAACTATGTTGATTGCCTACATGATCTTATTAAGACTCTGTTCACAGGTGGCTACTCCATAACAAAGTATAAAAATTAGTGACAGTACAGCTAAACCCTGTTTTAAAATGCATGGCTAGAGGGAGTTAGTATTTTGTTTCCATCAAAGCCACAGTATTTCTACTAGAAACACAGTTTTGCAAATGAATGGCATCCCCATTCCATAATATTAGCATCATAACAGCATTATGTTGAATGGCTTGAAGTTAGGCAATCAGAGTCAAAGGTTTCAAGTTACAGGAGTCCTAGGGTCTTGCTTAGCATGTAATAGATCGGGTTCTTTGGGGGAAGATAAATGGAGAAATGAACCATTGTAATACAGTGAAATACATGGTAAAAAGAGTACATGGTAAAAAGGAGCAATAGTAGTGCCTAGGATACAAAAAAAAATTATCCTGGGCGTGGGTGAGAGGTTGGGAAAACTCTCTGTGAAAGGAGCATTTGCACACCAAACTAAACAAATCTTGTAATTATCCCTGGCACTTCCTCTCCCTTTCCCTGCAAATATTCAACCAATTACCAAATGATTGCCAATTTTACCTTTAATCATTTCTCTGCACCCTGCCCTTCTCTTCACCCGTCACTGACCTACACGGAGTTCTCATCATCTCGATTTAAAGTAGGTGGACTTATTGGGTACTTCAATTTCCATGCATATCACCCTCAAAACCATCATCCAGACTATTTAAAACCTTAAGTCTTAGCACATCTCCCCCTTAACTGAAACTCTTCAAGGGCCTCTTGCTATGTACAGACATTGTCTAAGTGATGATTCTGTGTGGTCTGGCTCTCCCTACCTCTGCAGTCTCCTCTCATGATGGTGTTTATGCTGCAGAATTATTTGTCATTTCAAGAACATTGCACTCCATTTCATGCCTTCATGACTTTTCTTCTTTTCGTAATGCTTTTTCATATCCTTCTCCCATAGGATACATTCTATGCATCAGCCAGTGTCCTCATCCAGTGTGATGTTGCTGTTTTCTCCCATCTCAAAACTCCACGGGATGAGGCGCACGTCTCTGCCTGTAGAACACCTGTGCATACTGCATCTCTGTATTTCCCATTAAGCACAATGCTTGGCACATAATAGTTGCTCAATGAATATTGGTTGATCTGCTCATGCGAATAACATGGATGGATAAGTAGGTAGTTGCTAGCACAACACGTGTAGAAATGACAAGGAGGTATAAAATCTAATGGCATAATGTATTCATTTTCTGTTGCCAAGCAACAAATTAGCACAAATGTAGCGGCTTAAAACAACATCCATTTATTATCTTACAGTCTCTATAGGTCACAAGTCCAAGTGGGATTGGATGGGTTTTCTGCTCATGGTCTCACCTTGATTGTAAGGCTGAAATCAAACTGTTCGTTTGACTGAATTCTCATCTGAAGGTTGACGAGGTAATAACTGCTTCAAAGCTTCCTCCGATTGTTGGCAGAATTTCTTCCTCTGGCTGTAGAATTCCTGGCAGCTTGCTTCTTCAGGTCCAGCAGTAGACAGGAAGTGCCTCCAGTGCTTCCAGCCTCTGCTTTTAAGGAATGCTAGGCCCTCTTTAAATGGGTAGGCTGGTTAGGTCCAACCCATATAGGATATTCTTTTTTTATTATTATTAACTCAAAATTTTTAATTAGGGACTTTCATTGCATCTGAAAATCCTTTGTTATATGCCAAATGTAATCATGGGAATGATATCCGATCGCCTTTGTCATATTCTGTTCTCTAAAGTCACGTCCAGATTCTGCCTGTGCTCAAGGGCCGGGGTAGGGGGTGGATTATTCAAGGGTGTGTATACCAGAGGGCAAGATCATAGGGCCCGTTTTAGAATTCTGCCCATCTCCCACAAAGTTTAGAATGACTTGACAAATAGGTTTATGTGGGTAAGTGGAAGAACATGAGGTTAGGAGGAAAGGTAGACTATGTCAGGAAATGCTGTATCTGGCCAGATGTTGTTTTAAGCCACTACATTTGTGCTAATTTGTTGCTTGGCAACAGAAAATGAATACATTATGCCATTAGATTTTATACCTCCTTGTCATTTCTACACGTGTTGTGCTAGCAACTACCTACTTATCCATCCATGTTATTCGTATGAGCAGATCAACCAATATTCGTTGAGCAACTATTACGTGCCAAGCATTGTGCTTAATGGGAAATACAGAGACGCAGTATGCACAGGTGTTCTACAGGCAGAGATGTGCACCTGATCCAGTGGCGTTTTGAGATGGGAGAAAACAGCAACATCGCACTGGATGAGGACACTGGCTGATGCATAGAATGTATCCTATGGGAGAAGGATATGAAAAAGCCTTACGAAAAGAAGAAAAGTCACGAAGGCATGAAATGGAGAGTACAATATGATGCAGGGAGTCACAACGGGTTAAGAAAGATGATGGTTTACAGCATAACTCTTTTGGTACTGGAAATAAGAAAGAGTTGAAAAATTGGAGGAGGAAAAAACGGGAAACATGGAAAATAAACAGGAGGTATTGAGGTGGCAGATGGAAAGTGGGGAAGGATTAAGAATTAACAGGACTTGATTACTGATGGATTGAGCAGAGGGTGAGGGTATATTCAAATTGAAAGTTTCTAACCAGCACCAGTAGGTGACCGAATCTGGAGTTGGTTTTGCATGTTCCTGAAAGACACCGACATGGTAACTATTTTGGGAATAGACGGTGAATCTCAAGTTCTTGCTTGTGTCCTCATTCTTGACTTGTCTTTCACTTGCCTTGTCTTGTTCCAGAAAGTATCTAGAAAGGCTTTCTACCTAGTACAATTCTGCTAAATACACACCCGTTGGCAATGATTTGGCATAATGCCTTTAGGGATAAATATTTTACCTTTCAATGGTTGATGAGCTAGACAGGATTATGCTTTCTAAAGTTATCTGAATCCATGAGGTTGGTAGCAGTTTAAAAGGACAGCGACCCCATTTTCAGTTCTGAATTCTGAATTGGATCCATGATCTGACAACTCAGGCTGTTTTGAATCTAGGCCATTGATGTGTCTAATACAATTAAATAAGGGTATGAAAACACAATGTTGCAATACAGGGAGGCAAAAGTATTTTTTGTTTGTCTTTTGTTCATATCCCCTAAGTAATTTCTGGACATCCTTTGCGATCTATAAGTTTATGTTTCTGGAAATATCTAATTTATCGTATGTGAACGATAAATTAGATATTTCCAGATATTTAGATGGGAAATATTTAGATATTTCCAGATATTTAGATGGGAAAAAAATAATATATCAGACCAGACGGTTATCTTTTCTTTTCTTAATCACATGATGTAAAATTCACAGCCTTCCTATTCATGTGTTTCGTCTCCAAAAATGTTTGTCTTATATCCAATGAAAATCTTTGGTGAATATAAACTTTCAGTTTAGAGATACAAATTTTTGCTTGTGTTGCTTCTTTGTTCATTTAAACATTTTTTATATCATTTAATTCAGTAAATTTTCCGTGGATTGATTTATTTCCTTTGAGTACTTAATATTAGAGAAGTATCTAAGTCTATGAAACTCACCCAAATAGAACTGAGGAATTTTGGAAACTGTAAGTCCAGTCTTTCTCTCCATTAGGTATCATGACGTGGATTTATGGATATCTAGTTTCTATTTCATCCAGTGATATGCTCCCTTACTTGTCAGACTTGTTTATTGTTAGTTAGATCTTAAAATGTAAACTATTTCCTCTGTTCTATAATACTTCTGACACCAGATGTGTGAGTTTTTCCACACCAAGCAATTCTCCAATTCTTGATGGGCCCTGACTGGATGTCTTACAATTTAACTCAATTCTGACACTGACTGCCTGGAGTTAATGCAGACCCCACGGGCTAACTCCCACAAGACTCGTGCTCTATCTGCCCCTCCCAACTTCAGATGACAGTTGCAGGTCCCAATTTGTCATCTGCAGTTCTGACCAAGTGGCTATAATTCAGGGGTCCTTACAACCCCTTCCTCAGGTTTGAGAATTTGTAATAATGGCTCACAGAACTCAGGGAAACATATTTACTGGCTTACTATAAAGGATGTAATAAAGGATACATGTGAAGAGGTACCTAGGGCAAAGTATAGGGAAGTGGCACTGAGATTCCATAACCTCTCTAGGTATACAACCTTCCCAGCACCGCTGTGTATTTACCAATACAGAAGCTCCCTAAATCCCATTGTTTAGGGTATTTATGGAAGTTCTGTATTTAGGCATGATTGATCAAATCATTGGCCATTGGTGATTAGTTCAATCCCCAACTCTTTCCCTCCTCAGAGGTCTTGAATATACAGCCAAGCCATCAGAATCAGAAAAGTGAGTAACTATGGAAATATCTGTGATTTTGGCCTCATGCAGGCAAGCTGGAAGGGTTATTAGGAGCAGATGGGGGCAGGAGTGTGAAAAAAAGTTCACAGGTCATATATCTACAAAATGTTCTTCTGGTGGTAGTTCTTACCTTCCCACACTGATGTTTTCTTTCATCTCCCAGGAATAAAACTCAATGTGATTTATTTTTCTTAAATACGCAAAAATTAATAAATGCTTTCTGGTTATGAAAGGCAGTGAATGTGAGAAAGTAAAGGTGGGTCACAAGTGACATAACACAAAGATTTGTACTAGGATTCAACCCTGTTAAGAGCAATTAGAAATCAGAATGACATTCTTTAAATAACAGTGCCATGGAGGAAATTCCCAGTAAATATCGTTGGAGCTTTGAAGAGGGTAGGGAGTTCCCTGGGCATCTATTGAGAACAGGATATGAGAGTTGAGAATGCTAAACCAGCTTGGGTACCATTTGTTTTGCTGAAGAGTTTAAATTAGAAGCCAATTGAGATAGTTGTTATTACTGACAAACTTGAAGAGGTTCTGGAAGTGGCAAAACAGCTAGGCCTGAGCTAAGTTAAAAGACATAGCATGAACAGCTGGGACAAAGACACAGCAAACTTGCTAATTAGTCTGGAGGAAGCCAATTGCTCACATATTTATGGACTGCTAATTGCTAAAAAGTTAGCAGCTTGCTCTGAGGACAAAAATAACAGCATGATAATTTATTGCATATAGTATAAAGTGGTCTCTGGGATATAGGCTACCTCAACTTTAAAAATATTCTATAGTTCTTAAAGTAAAAGCATACACTGCTATTAATAAAGATACACACTGGAAGTCAATTATTTCTTTTCTTAGATAGTAAGATGAGAAATTATAGTATATATCTTACTCTAAGTTGGGCATTTGTGCTCAGGATTTTATTTTAAAATACTAGTTCTCCATTTGAGTATCATTTCTCAGCCTATTTTAAAACATTTCCCAATAAAAGAGCTAAATAAATAATTTTAACATGTTTTTTATTCTAAATACTGTGAGATTTCCCCCAAAAATGCTCTTTTACAACCCAGTTATGTTTGTAAACAGAGAATGTGCTTAAAGAATTTTCCTCTACCTTTTGCAACATTGTGGGCATTCAGTAAGCATTTGTAGAAAGAAAGAATGAATGTATAAATGAACAGATGCATAAAGTACTGTGTGCATTAGAATGGTAGAATTTCACATTTTAAGGAACAGTAGAAAACATCTAGTCCCCTTTCTTTCTTTTATGGATGAGGAAACTGAGAGACTACTCTGGGTGTCTCACAACTGGTTAGTGGCAGAAACATGCCTGGAACCCATTTTTTCAAGTCAATCAGTCCAGCACTTTTTTCACTCGAAGTTAATTTTCATTCAACTTAAGAATGAATTACTTCTGCAGGACTGATTCTGACCTAAATCACATTAAATCAGCAAAGTCTGGCTTTGTTTATGGCTCAAACGCCAAAAGAGAGAAGTAAAGCATCTCTTAAAACAAAAACAAAGCCAAAGTAATTGCTGTATTTGGTTTTATTAAGGAGTGAAGTGTTCAAAGGCAAAGAGGGAAAAAAAAATTGGAAGATTTAATTTGAAAGCCTGAATGTCAGATTCGGTATAAAAAAGGTAAGCTAGCTCCGAGGAGCTGTAACTGCATCAAAGGAAAAAGCGAATTTCCTTTCCCAGCAAATCAATAGAAATTCATGTATCTACTGATTTATTTATCGCTTACATTGTTAACTGTAGTCCCCTAATTAGGTGGACAGCATACTTAGATACTGCATAACAATTATATACCGCAGGACAAATTTGATGAAGATGGAAATAAATACATGAATATTTAGACCCAGCAATCCCGCTAATGGTTCAGATACAAAGTAACATTTCTTCACGGGTAGAATTTATTAAGAAGTGGCTGTGAATTGTTTGTATTTCTAAATGAAGATGTGGTTGCATTACCAAAGGGTTGTTGATAATAATAATGGTACCGTCACTTATCAGGTGTGTAACTCTGCCTATGGGATTCATAATCCTGAGCCTAGTCTTCTCCTTTGTATAGATAGGTTTATAATGACACCTACCGCATGGGGTTGTTGTGAAGATTAAATGAGAGTTTGCATGTAAGGTTTTGCATAGTGCATGGCATATAAAAAGCACTCAATACATGTTAGCTCTTGTTATTGTTGTCAGCCACTCTAGGGGAGCTATATTATGTGAAACTATACTTTCATTGCTGCTGCACTGAAACCTCAGTAAGGCACTGTTTCCCCGCTGGTCTCCTGTGCAAGTTGCGGGTATGTCCACCTCAAGACCCTCCCTTCAGGGGCAATGGAATGTAGTTGAAAGATCTCTCTTCACTTGGAATTCAGAACAGTTGGTGCAAATCCAAAGTTCACAGGTACAACTGATGCTATCTATTCTAGAACTCCCTGCGAGGTGAGATTCATTCATTTGATCACTTTCTGGCTTAGCAAATTTATCTCTCGTAAATTTTTATGTCATTTTAATGGTCTCTAAAATTGAGACAATCTTACACATTCCACTGGGATGCTACGAGGATCAGTTGAAGGTTTATAGCGAAAGTTCTCATTTGCAAGCTCCATGGTGTTGAATAAGTATTGTTTATGGATATTCTCTAAAGGTCTACGTTCAATAACCCTATCAAGGCCCAGTGTAAAAGTCCCTTGTTTAATGAAGCCTCTCCTGAGTTCACCAACCTCCAAACATGTCAATTCTCCTTCTGCCCTCCTACTCCATTTCAGCTGATTTTCTTTGGTGCTCAAAGAACAAATGTATGTCTTGCAGAGCAGTAATTTATATTATTTGATTCCTGCTACTACACCTTCAGAACAAAGTATCCATATCTAATTGTCCTGATTGTTCCCCATAGTACATAACCTAGTATCTTGCTTATAGTAAGTGCTCAACAAATATTTGATTAATAAATAAACAAGCTTTCATGAGCCCATATGCAATACTAAGTTCTGTGAGTTTATGTAGAGATAGTAAAAGCAAATAAAGACTTAATTACAATTTTATTTCTAAAACAAGATGATCAAATTATTTAGGATTTGAAATCAATTAGAAATTAACTCATCCTTTATTCACTCATCCGTTATTCAGTAAGTAAACGTATGTTGAGCACATTTCAGATCCCAGGTACTGTGGTGGGTACTAGGAATTCAATTTAACACAAATAAATAGTTCTACCCCCCGGAGTTTGAAGCTTATTATTAATAAGAAATAGTAAGGAAATAAAACCAAAACTTGCTTTGGCAGACTAAACATTTAGACCCTTCCTTTTTAAAAAGAGGGCAATAAATAATTCTTAACTACTTTTTCTGTCCGTTGTTAATTCCAACAATTTAGTCACTGTTCACTTGTAAGAGTAAATTTAGCTACTGAGAGTGGGCCATGGACACCATTTTTTTCTGGTTAAACAAACAAACAAGCAAACAAAAACGCCTATAGCTGTTGGGTGAAATTTGCTTTGAATTATTTCTCATAATCACAAGTAATTGGGCGTGTCCTATTCAGCTAAAAATAAATATACAAAAGTACATTGATCTACTTTTCTTGATAACACATTTTGAAATCCATAGCTATGTTATTAAAACTTACTTTTCTTCACTTATTTAAAAGTCCAGAGGGCACAAGTAACCTTCAGATATTATTTCCACATAACGAGACAAAATTATTTAATGAAATTCCTGGACACATATTTGAATTGAAGTATCATAAACAATTCTCCATTGCCATTGGAGCCAGCCAATCTGATGCAAAATGAATTTCTCAGTTATTGTATTGTCTGGTAGGTAATTTGAGTGAAAGAAAAACTTTCTTCAGTTGTACAGACCAAGACTATTTATTATTATTGCCTGCACAGCAGCAGAAACCACTGGAATGTCACATTTTAAAGATGAGGAATGGGTTTTCTCAAGTAGCTTAACACTCCATGCTGCTTCCTCATTCCTGAACCCACACCCCTACCCCCACACACTCACCTTGGCCCCCCTCTAGACTTCTGCTTTCCTCTGCCTGTGGGGGCTGACAATCCAAGCAAATCAGGCTTCGAGTGCTTTTTTGCCACCTTTTTTCCATATGAGGTCAAAAGTCATGGAAGGAAAACACCCAAACTGATTTCCTTTTTGTTATCAGTTTGGTCGGAAAACTGGTGACACACTCAGACAGGTAATATGGTGAGAGTTGACCTATTTAGAATCATGTGGGCAGGACAAGTCTGGTCAGGGAAACCAATCCGGTATGACAAAGCACCCAGCTATTATCACTGATAGGCCTGAAGGAGGAAGAGGAGGGAACAGTTACTGGAATCGAGAGAGAGCTGTAGCTGTAACTTGCAGAGGGCTTCCCAACAGGGCCTGCGGACTTCAGTAGAGAAATGCAAGTGCCACCGACCTGAGGACTGGCTGGGAGGAAACCAGGGGCGTTAAGATCTCAATCTCACTTTTCCCATTCCCTGGCTTTCTGCTAATGCCTCCTGTTTGATTCAACCCAGAAAGATGAGCTTCTCAGAGATCAGGGTAGGGTGGAGAGTGAGTCCAAGGGCCAAACAGAATACCCTTTATACAGTAATGGACATACACCCTCTATGTAATAAGTGATATACATACGGTACATGTACTCACAGCAGAAAGCTCAGTCTCCTTCCCAGAAAGTTGGCAGGCATTATTCATTTTATATTTATAAAACCCTTTGGAGTCAAGCATTTTTATCCTCCTGTGATGTAACAAACAGATATTAATGTAGATGTATTCATAGACACCTTCCTTGTTGCAGCTCTCCAGCCCAATAACCCCTTTTTTTCATTGTTTCTAAACAGGAGGGTGTCTTTCTTACTGGAAGAGAGACTAAGTTAATCTGAATAACGAGTGAGCGAGAGACTGAGTGAGTGAAGTGGGAAGGCACAAAAACACACAGGCTGGAAATGGAGTAGGAGTTTCTCAGCAGTTTTAAGAGCTGAGGCACCAGAGCAGTTTAAAAGTATGAGGAAATTAAAGAAAGAGTGGGAAGATGAAGGCAGAAATCGTGTTCATTTAGACTGTGCATTGGGTTACTTTTAATACTTGAAGAAACTTGAGGGAAGAATGTAATTACTTTGAACACTTCTATTGGTTATTGGACTGCACTTTGGAACGAGACACAACTCAGAGACTAAGCCACGTGGTATTTGCATTTCTTAGGGTTACGCTCACTTCGCATTTATTTAAACTGAAAATTGAAGAGGTGAAATGTCTTGCCTAAGATCACACACTCAGAGAGTGCAGAACTATTACTCCAGCCCAGATTTGTTGAATTTTGATCCATTAGTCTCAATTCAGCTTTGGCTGAATTTACCTTTGTTGAATTTGTTGAGTGGGGAAGGATTTCTTTTAATACATGGTAAGTATATGGTACACCCTTCATAGTAGGAGAGATTAGTGCTTTATACTCCCTATGTAAAGAGGCTGGATTAGTAATGGTCAAATATCATTCAGTCCTTCAGATGAATAGTTCCATGAATAAGTTATGCTTTATTTTTTTGTATGCTATCAGTGCGTTCTTTAAAGAACTGGACTTATTTTTTCCTTCAGTCCATTTAGTCACGACATTGTTATTTTAAGAAAGTTGTTCTGATTTCTAATTGCTCTTAACCCTGTTTGAATCCTCTTACCCCTGTTGGAATCCTAGTACAAATCTTTGTGTTATGTCACCTGTGACCCACCTTTACTTTCTCACATTCACTGCCTTTCATCATCAGAAAGCATTTATTAATCAGGTATTTTTGCGTATTTAAAAAAAATAAGTCACATTGAGTTTTGTTCCTGGGAGATGAAAGAAAACATCAGTGTGGGAAGGTGGAAACTACCACCAGAAGAATAGCTTGTAGATATATGACCTGTGAATGTTTTTTCACACTCCTGCCCCCATCAGCTCCTAAAAACCCTTCCAATTTGCCTGCATGAGGCCAAAATCACAGATATTTCCATAGCTGCTCACCTTTCTGATTCTAATGGCTTGGCTGTATATTCTGTTTAGATTTCTTATTAAGACTGTCTACCTATCCATCTTGAATATGTGACACTATATTTTGCTATTAATTCAAGATTCAGAGATTTAAAAAAAATGGTTACATGGTGACAGAAATAACTCTCCTCAGACGCTGCATGATTCTAAAACAAAAATAAGTTTTATGTATTTTCTTTAATCAAAGATATATTAACATTCCCAACTGCCATTAGTGAAGTGCTTACGGAAACAGACTTTAAAGCCAAGCAGCCTGATTCTGAATTCTGCTGAGATACTAATTAGCTGTGGGATCTTGGACAAGTCACTGAAACTCTCTAGGTCTCAGTTTTCTCATCTGTATAAAAGGGTCAATGCTAGTACCTATTTCTTAGAGTTGTCAGGAAGATTTATGAATTAATTAATAAATAGTATTTAGGAGAGTACCTCACACATAGCAAACATTAGTAAATGTTGTCTGCTATTATCCACCCCCAACCTAACATGGTGATGCAAGCTTCATATTATTTTCAGTTAAGATTTATTTTTACTCAAGATTTCATGTGTGTGTGTGTGTGTGTATGTGTGTGTGTGTATGTATATACCATGTTTCCCCGAAAATAAGACCTACCCAGACCATCAGCTCTAATACGTCTTTTGGAGCAAAAATTAATATATGACCCAGTCTTATATTATATTATATTATATTATATTATATTATATTATATTAAACCAGGTCTTATATTAATTTTTGCTCCAAAAGACGCATTAGAGCTGATGGTCTGGCTAGGTCTTACTTTTGGGGAAACACGGTATATATATCCATATATATATATATATATATATATATATATATATATATATATATGTCTTAGAGAGTTGGCATGTGGCATAATATGAAGTTTGGCATATGTAAATTATATAAATATAAAATATGCATGTGAAAATTACATTGCCAGATTTTGGCTCATAGAAAAGATTTATTAAATGTGGCTACTGTTTTTAGAAGAAATTATCAGTAATGTTATTACTAGTAATTAGACAAAAGCAACAAAAAGGTAACGGAGTGTTTCATGTTTTATAAAAGGAGTACTGATTAAAAAGTCTTAAATTCAAATCTGCAAATAATGCTAAATTCAAGGTGTTTTGAAATTATCTTACCCACTAAACAAATTGCATTAATACATAATGATTATTTTATTTGCCCATTAGAATAATGATTGTTAGATTAATCACACCTACTCTGACTGCTCTGCGTGTGGTCGAAGTAACAGTCCACCGCGTCTGTCTCCAATTTTCTATGATGTCATTGACAGTTTAATAGAGCATCAGAACAGCATATGCTAAAGAGCATTACTGTGCTGGCTTGACATAATTCTAGTTCAAAAGTGAAGAATCTTGACAGTTTAGACAATTTGATCTTATTATCAATGCACATAGATATATCTCAGGCTATCTGAAAATTGAATGTAGATTTCTAACTTCTATTAAGTAGAGTAAACGTTAACTATATGAACAGAACTCTGAATCTCAGCAAACTAAGCCAAAAGAAGATTTTTGTTTTAGTATTAGTTTTATTCACTCAGATGGAGTCTAAGCAGCTAGGATCAGGAGAAGGGCAGTAAGGTCCTGTCATACACAGTTATGCAGGACCCAAACTGCGTAACTTTAACCCAAGTTGCCCCTTTCACATAGGGCTTTCAAGGTGGTAGTTCTAGGTGTCGAAATTCAGCTGGCAGACATACCTGGAAGTGGCAAACATCACTTTTGGTCACATTCCATTGGCCAGAAATTAGTCACAAAGTCTCACCTAGTTGCAAAGGGATATGGGAAATGTAGTCTCTGGCTGACTACAACTGCAACCACAATACCTATAACTATTGCCTTTGTTGAACAACTCAACCCTATGGAAGGGGAGCACAGATATTTGGTGGACAGTGAATGATCTCGGCCACACCCTTATTTCCATAGAGTTATAACAACAGAGTTATTCCCATTTTCTCTCTCCTCTCAATTCCTATTAAAGAAACAAATAAGGAGAAAGAAAAGCGCTGAATTGTGTGAGCTTATTTAGAATAAGAACGTTATTTCATCTACAATATCATTGTACCTCTGGTTCCTGAGTCAGAGCTTAGCCCTTATTAGCTATTCAGTAAGTATTCCTTGAATTATCAAATGAACACACGTTCTTCCCTCATTCTTCCCTTCTTTCTTTCCCTTGTATCTCCTTTTCCTTTCTTTCTGATCCCAAACACTTTCAGAGGCTTTATTTTCTGCTAGGCACTGTGATAAGTGGTGGGAGTCAAATTTAATCTTGTGGAAAAGACTTATCAAGGCAAGAATTAAGAAAAAGACATTGCTGTAAAGTATAACTAAATATTTGAAAATTGTTGGTTTCATTAAAATGTTTAACACTTTTAAGAAAGGCTGAATACTCCTCTTGAGTTCATTTGTCCGTGATGAATATGCCACTTTAGGGAGTTTAGACTCAGCTCCATATTTAACCTGTGCTAGTGAGACCCTAGTTTTAACAGAATGGGCCCAGGCTATGGGCTCCTGCATAGGTGAGACCACTTCCGCTCTGTGGCAAAAGCCCTTTTGTGCTTTGTTGGTGAATTGTAATGTAACCTAAGATCTATGTCGTGGTACACTGGGCACTTTAGAGGTCGGGGTTTTCTAGTTTGTTTTTCACAGAGTTTCAAGGTTCTTGATGTCTTTATGGAATTTAAAATGCTCCCATCCTACCTGCATCCTAGCCGTGTTCTTTCTGATGTTGATGATTATGATGGTACCAGCCATTTAATCAGCGGGAGAAATTTCATGTGCAGACACTGTACCAGTCCTGTTTATAGATATTATTTCTTTTATTCCTCACATCCATTCTATTAGATGTGTCTCATCGTATATTCAGAGATCTGGGAAATTATGTTCAGATAGATTTATAAATTGTCTAAAGTCCATGATCTTAGAAAGGAGCAAAGCCAGAATTCAAATACAGATGTGCTTGACCCCAAAGCCTGTGCACTCACACTCCAGCTGGTGATCATTTGTTTTAGGCTATTAAGGGTGAAAGATTATTTTATCCTCTTCTTCTAGAAAAATGTACACAGACCTTATAGTAACTTTTTAAAAATGTAGGATGGGGCTTCTGTAAAACACAGTATAGGGGTGCCTGCTTTTTTGCCGAGGGTTCAAGCACCCGAGGGTGTTTCTAAATGTGCTACAGGAATTCCAAGGACCTCTTAAATTGGGGGTATTATATTATTATGAAAATTAGGTCCATAGATGTTCAAGGTCTGTGATGTCAAGGGTAAATACAGTTGCCTTTTGTAATGGAACTATATAAGCACACACAAAACAGTACCTAGTAAAATCACTGATACAGAAGATAGATCTCTTCAGGAGCCTGCATTTTGTGGGGAGAGGAATCTCACACACACACATGCATGCATGTATGCACACACATGTATGCATACACACATGCACGAACACACACACATCAGATTTGGAACCAAGAAAACAACACTCAAGTGGGTGTCTGCATGTTTCCACTTGTGTGACCTTGAACAAGTCACTTAACTTCTCAACATATATTTTCTCATATAAGACAAGGGCGGTAACTGATTTCATAAGGCTATTGGTTATGTCAGATGAAATCACACTTATGAAAATATGTTGAAAACTGTGAAGTTATGATGCAAATGCTAGTTTTCATTATCTAAAATCATGGGTAAAGATGCAGGAGGAATCCTTTTTTTTTTTCATTTTTAGAATCCAATTTTCACATAAACCAATTTCATTCTTTATGATATTTAATGTGATGAGCAAAAGATCTTGTTGAAAGGGGAAAGACAAGTAAGATTAACTTTCTGTAAATTGTTTAAAAGGTTTATTATCCATCTCTTCATTGGGAAAATGTCTGAATGTGTTTTTCTTCATAGAGCCTCTGTCTGTAAACACCCATTGAGCTGCTGAGTAGTTTGCTCTCAGACAAGCTTTGTGCTTGGTGTGCGTTTTATATCTGGGATCATGATCTTATTTCCTTTCTTCTCTATTGGTTTACTTCACCAGATGCATCCTGGCTTTTGACACAGTTGGTGGCTATAACTTTTGATGGTTTTTCAAATTGCTGTCCCTCCACTTCTGAATGTTTTTCCAATATTTTTCTATTACAATGCAGGAGTTGCCATGATGTTCTGAACTTATGTGGTCATTCATTCACTCAACTCACATTGAAAGAGCACCTGATACCACCAGGTGGTACTCTGAGTACTGAGCACAGAGTGTCTGGTGACGTCACTAACAGAAAACAAATCCCTCACCTCAAGGAGCCTGAAGTGGAGTGGGGAGATGAAACACTCACACACACCCCTGTACAACAAGTATAAGGGGTTGAAGGGTGCCCTTCAAAAAGATATGTCCCCCCAGGACCCATGAATGTGACTTTATTGGGAATGAGGATATTTGCATGTGTAATTAAGTTAAGGGTTTTGAGTTGAGATCGTCCTGAATTATCCAGGTGGGTCCTAAGTCTAAAAAAATGTCCTTCTATGAGACAGAAGAGGAGAAGACGTAGAGACACAGGGAGGCCATGTGAAAACAGAGGCAGAGGTTGAATGGCGCAGCCATAGGAACGCTGACAGACAACAGGAGTTGAAACAGGCAAGGATCGGAGCGTCCTCTAGAGCCTTCGGAGGGAGTGTGGCCCTGCTGACCACGTCTGGCCTCCAGAACTGTGAGAGAATAAATTTCTGTTTTTCTGAAGCCACTGAATTTGTGATAATTTATTATGGCAGCCCTAGGAACCTAATGCGATAAGGAACAGGATAATCTACACAATGCATAAAATTACGTACGAGAACCAAAGTGCTGGGAAAGTTTAGTGTAAAAGTTCACTTCTCGTTGGCAGGATGGTCTTTACTGTACAATCCGTCTGGAAGCATTAATTATGAAAATACTGCCTGGTGTGCGTCAGTTATATTTACAATAATAAAATTGCAAACAACAAGCTAAGCACAAATTATTTCCTGCAATTTCAGTTTTATGTCAACATCCTATGTTCAAGTTCATTTTAAATTGCCATTTCATGAAACAAATGCCAATTGCTCGTGGAACAATGTTTTTCAAACAGGAGAAATGTAGCACGCTGCCCACATCTATCTGCAGCGTAACTAAAATCACAAACAGAAATGAACTCTGGGTTTCCACAGTCTGTATAGCTTATTAGGCAATAAATGCTTCTAAACTTGACAGAGGTCAGGCGGACATGGATCTAACACTACTGAAACCTTACACAAGGGCTGGCCCTATCCTATAGATCCCACCAATGATAACAGAGAGAGTAGACTGGGAAATTTGGATGAAGTGGTATCTAGTCTCACAGGCTGGAAAGCCAAAATTACCTTTAGGTACCCGTAGTTGTCGTCTCATGGGTTAGGGAGTTTCATGGCAAAGTGGGTGTTGTTTGTTGGTTCTGGCGTTGGGATTTGAGTGGTGATATCCGTTAATCAATGATCAAAGCCACCAAGGCAGCACTGTATTCCTTAATCAAAATGATGCCACCATTTCCTTGAGTTCTCAAAAGAGCGGAGAGAAAGGTACAATCGTTAAAGGTACAGGTAATTTTTATGTGCCATGAAAGTTTAAAATATTAACAGTTTCATTTATTAGTTTTGTCTGGCTTAGTTGATGGTGACTCCCTATGGTCACTGGATGAAATAAGATTTTTGGCCCCAGGAGATCCAGGGCAGTGGGAGCTTTCTGCAAGGTTGCCACGTCTGTGTTAAAATTAATACAACAGCCCTGATGGAAACTTCTAGGCTGTATCAGGTAAACGTTTTCTATGTATTTAGCACATCAGTTTTCATAACAACCAGGAAGCAGGTATGTGATTATTCATATTTATTTCACTGCTGAGGTCACTGAAGCTTAGAGCAGTTCAGCCATGTATTCAAGGTCATACTCTAGAAATGGGAAGAGCCAGGATTTGAACCCCAGCAGGATGACTGTACCATCTGTTAAGCACTGCTGGTGGGTAGGGATGGTCTGCTGAGGAATTATTTAGTATCCAGAATATGAGGAATGTCTACGCTGATGTCAGGGGCTGACTTGTAAATCGGTGGAATGAGAAATGAAAACCCCACGCTTCCTTGTGTTGAAGCTGAGGCCTTGTATACATAGCAGGGGTTAGCGGAATATTCAGGCAGCATGAGAGATGCAGACGAACACAGATGGAGACTCTTCAAACAGAGATCCATACTGAATTTTAATGGTGCTCTTCTACAGAACACATTTGCAAAATGGATCATAGTGTATTCATACGTTCCTTTAGCTTGCCAAATGTGAGATGATTAAGAAACCTGTTTGTACTTTAAATATTCTTACCATGTCATGAATATTTCAAATGTATGTGTCTGCAATAAATATTGGTCGAATGAATATGAATGTATATACACAAACATACATGAAGCAACATGCACACATACATTTAATTTGACAAATATTTGTTGTATACTTACTGAATATAAACTTGGACTAGGGAGTGATGGAAGTACACAGAATTCTTTTCCCATGGAGCAATTTAAGGGGAGATGAGACGTTCACCATTATTCTGGTGGTGGTTCTCAAAGTGTGCTTCTGGCCCAGCGGTATTGGCACCACTTGGAGACTTGCTGGAAATGCAGTTGTTTTTTTTGGTTGTTTTTTTTCAACCTACCCTTGACCTCCTGAATCAGTACTCTGTGGATAGGGGTTCCGATATTTATGTTTCTAGAAAGTCCTCAGGGGAGTCTGATGCACATGAAGGTGTCAGGGCTACAGGAAAGCTTTAATGTGCTAACGGGAGCCAGAGTTTGCTTTCAGCTGGGGACATTTGCGAAGCCTTGAAGAAGGAAGTGGTATTTGAGCAAAGTCTTAGAGGACAAGTAGATTTCGCCTGATAGAAATGGGTAAGAAGGGGAATCAAATCAAAGAGAAGCGCATGAGTCAAAATGAGCTTGTTTGGCTCAGAGTGCAGGCTGCCTATGGCTGAAAACCTAGATGGAGGTCTGGCAATGGAAGGCCTGAATGACATGCTTGTGATGTAGACACTACTCTGAAAGCCATCGGGATTCATTGAAGACTTCAGGGAGGGCGGGGCAGCAGTGTGGTCAAAGTTCTTTTCTTTTTTTTTTTTTTGTACCCAGTGAATGTAATTCAGCAGATGTCCTGAGCTAATAGAACTTCACAGTCTTCAATCAATCTTTCTCCCCCATTAAGTACATTTAAATGTTAAGAATTATTTATATGTCTTGGCTACAGCCATGATAATCTCTGTTCTTCCTTGACTACTCTGACACATGCAACTTAATTTCAGTCACTCAGCGATGCCCGTCTCCTCTTTCTGTCTCTGTCTCTGTCTCTGTCTCTGTCTCTCTATTATAGGGAGTCACACAGCTGCTTTTGAATTCAGCTGGGCTTTAAGAAGCTGTGTAAAGACAAAGAAAACGGTTGCTCCCTGCTTGTGCTTTCTTTGTTGTTTGGCAATGGGAAGGCTGTGTATCCTGCTGTGAAGTAGTGCAGGGGCCTCTTCCAATCCTAATTGCAGCATCTCCACCGTTAGGCATCATAAAAGAGTTCTCTGGAAGGGAAGCGATTCTGTCCCCATCCCTGGGGACGTCTCCTCCGTCTAGCGTCATGAGCACCTGTGTGGCCACCCACCTTCTTTTTCTTCATTATCCACTTGCGTCATCTTTTCCTTCCCGGGGTCAGCCTGTGTATCTCAATCCGTCCACACGCTGGATGAGCTCATGCATTCACCGGGTTTCTCCTTGCAGTTCTCATTGTGCCTTCTTTTGTTGGCATAATTGATCCTCTGCTTTGCAAGAGCAGGTGGAAGAATTGGTTTATTGCTTAAAAAAAAAATCTTTCCTCTTCTCTCTTTTATTGCACCGGTGTTTAGTCAATCTTTGGTTCTTTCTCTATTGACAGATCTCTTTGTGTATTTATCATGCTGGTGGTGAGTGAGTCCATGCTGGGTTTGCTGTTGAGTGAGGAAGGTGACAAAGCCCCCTGATAAAATAACTGTGATTCCTAATGTTCAAGTGGAGGAGGGACTGAGTCAGGAAGGTGGATTTACTGCTTCTCATTTACCTAACCTGCTGAAAGGCCCGTTTAGAATGATTCCATCTATCCTCCCCGAATTTCTAATGGAATTGGAAAGTAGAATGGCAAACTGTGAAAGTTGTCTTGGGCACATCTTCTCTAACACTCCAGGATCTTTGTTCCACATATTTGCTTTCCTTAATTTTGGACTTTGTTTGGGCGGGTGGGGGGCGGGTTGAATTTGCTTAGTTCAGGACTTTAAAAGTCATTTATCCAGTGTAGTTTTAAGTGATCCAGACACTAGATTTCTTTTATATATTTTGAGGAGCCTTTTACCTAGTAATCACTTTGTTAATTGACATGAAATTTCATAAGGTCTCAAGAGGACATTTGGTGTCCACCAGAGATATCAAACATATTTGTTTCAGCACAATATGCTTTTCTCTTCCATCCAGTAAAATAGGAAAAATAATCATCATCAACAGCAGCAGCTAAATATGATAGTTAATTATTACAACATTGTATAGTTCCAACAATTGAAGCAAAGCCATTACCTGACATGTTCCCTCATCTATTCAGTTCCACATCTAGCCCAAGGTTCTATGTTGGATTCTGTGAAGTTAATAAATGGGAATGGGATATAATTACTAGCTTCCAGAGGTTGAGAACTGAGTGAAAGAGATTGACAGAATATATGTATATTTAAAATCTATAGAAGCCCTTTACAGGAAATATGAAGAATTGAAGATTTTGATAAGTAGAGACGAGGAGAAAGGACATTCTAGGCAGAATAAAAGTCATAGAAATGGAAGAATTCATGGAGAGTTTGCGAGTACTTCAGAGGCACTGGAGACGATGAGAGGTGGCAGAGTGTGGTTTGAAAAGGTAGATTGGGAAAGCAAAGGTGACAAAGGATTTAATTTGGCAAGCAGTGAGGAACCGTGGTTTTGAGCAGAGGTTGGCAAACTAGCCCATGGACTGAGTCCAGCCCACTGCCTGCTTTTGTCAATAAAGTTTTATTTGAACATGGCCATACTCCCTTGCTTATATGTTTATCGTCGATGGCTGCTTTCATGCTACAATGGCAGAGTTGAGTAGTTATGGCAGAAACCATCTGGCCACAAATCTGAACATATTTGCCATCTGGTTCTTTACAGAAATTTTTCCGACCCTTGATACACTTCCTTCAAGTACAACATTCTTTGGAGCTGGTACGGGCAATGTATAACCATAATGGACAGTCGTTGAAAACAGATGTTTCTAGAGCAGCGTTTTGCACTTAGAGGCTCAAATATTTGAATGTATGAGTGAATATTTTATGTAGGTCTCATGGTAACAGTGGAGGTATTTTTTTTCTTTCTTCTTTTTTTGGACAAAAAGCCACTGTGAGGTGAGAGGAGTCAGAGAACAATGTCCCTTTTGGTCCACGTTCTGCTTTTCTAGGGAAAGGCATCTATAAACATCTAGGCAAGTTTGTCACCAGAGCTGACTCACAGAGGCGGAAGCTACAGTGATGGGAAAGGTCACTTGGGAGAAATGTTGAATGAAACACCCCGTGAGACGCAGAATGGGGTGGCAGTGGGAATGAGAGAAACTTGGGGAACTTTGGCCCTGGCACTTCAACATTCAAGGCAGTCCTGCCTCGGTTTGCGTGAAGTCCCTACCTTCTCTCTGTCTTAGCCCGAAGCAGGTTCTGAAACATGACACATTTCTTACAAATGCTGTACTCAGCGCTTCCTTCCTTGCACGTACTATCAATTATTTACCAGTTGCCGACGGGGTGGGGAGGGAAAAGGACGTAATTAATCCAGGGTTATTTGACACATACAAATTCCTTGTTTGGCTTTGTTTCATCGTCAACAATGTCTTTGGCTCTCCATGGATGACATATAGTTCATTCGTTTATACTTCGTGATCTTTTAAAAATAATTTCTGCATGGTTAACTCAAGGGTTATGACGTTTAGCTCACATCATATAGCTTTGTCAGTTGTTGGTGGCAGAGCATATATTCTGCCTTTCTTTTACTCAGTCGTATGACTCAGGTCCCACGTAAAGCCTGTGCCTTCCTCGCGTGTGCACTGGCTGAAAATGCACACCTATTCTCCCTTCTTCCGTCACTCCCTTCTTTTTTCTTTTTTTTTTTTTTTTTTTAATAAATGTGGTATTTATAGCTGGAATGACTGTGGGATTGCTAAATGGGCCAGCATGGCACAGTAAACAGGTGGTGATATATTTATTAAGCACTTAGAAGTTAAACTTCAAGAGGGTTTCCAAGCTAATTGGTAACCCGACTGGGGATGGTCAGTGGAAGGAATTCTGTAGATGTTTAGGCATCTATATAAGTGCATTTACAATCTACCCTTTATTTTAAACAAGACCCTTGAAGAATAATTGAAACATGGCTAAACTTCCCCAGGGAACCTGCAACAATGGCGAGGAAAATTCCCCAGGGGCCTGGTCCGCTAGAGACCCCAAGGATAAGAATTCCCCAGATCATATGAATGATGGTGGGCTTTTTATTTCATTTTTATCTTCAAGGAACAAGAATGAGAAAGGAAAGGCAACACAAACAATTCACGTTAAATAGAGATGTATAAACATCTTCAAGTAGTGGTAGCCAAAGCACCGTTGGGTTTCATGTGTGAGAGAGAGAGAGAGAGAGAGAGAGAGAGAGAGAGAGAGAGAGAAGAGGTGGCTGATATATCATGCTATAGGCTATATTCTGTGGATTCATAGTGATTTTCTCTTTAGTTCTCCATATTCCATCTCTAGTACCTTTCCAACAAATTACTTACATGCCCACCTGGTTTTGTAAGCACATTGTTCTGATTTGGAGTCACTGGAATGGTTGATACAAGGCTTGGGCCTGTTCATTTATTGTGCAGTTTCAGGGGGGCATCCTGGTGTAGTGTGGGTGTTCTCAACCATAACACTGAGAAAAGTTGTGGGGATTTGTAGCAACATGTAATTCTTTTCTTTTTCAATTGGTGTGGGTTTACAAAACTCATGCTCTAGTCTTCCATCTGCTTCCTGCAGGGGGGGGGGCAAGGGCAGGGGAACTGGCCCCCCAGAACCCTGGCTTTGTCTGAGGCTTTGCCTTCTCTATGAGCATCAGTCTTCTGCCGTGAAGAAGAGGGAGGAGAGTGACAAACAGCAGAGTAGCAGAAGGGGAAAACAGAGGAGAAGACTTCAAGAGGCTTTGCCCTCTCTGAGAAACAGAAACAGAACAGAATCTGTCACATACGATGGGGAACCTGGTCCCCTGGTGACCCCAACCCCAAGGATAAGAACTGGTTCCTCCTTAGGCTCTAGATTGTTCCACCTGGGAAGATTTAACTCACCTCTGTGTCACACTTAGCAGATGGAAAATGTGACCTCTGCCACATGGCCATGTATTCATAATTCACTAGAATGTGCTGGTTTGCGTGTGTGGGCTCCCGCGGCAATCGGCGCCCCACCAGCTCCGGGCATTGTTGTTCTTATTGGACTCCACAGTCTTTTTAGCCTTTGACACACTGCAATTGGGAGACTGGAGAGTCATTAAATTTTATGGATCCCCATCATTTTATGGTAACATACAGTCTTTACACAATTGATGCAGCATGTTCACAGTTATGAGAAAAAAAGAAGAAATTTTAGCTGATGCTGTTACATTTTATATATCATATAAACGCATACTGCTCGATATAATCATTTTTGTGACTCTAAAGTAAAAAAAAAAGAAATGTTCCTATACTATTACTGATTCTCTAAGTTTTATTTTGAAAAGAAAATACCTCGCGTTCTCTTCTACCTTAATGTAGTAGAACCATAGATCTTTCCATATTCTTTTTCATTTTGAAAGAAGTGATATCAGGCCTTTGAATGAGACAAGCTTTTGTCTATAACTCTCTGGCATTCAGACCTGTCTTTTCCTTTCCTTCTTGGTCTTTAAGGAGCTACGGGGACCTACAGAGACACATTGTTTCTTCAATAATTGTGATCGTATATTTTCACTTTGAGTTCCTCCAACTTAATTGGTGAAGAACTTTGTCTTCCTCCATCTAAAACCTACTAGTGTTGTTTTGATATGATATGAACCGAAAAGAACATTTCTGGACACTTAGTTTATGCCAGATTCTATTCTTAGTTCTGTAAATGTCCTCACATTTATTTTTATTGTCACAACAATCCTAGGAGTCAGTCCTCTTTTTATTCCCATTTTTCAGATGAGGAAACTGAGGCTTAAAGTGGGTACTAAGCTTGTGGCTAAGATCTCAGGAGCCTAAATGCCTGGGTTTGGAGCCTGTGGGAATTTGGCCTCCAGGGGCCTTTGCCTACTTTTGAGTTCAACGGGCTCATGGCTTCAGCCCCACTTTCTACTTTGGGTTTCTGCCCTCTTTCTCATTTATGAAGATGTTTATCTTACTTTGAAGGCAGCATGTACTTTCTCTTTTTTTTTCTTTTTCATTAGTCTGTGTTTGGTGCAGAGTTGGGGCCTCTAATAATGAACTTAAAAGACTACTTTGCCTGGAAATCCCTTCCTCTTTCTTATTCTACAGGGTATGCATGAAGCCTGGGACACAGATGAATCTATGCAATATTAAGCACTTCATAAATATGTAAAAAATAAAACAATATTATTCGTGTTTCCATACTTTATGGATACCCTTTAAAGGAAATTTTCCTAGGATTTAAGAATAAAAATACCATGTCCCCAAATTTAGATTGGCCCACGGAGAAGGGAGAAAGGCAGAGAAATGGAAGGATGAGTGTTATCGACTGGTGAAATTATTATGACAAATTAATTAAACTGCACTATATATATTGAGACTGTTCTTGCTAGCTACTCTTCATGTATTACCTCATTCTTCCTCAGAACAACTCTGCCCAATAGATTTTATAAGCCCACTTCACAGACACACAGGTCCAGGGAGGTCAATTGACTTGCTCAAGGTCACTGAGGCACTCTGGGCTGGGTGGGATTTCCAGTCAGGTCAGGTCTAAAGCCCTGGTTCCTTCCCCCATTTGTAGTCATGCTGCCTCCTGCAGTAATATTCTATCCCTTCTCTCATCCACCTCGCAAACCCACCCCAAAGAGAATGACTTAAAAATATTTTTTTCCATCTTCTAATAATGCATTTTAGAAGAATTTCTCCCTTCAGTTCATGGCCTATCTCAAGTCCTGGTAACCCTTTCAGGGGAAGATTTGTATCTGATGTTCTCTATGTTTCCTGAACCACCTTTTTCTATAGGTGGCCATCTCTATGGACCCAGCCTAGAGGTGTCCTGCCCCTTTAAGTTCTCTTTTATACTTCCTGTTTTCTAGGCCATGAGTCTTGGCCCTAACTCATGTACTGTGCCTTTGTGTTTCTATTTAAATATTTTGCATGTCTGTATTTTATCATCCCAACTAGACAGTTAGTGTCTTTAAGGAAGAAATTGTGAATTTTCCATTTTTTTTACCCCAGGCCTACTTTATAGTTTATGAAATGAACGTCTAACTGTGGGATCTCGGTAAAATAGAATCATTTAGAGCAGGGGTGTCCAAACTTTTTTCAACGTTTTTTTTTACCAAGTGCCAAATGCGGTAAAATACACAAACAGCTGGGCCACTCACTCGAGGTGAAGTACGTATTGCCTCACCTGGTTTATTTAAGTAAACTAAATATATTTTTGGAATTTGCTGCGGGCCAATTAAAAATGGATTGCGGGCCGCAGTTTGGACACCCCTGATTTAGAGAGTTAATCAAACAATTTTCTCCAAAGTTATGGATAACTGCAGTTCATTTTGCTGTCATTTTTATATTTAGTGATAAACTGTTCATAGTCCCACATCCACTTCAGCCTCACAGTCCAAACTAGAGATGGGTGTGAGGCCCTGGGGAGCTCCTGGTGACCCTCCCTTCCTTGTTTCAGCCCCAGGTCTAAGGTGGGCAAGATGGTGCCCTCCTGATGCCTCTCCTCCCGGGTCTGACTTGCTTTTAGTTGTCGTTGACTGTCCAGTGTGCCTCCTTACCTCCAGTTTATCTCTAGTTCCTCGCTGACTCTTTAAAGTCTGGGCTAAGAATTTTCTTTTTCCTAGTTTGTTCCTTCTCTTGTTTCTTTTCCTTTCCTCATATTCCATCAATTATTCAAGGGTAGAGGTAAAATGTGAGGCTGAGCCAGCAATCCATCTTACTAGAAGCCTATTTGAAGGTTGTCTCATATATAAGGGGGCTAGAAATAGGGATTGAGAGTTTGATTCCAGTAGGAAGGCGAAGCGTCAGTAATGATCCACCTTGTAGTGTGTTAAATAGACTCTGGCACCAACTAAATTATTTCTGCAAGACGGACGTATTTTGATCAAAGTAGACAAGCAGGCAAAGGGATTTGCAGAATTGTGCTTCCTGGCCCACAAGGCTGCTAGCAACTAGGTCTTGCGCAGAACCCTACACTCGCGCGCCCTCTTGTGACCACATATAGACATGCCTCACTTTGTGTGCTCAAATTAATCCAGGCAAGAAATAGTATCTTGATGTCAAGACCGTGTTTCCAACTCATGTTTTAATCTACAATCTATTTGGTCACCGCTTATGTATTTATTTTTTATGTTCATTTAATTTTGGATTATCTGTGATACAGTGGTAAGGTATTACGTGCGTTTTAAAAATACAACATTTAAAAATGCCATCCAATGGTATTTAAAGTAGTAAGAGTAAAGGAGAGGGAGGAGGAACCTCGGGAAGGAGGAGGAGGATGTGTTCAAAGCTAAAACAAATCAAAATTAGCACTTAATTCTAAAACATTGTTTCTTAATCAAACGACATGGACTGTTACTTCCAAATGCTTTAATGGGTTGCCACTGACTAAAGGAGGAAATTAAATATTTCGCCTGAGATACAAGGCAGTGCATGATTTAACCCTTGCGTACCCGAGTCCAGAGTCAACCCTACAACTTCCCACCTTGAACGTTGTGCTGCAGAAACACTGAACGATTCCAATACCCTGAGTATAGATGGCAACATCTCTCACAGCTGTGCCTGTGTGCTCTGTGTGTTCCCTCCGTCTGGAGCATGTGTCCTGTTAACTATGCTCATCCGTTAAAGTCTCAGCTCAAATGTCACTCCCTCTGTGAAGTTTAGTCTTGATTTCCCCGGGGAGGCTGAAACTCTGCTTTCCCCTAAGTTCCCATAACACTTTATATTGAGTCCTTATAGCGTTATTGGTCATTCTCTTTCTCCTCTCTACACCCGTGTACTGAGGGCGGAAACCATGACGTTTCATATTTCTAGTCTAGCTTAGAACAATACCTGGCACGGGGGCCAAAGATGTATGTGTTCAGTGGCATCATTCCCATTTTCTGGAATGCTGAGCTCACACGAAGCTATCAAAAGTTAAAATCTTTTTCATGTGATGCTGGTATTTCTGACTCCTCTGAAAAGTGAGCTTGTGCTACAACTTTGCCTTTTAAATCATCACATACTTTAGTCTTTCCTCTTAAAAAAAAAAAAGACAAAATCACTGTCAATGACATTACAGAAGAAACCCTGGGAACATGTGACTAATATGGAAAACAATACATAATAACAGCAGCCATTTGTCCGGTGGCTTAATTTTATGTTATGCCTTGAATGAAGCACTGTTTACAGAAAAACATGCAGTTGTTGCCCGGTTAATAGTGACATTAACCGGGCAACAATTAATGCATGGGGAATGACCTCAGAGAGACGAAGTCTGGGTGATGCCTGCCATTTGTAAAGTACGGTGACATATTCCATTTTTACACACTCGCTCATTGCCAGGCTTTATCTGCATCATCACAATATATCTTTGCCACCAACAATATGATGTAGGGACAATTATTCTGTATGTCTACTTGCAGATAAAATTACGGCTCAGAGAGATTACGTGACATAGTAAGATTGTTCAAATAGTAAAAAGACAGAGTGGAACTCAAAATCAGGCATTCTAGTTATAGAGACTGGCCACTCTTTAGGGCAGTGGTTCTCAACGGGGGTGATTTTGTATTCCAGGGGATTTGGGGCAATGTCTGGAGTGGTTTTGATTATTAAGCTAGGGGAGAGGGTGATACTGGCATCTAGTGGTAAAAGCCAGGAATGCTTCTAATAAACACCTTACAATGCACAGGACAGTCACCGCAACAAAGCATTATCCAGCCTACGTAACATATCAATAGTGCCCAGGTTGAAAAAGCCTGTTTTATGGGAATAAACCAGGTAGAAAGTCATGGCAACTGACTTTAGAGGCTAACCAACCTTCATCTTTGTTGCTTTTGTCCTAATGCCTTTTTTTAAGGCTCATTTAAAATAGAATCCTAACCTTTCTGGAGGCCATTTTTATTTAAGTGATTTTCTCACAGTGCCAACCTAGAATCTGTAAATGCAAAGTACCTGTCACTCTTTATGTTTCCCTTTGTGGCTCCATCCTTTAAATAACAGGTACTGTTTTCTTCTCCTTAGCCAGGCTTGAAACTTGGTTTCATTTCCCCTTTTGCATGATTCTTCCCACTTCCCCCATCGCTGCATTCTCTCCAATCGATAACTGAATATTGATGACCTTTCCCTAAGCTGATCTTCACAATTTATTCCTTTTTTCCCGGCCACAGCTCTGACCTAGGTCTTCTTCCTGTCTTGTGACATTACTGTAATTGACTTCCAGCTGTTCTCCCTGACTCCATCGTTTTCCACATTCAATATTACCTTGTGCAACCATCCATTTCCCTAAACTATTTTGCCACATGTCCTTTGGTAGTGCCCTGCAGCCATTGGGAAAGTCTGATTGCATCTAGTATTTAATGCTAAGATCTGAGCCACATCTGTCTTTCCAGGCCTGTCATCTTCATCTGAAGTATCTCCTCACCCTTTCTTGAATATTCCATGCTCATTCCTGTCTCCTTACCTTTGCCCAGTCTGTGGTCTCCAGGTGGATTGTCCAAGCTCCTTTCCACCTATACAAAGATTTCACATCCTTATGACCCAATCACAATCATCTATCAGGTTGGTGTAAAAGTAATCGCCTTTTTTGCAATTATTTTTAACCTTTTAAACTGCAATTTCTTTTGCACCAACCTAATACATTTTTTATTCTTCCTCTTTTCTATACCACACATGTTGGCTAAATCACATGCTTTCCCTTTGTGTTTTTATTTAAATATTTTATATGTTTGTGTTTTATTGCTCCAACTGGACAGTTTTGTTCAAAAGAGAACCTATGAATTTTTCATTTTCTTTCCCAGTGCCTGATATCATAGCTTATTGAATAAAAATCTAACTGTGGGATCTGGGTAAAATGTAACCATTTTGAGAGTTTATCACCTATATAATGGTAAAAAGGACATTTGTCTTCTATAAGACCCATTAATATCCTCCCAATTTGAAAGATAATCCATGATCTGTAAGTACAATTTATAAACAGTACATGAACATAATGAAACCAAAGTGGAGAGAGTTTATATATTATATTCAAAATCAATATGTTAAGGGATTTCCATAATTGTTACTTAAGCCAATATAAACAAGTGAAAAAATATTTGGTAGAGTGGAAAATAGTAAATTTAAAGGGCAATGGGGAAAAATGGGGTAATTAATATTCTATAAAGGGAATGGCTAGACAAAATAAGAGTTATATTTCTTATGTCATTGATAGTGAATTAAGCCATTTTCAAATTAAGCCACTGATTTTTATCAGTGCATTTGCCATTAATTTGACCAACTTGTTAAACCTGATTGTGATACAATTCTACTTGCTACTAGAAGATAGAACATCAATGATAGTATAGTTGGGATCTCTCTGCTACATTACATGATTATAACTTCTGTGAATCAAATTCAAATTCCTCAAAGGCTATTTACGTTCTGCTCCCCTCTAATTTTACAGGTTTATTTCTTAGCATTTCTCTTTACACTGTGTTCTGCATGCCAATCAAACTGGATACCAAGTACTTTCTCCCTATGTTTTTCCATCTCCACCACCTCTATTGTTTCTTCCACCCAGAAAGCTCTTCCCAATAGTTTTCCCCAGTTAAGCCTCTTCCTGACACCACCCCCATATCACCTACACCATCAAGTCACTTTCCCTGATCCCTAGAAATACACCCTTCTCTAAACTTCCTTACCCACTTATTACTTTTGTCTTTTGTGTCACTTATCTTTATACTATATCCAATCATGTAAATGGGCATGGCACAACTTTCTAATGGACAAGAGTTCTTTGGGGAAAGAATTGTCTTCAGTGCATCTTTATTCCCCTGAGCCCATGCAAACCCATCGCATTAACTGCAGAAAGGGCAGAGGTTGAACTGGCTTTGATGCCTAGATTCAGAAACTTTGGTCTAATTTCAGGACCCATTCATTTATATTCCCTGTCCCCTCTCCTCTTCTTTTTGCATTTTGGTTTCTTTCTTGCAGACTTGCTATCCCCAGGGGAGCTGTGGCTTTGGCAGATGCAGGCTTACATACTCACAGCCATATGACCAGAGAGCAAAGAAAAGCTTCCCATGCCAGTTGCACTAAGAAAATAGGGAAAGGCTTTGATCACCTTGGCTTCAAGCACGTACTCACCCCTGGTGCAGTGTGGTGATTGGCCTGGCTGGGGCACAGGCCCTTCTCACAATCATGAAGTCACGTCTGTTAGACGTAGGGAAAGGAGTACAGCTCGGGGGTCAGGCATCTACACAGTCTATGAAGTGATCCCCCTAATAAGTCCAGAGCCCATCTGGCACCCTACATGATCTTTACAACATTGTTGATTATATTTTCCATACTGTATTAACTACCAATTTCTATTTCTTAATACCTTCACATTTTTCACCTTGTCCCCAACCCCATTCGCATCTATCGCCCTGATAGATCTAGAATGTCAACTATAACTAAATATACAGGTATATATGCTCACAGGATGTGGAGCACAGCATAGGGAATAGAGTCAATGGAATTGTAATAGCTACATACGATGTCAGAGGGGTAGAAGATTGTGTGGGGTTATCATTTTGTGAGGGGCATAAATGCCTAACTATTACATTACTTTTATACCTGAAACTAGCAAAACATATTTTAAAAAAATAGTTAAAAAAAAGAAGTAGGGAAAGAAGTGCTGGGGAGACAAAACCAGTATCCCCTAAAAGAGGAAAAAAGAAGAAACCTTTCACAGTCTCAATACACAAAGACAGGCATTGATAACAGTTGGGTATTTTCTTTAAGATATATATATTGGACTAAATATATAATTTTTTTTTAGCTGTTGTGTTTTTTCATTTTTTATTTATTGGGGTGACAATTGTTAGTGAAATTACATAGATTTCAGGTGTACAATTCTGTATTACATCATCTATAAATCCCATTGTGTGTTCACCACCCAGAGTCAGTTCTCCTTCCATCACCATATATTTGATCTCCCTTACCCTCAGATGGATCTTGAGAGTATAATGCTAAGCGAAATAAGTCAGACAGAAAAAGCAGAGAACCATATGATTTCACTGATATGTGGTATATAAACCAAAAACAACAAAAGAACAAGACAAACAAATGAGAAACAAAAACTCATGAGGGTAAATATATAATTTTGGTTCTTGTTTTCTTACCTAGCACTATAAAGTCAACATTGTTTTTGTTAACTCTTCATAAACATGTGGTGTGCTTTGGGATGGCATTTTCTGAACATGCCAGAGAAATCACCAAGGAGCACATCTGGCTTTACATCACGTGGCTACTTTTTTGTCCCCATTACACCACAGTTTTCGAATTGCTCGAATAGAGATTTAAGTGAAAACTAAGTAATGCGTGAACTTTGAATGATATGATTGTGACCAACATTTTCTTAGGCTGTATTTTCCCTAGTAGATTTTGTTCATGTGCTTACCAGTTTGGATGTACATCTCCCATGACATATAGGCTTCAAAATGTGAGTTCTTACAGGTTGGATTTCCATTAGTATATTCAAGATGAAAAGAATACATTACATGTCTTCATAACTTTAGCCTTGCCCATGTATGATAAATATGTCCCTGATGAGAAATAGCCTTATGCAAACAGCCGTGAGCATTTCTGTGTTAACACCCTCAGTAGCTTTACACCCTCATTCATGACATTTCTGGCTATATCCAATGCTCTTCTAGGTCTTCCGTTATAGAACCAAGTAGTGTAAAGTTGTAAGAGATCCTTCAAGATATCTAGTCCAATGTTTCCACTTTACAAAAGTCCCTTTTACAAACTCACAATAGCCAGTCATGTTTCCTTAGTTTAAGTGTGTCCTGTTATAGATTATGGGGAATGCTTTGCCTTACCATTTTGCTTCTTCTATAAAAAAGGAGAAAGCCAGGGCACAATGACGGCTAGTAACTTATCAAAGTCACACAGCTAGCAAGTCATAGAGATGGGATTTGAACGTCAGTAGTTTGACTTCTCAGGCTGCGTATTCACCAGTATTATAAACAACATTCATCTGAACTTTGTGTCATTTGTAAATGTGATACATGTTTTATCAGTATTTATATCCAAGTCATGATAAAATGCCCAAGCTAATACTAACTCTTTGTGACACGGCAGTAACTTTCATCCTGCTCAATAACTCAGCCAATAATCAATACATTTTGGTCATGTTTCGACCAGCTCAGTATCCATAAGGCTGAACACATGGAAAAGTTGCTGTGGGGAAGTTGGTAAATGCTTCATAAGAAGAAGGACACACTACCTGCCTAACCTTTCTGTGAAATACTAACTAGGAGTTCTAGCAGAAATATAGTTTTACCAAACCTATTTCGCTATAGCTTGAAAAGCATATTCTTTTCTACATGTTCACATTTCATCTCATTTCCCGGAGGATTTTCAGCAACTCACCACATACTAAAATAATGGCATGATGTAAGTGAGAATAAAAAATCAGATCTAGAGAAAAATAAGAATACAACAGGACATGGGGGTGGAGGATGGTCTGAGAGAGGCAGAAATATTCAGACGAACCTTAAGGAACCGTACACGGCTGCCTTGGTTGACCCTCAAATTTGTATTTTTTAAAAAGCTCCCTATAACCAATTAAAAAAAAAATGGAGGCAAGGTCAGTTCTCACTGTCAGTGTGGATAATCCATACGAGTTATTCAAGGAAAACACAATTTTCCTATGAAATAGCTTGTTAATATATTTCTACATGGGCCTTTGTGTAAACGTGTTCAGTGGCGGGCCAGACAATGCCTTTCCCAGCACACCTACCATAGATTGCTTGGTTTCATGTGACTATTGCATTGTCCCTCAGTAAAAGCTAGACCATGGCGCTACAGCTGGATTCCAGGTCGGCAAATTCGGAAGGGATGGAAAACCCAGGTCATGCGGGGAAGAGACAGATAGAACTTAGAGGGCTGTCAATTCTTCTACCTGTGCTCCTTTTATATTTTCCTTATCTGAGATTTTGAATAAATTTGGACGGCAGACTTCTCAAAGGAGGATTCTCTGGGGGAGTATTTGATGTGTTCTGAGTGGTTTACTGTTGGCGCCACGTATTTTAAGAAATGGATGAGAAGATATAAAGGATCGCATTCTTTTTTGGAAATTAAGGACTTAACCAAGTTTCATGTTTTAATTAAAGGGCCCTTTCCATTGCCTATATATGAGAGAGAAATTACCTTTACCTATTGCCTTCACCATTTAAGTATTCATCGCTTTTTCCTTCATTCATACTTGCAGCACACATTTATCGAGCACCTTGTATGCCTTAGACACCTGGGTTGTAGTAGTGAGCGAGACAGGTATGCTCCCTCCCCCAAGAGTATAGGTTCTAGTGGGGAAGGCAAACATCAAACAAGATACCACTTAATTATTTTGTTGCAATTTTTATAAGATCTACTGAAGTCAAATACAGAGTGAAAACTAAGCCTATAAAGGTGAGGTGGACTCACTCTGTAACCCTTCCGGTTTGAATATAGCACCCATACATTATGGAAGCTGTTGCCTCAAAGCTGTAACAACCTTCTCACCACAAATGGCATGTTCTAATCTTTACAAACTTTCCTGTTTAGTTACGTGGTGTGCTATGATGACTTTCCAAGTCTTTGTTTCTCAGCAGTGTGAATCCTTTGCTTAAAACATGGAATTTATTTGGAGTCTGTAAATAGAAAAGAGGTAAAATCGGAACTGCTGTTGTTTGGGGTTGGCTTACAGGGAGGTGTGAGCGCTTGCTCCTTGAGCTTTCCCTATTCTTGGCAATCCCGGGACCCCCTCCTGTGATCCTTATGGCACTAGTTTGAAAACTACTGTTCTAGAAGTCTCCACACTACCTAGCATTTCCTTGTTCGTTGTCTCCGTGCTCGCCCCACAGACAGTACTGCCCCGTCCTAGCACCGTTCCCAGTTCTGCTCTGACTGTGAACACTTCTTGTAGTGACCCAACCCAAGGAGCAAACTCTGGCGTGTTCTTTGGATTTGTGTGTCCCAAACTGCAACTTCTTCCTTTGCTATGGTTTCCCACCCATGATCACTGTTCACACTCTACTTCCTACTTAGGTTTCTTACCACTACCCCAGTTTTCAGCCCAGCTACTGCCTGTGCATGGAATGGTAAAGGAGGTTCCAGAGAAAGGACAATAATTGTACCTATCAATTTTCAGTCAATATGCTTTGAGCTCCAAGTATGGGCTAAGCATTCCCAGGAGTTCGGGATACGACCGTGAACAACACGATACCCCAAATCCCTGCTCTCTTAGAGGTTACATTCTAGTGAAGGGTACAGACAATAAACAAATCCATGAGCAAATGAGATTGTGTGACAGCGGGTGATACATTCTTTGGAAAAGAATAAGCGAAGAAGAAGGACAGGGTTGTCAGAGTGAGGAGGGTGGAGGTTTACTGTTGTAAAGAATGAGGTCAAAGAGCACCTTACTGAGAAGGGAACATTCCAGTAAAGACAAGAAGGCGTGAGGGGTGCAGCTGTCTGGGACAGTGGCGTTCCCTACAGCGGAAGCGGTAGGTGGAACAGGACTGAGCCAGGGGCCTGGCATATATGAGAAACAATGAAGAGGCCGGTGTGGCTAAAGCAAAGGGAGTGAGGGATGAGGTCAGAAAAGTAGCAGAGAACCAGATCATGAATGATCTTCTGGGCCATTGTCGGCACTTTGGTTTTTACCCTGAGGGAAGACTGAATGGATGTGACATGATCTGACGTTGATTTTCAAAGGAGCATCCTGGCTGCTGGGTGGAAAATAGACCAAAGGGGGTAAGGGCAGGTGCAGGGAGAGCTTTTGGAAGTAGTTGCCACAAAACAGGTGTGTGCGAGTGGGAATAAAGAGCGTGGAGGGGGGATAATTTGCTCAAGTTGTTTTTTCTCTCTGTTCCATTTTATACGAGAATGGTAGAACTTAGCTGACAGAATGCTAATAGAGAAGAAAAGAAATGAAAAGTCAATATTATCTGAAATAATAAGTGGATGATGATTTAATTGATAGAAAAATAAATATTGGAAAGAGCTGTTTGTCTAAGAGCAGGGTGTAAAAGGTGACCCTGAGACTCAACAAATATTTTTCTATTGTCGATGTGTCACGAAAGTATAAATTAAAGATGTCAGAATAAAAATAGAGTGAAAAGTCAAAGACAGAGTTTCCAATCTGAGAGTTTCAGATATATAGAGTTTTGTATGATTTATAAAATAGTTATTTAATATATTTTATAACTAGGTGAATGACTACGCCACCTTTTCCTCCATCTTTCCCAAATCTGATTGTATGTGGAACAAAGAAGAGGATGGGTTTAAAAGAGTTAGAGAGATAATATTTATTTTTCCATTTAGTACCAGTTAGTGAATGCCTATTGTGATATGAGAAATATTCTAGATACTAGACGTACAAATATAAATAAACAAATTCTTGTCCTTAAGCCCATAGTCTGATGGAAAATATATAGAAATAAATAAATTACACTGTAGTGTGATACACTGAAGGGAATTGCCTAACTCTCTTTGAAAAATTAATTGCATCCAAGAGTGTCTTGTGCAGTGTCTTGAAGGATGAGCAGGAGAGTCAACAGTTGGGAGTAGGAGGGAGGGAGGGAGAGGATTCCAGGCAAAAGAAACTTTATGTACCAGGGGACAGAAGGTGGAGTCACGTGGCCTATTTGGTATTTGAAAGCAGAGACACACAGACCTCAGAGAGTCTCTTGTCGTGGGAACCAAAGTATGTCATCTAGTGTAGAAAAACAGCTAAAATCTTTTACTCTTAGGATGTATTTTACATCATTTATTGTCCAAACCAGCACAGTTTTGACAGTGAAAAGGGGTGTTGTTAATAATTATAGTAGGACAAGTATAAAATTGGGCTGCTCTGGCAAACCCAGGCATTTGGTCACCCTAATGATATCTATTTTCCGGCACACAATGATGATAATTATCCTTATTGATGATGTAAACTCGATTCCTTGATTAAATAAATGTTACAAAGAAAATAAGCCAAGATAATAGAGACAGAGTTTTGGTAAAAGAGATAATCACTCTTAGATGGAAGATCAAGGAAGTGTTTTCTGAGGTGGAGACTTTTGAGCTGAGACTGGAATGATAAGGAGCCAGCCACGGGACATCCATGGTGTAATGCTCCAGTAGAGAGAAGCAGCGAAAGGGCTGTTATGGGAGTCAGCCTGGCCTGTTAGACAAAACCCATCTGGCTGGAATATGAAAATCCAGGGAGTTTGGGAAGAAACAACATTTGAGACATAGGGAGGGGCTAGTTCAGGTTTGGCCATGTAGGAATGGTGAGGAATTTAGGGATTTTACTCTAAGTGTCTCCTGTATTCATTTGCTAGAGTTGCCATAACAAAGCACCCCACACTGGGTGGCTTAAGCAACAGAAATTTATTTTCTCAGTTCTGGAGGCTGGAAGTCTGAGATTAAGGTGTCAGCAGAGCTGGTTTCTTCTGAGGGTCGTGAGGGAAGGATCTGTCCCAGGCCTTTCTCCTTGGCTAGTCAATGATTGTCTTCTCCCCATTTCTTCACATTGTTTTCTTCCTGTATGTGTCTGTGTCCAGATTTCCTCTTCTTATCAGGACGTCAGCCATATTGGATTATGGCCCACCCCAATGATCTTTTTAATGTAATTACCTTTTTAAAGACCCTTTCTCTATATACAATCACATTCTGAGGTATTCAGGGTTAAGACTTCAACATATAATTTTTGGAGGGATATAGTTCAGCCTATAACACCTCAATAAGTGTGAAAAGAACTGTAGGGATATTTGATTAACTGAACAAGAGGTATTTAAACTTAATTTTAAATGAAAGAGGAATTAAAACAGTTAATTTCTATTTCCAGTTAGTATGGAGGTCATGGTATAAAATAGAAGTAAGCTTTACATAGTCTTATAACAAGCCTATGGCTATAAATAGCTTTCTATAGAGGGCTATATTAAAATCCTTACGGGCAGCCATTATTCAGGTCTCAAGTGTCTAGACATCAAAACGGGGTCTGTGTATAACAAGCATACAATCTTGAATTGTCAAGAAAAGGTATATAACAACTCCTGGTAGCACCAAGATCTGGAGTGGTAGGATTAGGAATGGCCAAGGATGACTGTCCTTTGTTCACAAGTGACCAAAAAAAAAAAAGAAACAAAAAGAAGGAATGGGAAATTATACACGAAGGCATGTGAGGAAGTTTACCTGCTCATCCAAAATCCAGGTACTAGGGTGTAAAAGCACAGACCTGAGAGCATCAACCCCCACTTGGTCAGATGATTTTTATATAAGACATTTTTCTTAAGTCCCTCACAAAGTTGGTTCAGGAGCAAGGTTTAAAAGTGACAGCCATCTTAAACTATCTGAATATTTTCTGGATATATGATTCTACGTTTTATATATATATATATATATATATATATATATATATATATATATATATATATACACACACACACATATACATATATCTGTGTATATATATACACACAGATATATATATGTGTATATATATACACATATATATATTAAAAAGAACAAAAGCAGAACACTTGCTAGCTTTAATTTCTCAAAAGAATCTTGAAATCTAAATTCTAGGCATTCCATGGTAAAGTGAATAATTAGGGAAACAGCTATTCCAGAAAAAAAAGTTTGATGAATGTGACTATGGGTCGAGAGGTGGAAGAACAGAACAGAGATCTTGGGCAAAAGTAATGATGACATCCTGAGGTTTGATAAAGGAAACATTGACATATATGCTTTCAACTTCAAAGCGTCTGAGGTCAGTTTAGGGAAAAGAAAAACTGTTATAACTAAGGACTATACAGTGAACTACTGAGCATACGAGTACCAAAAATAGTTTCTCCTCCTCAGAGTTGAGATGATTCATATTCATTTTCTTGATTCCAGTTTCTGCTCAGGAACTCAATTTGTTTTACTTCATTCATATTTTCCCTTTTGAACTTGATGCTTTGGGTAGCCCCTTTTGTACCCAAGACGCTTTCACCAAGAGCACATTTTCTTTCTTTGTTTTTTGCTTTAGACCCTGCCTGCCATCTCATGTTTGGTTTTTGTGTCCTGGAGTTTTAGGTAACATAGAGTTGTAGACTATTTATTTGCCGAGAAGTGGAATCTAGGTCTATCAGAAGGGACCATTCTAGAATCTGACCTCCAACAAGATGGTGGTGGATAACCTCACTGAGAAAGATGATATGATTGGAAAAATGACTTCAGAGGAAGGAAGGAAGGAAGGAAGGACGTATAATAGTGGATAAAAACAAAAGAGAAGCTCATGATGGTTTAAGATCAGAAAACTTAAAATTCCAAATGACTTGAGTTTTGAGAAGAGGCAAAAGGGAATGAAAGTGGTATGTAAACATAGATTTCAAGCAATAAAGAATAATACATTAAAGGTTGAATAAATAGTGTGGAAAAGTTTACATAATGTTAACAGATGATATATGAGAAGGACAATGTATCCAATTATTTTATTTTGAACTTTTCAGTTTAACCGAAAAGAATGGTCTTAACAAATTTCAAAAAGTTGCAAACAAGATTTAATGGAGGAGGGGGCTTTGGGATAAACACTATGGGAGTGGGGTGGAATAGAGACAGAGAGCCTGGAGACAGGGAAAAGTGTGAGTAAATACCGTGAGGGCAAAATGAAAGAGGTGACTTTTGAGAAATAATTAGCTATATGTGAAGGAATCATGAGAATCAAAGTAGAAACTAGGTTCGGAGTACACTCTCTTCCTCTTGTCTCTGAAACAGTCCTCAGCTAACCATCCTCACTCAGGATAAGATGCAGCGCTCACTGGCACCGATACCTAAGTCCTGTTTCCGGCCTGGGGGAAATGTCTAGTTCATAGACCATTAGCAAAGCCTAAGGGATTAACTGGCCCAGTCTTAGTCCAGTGACTGAGCTGGGTCTTGGCTCTGCTGATCACCAGCACCCACGGCTTCGTAGGGTCAGGGCTATCTCATCGATAGTGACAAGCAGAGATTTTGGACAATTTTTTGTGTTACAGAAAAAAAAGATTAGTATAAGCATTGGGAACGTGAATACACAAACTTCTCATCAAGGGGAAAGATGTAATTCTAAATATAGTTTGACAGACTTTTGTTAAATTTTTAAAAATGTCGTCTTTGTCAGTAGCTGTTATATGAAAGATGCTTTTTTCACATCAAATAGAACAGACCAACTATAAGTGTTTTATCATTGGAACATTCTTGTTTTACAATTTTTGGCCTGTGGGGAACTGAAGTAGATGGCCTCTAAATTTCCATCCAGTACTAATATCCATGAGTCTGTGTGTTACTGATAATTGGACAATTTTCTGGAAGCAGTATTACTTTTTTCAATTCGTAACAACATAGACATTTTGGAATACATTGTTGAAACATGGCACCAAAACACAAAGTTATCTCATACACACCACATGTCACTTTACCTTGATATTGGCAATTATTTACAAGGAAAGAGATGAGTTGATATTATCAAATTAGACAAGTGTATTGAATGCCCACCATGCAAGGAACTGTAAAGCAGAGTGTCAAGACACACAGGAAAACACAGGCTCTTCCTCAACTATTCTGAACGAGAAACTGCAATTGTAATTCTAACAGGGCATAGATTTGATTTTACTTATTTAATAATTCATTCAATCAGTCATTTGTCCAACAATAAGTATTGAACACATCTTTTTTTTCCCCCCTCACAACAACTAATTCTCCGTTTCTCTGACACTGACTGGATGTCTAACAATGTTTTTCTGTTCTGACATATGGGCTTTAGCGGAAACCCCACAGATCAAGGGCTCAGTCCTTCAAGACAACCCCCCACTTGAGATGCCAGCTGCAAATGGTGTGCTGAGGCTACCCACACGTCTGCCCAGCCAACTTCAAATTGAAGGTTCTCCTGATCTCCCCCACCCCAATTTCAGTAATTTGCTAGAGTGACTCACAGAACTCCGGCAAGCACTTTTCTTATTTTCTCTGGTTAGTTACAAAGGATTCAACTCAGGAACAGCCAAATGGAAGCGCTGCAGAGGGCAAGGTATGGGGAGAGGGAGGACACAGAGTTTCCATACTCTCTGTATGCATGTCACTCTCCTAGCACGTTGATGTCCTTGCTTACCTGGAAGCTTCTCAAACCTGGTCACTTAGGGATTCTATCAACGTGTTATTATGTCGACGTGATGAATTAAATTATTGGTCATTTGTTACTGAACTCAGTCTCTTTCCCCTCCCCCAGGCTGGAGGTTGGGGGTCGGACTGAGAGTTTTAAACCCTCTGATCTGTTAGGCTTCCTGGCAACCAGTCCCCATCCTGAAGCTCCCTAGACCCTTCTCCCGCATGAATCAACTCATTGGCAGTAAATTCTGAGGCTGTTAGGCTCTCTGCACCAGGAACCTGAGAGAAAGACCACATACATAGTCTTGTTCTACTACAAACACCCACATGCAAGCCAGGGGCAAGGCACTGGGGATACAGTGATGAATGAAGTAGATAGATAGTCCCTGTTCTCATGGAACTTTAAGTTACGCAAACGCACGGAAGGGGAGATCAGCCTAGAGAAGTTGTGAAAGTGAAACATAAATAAAGCACACCCTCCATTCTCATTAAGCATTTACCGTCCTATGTGAATAACATCAAGGAGTAAACTGGGAGCAGGAAGGAAGTGCCAGGTGTGGGATGGAGATGAAAATTGGAGAAGAACATCCAGGATCTTAGGTAGAGTTCCTGCTTTGCCACATTTTCCAACTTCACGTGATTCGATTTGGGAGTTCGCCTGATAGTAGCTATGCTTATTAAGCACTTATTGTATACCAAATAATGTGCTAAGGGTTTTATAAGCTTTGTGTTGCTTAGTGCTCATAGCAGCCTCATGCAGGAGGTGCCGTTAGAGTAGAAACTCTGCTATGATCTTCTGACCAGGTCGACATTAATGGGTTAACCAACTCCTTTTGGCTCTTCTTCTTTAACCCATTGATAATCTACCTATTTGTTCCATATTTCTGAGAGGATATTCTAAGGTATACTCTCAGATGCATTATTAAAATCTTTAATGCATGTTGGTATACTGTGTTTCCCTGAAAATAAGACCTAGCCGGGCCATCAGCTCTAAGGTGTCTTTTCAAGCAAAAATTAATATAAGACCCGGTCCTATTTAACTATAATATAAGACCGGGTATAATATATAATATAATATAATATAATATAATATAATATAATATAATATAATATAATACCGGATCTTATATTAATTTTTCCTCCAAAAGATGCATTAGAGCTGATGGTCTGGCTAGGTCTTATTTTCAGGGAAACAGGGTAATAGCTGATAATTGTTATGGGCTTAATATGTGCGAGTTTTTATGCTAACTTATATGCAAATCTTATATAACCCCCAAACAATCCTATAAGTTAAATGTTATTAACCCTTTTCAAAACAACGAAGAAGAGAAGATAAGGGACATACATCCCCAAGCTCACACACAGAGAGAATACAGACTCAGACTCCAGGGTTTGAGCTAGATCCATCTGTATCCAGTCTGGGGATTTAACCCCTGCTTTGCCAGCTTCCTTCATGGCCTATTGTCAGAACAGAAAAAATATTTCCAGTGAACCCAAGCTGTGGTCAAGTGCTTCTTGCTTCAGCTTCTTGATGATAACAAAATATTCCCTACACAGTTTGATCAAAATTTTTAGCCCATGAATTTTGTTAATGGGCTAAAAAAAGAAAGTAAAACAATAAAATGCTCTTTCACGGACTCTAAAGATTTGAACTTAAAATATTTTCAGACTGGAAAACAGAACTTAATGGAAGGCCTATAAATGAAATGACACTTGCTCAAATTAGATGCTGCTAGTATGCAACCTAAAAGTGATTGCCTCGATCCTAGAAGTTTAAACTAAAGTGAGTCTCAGAAGTAAAGAGGGCTTCTCATGAGCTGAGGAGTTGATAACAAATTTTCCAGAGAAGCGGTTCCTGGCAGGAAGGCGCCAGAGATTCCTGGCAGGTGCCAGAGCAGCACTGACAGTATTTGATATAAATATCGCCATTAACTAGTTTGCTCACTCAAACTCTGCTGCCCAAATTTTTAATGAAGGCTATTAGATATTTTAAAATGTCTTTAATTCTAAAACCGATGCTATTGGGATAAAAGAAATCTCTTAAAAATTTAGTTTTTCAGTAACTTCTGTATTAGTAAGCATGCATCTTTTTATAATTAAGTGAATGTACAATAGCAATAATATTTTATATAGCAAGTAATTTGCAGTCTAATATTCAAGGCTGCAGCGTGTGTGTGTGTATGTGTGTGACATTTTATATTCCTGTCCATTATGACTTCTGGAAAACTCTAGTATTTTCACTCAATCTCTGGTAAACGGAAACCACATCCTCTTGTGCATTTTGCAACTTATACTGCCTTCAGGAATCCGTAATGCTTCTGGTGATGCTTTTGAGGTAGATTTCATGCACTGTGGAGACCCAGCTTCTTTCTTATCAGGTGGATGTAGCAGCCCCACGGACATGGCACACATTTCTGATTTCTCTTGTCAACTTATTGCAGCCAAGCAGAAGCACCTTGCTCAAAAAGCTGCAGAGCTGAGCATGGGTGTTCACAAAGATGAACCCTGGGTGAAGCTTTAGCTTTTAAATTTGAATAACAGCCATCCACAAGCAAGGAGACTGGGTGTTTTTCAGATTTCAGTAGCTAGAGAGGTTAAATATGTTTACAGTCAGCTGGCTCATTTGTACATATTGGCAAGTTCTGTGTAATTTCTGTGGCTCTTAGGTTGTCTTTTATTTATTTATTTAATTTTTTTTTTTAATTAGTTTCAGGTGTACAAAACAATGTCATAGACATTTATCATTTATATCCCTCACACAGTGATAACCCCCCTCCCCCCATCTACTATCCCTTTGACATCGCACACAGCCATTACGTTTCCACTGTCTCTATTCCTTATGCTGTACTCCACTTCTTGTGTGTGTGTGTGTGTGTGTATATATATATATATATATATATATATATATATATATATATAGTTTATATATCTATATAAAATTATAGCTGACATTCATTATTGTTCAGCTTCAGCTTCAGGTGTACAGTGCAGTGATCAGGCATCTACATCATCCCTGAGGTGGTCTCCCTAATGGGACAAGTGTCCATCGGATACCCTACAAACTCTTTACAACATTATTGATTACATTCCCCAAACTGTCTTTCGTATCCCTGTGTCAATCTTGTAGTTACTGACTGTGCTTTCTAATCCCCTCACCTTCCCCCTTATCCCCACCCCCCTCCCATCCAGCAACCCTCAGTTTTTCCTCTGTCTCTGAGATTGTTTCTGAATAGTTCATTCATTTATTCTGTTCTTTAGATTCCACATATAAGTGAGATCATATGGTATTGGTCTTTCTCTGTCTGACTTATTTCACTTAGCATAATGTTCTCTAGGTCCATCAATGTTGTTGCAAATGGTAAGATTTCATTCTTCTTTATGGCTGCGTGATACTCCATTGTATAAATGCGCCACAGTTTCTTAATCCATTCGTCTACTGATGGGCATTTCAGTTGTTTTCATGTCTTGGCTGTTGTGTATAGTGCTGCAATAAACATAGGGGTGCATCCACCTCACCCCAGTCAAAATGGCCATCATCAATAAATCAACAAACAACGAGTGCTGGTGAGGATGTGGAGAAAAGGGAACCCTCGTGCACTGTTGGTGGGATTGCAGATTGGTGCAGCCACTATGGAAAACAGTATGGAGGTATCTCAAAAAACTGAAAATGGAACTACCTTATGACCCAGTAATTCCACTCCTAGGTATCTATCCAGAGAAATCTAAAACTCTAATTCAGAAAAATTTAGGTTGTCTTTTAAATGAGGAAAGATTCCAACAAGCTGAGATAACATCCCGACAAGATGCGAAAGGTAGTCTAGAAGTCAGTGATAAGCTATGGATAGAGTTTAAAAGCAAGAAATCTATAAAATGAGGTCAGTTTCTGTAGTGGTTTCTAGTGAGAGAAGGAGTGTGCCCAGAGGTGCATTGAGATGTTGAGGACATTTATTATGTGCTTCCTGTATGCACACTGCTATGGGAAGGAAACAAAGCTCAGCTTTAGTTCTGTAAGAACTTACTTGCCAGAGAACGATTCAAAACCCACACATGCACAGACAAATGCCTTAGACATGTGCACAACTGGAAAAGTAAAACAATGTGAAAATGTAATAGTTCAATGTGATGGTTCAGCTCTTTTAGTTCTGTTCTGGACTGTTGTTTTGCTGAGTCCTCCTCATATGAACACAGGTTACCTTCTCTGAAAGGAGCATGCTAGTTATGGTTGAGGAAAGGACACAGTGAAATCCTGAGAGGTGACCTTAATTTGATCTTTAGTATTCAGATAGCCTCATTGAAAGTGGCTGCGTTAATTAGATGACTCAGGGCTTCCATTCTGATATGCTCAGTTCAAGTCTGGCCCTATAAGAAGTTCTCCAAGAATGGCAGTATAATACCACTATTATCAACACACACTTCATTTACTAGCTGTGAGGCCTGCAGTAAGTGGTATACACTCCACAAATCTCAGTTTCTCTGTCTCTGCAAAGGGCATAGTAATTGTCACAAGTTTGGGGGAGGATTGATGGGATAATTAAGTTATGTAAAACTCATTGAAAGGTTTTATTCACACAGGGAGTATTCAATAAATATTTAAATTATAATTAATATACTTTTTACAGTTATTACGATTCTTCTTTATAGCGGAGAAAACGCAGGCTTAAAAGGGTTGAGTGGCTTTCCCAAGGTCACAGAGTTAGTAAGTGGAAAAGCAGGTGTTTGAATCCAGCTTCTCCTGACTCCAGATCAAGTGCTCTTTCTAATATGTCGTCGTTTGCATTCACTGAAAACATATTTTCTAAATTCGGATGTGCAAATCCTCTGTTGAGTGCCAATCAATTAGACTCAGTCCCTTTCTTCAAGGAGCCCACATTCCAAGTGCCCCTAAAGCTGCTTCTCCCCCTGCCATGCAGTTCCTGGCATTTAGGTCTAGCAGTCCCGAGTCTCCACCATGCTCCAGACCCTTCTACTTGGAAAGCGTGAGGCTGCCTCAGGCAGTCATTGCAGGAAGGAAGATTTCCAAAGCACAGAAATGGCCTGATGTCTCTTCTGCAATTTGAGAGCGCAGTGGCAGTGACAAGTCCAACAGCCAAGGGGAGCTGTGGTCAGCACGGCGGGGACAGGCCGAGCACAGCTGAAATAGCACTGGCAGTTATTGTATTTATTGTCACCTTTACTTGGTGGGGAATAAAATGTGGACTGTCATACAGCATCTCTGGGTTTGTATTGTACCTCTGCTGCTTAGAAATGGTGTGATTCTGTGTGGGTTCCTGAAGTTCTCCGTGCCTCAGTTTTCTCATCGGCAAGATGAGGATGATCACAATAGTGCTGATCTCACAGGAACTTTATAGCCAGGACTTCTCAGCCCACTGAAAGCATGCAATTATTGTTCACATTAACATATTGTCCCATTTTAATCCTCACATCATGCCTGGGAAACAGACATTTATTAATATCTCTGCTGAACAGACGAAGAACCAAGTCTGCACCGCTAATAAGTGCCAAAAATAAAGTTGAATATAAACCATCTGACTGTCCAACCTGTGCTTTTTCCTCTGTGCTGAACTGCCTCCCAAGTAACGTGAGGCGCGTGGGTTCAGTGTTTAGATGATAAAATTAGAATTCAGACAGTTTCTAGGTCCAAAACAATTTTGCTAAGGGTTTTAAGTGTTCTGAAAGAGATATATGAGGCAAATATCTTGGGCCGTAAGTGGGGGGCAGTGAGTTGCCAAACATCGCGCTTTGTGGATTGGGAACAGAATTAAACAAATTGGTATCTGAGGTGTGAGATGGATGGAGGGAAGTTCATGTTGTTGTTGTTTTTTTAAATTCATTTAGACATGGGATAGAATTCCAGCTCAGCTCACATTCTAGGTTTTACCATCTGCGTGATGTGACCTGGGGCACAATTGATAAATGTATTACTTAATCTCTCTGTGCCTCAGTATCTTAAACAGGAGAGAGAGGGAGGGAGGGAAGGAGGAAAGGAGGGAGAGAGGGGTGCGGGGAAAGAGAGAGATTGAGAGAGAGAGGAGAAAGAAACTAGAGAGAGAGATTGTAATGTCTGATTTCTGTTGAAATTAGGTACGGTGTGATTGATACTAGAGAGATACAGCATCAGGTGTAGTACCAGTGCCAGTTTCCGTACCATTTCTCGTGATTGACAGAGAGAAATCAACCTTCATTTCATGGAGAAAAGCAGTCTAGATGGTGGGAACAGTAGCAGCAGCATTGCAAAGGCAGAAATCATAGAGGTGTTTGAGAAATTGCAAATATTACAAACCTGTGTGAGTGCATATCACAGTTTATGTTTAGGGAAGGGGTGTGAGATGAGACTGGAAAGGAAGGTAGTTTTCATACACTGAATGGTCTTCTAAAAGAGTTTATTACCTGTAGGATCCACTGACATTTTTTGAGTGAGAAATAAGAAGACAGGCACTGGGTTTTAGAGAGTGTCGTTTATCTTCAGCCTCCAGGGCAGATTGATATGGAAATAAAGGACATCAACAGGAAGGAAGAAGGAGCTGAAAGTAAAGAGATCTGTTGAAATAGGGTTGTCAGGGTTAAATTAAAGCAGTGGCCCTGGTAATAAAAACAGGAGGGAAAGCAGTTCATAGAGCAATATGTTAGTTAGCTATTGTTAAGAAGAAAGGACCTTTACGACAACATAACTATGATTCAAAAGTTTGAAAGTTCTCTTCTAAAGTCTTTCTTTCTGTACAACAGTCACGTCTTTTAAGAATTTGCACATTTACCCAAGGAAAACATGTTTCTTTGACTGGAGAAATAGCATGATATAGGGTGGCAAAAAAAACAACTGGGAAGGTAGAGAATGAACATGCGCAAAGTAATGGTCATACTGGGAACTGGATAAAGTTTCTTTCAGTGAGTAGGTTGCTTTCTGTGTGTCTGGCTACATGGAGTGTTTGGCCTAATAGTGTCCTTAGCTGATCAGGTCCCTCTGACTTTTCATGTCGATTGTCTAATGAAATATCTGGAAACATCTCCTAATTAGCACAGCTGACTGCTTTTCTACCTGTAGGAGTTCTTAAAGGAAACCAGGTTTCGCAAAATGGAAATCGTTGCCCCTGATGCTAGGAACTTAGAAACTAAATTTCACTCTAATGGTTGTAAGTTTCAAACCCCTTTCACTGGTCTTCAGGAGCATAACTTTCTGTACTCTGAATCATTTCTTTGCCATCTGCTGAAAGGTTAGTATCTGTGGAAAGGAATACATATTGGAGAGAGAATATTGCCTCACGTATGGGTTTGGCATAAGCTTTCACCGTTCATGTTTTTTCTGTACACAATGAAAAGTAAACTAATGTATCTCCATGTGATTCCTCAATATTAGCTACACACCGCGCAGCACGAATGCACTGGAAAGATTTTCTCCAAGTGCATTTTCTCTAGCGAGATGATTGATTTAGCAGCACCCCAGTTTCTGCTGGGGACTCATTTATTCTAGCAGTGGGATTGATTGGAGATCCCAGTAGAGGGTTTAAAGTGTGGGGATTTTTATTGTGCCTCCTGCAAAGTTTCATTATCAACACTGTTTAAACAAAAGATTGGGTAATCCATAAGCATTTCTATTTGGCTTTTGGATGCATTCTTGCATTTACAATTCAATATTAGTGACTAAAGGAAATCATATATTGATAGTCGGTGTTCTGTAAAGCTCAGGAGGGTTTGAATATTGTGTGGATTGTATCTGGCATTGAGTGACTGTGTCATCTTGCAAACAGATGCCTGACACTATATATCATCAGGGAGATCTGTGGTGGCAGAGCTCGAGAGATGCCAGAATCTCTGTGCCTATCTTCTGGTTCTTTCCTTCCTTGTGACCCTACTATAAGAGGAAACTGTTTTGTTTGTTTGGTTTTTGTTTTTTTGGTGTATACAAACTTAAGCTTGGGTAGAGTAAAGCTTGCCCAGGCTTCTCTGTGTGCCTTTTCCTGCCCACAGCATAGTGTAGTGGTGACACCTTAGCTAGTGCTGTTGGTGCTCACCTGTGCTCCCTCAGCCTGTCTCTACCTCATGTGTAAACAGTTTGCAGACCAATGGCTGCTGCATCTACCAGAGGGTGTTCTCTGGCTATGGGAGTCTGCTTGGCCACGCTCAAGACGGTCCAAAAGTGTCCGGAAGGTAGATGGAATTGAATTAGTAGATAAATGAGGGCTGGAATTTGTCGATAAGTATTCTAGCTTACTTATCTCTCGGAGATGACTCTAAGGTTTGTACCACACACTCTCCCAGAGGCTCCGCGGTGGGACCAAATCCCAGGTGTCCTCCACAGCAATAACCTGGCCATTAACTGGATTTGCTCTCTTCCCTGTCTCACTGACCCATTTCCTCACCTTGCTTCCTGGGATCTCCTCTCAAAAATACTTTCTACACCCAAATCCTTGTCTCAGGGTGTGCTTTTAGGCTGGACCCCAGGCAACAATAGGTACAGATTTTAGAGCTGGACTGCCCTGTGGCAAATTCTGGCTCTAATATTATAGTTTTTCCCTTGAGGAAATGATCAGACATCTTTTTCCTTCTATTTCTTCATCTCCACAATAGGTATATCGTAATAACTGTATCATGTGTTTTGTGAAGCTTTACTGAAAGAATGCATGTCAAGTGCCTCGCACACTGTCAGCCACATTGTAAGTTTTCAGTAAACATGAACTTTCATTGTAAATATTAATGTTGGTACACATAAAATCATCTCTAAGTAGATGGCATGAACAGTTGTAGACAACTGCTGGACTTAAAAATTCTGTTAATTTTCTCACACCTGGGTAAACGCTTGGAGCTTAAAGGTCTTCAAGTTCCTGCTGGTTTATAACGTATAAACCCACGTCCCTGAAGAGGACATGTAGACGTTAAGAAAGGACTAAGTGGTGTGGTGAAAAGCCAGGTCCCCATGCTTCAGGGAACAGTCTGATGTGGACACTGAGCGAGAGCATCATGGGATAGAAGTGAAATGGATAACATTGAAATTCATGTCCCTGGTGCACTAAGATGATGGAGAAATGGTTCCTGGAGCTTTTGCTAAAATTTGCTAGAATTCAGTCAGCAGTGCCTCTGCCTAAGTCTAACATGGTATGTTAAGAAGGAATATTATAACCAGCTTTTGTTGAGTGACTATTATGTCCCACATTCCGTTTGCTATCCAGTGATTTGGATGAATCACTGTTTTTAAGTTTGGCGGGGGAGATGGACATGTAAACGGATAAATTCCAGCACAAACTGCCATGGCTGTACTGAGAAGGGCAAATAATTCATTTAGGCGGAGGCAAGGAAGAAGGAAGGAAGGGAATTTTTGCACACTTTATCTGCACTGAGGTAGCTTTGCAGAAGCTTGAAGAATACATATAAGATAAACAAGGCATATAGCTACTAAATGGGGAGCCAGCATTTGAACCATCCAAAACTCTCCATCAATCCAGGCAGTAGTGGCGACAATGGAAGGGCACAGCGAATTGTACTGTAGGTGCATTCTTGCAACCCCTGATTGCAAGACATCCTAGAAGTTTGAAATCTCTCACTATATAGTCATAGATCTCTAGCCTATGCAGCACTTAATTTTTTGTTGTTCTTTGCACAGAAAATCATGAAACTGGGGTAGCTCATACATCTGTAATTTGAGTAGAAAGAGGGGAAAGAAACAAACGTGCGGCTTCTGGATGACTTGCTATTTAAAACAGTAATAAAAGGAACATTTTGTTTTCCTGAGTGAGATCGAGAGCATAAGGTGAAGGGATTGTGATCAGGAGTAACGTACACAAGAGTTTTGCCTTTTACCCTCTCATTGATTCACAACTGTTAGTTGTCTTCTGTCTTTTTCCCCTTTAGGTGACCTCCACTGTAAGACAGAATTAATCAACCCCTGTGATTTATCAGATTGTTTGGATGCAGAACTAATGAGGTTTTTGTTCACAAAAGCCAAGACCTCAGGGTTGTGCAGCAGGGTTTCGGGAGCGGGCTCGTTGGTGCAGGTAGTGAGGTAAAGAATCCATAGCATCTAGCAGCTAAAATATTAAGTAGCATCCTGCCAGAAATAAGTAATGGTCTCTGCGCTTCGAAGATCAAATAAGAGATAAGAAAAACAGAAAAAAAAAAACAGGCTACAGTCGATTTCTATGCAATCATCGTAGGACTTGGTGATGTTAGGTAAGCAAATGGGTGGGGTTAATCAGAGAAGACGTGAGGAAAAGAAACCAGCTAAAGACTTCTGTGGTGTGGATGTTAACAGTCCCATTTTCCAGGGGGATACTGAGAATCATATCTATTGTTAAATGCCTTCCCCCAAGGGGCAGAAATGAACTAGAACCCAGGTTCAGTGCTCGACTCTGAGAAAACTATTCTCTCCGTGGTTGACGATGTTGTCTGGGTAAAAACGTCCCCAAAGAGCTGGTGTTGGATAACAATCCCGAGGAGGAGAGAAATGTAATGTTACAATTAGGTAGTGGGAGGTGATCTCAAGAGGACAGAAGATGACAAGCAAATTCTTAGAAGCAGAAGGAGGTGGTGATCTTGGAAGCCAAGGAAAGCATTTGGTTACAAGGGAGAGCGTGAGCTTGAGAACCAGGTAGCTCTGCAGCACTTGAGGGTGGAGGAGTTTACAATAACATTTGGTTCAAAGTCGAATTCAGCAATATTTTTGAAGTACTATTTTTTTTTTCCAGTAGGTGATAGGGAACAAAAGTGAGTAAGGCAAGCCTCCACCCTCAGAAAGATTACAATTTAGTGCCTTAGATTTTAGCACTGGATCCTGTTGAAAAGTGGTCTGATTTCTGTGCTTGATCTAGAAGGGTCCCAAAGGATGAGGAAGAAGAATGGTTTCATTGAAGTAATGGATATGGAATCATTATCGGATTGCAAGAGAGAAAATATCCCAAGATATTTTATCATAGCAAAAATAAGGCTATGCTAATATAGCTGTAAGGCAGCTAGAAGGCAGACAGGGCTCATGAGGATTGGAACACGGAGTGGACACATTTGTGAAATGTGGCTGGGATGTGGAGTTTGGACCTTGCAACTTAGGTGTGAAGTAAGCCTGAGACAGGCAAACACATAGCACGTGTTATTAATTCGTAACCTTGATCTATATGTTCCCAGTAATTAAGAGAATGGAGTAGGGGTAGATTTTTGTTGTTGTTGTTGTTTGTTTGTTTGTTTGTGTTTTACATATTCCTTCCAGCCTTATATTTTCTTATTTTTTAAGTGAGGAGAAACCAATATAAAAAGGAGGTCAGTGAATCTGTTAAAAATCTGGGGTGCATTCTATGTGCCAGTGTTCTTGGAGTTTCTTGATTGTACAAATATGAGATAACAACTTACCCTGTAGGGACTTAAAATCTAGGTGTGGGGCAAGAAAGATAACCCACATGCTGTAATGCTTATAGTCTGTGACACAAAATGTTTATGATTTGAATGATCTATGTCTCGCTTGTGAGCCAAAGGTGCCCAATGCATATCTATTATAGAAGGTTTCACTTTGTACTAAAACAGTAGAGTTACTTTTTTATCTCTACAATTAGATTGTATGTTTCCTAAAGACAAGAACTATGTCTTTCTTTTTGACTTCCAGGCACTTAAAATGGAAAGTGGCTCATAGTTCAAGGTCAATAAATATTTCAATGAAGAAATGCCCCCCACAATGAATGGTAAACTCTTCCTTTATAGTTATTGTTGTAGTTTATAAAGTAGGTACAAATTTAATTCAAGCTAACAAAGCAATTTGGCAGTTCCTTGTAAATTAGCTGTAATAGAATATGCCAGAAAGGCTCAATAGATTTCTTATTTAACTCTTTGGCTAATGGACCTTCAGTCATTTGACTGCTTTTGAGCATCTACTTTACATCAGGCAATGTGCTAATCACTGGAGTTTTATCTTCAATGGTTTTAAAACTGTTAATGTGGAAACATATTTGTGGAAACATACTGAAACCCGTGGGATATGGTAATCGGGTCGTTTTATGCTGTCAAAGGAAGAGTCGCTGTTACTTGAGCTTACTTTTTCGTTGGGCCTTGCAAATTGTTATCTGAGAACAGAACGCAGGAGGGCACCAGAGAACAAGAAAACAAAACAAAACGAAACACCGAACTGCTGGCTTTGGAATAGACACCTTGCTACATTTATCATCATTCTGCAGTTCTGTGTGGCTCAGTGAGATACCTAAGCAAGATCGGGAAGAGTACATATGTGAAGAGAACCCAGCAAGTGGCCTCGTACCTGAGATGCTCTGAAGCATTTTAAGGTACTCCCTGAGCCTAGCTAAAGCACTGTTTCTGGAGAGGAAGCCCCCCGGGAAGACCACTGCAGCTCCAGTTCTTCTATAGATCCTTTACTCCGCGCCCCTCAGCACATAGCAGGTCTCTCTGGTGGTGGAGCTCCAAGGGTGCTGTTTAAGAGAAACACAATAGGCTTAAACATTGCCTTAACATTCATGTGCTTTCCTGTGTCTAAGCAGATGGCTCCCAGGCACAGGGAAAAGGGCAGTCAGTCACTGTAGTAACTGGAAATCTGGAAGTAACCCTCAATTCTGCACAGAACCCCTCCTCCAACCCCACCCCAGTCATCCAGCTGATCACCCAGTGATCTCTTCCATTTATACCTTTCATTTATTTCTCTCCACTATAAAGTATTTTGCATACAGGATTATTTGCCTCTTTCCTCCGTTCAAGTGATCTCTGTATTATTCTGTCTGTTCTTCATCCGATTCCCTCTACACTTTTCTTGTTTTTAACTTGGGCTCTTCAAAGATTTTCCATTGTTTACAGAACAATGCCCAACTCCTTAGCTTTATATATAATCCCTCTATTATCTTTCCTACCTTAGTTCTCGCTTTGCAACCTACATTCTGTCGACTCCCCAGTCAACAAACACTAATGCCCTCCCCGCATTGTCCGTCTCCCAGAAGTGAATCATATTTTTCCTGCAGTCACCTCTGCAGGGTTGGGGAGAGCATACAGAATAAGCACATGGGCTCTAGAACTAGACCAGCAGCCAGCAAACAACAACCTGTAGGCCGGATATTCCCCGCCACCTCTTTTTATAAACAAGCTTTTATTGGAACACAGGAATGAACTATGCTCACAGTAAAAGATGCCGGTCAAAAAAGAGTTCCATTTATATAAATCCAGGAAATGCAAACAAATCTGTAGGGACAGAAGACTGGTATTTGGTTGCCTGACAGGGGCACAAGGAAGGGATTTTAAAGTGATGTGAGGAAACTTTTGGGGGTGATGGATATGTTCTTTATCCTGACTGTGGTGTTGATTTCATGGGTCTATTCATAGGTCAAAACGTATCAAATTGTCCTCCCTAAAGATGTGCAGTTTATCATGTCAATTATACCTCAGAATTTAAAAGCAGTTTAACAGAAAAATCATGGGTAACATTCAGCAGCAGACATTCCCATAGTCTCGACCTCAGTGAGCCTGACAAGTTCCTTGTGTCTCGATAAAGAGGTCACTGGAGTGATTTCCCCCAGTCCTGGGTTCCCACTTGGTTACTAGTTCTAAGAATTTGGTCACATCGCTTACAATTTGTGTGCCTTTGGTCGCTCATCAAAGACATAGGAGGACTGGACCTGATCATCTTTAAGTCATCCTCTAAATTTCTAGAGTTCTCTGATCTCCATTTTATAGCTTCCTTGCACAAACGTTTTGGGGATGCCTATACTTAGTATATTCATGGTTTAATGGTATGTCCCCATCCTTCCCTTGCTGTAGGTGATATCTTGGCTGTTAAACGTGCTTCTTTCCTAAATATTATGTCTCTCTGTAAAACTGCATCTCTCTGCTCATCTGCTAAGATATTCCTTGAGAGTACCAGAGAAATTGGTCTGCCCAGTTTCTTTGCTTGGGTAAATTACACTGAATCGCACATCATATAATTCAGCCTCCCAAATTCATCTTCTTCTTTTCAAAACTTAACCATGATAGGATGTTTTTCGTTAGGTTGAAAAAATCATAATTTTAAAAATGAAATATAAGGGAAAATTAGAAATATAAAGATGTTTTACAAGATATGATAGGCTTTAGAAGGGAAGACATCACTGAGGGATTTTTTGACCTTTAGGGCCTTGGAAATGACACTGACTTCACGCAATGACCTTGAAGTTGAGTTGACTATTGCAGGAATTTGTAAGCTATTTAAGACACCCCAAAGCTCATGGCTAAACAACGATCCCTGGAGAGGAGAATTTGCTGGAGTTTCTCCAAAGCCCAGTGGCTTAAAATCCTAATGACCCAACACTGGCCTTGCTTATCTATAGGTAATTTTCCTTAGCCACATACCAGCAGTCTTAGGATGCTTAAAGGAATATGTTTTTAACATTGGCATAACCCGGGGTCTGAAGAAATCAGAATACTGCAGCCTCATTTAGATACGTAATTGTTACTGACTTTGAGGTAATCTGTTGGGATCGTCATTTTATGAGTTGCTCATTATTTATTTACGAAACATGGAATTAAACACGTGTAGTGCAAACATGGAAGGGAGTCTGTGCTGGACACACTCCCTGGGTTACCTCGTGTATCTCTCTCCCCGTAGCCCCTGATGAAAGTGATTGTTATTCTTTTCAGTTGACAACTCAGGGAGACTGAGGCTGAGAGATATTGAGGTAATTGTCCAAGGTCACACAGCTAGTAGGTACGAAAACAGGAATTTCAAGCCAAGTCTGGCCAGCTCTAAATCCAGTGTTCCATTTCATACCCTGCTGGCTCAGTAATTATTATGAGCCATTTGAATTACCATTCGGCTATTTCCTTCACCTGGAGTTTTTAATGCACTGGTTTCAGTTCCTTTGGGGCATCGTGCTGGCCTGCATGAGAGATTATGGAACTGTGTTGTAATTGTGGTGGGCCATCATCTCCACAAGCTCTCCTGACACCACCGCTGTGGCAGGAAGAATGGATAATCCGAGGTGGATGTGGAGAAATCTCAGACTTTCTTTACTTGTCATTAGGATTTTTTCTCCCTCTATCTAGTGTTTGCACGGACTTTGTGGAGTTTCAGGAGTTGAGTTTATTTTGGTTTAACAATAAAGAATTCGGTTCTTCAGGACATTTTCTCCTGTGTGTGCTTGGAGCTTCTAGTTTCTGCCCAACCCTTTATTTGTGAAATATGAGTTGCGTTTCTTTGGCATAAAAAGGCAGTCAGGAGTTGATCTCTCTGCTTCCACCCTCACTCCCCTTTTAGGCTTTATACTCGAAGGGCCAAATTGATTTTTCTAAAATAATAATCTGCTCATGTCACTCCCTCTGGGATGCAGGAAATCACCTTGATGCTCCAAGTGCACTCAGGCAGGTGGCCCTAGAGGTCCTGGAACAAGAGGGCTCACAGACCAAAGCGTGATGTCTAATTGCAAGGTTCATTAAATCCACTTAAAGCAGGCAGCACGAAAGCAAGAGGAAAGAGATCAGGCCGAGCAGCACACTTAGGACAGTGTGCAAATGGGACAGAAAGACTGCTCTACCCGAATCCTTGGCTACACAATGTTCATATATCTTGTTTTCTCTCAGCTATATTAGTCTTCTCTGCTGCTGATGGGATGGTTACCAGGACCATCTCAGGTTAAGAAAGGGGATACAACAGCTTGGAGGTATCTGGGCCATCAAACCCTTGCCCTACTGGAGAGACACATGGCATATAGATCTGGCCACAGCTATAGCTCACCAGTTAGCCTGATGACCAGGTATATGTTTTACCTGAGTGTCTCAAGCAGAGAAAATATGGCACCAGAATGGGACCAGATTGGTTGTCACCAATGGGTGGACCAACTTAGGGAAGATAGCTGAAAATCAGATATGGTCTGAGCTTTATAAATATTTAAGGTTTACTAGGTACTTCCATCTCTTTCTATGGGCAAGTGACTCGCTTGTTTGTCCCTTTATTTTTGTTTAAAATACATATGCTTCCTTCATTTTCTCTCTGTTTAACAGGTTTCAGAGGTTTTTCTCTATACTTCACAAATACCATGAGTTTTATTCATCTCATTTGGTTTTTTCACTGTTTTTGTTTATAGCAAAACTAAATGATCTTAATACAGTAAACACATTGTAGCCTATTTAAGATATTTCAAGATCTCTTTTTGGTCTAGAAGATAAAACACAAAGTTTTATTTTATATTTTGTTTGCTAAAGGTTCTTATAATTTACTCATGGCTACCTCTTTAGACTCATATTCTACCTCTTATAAAAACACCCTCCACTTCACTACCACATTGAACTGCTCACTATTCTCTGAATTTGTCAACCTCTCTTCACTCTGCACATGGTACAAAATGTCCTTCCATCTCTGGTTTACTTAGAGCACTAGTTTCTTCTCATCCTTTAAGGAGCACATCTTATCTGAACACCACTCTCTTCCTCACCCCAAACCCAGACCAAAAGGCACACACAGGCGTACACACGTACACAAAATGCCTTCTCTCTCTTTCTCTTCTTTCTCTGTCTCTCTCTCTCTCACTATATTCCTAAGGTATAGTATGAAGAGTACATGCTAGTATTAGAGGACTTAAAACATTGTGTAACGTGGTGTTTTTTTCCACATGACTTTCTCCTCCATTAGACTCTAAGTAACTTTGATTCAGGGCTCTTAATATATTTCTCCTTTAATCCCCAGCCACTAGCCAAAGCCTAGCATGTTACAAATGAGCAGTATTTGATGAGTTATTGAGTTAATGAATATTTAATAACAAATAGATAAATGTTATTGTGAAACCATTGGGCGATTATTTGTTCTCAGAGTAAGGAAGATGTTTACACTTATCGTTTTAAAACTCAGTCCTTGTGGGAATTTCTTTCCCCCGATTTCATCCTTTGATTTTTTTCCAAAGTACCATTTATTCCTATTACTAGAGTTTTAAAAATTACCGAAGTATGTTTTTATAAGTGAGTAATAACAACAAGTAATTATAATCTGTTGGGCACCTACTGTGTGTCAAGCTGTATATTAGCACTTTTCCTTCTACTGACCCCAAGGGAACGGGATCAGATCACAACACTGCATGAATGGAAGCTAGGATTATAAGTCAGTAGGAGCAGCTGTAGCTTCAAACAGGATGATTAGATGTAATAAGCACAGAACCACATTTCCTCTCTGTTTCTATGATAGAACATATTGTTTGATTCACCATTTGAATTCAATAAACTGCATTTATATACATTCATATAAACGTATGTTGAGTAACTGTCATATCTAGGCTTTGGACTAAACCTGAAAAAGATAGGCCCCGTCGCTGGCCACATGGAGTCTGCCGCCAGCGTTAACTCAAAATCAGTGGGAAACAGAAAGGTTATTGAGACCAGGGTGAGCCACCAGGAATCTAATTGTGGGACACGAGTTCCGACAGATGTTCCAGGCAGGTCCCTGTCAGTGTAAGCTCACTGAATGATCAAATACCCCAGCATGCAAATATCCCCTCCCCCAGCCCATGATTGAGAGCCACAGAGATTTACATTTCTTCATCCATAATACTCCTTGGGATTTCCCCGCTGCCTCAGCCACCACCCCATTCTCACCCATCCTGAGTATTAGTTCAGGGAAGCACCTTTGGTCCCGGTACCAGGTTGTTTTCTCCAAACCTCCATTCCTGCTCCCACAGGACAGCACTGGTCACTATGCCTGGTCCTGCACGCCACTCACATTTTCATCATCCATCCAGAGGCAGTTTAGTATAAGAACACAGGACGGATATTCAGATAAACCTGGATTTGGAGCTATTACCTGGTTGTCTGCCTTTGGCCAAGATAAATTAATATCTATGTTTCTTACTTTCATCATCTCTAAAATGGGATTATAATGCTTACTTCACAGTATTGTGAGAATTAAATATGAAGCCTTGATGCAAAGTATAGCACTTACTTTGTGTCCCATCATTCCTACTAGTCTCCCACAGCCCTTTACCCTGGCAAGCCCTGTGCCATCTCTGGGACTGTCTAATTACCCTGTGAAATGGACAAGGACCCTATTTTAGTGCTTTGCATCCTACAAGACCCACCTTTAGCAAAAAGGGTGTAGAAAGGAAGCATCATTTAGGATCCTGGAAAATCTGAGAGAGCTTGCTTCTGCGTCAGCGAGTAGGGAGAACTGTGAGGTTGTCTTACGCCACAGTGGACCAGTGTTGGGTTGGAGGTAAAAGGTCATCTGAGTAGACAGTGTAGTGAGGAGCCAGTATAGCGTATATACCGTGTTTCCCCGAAAATAAGATCTAGGTGGACAATCAGCTCTAATGCGTCTTTTGGAGCAAAAATTAATATAAGACCCAGTATCATATCATATCATATCATATCATATCATATCATATCATATCATATCATATCATATCATATCATAAAGACCTGGTCTTATATTATAGTAAAATAAGACCGGGTCATATTAATTTTAGACGCATTAGACACATTACTGCTGATTGTCTGACTAGGTCTTATTTTCAGGGAAACACGGTAGTTCTGGAGCCAATGCATAGGTTTGTCCAAGAGGAATTACCCCAGAAGGACATGGACCTCAAGCATGGAGCCACCATATACTCTTCAAAGTGGTCCCAAGTCCCTCCTAATTCCTCTCCTCACAGCACCCTCCTCCCCTCCCTCACCAACTAGCTCATCACCAACCTTCAAGAGTCTTGTCGCTGCTTCACCCCAGCCTTCCCTGTGACCTTCAGCAGCCCTGTCGTTGACTCTTAACTTTTCCTCTCTTCACACTGAGCCTCTATCCCCAGCTATGGGAACCACAACCCATGATTCAGACCTGGAGAAGTGCTGGTGCCCAGATGCCAGGCACGAAAGGTTTAGGGAAAAAGAATGATCTCTTCACTGAATTATGGCTTTGAAATTATTTTTTCAAGTGGGGTTGGTACCTAAAAATCTGCCAAATACATCGGAATGGAGAAGAATTCCCAGTAATGTATAAAAAGAAACAAAAATGAGTATCTTGAGAGGATGTCTTTAAAATCATCTTTGTCATAAAATTATTGATAGAATATATTGTAAAAATTGAAAAATAGCTCTAAGTGATATATGAGCAGTATTATTTTACCAGCCACTGATACTGATCTCGAGTTCTAATATATTGGCTAATAAAAGTATTTGTCTCATGGAAAAATTGATAAAACCCTGGATAAAAAGCTGCTTTTGGAGCACAGAGATACGGGTTTCAACCTGATTTCTGCCACTTTCAACCTAAATGATCTTATTCTTGTTTTTTAAACTCTCTGAGCCTCGTTCTGCCACTTCCACCCCCACCACCATAAAATCGACGAGAAATCCAAACATCATACAGTATTAGATAATTACGTTTATTAGAGTTAAGTGGGACATAGAAAATAGTATACTTGGTCCATAATAGGTGGCCTGTTATGGTATTTCTTCCTCCCTGTTTCTTCTTCAACCAATAAGAAGGACAGAGAGGGAGGAAAGGAGAGATGGAGGAGAGAGGAAATACACTTTCATGAAAACCATCTCTTTGCTTGCAGATGTCATGTTCCAATTTAGTTTTGTGATGTGATGGAGTTAAGGATATCTGCCATGATATGATAGTGTTGAAATTTTAGTTTGCTATGGGCTCTACTCAGGCCTTGAATGTGAGCGTCATAATCACATGCATGGTAGGGAGAAAGGTATTTAAACCATCAGAACAATTGGTAACATCCCCTTAGCATGTACTAGGCACTAGTCACTATTAAGTGTTAGACATGTCTTGCCTTGATTATTCCTCACAAAACCTTACGAAGGTGTTAATGTTCTTGTTCTGTACTATGCAGATGAAAGAAATAGTTATCAGAAGTTTAAGGAATTGATGGGAAGAGCTTTGATGTGGAAATATTTGATTTAGGTTCTGAGAATACATAGGGTTCAGCTGATGAAATAACCAGGTACAGTCTTGTGTAGATGGAATATTACATGTGATATGAAAGGTGAGGCTCTAAAAATTTATGCTGGGGCCAAATCCCTAAGGCCTTTGTATGCCTCCATGGCACCTAGACACTTAGTAGCTCTGAGGATTTTAAGTAGGAACTGACGTGAAGAAATTTCTGTTGAAGAACGATAATTCTGCCCCCAGTGTGAAAGGTTGATAGATAGGGAGATTGAGAACACAGCTATAGCAATACCTAAAGTGACAGTGGAGGAAGGCCAGAGCCAGTGCAGTAGGATTCGGTCTAATGGAGAGAGTACATTCAGGCAATACCTGCCATGTTTCCCTGAAAATAAGACCTAGCCGGACCATCAGCTCTAATTCATCTTTTGGAGCAAAAAATAATGTAAGACGAGGTATTGTATTGTATTATATTATATTGTATTATACCGGTCTTATATTAAAATAAGACTGGATCCTATATTAATTTTTGCTCCAAAAGATGCATTAGAGCTGATGGTCCAGCTATGTCTTATTTTCGGGGAACACGGTAGGAGACAGAACCGCCTCGCTTGGCTATGGCTCCAGTGCAAGAGGAGAGAGAGTTCGAGTTCACAATGACTGTCACTTAATGGCTTGAGGGACTGGGTCGTGATGACCTTAAGAGACATACTGGGAGGAGAGAAAATAAGAGATGATAGCCTGAAAAAAATTAAAATAGGAAAATGGAGTTCCAGAGAGAAATAAAGGTTGGCAAAAGACAAAAGGTCTGGAGTTCTTGGATCTGGATTTTTAACATTTTCCACAGACGCTCTCATTAAGTTTAACGTGTGAAAACCACTGGCCTACATTACTCCTCAACAGCTCTGAAAAATCTGAAAGTTAAAATGACAGGACTGTTCCATGCATATAAATGGCATTCCCCTGGGTGAGATGTGCCACTTGTCATCCTACATGGCTCCCAAACAGAGGAGTTTATTTTATGAAAGTGGAAAAAAATCCAGGTAATTTCATGCTTCTAAAATACATGTTTCTAAACACTTTCATATATTCTGTGTTCTGACAGCATTTTAAAGATAAAAATCGTAAGAGTTTTATTTTTCTAGAAGAGAGATTTACCTCTGAGCAATCTGACAAATATTGAGATTTCTCTTAATCTGTTTCTCCCCTGTGATTTTCTCTGTATTTCTCTCTTCTCCCATTTTATTTTGCCTTCTTTTTCTTCTTGGCCTTTCTCTTTTATTCACCCAGAAATTAAAGGCATATCCATTGTATACATTGATTTAATAGCTTTACATTTTTTCCCCGTAGACCAGGTGTAGAATATTTCATTGTGAAGATTAATTTTTGCGTGTCTTAGCCATCTTGGGTTCATCCCTTGGCGAAGAGAGGTGGTAGAGTGTACTACTAGTCAAGGGAAAAATGGAACCAGGCTGCTGAGATTCAAATCCTGGAAGTCGTCAGCTCAAATCTGTCACATCTTGGATTCATAGCAAAGGAAAATGAGAGCTAGTGGGACTACTTGATAGCTCTTAAAACTCCTTAGTGGCCTAAGCCACTTCTGCTCATATTTCTTTGGCTATGAAGAAAGCCACACAAAATGCTTAACATAATGAGACAGGAAATACAGTCCTCCATAAACAATGGACCCATAAAGGAAAAGGCTGATAGGAAGGGGCTGCAAATATTGCCAAAAATAATGAAATCAACCACAGCGGATTTTATGGACTTGATGGGAGTATTAAATTAATCAATATAGGTAAGACACTCAGAATGGTGTTGGTGACGGGTATTTGATAGGTAAAACATACATATTAGCTCTTGTTACCAGAGCCCAGAGTTTAATGCAAGTGTGAGGAGAAGTTTATTTATTCATTCTTCAATTTTGAGAATCCACTGTGCATGTTGAGGACATTGCTATTTAGAGCTGAGAAGGCTACAGAAATGAAGGTCTTGGTCTCTGTCTTATGGGATTTATGTGATCCTATATGAAAAATGTGAAGAGAAAAGGATAGTTAACGACTTAGATTTCCAGACAGACTGAGTAGACCACCAGCAGGGTACCCAGTGCACACCTCTGTACCAATTCCTCCCACACAGTTGGTTTTTATTTCTTCAACTCCCCAGTAGACTCTGAACTCTTTGATTGCAGCGAATGTGTCTTTTTCATCTCTGTGCCCCCAGAAACATCCACAATGCCTTTATTGTAGGCACTGAACTTTCTAATTAAACTCATTTTCCTTTGTACAGTGGAGATGGGTGGTGATTTTAACTTTTTTGGTAAGAACAGTTTCCTTTGCTTGATACCCCCAACTAATCAGAAATTCAGGGTGCATGGATAAAGCAGTCAGCAGTCTGAGTTCACTACCATGCTCTACCCAAACCATTGCACAAAGGTGTAAAGACAGCGTATGAAAATTAGTTGTTGTAGTCACTTCGCGTGCCTTACCCAAAGCCACATTTGATGCCTCGGGTCAGTTGCATTTAAGTCTTGCTTCAGGGGAGACAAACACATTTGAATTGAAATACTCTTCATCTATTTTTGTTGATGTTCTCATTTTAATTTGTTCCTCTATGTGCTTGTCTTGCAAGTTTTATTTTTGTGGATACCATAAAGAGATAATATTCCTAGGGAGATGGAGAGCTATAATTTCTCATGTTTTCAAACCTACATACATACTATTTTAGGAGTGAGGATCATCATATTCGTGAACTAGGACCAGAATGAGGTGATTGTTCTGCTAATGTGTCTTTCTGGATCCCCCAACTGCACAAACCAGATGCTAAGAGGATCAGGTGACAGGGACCATTCTGTGGGGCAGTTCCCTCTGTCCACAGTGGGGGGGGGGGCAGCTAATGCCACCAATCTCATAAGCCACTAGATCTTGTAATTGCCATTCCAATGAGATAGGCTGGAAATATCACTTCTTTGCCATTCTTAGCTTATATTTAGTGCTTTCTATTTTGGGAGGGAGGTGCTATAAACATGGGGAGTGATACAGAAATGCCATTTCACAGCACTCTGCCTTGGGGTACTTTTAAAACCCAGTGACCATATCTTTATATCTAAAATAAAACCTCCCATCTGGGATATGGTAATTATTTAGAAACATAGAACCTGAATGGACGTTGGGTATGGATACTGTGTCTCCTAGCTTTTGTCTTGAATAGATCTAAGCTAATTAAGAATGATGGTGATCTCACTTTCTCAAAAGCCACCCCCTCCTCCCCCCGTCCCTGTGGGTCATCACGGAAGCATGGGAAAGGTCCCAGTGATTGCTGTCAGAGATCTATGCCACTTCCTCACAACCTCAAGAGTTTGGTCAATATTTGGTAATTTACAACAATAGCCACTACATCTGCCCTTGATGGTGATAGGAGACCACTGTTTCCTGTCCTCTCTGGACTTCATGGACTTCATGCAGCTAAAGGTTAAGGGGAAGAGTACCATCTATGGAGTCAGGATGCCTGGAATCTTGGATTAATTTCATAATTTAATAGCCTTGTGACCCTGGGAAAGCCATCTCGTCATAGGCAATTGATACTTCCTACCTCACAGGGTGGTTGTAATGTTTGAGTTACTAGGGAGGAAATGATCAAGTGCTATATAAGTGTCATCTTGTTCTGAGCTCCCTTGATAGGAGAGCCTGAGACAAGGACTTGTGTCAGGTGGTTTGTTTAAGAGGGATCCCCAAGAGCGAGACTAAAGCAGCAGAGAGAATGAGCAGTGAAAGTAGAAACATCAATGCGAGTGTCTATTGTCAAGTTTTCTGCTGTGAGTCATGTGGATGTGGGGGAGATGGAGGGTGTAGTAATGGATGCTTCTAAAAATGGTCCACTCAAATGACAGGAGATTGGGTCTCTCATCTATTAGCTCCATCCCTCTCATTGTTTGACAGCCCTCTTCTCCTCTTCCTCACTACTTGGTGACTCTTTCATGCAGGCATGGAAGGCAGGTGAGACTTCACAGAAGGTCCAAGGGCTGGCCCTGCGTACAGTGGGGACTATTAGACTGTGTGAGTTGATAATGACTGTCTGATGCTTCCGTGGCTGAAATCTGAGATTGGCTACAGGGACGTGGCTGAGGGCACCAAAAGTGTTTGCCATAAGTACACGCAAGTGTGACCTATTTACCCTCCATTTTCATTTCTGATATAAACTTTGCACTTCTTTTAGCTTTGTTAGTATGTTCCATGTGTTAGGACTTGACCCTAGTCTTGCAAATAAATTTAAAAAAATTTAAAAAAATGTAAAATCAGATCATACTTGTCATGAACCCTCAAATGAGATTTTCTGTTTCATGTTCTCCCATCCCCTCCATGTCCTTTACTTGGCCTCCCCTTATTCCTCCTCAAATCTCTAGACAGGGACAACCCAGGGGCCTAACCATGACGACGAAGCTGTGAGAACAAACACAGCCCAGTGGAGAGATTTTGCAGACAGACTGACTGGGCATTGAGTCCCATCGCTGTGTCATCTGGACAGGCTGTGGAGCTTCGCTCTGCCTCTTTATTTGTAAAGCTGCAGTAAATGGTATCAGCTTCATGTTACAAAACTAAATGCAATCATGTATGCAGAGCAACTGGCCCCCCTTTATAAATGTTACTTTCATCCTCACGTCAGTTTCTCAGAAAGCTATATATTTTTTTCTGGCTGGGAAAAATATATTTAAAATGAAAAGTAGTATCTTTATTTTATTTATATCTGCTGCCTGGTGTCTTCTAGTTCCAAAATGAATTGGGAATTAGCTCCTAATTCACTCAGCTGTCAAAATGCGATGTATAGCATTCTTCTACTCACCGTTCTTCTCTTCTTCCACCCTCAACAAATTTACTCTGCCATTGGTTTTTCATCTAATTCTATGTATTCACTTTGTAGTTCAATTATATGTGTTTATTGCTATACTAAGTAACTTTCCAAGTGGGTCCAATTCATGTATGGCTAAAATACAGTTTTCAACTCCCTTCTGTTCCCCTTTTATTTCTTCTCCCTCCCTCAACCTGTCTGCTAATTTTGTATTTAATGCACTCAATTCTATTTATTCACTCACTAGTTTGTTTGTTTTTTGTCCTAATATGTTGAGCACCTTCTTAGTGTAAGGTACTCTGCTTAGTTGTTGGGGATTAGAAATATCGCATGTTCTTCTCCCTCAAAGGGCACAGAAGTGGAGGCAATGGATATTAAAGCAAACACACACAAAATGCAATACAAGGGACAGGTGATAATTTACAAAATACAACTACAGCTGAATTACTGGAGAGGTGTCTACTTCCCCCTGGGAGCGTCAGAGGAGGGTGAGAAAGGATGGATGAAGGTAGAGAAGTTATGGAAATACATGAGAGAACACTAATGGAAGATGTACTATGCCTCTCTTAATCCCTATTTAAAGCAAAGTATTAATTATTAGGATTAATGAACTAGACCTTTCAATTCATAATTAAACACTTTTTATTCTGCTTTTTATCACAACAGGGTCAATTCATAAGGAAACAGATTTAAATTGGAAATTTATTAAGAGGAGTAGGTTCCAATGTAGATCCTGGTTCAAATCTCTTTAGCTCCAGTCTCTCCATCACCTACAATATCTGTCTTTAGTGTTGAACAATAAGGTCACACAGTCAGAAGGAACCTGTGGCACAATAACATTTCAAGTCATCAAAAGAAGACTAATTTGGATTAATTATATCATGACAATGATGGGAAAGTACTTGTATATTTTAGAAAGTTATTTTTAAATAAGTGTAGAATCAATATTCACAGCAGCCTCTTTCTTCCTATCCCTGAGCAAATTGCCCTCATCTCTTGAAAAGTGGCTTCATGGAGAGAGATTATCACAAGAAATCTGGAGATTGTCCTCAGCTCACCACTCTTAAGCAATGCTGTAAATTTACGACTTAAGGTAGAGATTTAGCAGTAAATTGAGGGCAAGATTCCTTCTCCTCTTTTGTGGAGTCACTTGTTCCTTCGGAGATATATCTGCCCTGGATTCATTCCACTTCAAAATTGAGATGTCGAGTCTCCCAGCCGAGATGAACGGGTTCATTTTACACCGTGATCAGAATTTAGACATCTTATGAAATGGGCTGACAGGGTTTGCTTTGTAATGTTAGGGGCACTCTTTGTTCCAGACCCAAGGCTTGAGCTAGAGCACATAGCTGAAACCATGCAGGAAAAAAAGGAAAAAGGAAAGAGGGAGAGAAGAGTGGAAGAAAGAAAAGGAGGGAGGGAGGGAGGGAGGGAGGGAGGGAGGGAGGGAGGGAGGGAGGGAGGGAGGGAGGGAGGGAGGGAGGAGACAGAAAGAAAAACAACAGGAACCAATAACCTTGTGTCAATAGTGGGCAATGGTGGCTCAAGGTGCAAATTAACATTGTTCTAAGAAAATCATGCAAGCAGTGAACTTTAATTCACACTTCTCAGCAGGAGGAAGTTACCAGGAGATTGTATAAAGTGTGACTGCTACTAGGTAGGAAAGACACAAGTAACAGTCAGGAAAGGGTTAAACACGTCTTACTTTTTCTGGTTTCCCTTGTCAGTTGAGGATGCCTCCATCCACCCAGGTTCTCAGACCAAACCTAGGAGCCACCATTGATTCCTTTCTCTCCCTCTTTCACTCCCACTTCACCTCCCAAACCAATCTCAAGCCCTGTTGACCCCCCTTCTAAAATACATCCCAAGTCTGACACTTCCATTTTCTAGTGCTACCTCTGTAATCCAAGTCTGTTTCATTTGCTCCCTTTACCAGCTTCCCAGAACATCTTGTTTCCATTATTGGCCTTTTACTAAATTTATTTTTTTTGGTCCAATGCATCCATAGCAACCAGAATGATCTTTTAAACTAAAAGTACATCATATGATCCCCTTGCTTAAAATCGCCTAGTGGCTTCCAGTTGCATTTAGAACAACATTCAGGTTCTGTTGTCTAGGGCCTCTTGTGACCTGGCCTCTGCCTACGCCTCCACCTTCTCTCCGACCACACTCTCTCCCTTGGACACACACTCCAACCATGATGGGCTCCTTTTTGTTCCTCTGACATGCCAGCCTCCTTCTGGCTTCCGCCCTTTATGCTCCCAGCCCCTCAGATATTTGCATGCTTGGCTCCTTCTCAAATGTACCTCCTCAGAGAAGTCTTTTCTGACCATCTCATTTACTAGCTCTCCATCCAACCAGGTACTCAGATCAAGAATAGAGAAATCACCACAGAGAGCCCTTTCTGGAATATTCTGTAAAGTAGTCAATCCTCTAGTCTCGCTCCCCGCACCAATTACTTTTCATTATGTTACCCTATTTTATTTTCTTCACAGAAATCAACCCTATTTGAAATTATCTCATGTTCTTTAATTTGTGTATTGCCCTTTGACCTATCCCATGTTAAAGTAGACTGTGAGCTGTGTAAGGGCAGGGACCGTTTGTCATCTTCCACACGAATGGTGCCTGGCCCCATGTCAATACTCAATTTGTTAAATATATGAGTAAATCGTCTCTGTGATACACTGCCAAAGGGTAGTAACAGTACTCTCGTAGCACCTGGAAGAGCAGAGTAGGGGACGAACCATAGGAAAGGGATGGGCCATCCATAGTTCAACATTATATGTGGCAGGCTCGGTGGTACATCTAAGTATTCAAGCCTAATAAATATTGGTGGTGTTTTTAGTGGTTTATCTGGAAGCAGTTCCTCCAGGACAGTTTTTGTCTCAGGTTGAGTAACTGGGTCACCTGTCTTTTCTCATGCACTTCATTGGGAGGCTTTTAGGAAAAGGTTCCAGAAAGCTTCCTGTGCTTTTCACATCCATTGTAGGAAGTCTGACAGCTCTTCCCGAGACTTGAGAATCCCAGTGAGAATGAAATGATCTCTATGAAATGTTTTGCCAAACTGACTCTTTAAATAAATATGATTTTAAAAGTTTTCAAAGAAAACGAATGCTTTTGGGGGGAAAATTATAAAAACAAAACAAAACACCTCTAACCTCTATTGAACTGTCAACCCAAAGAAAACCAAAATCTGAAAAATGTTTGGACAAGAAATAAGTGCTTCTTTTCTATTTCCCTGTCACTCCCCTTATTCTTTCGTCACATTCTTCTTCCTCTTCCCCCCTGCTTTTACTTGCCTAATCTATTCTCTCCGGGTAGGAAGACTGATAAAATAAAATGTGCTGTAGGCTTAGTAAAATGCTTGTCCTGGCTCAGTCAGCCTAACCTAAGGCGCTGGTGGGAACTAAGGTAAGTTTTCTCTTTTTAAATATTTTTGATGTTCTTTAAACTTAACCCAGACAATCATTTTGAGTATGTATTTACCATATCATTTGGAGGTATAATCACTCTACCTTGCTAAGGGAGAAAAATGTCATATTTTTTATGCATTGTAGAAAGTTTGATTCGTGTGAAGCAGAGTGCCAACAGAAATGGAGTTATTGTTTCTTTTTCCTTCTTGCACAAATAGAAAGATGTTCAGGTAAAGCAACATGGTTATGGTACAGGTATTGCCCCCTTAGTTGTTGCCCCCTCCCCACCCCAAGCAAAAATAGTTTTCAAATGTTACCCACCCACTTTTGGAAACTGCACTTTGTGTAGAATGGAAGGAATTTGTACTCCCTGCCTATGAGCAAAACCATCTGTGTTAGTTGGTTTGGTCGGGTCTGAGAAGTATAGTGACGAACTAATGTGTATTGGGGATATCTTGTTGTTTTTCTGGTTATATTGCTCCTGGGGGGAATAAAAAATGAATATGAACAGTCTGCTATAAATAAATAAGTAAACAAACAAACAAATGAAAAATAATTAAAATCCAAAGTCCACCTTCTGCAGGGGGGTGCCTTTCATACTGTCCCACTATGGATTTTCCTCACCTGCTCCCATTCTCTGCCAAAATGGGGAACAATCTGCCAACATCTGAGTGCCATCTTCTTCCAAGCAATCAGCACCGATTTCTGTCTCAACGAGTGCTTTCCTTCTATTGGTTCATTTAGATTTCATGATTAGTTCTGGCTTCTTAAAGAGATAGGACTTCCATGGGGTTTCTGTTGGATAGTTTAAGAAAACAGCCTAGGCTGTGTCCCTCATGCAGGAAGCCTCGTGCTATATTCCCCATTCATCAGAGAATTGGACCATCTTCGGTGACACAAGCCTTAACTCAAAGAGATGTTCCTAAGTGAGTTTGCAGAGAGACTAGATCAAGAGTGGGCATTTGGGGGGTGTTACCCAACAGATTCGTTAAAGGCCCTTTGTTCTTTAGACTTCTGCATCCTGGCAATCTTCGACTGTGATTTTGCTTTCTTCTTCCAGTCACAGGTATCGTTACCTGGGAAATTCAACTACAGGGTGTCAGATAACTTACTAGTTTTCTCGATTTAGATAAAACAGTGATGATCTAAGCAGCCTAAAGGCAATCAAAGGGTTTTGTGTGATTAATATTTACTACTTACGTTATAAAAAAGGAAGCATTCATCTACTACATAAATCCAATATGTGCCTCATTGCAGATCATACATTTAGTTACGAAAAAGAATAGGGCATTACAAGGCAACTGATGGCTTTGAGTTTTGTTGTCGTTGCTTTAAGTTTCCAACAATTGCATTTAAAATTCTAACTTAAAAAAAAAAAAAAGCTTCTCCTTATCTGGACCATTCTTGACTTACCGGGAAGAACTTTTTACATTCATTGTTTAACTGATGCTGCTTCACTGGCTCTGTGCTTGCATCTGCCAGAGAACTCTTTCCCAGACTAGATGCTCCTGCTTTTAAAACCTAGCAGTTTGTATGTTTCAGCTTTCAGCTTGGAGCTGCGTCTTGCATCACTTATCAATCGAGTTATTTATGCTTAGGCTACAGATTAGATTTGCCCTTCCCCTCCACTTGCCTGTGTTTCCAGCTGAGTTTAAACCTCACTTTGCAGGATGAAGTCACCTTTTAGCTTGACTAAATAAAGACAAATGCCATTGACCCTCCACTTTTGGAGGTCAAAAGTTTTCCAGAAGCTCACGAAGCTCTCTGTGTTTATTGCTTCAATATTGAATAATACTCATCGTTTAAGAAAACTGCCATTTTAATGAGATGGCTGTGAATCTTTATTTTTAATGTTAGACTAAGAGTAATGGGATTGGAGGTATCAAATGTTACCAGGCAGTGAGTCATGAAAGGTTTCAGTTATTTATTTATTTTCCACATTTTTGATCACAGACCGTCACATCCTAAAGTTGTAGAGTCAAACGGACAGTTAACTATTTTTGTTTTAATATGACCATGATGGCCATTTCAACACACCACAAGAGCTGAAGTACCTGCAAAATGTCAACGGCATTTAAAATGCACCGGACTGAGGCAAAGGTTGTTTTATATCTCGGTGGCTAATGTGGCACTAATGTAGTCGTGTCCTAAACTGACTGTGGTTTTGTTAGTATTCCTTCCTCGCGTCTTGTCCCCAGTCATAAAAATTAAGAGATGCGCAGAAATTGCCTAAAGAACAGATGCCACCTATAGGAAATGTTTAAAGAACTTGTATTTGTAACAGTTCTGCCTCCATAGCTAATATTTCCCACATCTTTCTTTACTTTCTTCTTTCTCATTGAAACATTTGCATGTAGAATAAAGAGGATAAAAACATTTAAAAAAAACACCAAAGGCAGATTGTTTTTTTCCTAAGAACATCTGTTCTTGCTTCAAAATCCTCACGTGATATGGTCCATTTTCTCCCAATGTCCACACAGTTTGCAGCTGTAAAGGCGATTGTTACATCAGTCTTAGACCTAAATTTAAAGAGCTAATGAGCGGTGCTATCTAGTGAGTTGAAATGTAGGAAAATCCTGTTTTATTGTATACATTTTAGATAATATTAAAGGCAGTCATGCTCACAAAGAGACGCTAAGATTGAATATAAAGTGGTGTATTATCGAATTATTATTTTTTCCTAAGATTCATTGCTTTCATGGCATTGTTACCCTATTTGGAGTATATTTGGTCCACTCTATGTTTCTTCTCTGAATTCTCAGGATTTTTTATGAATTTGGATTGTACTTGGGGTGTAGGTACATTCTGGAAAATTTTAAGTACAGATCACCTTCGGCAGATCTCTGGAGCTCTCTGTGTGGCTCTCTTCTGTCCAATATTCTGTCCTGGAGTCCCAGCTCTGTCTCGTCACCTTCCTTGGAGTCCCAGCTCTGTCTCTTCAACTCAGAGAGACTGATAAGCTCTGCCTCAGTTTCCTCTTCTTGCACCATGGCTTGGCTGCTGAATACATGGTAATTAAAAGAAACCATTCTGCTTTGAAAGTCTGTTTAATTTTTTCAAGAAGAAAACTCCCCCACACTTTAACTTCTATTATAACTCTTACAACCAACATTCAGTAGGGATACTAATTACTCACAATTTAAGGTTAAATTTTAAAATTACCTAGTTTAAAAGATCTCTACCCAAGTACACTCTTTTTAAAATTTTCTTTCCTGAGTAGTATATAATACCTTCAGTCTTGGGAATAGAGGAGGGTAGAGAGTGGCTAGTAAAAGTCAGTTATTCAACAAGAACTCATTAAAGCACCTACTATGTCCCTGGCCCTGTGTTCCTATATGTTAGAGCCAAATGTATGGTCTTTTGAAATTCTTCCGATACGTGTTATCCACAGGGGTTTATTGGTCAGTTACACATTTCATTTTTTTCAAGTTATTTCCAGAGATAGGGCTTTCCGTATACTGCATGACTCATCCAGGAAGATTTAAGCAGCATCTTTCTGCATGGGATCAGCTATCCACGTAGAGAAAACAAATTTGGCCTGGGTTCTCTGGCTCTACGCAATCTTCTTTGTCTTTTAAACTTACATCTCAGTTCATTGGTGAGTGAAACATGACATTCCTCCACCCCGTTTACCAGCCAGATTGTTTTAACGCCTCAGTGTCTGTCTTGCCGGCTTTTGGCCCCACACACTGTAATTCCTTATGGCACCTGATTCTTCCGAGGCTGCACTTGATTATCGTCTCAAGCATCTCGACCAGGGACCTTTTGAGAAACCTTGGTTTGTTCCTTTATTTGGCACCACGTTCTACCAAATTTCCTTTTGACCTAGCCAGATTCAATGTTGGAACTTGACATTATTTCATGTTTTTAGGCCTTTGGGTTTTATTGGAATATGATGAACACTGAGATCCTTCAGGAGGCCTTCACATTCCCTTCAGGAGCATTATTAATAATGGGTTTAGACCTTGCTGTTACTGTGATTGTGATGGTCACTATTGTGATTTATATGGTCACTGATAGGACCATGGGTTAATGGAAATGCCAGTTTAAGAATCTATATTACAGAGCTTTTTTCTCATCCAATGGGTGGATACTCTCTAAAAGCCAGACTGGTGTATTATGCCTAAATGGCCATGTTTTTTGTTTTTGTTTTTAAAATGTACAATGAATTTCCTGTATTTTCAAGAAATTCATCTGGGATCTAAGACGTTGGGGACCAAAATGACAGTTGACTACTGTGTCCTGCAAATGTTCCCTTACTGCCACTGGCATTTCAATCCTTGTATCTATCGATGAAGGAGGACACTTAATTCTTTTACTGCTCTGTCATTGTCTATTACATTTGAATTGAGACTTTTGCATTTGGTGACTATTATGGAGGATCCTGAAGGATCCATGAAACTGGATGGACTTTGGGAGTGGGAGGGATACAAGTCCTTAAATGCTACTAGGTCATGTGCACCAGTGTGGCTTGGACAACTCTGAGGCCATGAGCACTCCTTGTAGATTGATTCTAACTTTGACACTTACCACCGTCCTTAGGCAAAGGACCTGAGACCCTGTATGCGGGGCAGAAGCTGAACGACAATGAATGGCACACCGTTCGGGTGGTGCGGAGAGGAAAAAGCCTTAAGTTAACTGTGGACGATGACGTGGCTGAGGGTGAGTAAAGTGATGATGAAATTCGTTTCCCTTTGCTCACACAGTCCTCTCGGTCATTCAGGGAGCAAAGGGTTTTTTCAAAACTTTTTATTTTGCTTAACAAAAGTCCCAGGGCAGGTTCTCTGTTGACAAGCTCAGGTAAGGCTAAGAAGGTCTCCCTCTGTATTTGCAAAATCCCTTTCATTGGTGTGTGTTATAGAACTGACCCACGACTGTAATTATATATTGATGGGTCTCTCTCCTTAGGCATAGGGTATGTGTATGGAGAACAGATGTAGAATTTTACAGACCCTTCTATTATCCAATTATTCAAAAATCACATATCAATCATCCTCCCAAGTATCAGTTCCTTCCCTCAATGAATGAGTCATTCTCTAGTAGAAAGCGATGGATAAACCAGAAATTCAGAAAATGATAGGTAAAAATAACGACCTCGACCAATGCATGACTCTTAGAAGGTGCTAAATAATTATTCATGTATTTAGTTATTATTAATTGAGTACCTGGTTTGTACCAAGCACTGCTTTAGAAGGCACTGGTAATATGATAAATAAGCCAGTCTTTGGCCTGGTGGAATTTACATTCTGGGAGGGCAATGAATAAATGAATGAATCCATACATAGGTAAGGAACGTTCAGAGACTCACACAAGCAATATGGATTTCTTGACAGCCTGTTACAGCTAGGGATTGTATTAATAGAAAATAAAAAAAGAAGCACACAAGACTACTCATTTCCTCAAACCATGAACCAATCTAGTAGATTAGATAGGACTTGGGTGTTTGAAAATAAGACAAGGAATATATAAGGAGATTCTAATCTGGGTGGGTAAGGTTTTAATTGTCAATCAGAAGAGAAAGTTATCAATTTGGGCTGAAGAAAGCAGGAGGGTTTTATGAAAGTAGATCTTCAGGCAAAATGTGATGGGTGAGTGTGATTCATGAGATCTGTGGTGAACAGAGAGGGCCCCTTTCAGTGCATCTTCCATGCTGCATCCTGTGAGTCTATACTCTCTGCTAGTATGCCACCACAGCGCACGCCTGTTCATGGAGAATTCTTGTCCATATGGGACGAGAAAACGTGGGGAAGCATCGAGTACCACGTGGAACATCGCTGGCATCCAGAGACCTGGGCTCTGATGTGAATTCTCTGGAGGGTTTGTTGGGAAAGTCACTTAACCACTTCTGGGCCTTGTCAAATGAAATCAGTGGCCTACGCCATTTCTGCAGTATCTTCTGTGGATAAGTGAGGTTGGAGTCAGGAACCTGGGATTTCATATAATCATTGTCACTAAAATGCTTTATGCCTTTGAGATAAATATACTAAACCTCTTTTTCCTCATTTTGAAACTTGAAATTATATTATTGCCAAGGCCCTTTGCAGCACAAAGGTTCTGCAATATTGATTCTGTAATTTAATTTTACATTCCTGAGCCTGAGTTTTTTATTTTTCTGGAGTCAAGAATTACAGTGAGCCATGTATGTATGTGTGCAGGTATGTGTGCAGGTGTGTGTGTGCGTGTGTGTGTGTGTGTGTAAGGAGAGGAGGAGAGTCTATGATAGAAGAAAGCATGAGGCATATATCCAGTGCCCAGCAGACAGCAGAGACTATGTTAGCTGTCTTACACGTATCAGCTCCTTTAATCTTTGTAATTCACCATTGCCTTGTCGTTTTACATAAGGGGAACATGAAACTTAGAGGAAGCCTTGTAATTAAGCTCTAAATGCATGTCTGTGTGAGTCACCAAATCTAGCTGCTTGCTGGACTTTGTCATCCATCATAAGAAAATGGTTTGTCTAAAATGCAGGGAAAAGGGAATGAAATGGTTCGGGTGAGGTGAGGAATACAATTCTGTAGGTAGACTACAACCCCACTCTCCTTCCCCCCAAAATGAAGACAGAACCACCACCCCTATCCCAAACCTTCCAAATGTACACAGACATCATTTAGTCGTGGGAGGTAAAGTTACTGTGCTACAGTCCTGAAAGGTACGGGATGAATGTAAGCAAAGAGAAGCGAACATTGGGTATAAAGATTAGAACCCACAGACAACTTGAATTAATTGTTCAAGAAATCCTCAGGAGGTGTTAGGGCAGACAAGAGCCTGCAAAGGAGGCAGTGGTGATGAGTCAGTCACACATGCCTTGCTGACTGCTCTGGGTTTAGCCCAGTAAAGCCCAAAGTGGTGCTATTCACAGCGTGTTTTCAATATCAGCCACTAGATGGCGACCTCATCCCAATCTCTCCTGACAGTGAGTCCCTTTTAGTTCCATAGGAAATTACAGGCCCTGAAAGCTAGTGTCATAAAGAACTACCAAACTGAGGGTTCAGTAGTGTGTATTGCCTCCCTTGGTCATTATTCTTTTACAGAAACTTTAGGGTAAAGGTAATTATAACGTGTGCTTTCTTTTACCACTAATAATTAAAAAGCAGGACTAAACGATGGCATGCCCAAGTTATCCAGTAATTTGATATTTGAAATTAATGACGCTCTTTCGTTTGCTGCCTCACCCCCTACTTTGCTGCTGATGGAAAAAAAACAGCCATAAGGATAAAGATATTTGGGAGAAGAAAAGAGCTGGTTTGCTTATGAGCTACAACCTTGGATTGCTTTTACAGTGATAAGGGGTTTGGGAATTTTAATTTTAGCTCACAGAAGTCATAAAATCAGGTAATGAAACTGAAATACCATTCAGTCCTCATGTTATTAAGTAGTGTCTTATTGGTTTATTTAGCAATCCTTTTCATGCTGGCTAAGGTCCCCCAGGGTGTCAAATTTTCAGCTAGTTCGTAGAAATGATGCAAAGAATAGGTCAGACTCATAAGAAATCAAAAGCAAGGAAATAAATGTCCCTCAGCCTAGTGGTTTTCATTTATTACAATATAATGTATTCCTGGCAATGTATTAAGTTCAGTTGACACTTAATAAGGATTGATTGATTGATTGAGCTGGATTTCTATTATTAAGAATAAGTTAAAAGAATACGTCACTTGGGCTATACTCCTTAGAACTGAGGCCACTGCACCCAGAACTTCCTGCTGGTACAAAAATTCCACCTCTTTTATCTTTTCTGGTCCATGGTGCCTTCTCCTCCTCCCTCACCCCACATTGCACGTACAGAACCAAGATGTAAAAAATGATTTTTCTGGGTTTTCCATGGAAAACTTTTTCCTCGCATTCACAAAAAACATGATGAGATAGATTTGGGAAATGTTAGGTTAAACAAAACAAAGTGGATTTCTTTATCATACGACTTATTAGGAACATTTAATATGCTAATACACATTGCTAATTATCAATAATTAAACATGTAGCGTTTGCCAAATTTAGTTGACGCCAAAACTCTTTTTTTTTTTATTTTTAAGTAAAGCATTTCACATTTACTTTTGGAAAATGTTGATATTGTGGGAAAAGTGTGTTGGGAGTAGTGGAGCTTGAAGATTGTGGATAAAATGTACAATCTTTACTGAGACTTTTAAGCCTTCCTTTTCTTAACGTCTCTTCCCAGGCCTATGGGAGGTCAGGTTGCTTCCTCTAAGCCGTTCCCATTGTTTCTCTGCTAAGCTCTTGGTGTTGGTCAGGAACCTCATGTGCAGAGACGTTGATGATCCAAACTCTGATTCCAAAGCAAATGTCTTACATACAGCCTCCCTCTTAGATGGCAGGGGTGCCTGCTATACTCAGGCCCTTCTGCTAAACGCTATAGGGCGTCCAGAAGAGGGAAACAGTGGGCCATACTTAAACAGAGCTTGTGTTTAAAAAAAGAGAGAGAAAAAACAATAAGTGAAATAACCAGGAAATTATTAACCTATTTCAAAGAAAGGGAAAAAAAACTGACTGCTGCGTAGGTAGTCTGAGCACTAGGCACTGTTCTAATCGATGTATTGATACATTAATCCTGATAACTTCATAGCTATTTTGCACATGGAAAAATGAGGCACAGAAGTTACATAACCCAGACAGTCCAGCCTCAGAGCCTACATGCTCATCCACTAGATGCTTAATGTCTCGTGGGAAGGGACAGCTTGAACATGGCCAAAATTTTCCATAGTTTTATGTTCTCAACAAACTTCATCACTCTGAGGGCTGGTCTGTAAGCCACCTGTTGGCTGGTAGTGAGATACAGAAGTGCACGTATGAAGAGGACACAAGGCAACATGGCTGTTCTAGGGAAGGTGCTGGGTATATTACCCACGGATTAGATGGAATGATATTATGACACCTGGCCACAGGGAAGAAGTGTGAATTCATCACAGCAGCTTCTGCATGGACATTTCACCAAATTCCACCTACAGTTTTTCTTGAGCAATAATGCAGGAACCAGTTGTGCCTTCTCTCCAGAGAGAGTATAGTGTAGACAGGATAGTATACAAATTAAGATACGGACTTTGGAAATAACACACCTGGGTATTTACCACCTGTATGAACTATGATCAAATTGTTTGACTTCTCAAAGCTAAGTGTCCTCACCTCTAAAGCTAGATAGTCATACCTACCACCAATTTTATTGTGATAATGACATTTGATGGCGGTTATGAAGTGCCTAGCACGATGTCTGGCATGTAGGGACTATTCACTGATCTTGGGTTTTCCTTGTTACCTTTCTCCTAAGTTCTCTTCCCTCTGAAATTTGAAAGCAGCTACCCTGAAGTGTGCATACATTCTACCCTCAAATGGAAAGGAGTGTTAGTCTACAGACTGCACTCAGAGAAGATACGCGAAAAGATTCCCAGATATTAATACTGATTAGGCAATACAAAGATATAAAAAAATCTGTTTTTGCTTGGTTTGGTCCATGTTTCAAACTTTAAGCAATCTCTTCAATGCTTTCTCCTGGTAAAATACCCTACTTTTTTGGGAACCTCCATCCACAGCAAAGTGAATTCCTTTAGCACATGGTGAAGCCGATTCTTTTTCAAATTTGGCCCCACACCACTTCTACTCCACCCCTCACCAATTTCTAGTGGAAGTTGTTCTGAGTCATTCTAAACCCGAAATCAGTCTGTGTCCCTGGGCTACGCATTCAAATTCCATTATTAGTTTCCCTTCTATCATCGAAGCCCTTCTTCAGTCTCTCTTCTATCTCAATCTTACATGATTTTCATATAATTTTTACATGATTTTCCCACCTTACATGGTTTTCTTGCTTTATGAAATTTCCTAGTGAGCAGAATTCATTTCCTAGTGAGCAGAATTTCCTAATCCCTCAATTCTAGAGGTCAGTTTATCCGTTATTTCTCTAAAAGCTCCTAGTTGACTTTAAAATTGTCTCTTCAGATAGTTTTTGGAACCCCAGTCGTCACCAGTGACCACCCCATTATTACGTCTTAGTTCTCATTATTGTTTTGTTTGTTTATTGGTTGTAAAATAAAAATGAGCATGACCACCAGCTTCATCACAGTTCAGTTCCTGTGTCCCCATCAAGATTGCCGGATTTTCTGCTCCCTGTCATTTTCCAGCTATGGCTTCCGGCCCTGGTATGAACAGCTAGAGCCAAATTGACATTGGGTATTTATTTCAGGCACTTCATTGTTTTAGAGCATTGAATTGAGGTTATGCTATTTTGCATTTTCATGATCGGTCCAATTTTCAATACTAAGTAATTTTATACAGTGATTCTTTTTCCTTGTTATTCAATTGTTAGCGTACTTATGTTGCATTTTGATTTTTGTTCTATTACAGTTTTATATTTAAGTTAACCAATACCATCATTTTATTTTTTGCTTATGTTAAGAGAATGATTTGTAACTAGTTGTCAACACACAACACAGAAGCTCCTAAGATACAAATCTGATTTTTGTGCTCATGAGAGATTCTTTGAATTAGGTCTGAGTGTGCTCCTAAAGAGATGAAATTAAAATTGATCATCTGAGGGTACGATCTACTTGTATCTCCCAGATATTGAAGTTTAAGGGACCCAAGAAAATGTAAGTCCCCCCCCCCCCTTTTGCCACCTGATTTTGACACCGATAGAGGGAGAAATGCAGGCATGTAGAAGTCAAATATCATTTTTATTAATGATAATACTGATATTGAGAAATGTGGCTTACGTCTACCTATTAAACTTCCGAATTAGATGGAATTGTCCACTCAAATACTAATTTGGGACTGGGGAAAGCATTCTCCCCTGAAGCAAGGCCTGCTTCTCCAACACCTGCATTGTGGATAACAGGCAGATTGGGTGTTTCTTGAAGGCATCTTGCTCCCCTAAGGAGAAACAGGAAGTGCCAGGGGTTGAGCTATGCACAGATAGTTTCTCTTCACAGTTATGTCTCTCCTTTTCTTCTGGAACATTGTAAAAGAGGGGGTTAAAGTGATACTGGGAATATCTTGCTGGTGGAATTTCTTCAACGTGGAAGACAATAGGAGAGGACAGGAAGAGGGAATTCCTATTCCTTTCCCTTTGATTGCTGGGGCATTAGGACATGACTTGTTAAATTTTAATACGATTCATTTATATAAAATTTGAGGAAGCCACCTTCTACTCTGGCCGTACTAGTGACGTTCCCCTTGACTTGATTGTTAAAATTTCCAATCTCTATGTATTTATTTCAAGCCCTCCTCATTATCCGTGCTTTAGTCACTCACCACTAATAGTAAACTAGGTAATGAAAGGTCTAATAGTTCACTTGTATCAGCTGGAGATCTTTTAGTTACAAATGTCAGAAGCTCAACTCAAATGCTTTAAGCACAAAAGGGAATTAAAAAGTCCAGAGTTGATTGGCTGAATCCAGATCTTCCAATGACTTCATCCTAGAGAAACTGTCTGTCCATTTCATGGCTGTCTTCTGGATGCCCTGTTGCCTCAGGCAGGCCCAATCCCTCTGATTATCGCATGGCCTCCAGCTCTCTAGGCTTTCTAATCACCCCTTCAGCAAGCCTTGTTTGCCACCGATGCCTCTTTCATAAGTGTTCTAGCTAAAGCCCTGGAGCTAATTATTACTGGGCCAGCTTGGATTGTCACTAATGCAGTGGTTCTAAGGGTGGTTCCTAGATCAGACACACAAGCATCAACTTGGAACTCCTTAGAAAGGCAAATTCTCAAGCCACAGCCCAGACTTTGGAATCATAAACTTTGAAGGTGGGGCTCAATTAACTGTATGTTAACAAGCCCTCTAGGCGATTCAGATGCCTATTTAAAGTTTCAAGACTGCTTAGTCCTTAGATCATACTCTGGCTGAGTGATAAAATATGTTGAGTTGTCCAGCCTGAGTAGCTTAATTACTTCAGGAGCTAGGATGGGGTCAGCTTCGTCCAGCCCAGATGGTTTAAGGGTGAAGGGGGAAGGGTAGCTTTTCGAAGGAAAATCAGATATTTTTATCAGAAAAAGCAACCATTACTAGGCAGGTAAAATTAACAGATGTTGCACAATAGAACCTTTTCCAAAAGTAGAGTCATTCACTGCTTCATAACAAGAATACATTCTAAGGATGCATCCCTAGGTGATCTCGTCTTGTGCGAACATCACAGAGTACACTTCACAAACCTAGATGGTACAGCCTACCACCTGCATAGGCTATGTAGAATAGCCTATTGCTTCTAGGCGACATGCCTGTATAGCATATGCATAAAACAACATGAGCTTAAATCGAGAACAAGAGAAAATGATACAATCAAGAGATGGTAAATACCAGATGTATGAGGCTGCTGCTGGCATAACACAGCATACAGCTTTACAGCAAAATATTTTTTATAAGTAGAAAGAGGACACTCTAAAATAATGATAAAAGTATACTAAAGACATAAACAAGTAACAGTCAATTAGTACCACTATCAAGTATTATATACTGTACATAATTGTATATATTATACTTTTATGTGACTGGCCATGCAGTGGGTTTGTGTACACCTACTAAACCATAAACAGGTGAGTAACACATAGCACCATGATGTTACTACAGCTACTAGGTGATAGGAATTTTCAGTTCCATTATAATCATATGGGACTGTCATATATAGAGTCCATGGTAGACCTAAAAGTCGTTACGTGGTGCATGACTGTACTGGATACTGAATTATTACATGGTGAATTATTGTACCAAGAAATATTTGGAAGTGAATATCTAACATTCACTTGTTTGTTGTTTCTTTACAATGTTTAGGGCAAAAACGACTTCTTATTGTATGTATCAGTACCAAATTATTTTCCTGAATGGAGATAACTATCTTTTATCTTGTTTTTTAATCTTTAAACTTACCGTTTAACTTGAGTGACCCATGAACTCATATTGTCCTTTATATGGTGGGGTATTCTGAGCAGCTGCATGGGAGCATGAAATGCAGGGCATACAACTTGGACTGGGCTAGTAGTGATCATCAACTCTCCCACAAGGCTAAGTCAAGTATATACTGTATTTAGAGTATTTTTTTTTTTCTGGAATTGACTATGGAAAACTGAATACTTTATGCAGAAAAATAATTAGACCTCAAAGACCTGTTAAGGGTGCTGTGACAAAACACGATAACTTTGCCTGTTTGTATCTCATTTATGATTTCATAGGTACGATGGTGGGAGACCATACCCGCTTGGAATTCCACAATATTGAAACTGGTATCATGACTGAGAAACGTTACATCTCCGTTGTCCCCTCCAGTTTCATTGGCCACTTGCAGAGCCTCATGTTTAATGGCTTACTCTACATTGACTTGTGCAAAAATGGCGACATTGACTACTGTGAACTGAAGGCTCGTTTTGGACTGAGGAACATCATCGCCGATCCTGTCACCTTCAAGACCAAGAGCAGCTACCTGAGCCTGGCTACCCTCCAGGCCTACACCTCCATGCACCTCTTCTTCCAGTTCAAGACCACCTCAGCTGATGGCTTCATTCTCTTCAATAGTGGTGATGGCAATGATTTCATTGCAGTTGAGCTAGTCAAAGGGTAAGTAGATGGGATCATATAGTTTATACTAGATAGCTTAGCTCAGCCTTACATAAAATATGGACACAAAAAAAAGTGTTCGTTTTACTCTCCACTCTCTATTCCTGATACATGTGCTCATCCTCATTGATTAAAAATATCTGTGTAATGATCAGGGCTGGAAGGGAGAGAAATTCATAAGTTTATTTAAAAATTTTCCACTAACTCAATACTGTCACGCTTTTTACTATGAAATGTAGTCCTTTCAACTTATGGGGAAAAAAAGAAGACTTAATTTTGCAAAAGAGAAATATGGGTATATTGCATCTATCTGTGGGGCAGTACTATCTGCAACCACTAAATTTATAGGAAGAAATGAAATACACAGAGGGTGCAAAAAAAAGGTATACACACTTTAAGAAAGGAAAAAAAAAAACTGTACTAAAATTGTAATACTCAATATATACCAATAGGAAAATATGAATACAAGTAAAGTTGTATACATTTTTTGGCACCCCCAGTAGATATTTTCAGCACTACCATTAGAGCATATATGCAAAAATTTAAAAAGCTATTCCATCTTCAAGACATTTTACTACCGTGTGCTGGAAAACAGTCAAAACAAAAGCAAAAACCAGAACAAAACCCAATAAAGAGATCCATGATTGACTGAATTTAAATATTGCCCCCTAGTGTTTGGGAGTGTACGACCTGCACTACTTCCTGGCTCTGACTTTTACTAGATAGTGTCAAAGAAGCAGACCCTATGAGTATGGAATTAAAGTGAAGTCTGACAGAATAGGACCTGACTCTTCTTATATCCTAGATCAAGCTTTAAATATTCCCTCATGATGCAAGGTTAGCGTGTGGGATTTGAATCCCCCAGTGTCAGGTGTATACACACTGCCATTAAACTACTTCAGGGAATCTCAAGTCATCAGTTTGTTTTCCCTCATAGGTACATCCACTATGTGTTTGACCTCGGAAATGGTCCCAATGTGATCAAAGGCAACAGTGACCGCCCCCTGAATGACAACCAGTGGCACAATGTCGTCATCACCCGGGACAATAGTAACACTCACAGCCTGAAAGTGGACACTAAGGTCGTCACTCAGGTTATCAATGGTGCCAAAAATCTGGATTTGAAAGGTAAACCTTGTAAAGAAGTTTATCCTTCTTAGAGCATTTCTTACAATCGATAGGCTGTTTCCAGAGGCAAACTACAGGTTGGGAGCACCATGCATTTTTGATGCATCACGCATATCCTATTTTAACAACATTGAATTATACCATAATGCAATTTATTCAGTTTTTACTTGACTGCTGCTCAAGGGATGGTTCACTTTCTCTGTAAATCTTGGGGGCTGAGTGATGAGGTGATAAATGTCAAAAAGAGAAGAGGCCTTAGTACAGAGGAAAGGATATAGGTTTTGGAATCTCAGCTGAATCATTTACTGTCTGGGTGACTTTGGTAAAATTTCTTAGTCTGGTTCAGCTTCTGTATACTTTTTTGCAAAATGAGAATAGTAATTGTTACTACCTTTCTGGGCTGTTAGGAAGTTTGATGGAATAATGTCTGTAAAACCCTCAGCATATTATTGGTAACGAGCACATAAAAAGCACTCAATAAATTATTGTTTATTGGAAATGTTGTTAATCTTTACTTTATCATAAAATGATAACAATACTTATAGAATGGACTTGATGATTAAAATGTATGAGATGATATGTATAAAACAAATGACACATATATGTAAGAAACATTAGTTTCCTCTTTGTACGATGTAGAAACTCTGGTGATTATTTTGTTTATGCTGTTTTTCTCCTCCAGCTGTATTATTGTTATCCAATAAATGGCCTAAAGTGCCCTGCTTTAGTTGACATGGTTTCCTATCCTTACCCCTTCACTTTTGCTGTCTAATTTCTTTTCTAGGTGACCTCTACATGGCTGGTCTGGCCCAAGGCATGTATAGCAACCTCCCCAAGCTCGTGGCTTCCCGGGATGGCTTTCAGGGATGTCTGGCATCAGTGGACTTGAACGGGCGTCTGCCAGACCTCATCAATGATGCCCTCCATCGGAGTGGACAGATTGAGCGTGGCTGTGAAGGTACAACCGCTTTTTCTTTTTAAGCTACAGCCTTGTCGCAAGCACCAAGCCTCTTTGCTGCCTCTGCCAGTGCCTCCTCCCTTGGTTTACCGGCCCTCTCTCATTGCCATTTGCCATCTGACACTGCATCACCATCAATGTCCTCCTGTCACTATTGAGTATGTTAAGACATGTGCCACAGGCTCCAAGATCGTATGTTGGCAGATGTCTTCCCAGTGTCACATACTTGCCGATTGAGGACTTTTCCTGGCATTGACATCAGGCTTGTCCTGACTTGTGCCTTTGCTTCTAGCATGGCCAAAAGGGCATCCAGAACTTTTATTTATGTTTTAACACATGGGGAGGTACAAATAAGAGACTTTTATATGGGTGGCGCCATTAATGAAATGTTTCTTATGCTGCTAAAAGTGACTGCATTATTTAATGTAAACGCAGCAGGAAGTAGGAAAATGGTGTCAGAATGCCATGATGAGGGAAAGGAACTAACATTTATTGAGTACTGACTAGATCTCAGGCTTTGTTAGGAAGAGCTGTAGTGTGGTGTGGTGGAACAGCATGGGCTTTGATGTTAAAAAAGACCTGGATTTAAGTCCAGGTAGTAGCTCTTGTTAGCTGTGTGACATTTAGCAAGTTACGTAACCTCTCTGATCTAAACCTTCGTCATCAGTAAAATTGCACAATAAAAATTGCTTTGAAAGGTAATATCAGAGATAAACATAAAATGCCTGGCACATACATAGTAGGTACTCAATAAATGGAAGGATTATTATTTACAAATATTGTTTCATATAGACATCAAATGACATTGCATGCTCACCAGTGCAGTGCAACAATCCATGCTCAGCCTGTTTCTGTAGATGATCCGCTGTCTCTTGAGATACTAACTTAATTTTACAGGTCTTCTTGAGTCCCAGTTCTTCGCTCTATGTAAAAAAATGGTCCAGTTTTAACCAGCAGAGGGCAGCAGTGAACATTTTCAGCCTTTTCTGAAGGCTTTGGGTGGGCTGAAATGACTCTTTACCTAACCAGAAAGGCAAAGAGGATGTCTGACCTTTCACCAGGATCTATGTTGTTCTTGTGTCTGGTTGAGTCTCCTGGTCTTTTGTTTGTGCAATATATTGTTTCCTTGTATCCCTCATTAGTTTACTGTATCGAACCTGTTCATTCATTTTCTGTGTTCAACTTCATTTATTGCTCTGTTCTTAACCAGCTTCCATCAGGGTTTGCTCACCACCTTAAAGTGCATTTTTATAAAAGCTTCCCATCAGCTTCCCAGGCTGATTTGTCACATGGGAGTTGTTTCTCTTTGCCTAAGAGTCGTTCTCCCATATGGCATTAGTAATGAGACTGATGGTTCCTATAACCCACTCCAGTTTTCCTTTGTCCAGGGATATTTCTTAAGTTCCGTAGGCCAAATATGCTATGTGTATATGAATGGTGTATAAGAAGGTCAGAAACCACCCAACATTTAAAGCACTTTGCTTTCTTCCACTGGAAATGCACAGTTGCAGTCAACTCAATAATTTTTGTCTTATTGACCTGCTCTTAGTTCTTTTAAGGTGTGAAAAGGCAATCCTGAGGTAGATGCAGCATTTGGGAATTAAATTGGATGTTTTATGTGAGAAGACTGTAGAATGACAGTAATTCTAATTATCCTGGAATAATTAATCATATCAAGTTAAATCATAATGTAAAAGCACATATTAAAAAGCATAAGGCATTCTTCAAATAGTAAATATTTTTTATGATGCCATCAGTTCTTCAGATTTAAAAGTTAAGAGGAATCATCCATTTAACTCTATAGCAATGTACCTGCTAGAAATATATGAGTCATGTATGTAGTTTAAAATTTTCTTGTAGCTATATTTTTTAAAAAGTTAGAGAGTAACAGGAAAATTAATTTTAATTTTGCATTTTATTTAACTTAACCCAACATATCAAAAATATTATCATTTCAGCATGTAATAGATATATATTAAGACATTTTAGTATTTTTTTCACGCTAAGCTTTCAAAATCGAGTGTGTACTTTATATCTGTAGCACACTTCAGTTCAGACCACACACCTTTCAAGTACTCAATTGTCACATGTGTCTATGGCCCTTATATTGGAAGCACAGTTGTATAGAATATCGAAATCACAGTGTAAGGACATAACACTTGGATGACATATTAGATGAAAAGAAAGTCTAAACTAACTTTTATAAAAGTGGATTAAAATAGAAAGTATAAAAGGGGGAATGGACCCCAGTTATGAAAGCTTTAAGGGAAGCAGTGAAAGCATTAGTGAAAGGAAATTTCCCATCAGATTGGAGAAAATGTTCCTATCTCTACCTACGGCTCTACGTGTGATGCACCACATGCATTATGGTGGGTTCCGACTATCCGCTGAGCACGGGTCATTGTTCAAAGCTGAATATTGTGACTTGACAGCTCTACCATCTGAATCTATGGCAAGGCCCATGGGCCTAATAATACTGCACTCTATTGCCATGGAGATAATTGCGATGGTTACCCATGGAGCATTATGACTGCCCCACTGGGTGGGATGAAGTGGAGAATGAGTGCTGAGGGAAGAAGGTCCTTGTTTATTTTACACAGAGGGCTTGGATAATTAGCCTAAGTGGCCAGGAGAAATGGCCAAAAAGTGGGTTAAGGCAGAAATTGCTATCATCGAAAATTTGCACCATTGTGATTTAAGCTTTTCTGAGAGATCCCAGAAGCCCTAGGGTGCTGTGGAAGATGATGGGAAGGGAAATCAAGGGCCCAGAACCTTGGAGAGACTACAAAATAGTGTCATTCCCATTCCGAATCTCTGTGTAGAGTATGGGACCCTCAAGAAAGCCTTTGAGTGTTAGGCAGTGTGGGGATCATAGGAAATATACGTCATTTCTTGACTTAGGATTTCTCTGTATAGAATAGGAAACAGGTAGGTGATGAGGAGTCATTGCTAAAAAGTAAGACCCAAGTCTCTTCAAGATGGTAACTATGTTTTACGCTCACATATCTGGGTACTTGGGCCAGGATCTATGACTTGTTTTTAAGTTATGGATAATGACACTTTGAGATCCCAAGAACCCAAAAGAGTTCAAAATGATTTTTAAAACACACTAATCCACTACTCACGGGCTCTCAATTGTTTATAAAAAGAAAGAAAAAAAAAACCATCTTGTACTAGTTTTGATTGTACTAGTTTTGAATATATGCAGAGTGTCTAATTTAGATTGTGATTGCTGGACAACTCTTAGCCATCATCTAACTGTGACTTGCAACCTCTCAATTTGTGCTAGGAGTTTTATAGTGTCTGATTCCATGCTAGGAATTTTATAATGTTTGATTCAATACTCAGCTGGTAAATACCTCTTTCTATCTGGAGGCCAGTTTTGCTACAGAGACCAAGGCATGTATGGGCTAGAAATGCAATTCCACAATTGCAGATGGTAAACATCTGAGAGAAACACACGTGCTTCATTTCGAGACTGGCATGAATAAATAAAAAGGACATTGGTTTGGTGCCTTTTTGCCCACAGCCATTTGGATTTGGCTTTATTTTTATAAATGAAACAAATCAAGCGCTTTCGTGGTACCAAATCACCTTGATACAAACGCCCAATTCTAGTGTTATGTTCCTTGGTGGCATTCTCAGGAGGTTACAAGGAGTGCTCCCAAGTGACTCTTCCATGCTTAACGCCTACATGTTCAGAATTATTTTTGTGGGCTCCATCTGGTTGTGCACACGTGTCTTTCAGTCTGGCCATGCACTCCCCTTATTTCTTGATGTTTATCCTGACCGATGGGAAATCATTTTTCTGGACCATGTGCCTGGGGGTTGGCTGTGTGGATGTGGGAAGGCTCTTGTTACCACTGCTTGTGCTTTGTCAAGTCTAGTGTTCCCCTGCCCCTGCTCTGCTGACGTGGCTCTGACGAGGCCTGCTCTGCCCTGGTCTGTGCATCCCCGTCTGTGCTGTCTCTGGAGAACCTGTGCAGCATTTCAATTGTCTGTTTGAGTGATGTTGGTTATGCCGATTGTATTTTCATTTCTGTAATATTACCGTGGTTTACTCTACCTCTTACTAACCTCTGGTTATTATTTTCACCTTTTCTGTTCTTTTGCTAACAAAGTTGCGTTGACCAAAGCTGACCTGCAAGGTAGAGAAGGTTCTTGTTCGCATTATCACGTTGGACTGAAAGATGCCCTTTGTCACCTGGGTATCTTTTCTTTAGAGGCCTTCAAGCTGTCACACCTCTTGGACAGCAACAATTGTGGGAGGGGGCTGAACTCTGTGTTCTTCAGAAACAGTGGCAGAAAACCTAGATCAATGCATGGAAAATAACAACAAAGGCAACACCTCTTCGGGATGGGAACATGATTTCGTTTTGGGGGACCAAAGAGGTTTGACAGCCTCCTATGTTGTGACTATCCACAAATATATTAATCCACGTCTGGAAATGGTTAATGCCTCTTCAAATAGCTGCCATGGAGGGGTTGGCTCTTTTAAATTTATTCACTATAGATAGACGGTAGCACTCACAAAGTGAAAAGGGAATAAGAGGCCACTTGAGTTTTTCGTTTATTATTTTCTGGGTCAGGGAGGTCATTTCTCAGAGCAGGACTTTTGAGTGCTCGGGCCTTATGGAAGAGAATGTCATTTTCTCTTGACTCATTTTAAGTAAATATTTTTAGGCATTTGGGAGATGTTAATATCATTCAAACGTTCCAGAGATTTACATATCCTATTGGGGATTTTGGTTGAGCACTTTAATTTCCTGTTGTGTAATCTAAAAAAAAAAAAAAAAGAAAGAACTCTTAGGGAAGAGGATCTGTCAACTTTATCCTGAATACCTTTTTAAATGTCTGCATGTTGGATCTCAGTGAATATCTACTGCGGAAACTGCTTCTTCTACCATTGAAAGAGGCACCACAAAGTCAGGACCACATTGGTCCTGTCATGTCAGGCTGCTCTGACTCAGAATAGCAAGTCAGGACCAAGCATTTTAGGTATCTTTTGGCAGAGGATAGGGCCTCAGATGGTCTCTGCAGAGTTTGCAATCAGCAAAAATTAGAAGAAGTGGTTAAGACAAAAGTAACTTTAAAAAAAAAAATTACTTTCCACCTGAAAGATCATTCACTTTGCTGTGACTTGTTGTATGTCATGCAGCCAGCCAGTGCATCTCTTGGGTAGACGTCAACTAATGAGGCCTTTCTCCAGCCATTTTTTGCAACTCTTTTCCCTTCATCCCCTTTTAGCAGATGTGCATATATGCTGATCTGTAATAAAAGTAATGAAAAGGATACACACTGGATTTGTACTTTGAAAGCCAAGGTAGCTGTAGAATAGCTTTCGTTTTCAAAGTGTGTAGGACCTTTTCAGGAACACTGAAGGCTGTTGTTTTTAGACATCCTGTTCAGTTGTCAAAATAAGTCTACTACAGGTCACCCTATAAATGGAGGCGAGGGAGCTAGGGGAAGGACTCGATCTACACTAAGAGACAATCCAAAGTTGTCCTAGCTCCTCATGAACAGATTTATTAGATGAAACTAGACAACTAAAACTCTTCATAGACTTTCCTATTCTTTATGGTAAGAACTCTGTGGATTCTGAATCTCCAGAACCTAGCACAGGTCTTCTTACACAGAATGATTTAAAGTTCCCATCAAAGGAAAAATGGTTTATAGGAACCATATAAAGAACTGGTTGATTTCTGTGCCCATTTTAAATTGTTGACCCAAGTGCAGGTACAGATTTGAGACATAATAGGTTGGAATATCTTTACTTTCCCATTTTTAGAAGCAGTCTAGTCATCAGAATGGTTTTTATGTTGCTACTCCATTGACCTGAACTCTCTTCCATTCTTTTAATGACTTGACAGTCTCTTTGTAGCGGGAGCTATTACTCTTTGTAATTATTTTGGGTCATCTTACTCTTTCCCCATATTATGGCAAAAGACCTTTAGGATGCAAATGCACTTACTTTTTATTTTCCTGACCTTGGGGTGTGGGCCGTTACTTGTGCTGGCTTCTTCAGCTGTAACCTGTGGGCACCAATAGTACTAATTACCATTAAGTGCGAAGGGCAGTAAAAACATATGAGAAACAAATGAGACAGTGTGAAAGGTAAAGGCAAATGGTATTCAGAAGGAAATAAAACACTGGGGTCTAGGGAGTGGCATAATGAGTCTGGACAAGTCAACAGCTTGTATCCTCTTGTCATTGTGTTATCGGAATGTTTTTTTTTTTTTAAATTTTATTAATTAATTTATTTCAACTTCTCCAGTGATTGTGTTGTTCAATTTAAGAGAAAATCAGCTACTCCCATCTATTAGGTACTCAGCAAGGTACTGCGGTTACAGATGAAATGCAGTCTCTGACTTCAAACACATCAGTAGGAGATCAGCCAATACTTACAAGCAGAGTGTACACTGCTGTGCTGGAATGGATATGGAGCGTTTTGTGCGAGCGTGGAGGATTGCTGGACTGTGGGCGGTGACCATGGCCATGGTGGGTGCTCAGGGGAGACTTTCTCAGGCAGAGTTTGAACTGAGCTTGAAGGGCAACGTGTTTCAGGTGGATGCGAGGTGGAAGCACATTCAAGAGCTTGGCCAGCTGGGGGACCGACAAGAAGCTCAGTTTGGCTACAATAAGGTGCATGTAGGGATCAGATGGAAGATGAAACCGAAGTGGTAGGATGGAAACAGGTGATGATGGACTTTGGGTGTAAGGAGTTGGACTTTACCCCAAGGGCAAGGTAAGGAGGACAGCATCTTGGGTCAGATTTTCATTTTATCAAGATCACCCTGACAACAGGGTGGAAAATGCATGAGAAGGACAGGAACTGAAAGTAGAGAGCAGTGAGAAGGGAAGTAACGCATTCCAAGACAGAGGGAAGAGGCAGGAACCCGATGCCTGTTACTTTAGCTGGCTAAGGAGGTAAACATGTTTCCCTCCCAGATGAAACCTCTGAAGAGTAAGGAAGAAAACGAGCTGTTTCTCCTATTTGTTTTTTCCCCACACCCTCTGTTTCATAGCAGATATATTTACACATTATGATAAAAGGTGTCAAGGAAGAACTCATTGACGGAGTCAGTTTTGCATCCTTCTAGGCTAGGAGAAGTAGGAGCTCCCTTGAGGCATGGGAGAGGTGGTGCATTGCTCAGGGGTACAATTCCTTGAAAGTCAGGATCTCTTGAATAGAATGACAACATCTGTGGACCTTTCAGAAGTAATCTTCTAATTCCTTTTTATTTGCCAGAGGGATATTCCTGGAGAGCAAAAGATTCCCTAAAAGCCTGTCTATGTGAGAAAGGACCTGTACCACTATACAATGAATATTGTTTGACCTACTGGGAGTGAGTCAGATGAGTCATAAACTATGAGAAATAAAAGAATAGCTATTTATTGGGTTAGGTGATTAATCAGAATATCCTCTCCCCACTTTCCATTATAATTCCCCTTAGCAAGTTTTGTTTCTGGAGTTGAATCAAGGCTTCTTGTCCCTCTGCCCAGATGGTAGGCAGGGAATGATTAGATCTGGTTCAAAGTGTTGCATATCTTGAGTAAGTCAATAAATGTATTGGGCTTGATGCTTTCAAACCCTAAAGATTCTTTCAAGTCATTTTGGAGAAGAGTTGGCATCAACCAAACACATTGAGTAGGTAAATGGAATTTTAATTCTCCAACTTCCTTAACTGTGAGGAATGTAGTTCTCCACTTCATTTTCTCCAACCCTAAGGGCTGTATGGAGAATAGGGGTGTTATTGAACCTGTCCCACAGGCCGTGTATAGGGACAGAGCCAGGAGAGCAGTTTCCATGCTCTCGGCCTCACGTGGGAAGGTGCTGGCTCGGTTATTAGATGGCCGTCAGCTGTAATTAGATGGCCCGCTGTGGCTGGTTGGCCATCAGCTGTTACCGGTTAGCCATTAGTTACTAATATAACTGCCATGGCTACCCAGGCAAGGCAGTTGGTTAGTTGGTTGGCAGAGAAGCGGACTGCAGATCGTGTGGCTCCTGCTTCCTATGTCTACAACCCAGTCACCGGCGAGAATATAGTGGTATGACTCCCCTATCTATGGCTCTGTTGTTGTTCCTTTTTGGCCTCACATATTCTGTATCCACCCTCCGAGAACGGGAGCGGGGCCAGAGACACTGGATTACACCGTGTTTCCCCCAAAATAAGACCTAACCAGAAAATAAGGCCTAACGTGATTTTTCAGGATGACATCCCCTGAACATAAGCCCTACTGCATCTTTTGGAGCAAAAATTAATATAAGACCCTGTGGGGGCAGAGCCCCAGAAAGTAGTTTACAGGCTCTCGGCCTCACGTGGAGGGGTGCTGGCTCAGGTAGTAGATGGCCATCAGCTGTGGCTGATTGGCTGTCAGCTGTAGCCATTGAGCCATTGGCCACTAATATAACTGCTGCGGCTACGGAGGAGAGTGGAGGAGAGTGGAGGAGAGTGGAGGAGAGTGGAGGAGAGTCGTCAGTCGTCAGTCGGTTGTAGAGAAAACGGACAGCAGGTCACACGTCCAGTGAACCCAGCCTCCAGTGAGACCGTAGTGGTATGACTCCCCTACCTATGTCTCTGTGGGTGTTCCTTTTTGGCCTCACCATGTCCTGCGTTCTTGTGTGGGGAGCGGGAGCAGAGACCCCGCAGGCTTCCCTGCATGACAGACCCGTTCTTATTTCCGGGGAAACATGGCGTTAGATTTTATTGTCAGTCTTTTTCACTGTCATCCTATCCACGTGACTTCTCTGACCACTCATTTGAAAAGAGGAAATCTTAGGTACTGAGCATGCTTGATGACAGTGTTTCTGATGCTTTTGTGAGAATGTGAGCCTTAGCAAGTCCATAGAGCCTTGCCTTCAGGAAAAAGAGTAAGACCCTGAGAACCCAACTGCTCTTAGGGCTTTCTGCCAATGAAATTTTATAACAACATTTAGGACCCTGTTCTCTGGCTTTGCTTAATCTTCTTTAAAAGGGGAACTAGAGCATTCACTTCTCAGTTGGCTCTGTCTTTGTGAAGAAAGACAATTGACACATCTAAGGATCATTGCTTTCTTATTTTAAAATTAAATAGGAGTGAATTGGATTTTTGCCAATTAAAAGAGATCTTATGTTGTCTGCAAATTACTCTTAAGGAAAGCCAAGAGGACCCAACACTATAAATGTAGAACTACTTCTGAGAGCCACAGAAGTAGTGTTGCTGATGGGACCAAGGCATACATGTAGCTAAGTATAATATATGGGCTATTCCTAATGTCACAAATGTGCTCCCTGAAGCCTTACATTCTTATATTTTAACAGTAGAGACTATAGATTGCTCAGGAAGCTGGTAAGGGTCTTTCACATGTATACATATGCATGCACACAAATGCATACATCTCTATGTATTCAGCTTCCTTTTTCTATTTTTCCTCCTTCCCACCCAATCACTGCTCACTCATTCCTCCTGTATGAAAAACAATGCAAACTTTTAAAAAGTAAAAGTTGAAAGGTTTGCACACTTATCAGGAGTGGAAAATGAAAGTGAAGGTGGAAAATGAGATCTCTGTAGACAGTTGTGGCATCTTTCATGAGGTTTCTTCCTATGGCAGCTCTGCTTTGTATGGCGTGATGTTCTACGATGATAATGCTTCCCATTCAGGTTTTGCTCATAGATTCTAAGCCCTTTGACAAACACCTCATGCTTGGAGATTAAAGATGGTGGATACTGTTAAACCAACCCCACCTGGTGCCTACACCTGGGCTGCCAGCCTTGGCCCTTTAGGATAAATGGGCGTTGGGAATCAGACCTAATATTTCCAGGCTTCCCCACTCTCCAAGCCCACATCACGAATATGTCCAAGACAAACTAGTGCTGGTTTAGCAATATTTATCAATTTTAAATTGGGATGTTTGAGGCACAGGTTTGGTTAAGCCCTACTTAGGCAATTATAAAAGAAAAATGCACACCCTCTTGTCCACGTGTCCTGTGTGTGCTTCAAGCAGCACTTCTATCTCAAGGACCTACAAATAATAAAAGATATTCTGTCCACTGGTGATTTTTTAGACCATGAAGATGAGTTGACTGAATCAGTTTGTATGTACTGCAAAGGTAGGTTTTAACAGTAACAGGCATGAAATGACTGCCTGGGATAGTTCTTAAAGACAAAAATAATCCCATATTCAAGCAGAATTGTTACTGAACTCAGGTTCACTGCTGCTTGCCGCCCGAAGAGTCCAAAATACTAGCGTGGCAATGGTTGGTGAGGAGAAAAATCCTTTATTCTAGATGCTGGCAGTTAGGGAAGATGGCAGACACATATTTTAAAAAACAAAAGAAAACTGAAAAAACACAAAAAAAACTACCTTCTCCGAGCCAGAATAATTAAGGGGTTTTATAGGTAGGTAAATTGGAAAGTACAAAAAGAAGCAGGCTTCAGGGCTGATGGAGAAGTCATCCCCTGGCGTCTTCAGTCTTCCGACGCCTTAGGTCTGTCATGACAAACTGTTAGGGAGTTGAGATCACGAGTCCAGATACCTGGATGCCTGAAGATTAAAGAAGCTGCTTTTTCAGGTTAGGATCTTAATTAGTAAGGTATGGGTGGCCTTGAGAAAGGAAACAAATGGAGTTAGTTAATCAGTGAGGGGAGAGATGTAGTTACTTAGTGAGGGGAGAAACATAGTTAATCAGTAAGGGGAGAAATAAAGAGAAAACAGCTGAATATTAGGATAAATCAAACTGTAAACTGGCTAACTTTAATTACTTGATCTACCAAGTTTCACTCTTACAGAATAATCGGAAATTTGTGGCAGCCATTAGAGTTATCATCTTAAAAAAATAAAGAAAAAAGAGACAGTGTGATGCTTTCCAGTGCACTAAAAACAAAACTGGGAGTTAGAAACTGAAGTCCTTACTGTTGTGTCATTGGAATTAACCCCTGGTCATTTGCAAAAGATGAAAAGAATTCACAGACTCAGCCTGAAATGAGGAGAGCAAGGAAGTCAGTTTATTCAAGAAGAAAGAATCTGGCCTAGACGTTCCTGGGGCAGAGGACTGCACTTAAACTTAGGTTAGCTTTTTCTTATATAGGAAAGTGTAGGTAAATTTCCTTATGGCAGGAGGTGTGATGTATAGACTGAGGTCATTTGATATATGTTGGTTATATAACTAGTTTCTTTCTGTGCATGCTCTTACCCAGAATGCATACAGAAAAACCCATCGTGGGGGTGGGGGCGGAGCCCAAGCCTTAATGTTCATTCCATTCTAATTGCATTATAATTAGGCTAGAGATCAACTAACAGGCAGATTTTGCCAGTTTGCGAATGTGAAGAACCAGTTAAAACCAGTTAGGTCTCATCTCCTATTTTTATGAGGGTTTAGACATCTTAGGTTTATTTCTAGGGGATGAGCTCGGGCAGTTCCTGGGGAGGGGATGCAGGCCTGGGCAGGCCCCCTTCAGGTTCACCTTTATTAGCCCTTTTCTGACTCATCACTAACATCATTGACAACATGTTTTTTTATGCATGCTCCTGTCGCCATGTCACATTTCCTAAAATACAAAGAAGTCACCAGTTTTTCTCAAAAGGATGCCTCTGTGACTACTTTAGTGAGGATTGATTACACATCAGCTACATCAGTCGTGTGTGCTGTCCCTATACAGAGGTTTTCCAAACACTTGTAACAATTTTAAACTAATAATAATAAAACTTTATGAATATATTCCAGAAGTTTGTTATCTTAGAATGTGTGGGATTTTAGGTTGATTTGGAAGAATGTTTTAGATAAAATTATTAAGTCCTTAGGAATGTCTTATGTTTATAAACATGCATACAGATTTTTGTTCATATAATTGGACAAAACTAGATCTTCTTTATTTGAATTTTGAATTAAAATGACATTTGAAATTTTTTCTTTGTTAAAAAAAAAAGCCACATCCTTACATGAAACTGCCATCTTTCTCTGGTTGTAGGTTAGAAATACTTTACGTTGCTCTTGTTTACCAGCATTCTCTCTCTCTCTCTCTCTCTCTCTCTCCCTCTCTCCCTCTCTCCCTCTCTCCCTCTCTCCCTCTCTCCCTCTCTCCCTCTCTCCCTCTCTCCCTCCCCCCCTCCCCCCCCACATCTAGAGAGCTTAGGTGGTTCAGCTGTGGAGTTATCACACTGGTTTGAAACCTCACTCTGCTACTTTCCTGTGGGACTATGTAAATAGTCACCTAACTTGTCTGTATTCAGTTTACTTTTCCGAAATATTATCCTTCTGACTCGATCTACAGTCAAATTTTATTTTTGAAATTCTGAATGTCTTTCATGGGAAAATTATTCCCGTTTTTCTGATTTTTTAAATAATGTTAATTTTAGTTGCTTCATCATGTGTTTATGAAGATGAATTTAATTAGTATCTGAAATGCACTTAGTACAGTGTTTTGTAATAAGTGCTATGTAAGTGCCTTGCTTTGTTATGGTTATTTTCTCTTATTTGTACAAGATTATCTTGTGTCAATGGATGTGTAGTTAGAATGAAACTTTTCTTTTTTTTCCAGGGCATTTTGATTTGTTTCTTTAATGCCTCTCTCTCTCTTTTTTGAGACACTGCTGTCTGTGAGAAACAGGTACATTGATACAACATACAGTCTGTCCAGGAAGGGATGTACTTAAATTGTTTGAAGTAAGAGTAGGAATTTATATCATCTTAAAAGTGTTTTAGAGTTTAGCTCAATCTCTCTCATTCAACACACCGTTACCACACACCGCCCATGGGCGCTGGGAACACAAAAGAGTTTTACTCTCAGAATCTGGTGAGATTGAATGATTCTAATAGTTAAATCAGGGCATGCAATGTGGTCAATTAAATTACTGCCCCCCGCCTCCCCCAAAGAAGAAAAGCTTTGTTCTAAATAGAAAATTGTTTCTATGAGACGATATTGGTAGATTCTATGGGTAAATTGTTAGTTAGGAAAACCATTGGCTTTAAGTCATAAAATTATTTCTTTAGTTTTTTGTTCTTTTTTTTAATTCAATAATATTTTCTGAGTGCTTACATTATACCAAATATTTTATCAGAAATTAGAGACATAAAAGTGAGCAAAGCAGACAAGATTCTGCTCTTAAAAGGCTTATATGCCAGGAGGATGAGAGAGACAATAAAGAATGTAACAACTTAGTTACAGGTCTTGGAATTGTAAGTTAAATAAACAGGAAGATGTGATGGAGAGTAGATGAAAGAGCTGGTGGGGACTTTCTTAAATAGGATAGTGTCTTGAAAAAAGCCCATTTTAAGCTGAAACTTAAAGAATAAGAATGAATCAGTCACTTGAAAATCTGCAGGAAAGACATTTTGGGCAGTGGATCCAGTGAGAGAAACCGACCTTGAATGTGAGAGCATAGATTCTGCAATGCAAGCAGATGTCAGACCCACCCCGTGGGCTCATCATGCAGGTTCCTGAGCCCCACTCCCAGTCCGTAGGTCTGCATTTCTTAACAGATTCCGATGCACGTGCTGCTGATTTGGGGTCCACAGGTGAATGCTACTGTTAGAGAGGAATTAAAAGGAGGGAGGGACGGGGCATTGTAAGCTTGGGCGAGTAGAAGGAATGCAGCTGGAGAGGAAGCAGAAGCCACAGGATCTCACCCTGGAAAGGAAGTACAAGTTTATTCTCCATCAATGAGAAGGCATTGTAGGTTCCCCGGCCCTCGCTGAAGCCATTCTTGTTCTTAGATGCTTACAATATAGTCAGTGCTTGGGGATTATCTGATTCTGCATGGTACTCTCCCCTTAACGTATGTGAAACACGTTCCATGGCATTTGGAAATAACGTACAATTCCCAGTACATTTGAGTCCTGACCAGCCTTCAACAAATGGAACGGATTGCTCACTTTGCAGAGCACAGACATCTCCCACACTCAGGTTTTGGAAGTCTGAGACAGGCGAGTCAGGCAGCGGCGATCAGATCAGATCAGCATTTACTGAAACACTTTCTCTGCATCTGGTACTGCATTTAGTGCAGCAAGGACACAACCAAAGCATATTACTCGATTTGTAACAGCGAGCCGCCTTTGATCTTTTGGGGGATAAATAGCAAGAACAAAACAAACGAAAAAACCAAAAACTTGAAACAATTTGAGGATCATATAAGCCAAGAACATCACAATGTGTAATAAAGTGTTAAATCGAATATTATCAGATACAAAAATTAATGATGCCGATAATAAGTGCCGTGGCCACTGAGAAGAGGGAGAATTGTTTGAAGTTATTGGGGAATGCTTTATATGGGCGAGACATTAGAGCTAGTCCTTGGAAAATGTTTAAAATTTGGTTAGAGGAGAGGGAAAAGCCTCTGTCTTCAGATTCAGTCAACATGCAAACAATTACTGTTTCCCCAAAGTTGGTCCTGATGCCTTTCAAGGGGAAGCCTTCCATGTGTTTCTGATTCTGAGAACAATTGAATTACTAGCCCAGTGTCTGGTGAGAGCTGTTTGGTCAGGGAGCCCCAAGGACTTCTCAGAAGCTTTTATCCTTTGAAAGAAGCTGTCCTGATTTCCAGTTGTTAATGCTCAACTGTAGGACCCACTGAGACCTTGACCATGTACCTCCTTTCATCTCCACGTGGGGGAACCACATGGCATAGAGGGGCGACAGAAACCCAGCAGTGCGGCTCCCCCAGTGTTACTGTCTTGAACTTTCTTCTGTCATATCCTAATAGCTTTGTACTAGGAGTGATGGACTGTGCTCATTTCACCCTTCATGAATAAATACAAAATGTCTTGCCACCCAGATGATGAACCCTTTGTAGTCACACATGTGTTTTGAGCATGCATCCTTAGGACCCTCCATACTTGCATTTCAATATCCTGTGCCTGTGTGAGGCTTAGCTTGGCATTTGTGAAATTTACACTTATTGCAATGGACAGATGTTTACTCTGTCAAGTGTTTTTTTTTTTTTTTTAATTGTTTTTTTGTTTTTGCATCAGATACTGATTAATACATTGGATGAGTCAAAGGGCTTATGTCCATTGCTGAGGCTCTCTGGGAAATTCATGGAGTTATCCTGAATATTAAAATATTCCCTGTTAGCACAGACAATTCCAAAGGTGTAGGTTCATCTTTAATCCCCCAGGTAAGGGAGAAGATAGAAGTGAAAAAAAGAGAATGGTTAAAGAGAGGTCCTGGCTGACCTAAAAAGAGATTTTAAGGGCAATCTGTAGGACAGAGATTGCCAAACTTTTTAACTTATTCATATCCACAGAAGATTTTGAGAATGCCCTCCAAATAGGTGTACTTGTTTTGTATATTACATACATGTCCCATTAAAGTTATGTTACCTGCCTATGAAAGACACACAGAAATAGGCAAAACAAAGAATGACATTTTTAAAAAGAATGTAATTTCTGATATTTTCTTTCTATACTTCAAATAATTCTCTGTGGCATCTCCTAGTGCGCGCACACTCTGTTTGGTTCCACCTGTATAAACCTATAACTCAGTGTGATGCACTGCTCTGGTTCTCAAATGTTAGGCTGCATCACCCTTTCCTGGAAGCTTGTGAACACAGATTTCTGTCTCCCTCCCCCTATGTCTCTTATTCGGTAGGTTTGAGGTGGGGCCCAAGAATTTGCATATCTAACGACTTCCCAGGTGATGCTGGTCTGAGAACCACTGATATAGTTGAGAACTTGGGTCTCGGAATTTGTCTACCAAAGTTGGACTTCAGGATTCCTAGTTACCAAATGTGTGACATGGGTAAATTATTTTACCTATCCAAGCTCAGATTTTTAATCTGTGAAATGGCAGTGATAAGTACTAACCTCTTAGAGTGACTGGAGAGCTTAAGACAAAATGCTTAGCACCCAGTGCCTTCCGTGTTTCCCTGAAAATAAGACCTGGCCGGACAATCAGCTCTATTGCGTCTTTTGGAGCAAAAATTAGTATAAGACCTGGTATGGCATATTATATTATATTATATTTAAGTATTATGTCATACCTGGCCTTGCAGTAAAATAAGACCAGGTCTTATATTAATTTTTGCTCCAAAAGATGCATTAGAGCTGATTGTCCGGCTAGGTCTTATTTTCGGGGAAATACCTATTACCTGCAGTCTCCCCTTCCTCCTCCTTATTATCATCAAACATCTCTTTTAAGGTAACAAAGTAGACTTTAGGGACGTTTGTGCCTTAATTCATAAGAGTCATGGGAATGTGTTCTTCTGCTTTGGCATTCTACGTTTAGAAAGGCCGTGCTCCAAATGAGATCTCTTTCTAGTTGAATGGTCGAGATGAGGATCTTTTGCAAAGTCTGCCTAAAAGAGAACAGTGTGTTCAGCCCTCTCCCTTCTGTGTGACTGTTGATAGTTTGTGGCCAAGTGTGTATTTCTGTCGTCTTTTGTATATACTGAATTCTTGTTGCATGATATAGAGTTGACATTTTTGGTGGTTGTGTCTTTGAATGTTTTGGGGCATGAGACTAGTACATTCAAGCGCTTGCTTTGAATCTGATTAATTTTTAACACTTCTCTCTCTACTTTTTCTCTTCTTCCCCTGTCGTTATGCATTGCTAGGACCAAGTACCACCTGCCAGGAAGATTCCTGTGCCAACCAGGGGGTCTGCATGCAGCAGTGGGAAGGCTTCACCTGTGACTGTTCCATGACCTCGTATTCTGGGAACCAGTGCAATGATCGTGAGTACAACCTTTTCATACTTGGAGTTTTTCAGAGTTCACGGGTTTGGGGAAACCTTAAGGGACATTATGAAAAAAGGATGGCTCTTCTGAAAAATTAATAAGCAATTTTCTCCTCCAGAAACTTGGAATGTAAAGCACTAGTGCTCTTATGCGAAGAGCAAAGAGACATTTCTTGCCAAACAATACTAGATGTTTTCCCATTTGCTTATTCCCAATGGTTTTTTGTTGTTGTTGTTGTTGCTGTCTTTTTTTTTTTTTTTTTTTTTTTAATTTCTTGTATGTTAGATTACCTGTGACTGAAAAAACAAAACAAAATAATTCGGGCAATATTTTTGTTCTAAGGAATTCAGTCCTTAATTAATTAAATTATCTGGGTAACAGTTTTGAGACACCTATTTGTATTGCCTAGAGTTTAGAGGATATATAAGGAATGTAGCTATTTTCTCAAAAATTCTGAATTTAGTGATCTTCTTAGACCTTTCAAATGATGGAGATGTTCAGAGCTCATATTTTCCAATCAGAAATCTTTAAAACATTCTCCTGGGTCTTTCAAATGTAAGGCAGAGATTCCCTCTGGCTAAGTTTATATGTATTCTATTTATATATCTGTTTTGTGAGTATGTTTATCTGTATACATCTGTGCATTTGGTTCATATTGGAAGAGAGCCAATTGTTACCTTTGTCTACTGCTGATGCTTAAGGCATATCAGCTGATTTAATTCTAGAAGACTGATTTCATGAAGGTGATTCTAACACTGATGGTTGACATATTTTAATTCTGTGGGAGTCTGTAACCTGTGTCTCCACTTCCTTCTTATGGCATTTTTCTATCATGGCCACTTTTAAAGATGAATAAACACTTGAAATTTCTGAATACTTACAGCAAAGAGATTTGTTTTAAAAAAAGGCTCTGACTTAGTGGGTCCTGCTGACCTTCTGATTTTCTGAATGCAGCCTTTATGGTAGGACTTTGCTTTATAATCTGAACTCAGTCAATTGGACTCTTGGTTTCATGAAAATGATTCATGATGTTATCTGTGCAAACCGTTAAGCCATGCTATGTAGTTTGCCAGTGTGAGACCAGGTTCCAATTACAGTGCCATCTCTATTATGTCTATTTGGTTTTCCTTGATTTCGTATTGCTCACCCTTTTTATTTTATGTGTGTATAGTTGTCTCTTGTTCTGTTTTTCATTTTTTCTTATAGCTTTTTGTCTTCATATTGTCTGTTGCTAAAATACACTAGATACACTAAGGAGAAACAAGTGGAGTATCTGGCCATGTAGAGAGAAAATTCTTTAACAGTCATTGATCTAAGTGTAAGCATATGCTTCTATACTGTAACTCAAAGGACAGACTCGGCAGAAGGTTTTGGCATCACATTGCTCTTTCCAAGTATTTGGTATTGTTGAAATTCCTATTTCATATTTATGATTTGAAAATGCTCTTCCCCTTTGAGACAGGCAGTTATGGACCCATCCAGAGTACCTTGGGAATTGTGCTATATGCTCTTTCTTTTCCCTTTAATTTGTCTGCAGAAAACTCAATAGGAAGGCTTTTTTCCCCCCTAAATGGTAGCATAATGCTTTTCTGTCCTCACAAGTTTATTTCATATCACACACACTTCCGGTAGAAAATGGACTGCACACAGAACACGCAGAAAGGTAAGTTACGCTAACAACGGTGAAAATGCACAGTCGGCAGAAGGTATGTATGTATTTTTCTCTCATTGACAAGTTCCTTTCTGCCACCCAGGCAAGACATTGGTTTTTTGCCAAAAATCAACCAGGATTCTTTCCAGCATTCTATGATTGTTTCTGATTTTGTTAAGAGGAAGTTGTGTCTTAGTCCACAATGAGTACTATCATGTTATCTGACTTGAACAATTGGTCGATATGTAATGAAGTACTAGAATGAGGGTTGGGAAAGGTCAGCTTTCTTTTGTGACAATAGCTTCTCATCCTTCAGAAATGTTTCTAAGATAATCCAGGCATAGGATAACATATTTTGGATTTTATTCTATAAATAATGTAGTTGAATTTTTGATTGTAGAAGACCTCTGAGCCCACGTCTCTAAAAGAATCTGCTTGTTTATTTAGACCTTTTTTGGAGAGTGGACCAGGGCTTCTGTAATTAGATGAGTGTATGGAAATTGGAGCAAGTCCATTTTAATTGCAGAATGTGAGGAATGTATAGAATTCAGATGTACAGGATTATAAGGTGTAACTTTGGATGTAAACTTTTTGCTTACAACAATAAGCATTTACTGCTGCTCATGAGGCTGTGGGTAAACTTACAATGAAACCCAACTGACAATACCAAAATGGTAGGTCCATTTTTACAATGGATGTCACTTTAATAATTGACACTTAAAGTATGTAGGGGAATTTCTCCTGTGGAGCTACCATCAGAGTCAGTTTTTTCCACCTAGAAACTCAGCCCTACGACTTTACGTCATAGATCATTATGTTCTGTATCAACTTTGACCCTTAGAGTTGTAATTTGCTGCTTCAAACATCTTCAAAATGAAGTGACCTATCTGATATTCCATGTTATCTGATATTCTATGGCTCTCTATGTTAGCAAGTTCTTGGTAGCTTAGCTTGCGTCAGGACTTAAGCCTTAGCCCTCAGTGTCAGCAGCAGAGTTAAACAAGGCTCATGATTATCGTTGGCAAAAGCAGTGGGGAAAAATTCAGAAAAGGAAAAATGATAAAATGGGAGAAGGAGAAGGATGAGGAATTGAGAGAAAAGCAGAGTTTAAGTCTCCTCTGAAAACACAGAGGCCATTAGTAATTGCTTAGGTATAACATTCATGCCACAGGTGGCATGGCTTTGACCTAGATAACGAAAATTGGGCATAACATTATAAGTGGAATGCCGTGAAGGAAATCTGGCCTTTACCCAATTCTTGGGAATAAGATATTCTGTGGAATGTTGTATATCTAAAATAATTTGTGTCTTGAAATGCTGTCATAAAACCATATGAATTGATTAGAGAGTCAATCTAATAGCAAAAGGCATTCTTATTTATTTTGGGGGGAGGGTAGGTTTGGATCTCTCATTTTCTATGAGGTCTTTCTCAGGACAGCAAATTGATCCTCAATTATTAGAAATGAAAACATCTCAATTTATTATTGTATACCCAAGAATAGAAAATCGTTCAATAGGGAAATAGCTAGGCTATGATATTTTCCAAAATAAAGTGCTCAGTTCATCATGTGTGAGAAAGTTAATTATATCTGGGAATGACTTGCAAGTTTCTAAGGAAATGTTAACATTTTAGAATTTTTCCCTCCTTCTAGCATTGGTTCTGTCACTTAGGTCCTTTGTTTCTTCTCCCAAATTTGGCATTTGCTTGACAAATTTGAATTACTGTCACATAGATGTGGTCTCCAGAGTAGAGTTTACATTTAAGATCTGTATCTCTCTTAGTATGAGTAAACCAAACCTGGATGGTTTTAATGACATTTTACATTCTCTGTGAAAGCCTGGTGGGTTGGTGGAGGCCATGGGGCAAGTTCCAGGTTCATTCTTAAAAAGATAGCTGCAAAGCTTATATAGGGGTTGTGAGGGTTTAACATGTAGTCTCGTTGGTTGATTATCTTGTATAAATGTGATTCCCTTGTATTGGATAGAAACAAAAATCTTCTGATTGGAGACTAAAGTATAATTGATTTATTAATTGTCTTATATAGTTTGATGACATGCTTTCCACCATTTCATATTATGGTAAAATCATAGGGAATTTCCTTTAGGTGACTTTTAGGGCCATTTGCAATGGACAAAGTCATTCCAGAAGCAATCTTGAGTTTATGTAGGATCTAATAAGATCTATGGAAGGACACACAAATAATATTCTCCAAAGAAAATCTTTGTTTCTTCTGAAAAATTCAAAATGGGGCTGACTTCTGAGAGGGTGCATCGTATTGGAACACCAACTTAATGTCAGGGATGCATGTTAAAACAACAAAAGAATGGAACCTTACAAGGTTTCTTATAGGAATGTTCTTTTTGGATAATGGGTTCTTATTAGTATTTTAAACCAGGTCTGAGATCTGGGCAGTTTCAATACGTTGTAGCCATAATATCATCAAGCGAATTCAGAATCTCTTTCCCCGAATGCCACCCGCATTGGCAGACTATTGTTGAGTTCCTCTCTCCTTTACAACACAGCAAGATGTTACCCAAAATCCAACTCACGCATGCATACCCATACACATGCAAAAAAGTTGTCATTTGTGGGGACTTACTGAAAACAGCAGTTTGAAACACCTCACATCTGTCTTCACCATGGTTCCCTTTGAGCATATTCGTGACTACTCTTTGAAGTTGAGTATAATTTTCGGATCTTGTTATTGCTTCGGTGCCCTGGAGAAGCAACCATGGAACAGTCTGTGTGTGGCCCATAAGAACACACATCACATTTCTGGATTTAGAAATTGGGTGTTTATAATGGTTTTGTGGAGTGAAGAGAAGGGAATAGATGTGGGTCCTCGGCCCACCCTCAGCAGTCAGCTACCTGTGCTACATTGCTAGTCATATATCGTGGGCTACTTGTTAAAGAAATTGCTAGGTTCACACTGGCATGTAATAATAGATGTTCTTTGCTTGCAACAAATCAATGGCAAGCAGCTGTGGATCGTGCAGACAGTGGAGTGTGAAGCGCCTTTTCAGACAGTTTTCTGCGGGAGTGGCTGTTAAGCGGCACTGTTGGCTATTGATTGGCCTTTTGCTTTTTATTTATTGTGTGGGTTTCTTTATTTTTTTTAATGTAGGTTGCTGTATTGATTAAACCTGTTAAAAACACATTTCCCATTCAGGCTTCAGCAAAGATAAGCAATGCATGCATTACTTAGTGTACAAACAAGGGGACAGACGTGCATGTTCATTCTGTCTCTTGGGTTCGGATAGCTACACCGGCATTATGTCATGAGGCTATGTTGTTACTTGTATAGCAATCATCTCCAAGGATATCAGACTGTAATATGTCTATGTTTTTGATGATGTGGTTATTTCCTACTTCTGTTTTCAGGCTCTGTCTATCCCACAAATAAGCCATTTTTGAGAAGTTCATTATTCAGATAGTAGTTTGCTACTTAGAACACACTTTGTCATTCCTTCCGTCATTCATTCACTCCCCAGACATTTTGTATTTTCAGATAGGATGATGAATAGGATACAGTTCTGTTCTTGAAGATATTACAACCTAATGAGGGAAGACACATATGAAAGTACTTCAATAGAATTATTAACAGTGTGGAGTAAGGAGTCATAGAGTGGAATGACGTCAACTGTCTCTGGGGTTGAGACTCATCAAGAAGGGCTTCTGCTATTAGGAAAGTTTTCGTTGACAAATGAGTCTTGAAAATATGTGCTTCCTAAGCAAATATAGTACCAAAGAGGGTTGGCAAGGAAAGATAGCATTCCAGTGAGTGGAGAAAAATAACTAAAGCCATTGTTAATGGTCTGGCTGTTTCCTTCCAGTGTTTAAACGTTTGTATGTGTAAGGTCACACTCTGTTTAAAGTTTGTGCTCTGCTTTATTTTGTTTAATATTGTGTGATGTGCATTTTTCAAAGGAAGAAAAATACATCAGATTTCCTAATCTCCTTCAGTAGAATCTATGTTTTCTACTAAAGAATCCCCCACATTGAATCTATTGCTGGGTCCTGAATGTGGACCTAATGGGGCTCAAATCTTGATTTATTTCATTGAGACACTGGTGGGCATTTATCTTGGAAACTTATTTATAATGATCCAAATTTTTAAAAAGTTGATTTGTAATGCGTATGGTATTAAATTATAAAAGCTATCATAGCATAGGCATTAATTGGCTTTAGAATCAAACTGCTTTCCATGCCAATCCTAACTCTAACACTGTGAAACTGAATTAGCCATGTAGCCTTTTGAAGCTTTGGTGTGGCATGACGACTGTCATAGGTACTTTATAAAAAGGAATAGTGATAGTTTGTATTATAACTAATAATATTTGACACTTGTCAAGTCCTTATTATGTTGCTGACACTCCACTAGGACCTTTATAAAAGACGTCCTCCCTTTAATCTTCCTAAAGTCTCTAAGAAATGCTATACTACTGATGTCCTAATTTTAACAACGGGAAGACTAACGTCACACAGTTAGAACAAAGCTGGGTAAGGACTTGAACCCAGGTCTGTCTGATAGGGAAGTTCACATTCTTATTAGATTAGCTACTAACACTATTAGAAATAATAACAGTTCAAAATTTGCATTAAATACTAAGCTAGAGTGCTTAAAATTCCAAGTAGACAAGTCTTCTCAGACAACCAAATTATTTAAGTTGGTAAAGGGAAGCTCAGTGTTCTTGGTTATTAATTTTATCATATTCTGGCATTCTGAACACATGTTTTTGTCTTAATATTCTGATGAGGTCATTTAGCTTGAATATATTTAAATATTCTAGAATGAGAAAAAGAGTATCCCCTCCCATATCCTCAAATATTCCAAATATTTATATTTTCATCCTCTATTGGCCCAAATCTTCTGGCTTCCATTTTTAACTTTATTGCAATTCCAATATACATCATAAACATACTGGATGAAACCATTGACGTGGAGTGGATGGCTTGTGTTGAAATCTTGACTCTGTTAATAGCTGTGTTACCTTGGATAAATTAATCCATTCCTCTGTGTCTCTAAAATGTGGATATTTATAGGTTCTGTCTCATAAGAATGTTATAAATTAAGTTCATAATTGTGAAGATGGCACATAATAGCTCCTACAGAACTATTGGCTACTCTTTGGTACAATTTTCAAAAAATTAAAAACATGATTCATACAAATATAATTTTCATAAAGTCAAAAACATAACTCTCATATAAATATAGAATGTATGTGTGCTAAATTTGTTTAACTCCTTAACAAGGGAAACAGCAAGATGCTGAAAGTGTAAGCAGATATTTATAGGCATTTAAAAGAATGTTAAAATACAAATTTAGATTAAATAGAACACTGGTGAATATCTCACAGAGCAAAAGGCTCTTAGTGTTTCCTGTTACCGTTAGCAGTGAATGTTCCATCTTTATGGAACAAAAATCTTCAGGTTAATGAGTCATTTCACAATCTGAGCTTCAATTAATAGTAAATATCAATGTCAAACACAGGTATATGTCCCATAGGATTAAATATTTCTTAGGTACACATGTTAAGATGAGTCCTTGTATGACATTGAAAGGACACATGGCTCTCTCCTAGCCTTTTTTCTAAGATTTGGATACTTTTTATTAACAATATTATAACCTATTCAACTTCAAATCCGTTTTTACCTCTACTACGTCTCTGATACGCAATTACCTTTTATTTTTTTTAACCACTTAACTGTTTCCCAATCACTGTCATGAATCATTATGCCATTATGTCATTTAAGAAGCCCTAGAAAGTAGATACTATTATGAATCCCAGTTTCACAGATGAGGAACTGAGACATGGTGACATCAAGTGATTTGCTCAAGATCATAAAACTACGTATTAGGTTGGTGGACAGAGACTCACAGTTACATTTGTCTGACCAAAAAGTCTAGGCTCTTGACTGGCAGTGTCTTCTGAATGAAAACTCATCTGAACACTTAGGGATTTCAATTCCCATTAGCCACAGAGCTTTACTACTTTTATTGTATTAATTATACTGTAATTCTAGTGTCTACAGTATTATTGGGGAAGACATATTTTTCACTTTATTTTAAATAAGGGCATCATTAGGACTGACCTGCTCAGGGAACAAGATCAGGAGTTCCAATCAAATAAGAGTCATTTTGCAAGTTTGTTGGGTCAGAGAAACGGGCCCAGGGGAGTCAGTGAAGCTGGGAGGAACAGCCAGGTACCACAGTGGGAAGGATCCAGAGGATAAGACAGATACAAAAGGAGCGTTCAGTAGCAGACAGTACCAGAGGTAATGGCTGAAGTTATTTCAGTGCGTCTGTGGTTTTTTTTTTGTTTGTTTTGTTTGTTTGTTTTTAATTTCTGGGCCCACAGATATTGAATGTAGCTGAAAGGAGGTCAGAGGATAGCAATTAAACCCAGAGTCTTCTCAGAAAGGATGAAGGTGCTGGTACTCTTGAGAGCAGATTCATAGATGTGTTGTAGCTTGTTGCTCATGGGGGTAGCTCTTGCTTATATATGCCCCTGCTAGCAAGAAGGTCGATTTTGTACCCCAAAACTGTTGTTCTATCATATTAACACCTGAATACGTTAATATATGCACCATCAAACAGTTTCAGCAAGAGCCTGGACTGCTTGCTACTTTGGTTTTGCACAGCCCTCCATGAAAATGAACCAGGATTCGCAGGTAAACATTAGTTTTTGCAGTTCCCAGACCCATGATTCAAGGAGAAATAGTCTCCACAAGTCAGGGTCCTGCAGCTTGTCAGGAATGATTATGAGTTGTTGGAATCTGTGACCTCACTAATTTCATTTCAGCCACCTTCAGGATGCTATATTTGTAGACCATTTTTATTGCTTATGTTTAATTATAGCCCATGTATTTCTGGTGTGCTTGGCTAGTTACATATTGATGGTGATGGCAGTAATCCACAGAGAGCCTATTGGTTCACAGAAGATAATTTTATATTACCTGGTTAGTCACATACAGGTATGATTTTAATTATTTTTCAATATAGACTCATGATTTCCTACATTTATTTTCTTCTACATTTATTTGCACTTACATGCAAAGGCACAAAAGATATAAATGACTTCATCTTCTCTTGTAAAATAAGGCTAATAAATATAATTTGGTTTCCTTTGCTTGTTTTCCCCCCCGTGAATGTTTCTAGGGGATAGGCATTAACACTCTAGTTAAGATAAAGGACAGTTCCATCTTCCCAGAGAGTTCCCTTCTGCCCCTTCTAATCAGCCCTTCTCTGTTGATTAGAGGTCACTACTGTTCAAATTTGTATCAGCGTACATGAGTTTTGTCTGTTCTTGGATATATATAAATAGAATCATACAGTATGCGATCTTTTGTTTCTGTTTCCTCTAGCTCCCTGGAATGCTTCTGACATTCATCCATGACACTGTGCATTCTAGCTGCCTTGCTCTCCTAACTCTCATCTCCATCTCCTCATCTGCGGGAGTGTGCCTGGCCTCTCCCTCCCCACTCCGCGGGGCAGAAATGTCTCTCCTGGGAGTACACTGGGGTGATGTTAGGATTTACCTGTTTGTCTCCTCCCTCTAGCAATCACTGTCCTTCTTTGCCTGATGTCCAGTGTCTTGCAAGCTGTTTTTTCATACTTGTTGTCCTTTTCTTGTTTCAGGTCAATTGTAAATGCAATCTGTTACTCTGTCTAGGTTGGAAGTGGATGTCAGCCCATTTCTTTTTATCTGTCTTTACCTTTAGCCTTTGAGATTGGGGCAGGGGCTGGGAGGGATGACAGCGTAACACGTAATACGCTGTGCTTTAAGCCACCTCCTAGGGATGGTCTGAAGCTTTGCAACAATCCCAGAATAACCTTGGCAGTGTAGAATATTCTGGGGAAAAGATGGTGGGGGAAGATTCTGCAATTCCAGTTATAGGCCTTACACAGTCAAAGAGCCTTCTACAGCCAAAGAAGCTGCACACAGGTAGTTAAATACGTGTGAATGTGTCTCCAAGTGTTTCTTCATCTGAGTTTCTTTTATGAAGTACCCGTTGCTTTTTCCTTCTGGTCCCTCTGGTAACAATTGATTAAGCTCAGTGGGTGCGGGTTAGATTTGGCTCCTGCAGCTAGGTGTTCTTATTTTCTTTACCTAGAATTATGATTTGTTTTCTCACGTACCTTTAACCTGTGGGTCTTTGCCACCTTATTCAGTTCTCTTTTCCAAATGAAATTAAGAAGTGTTTTCAAACAAAAATTTGGAGACTTCAGGAAAGTGAAGGTTTCTATGCCAAGGAGTGTTTTGCTCCTTGACTGCCCTTATTTTGATCTTTAGACTCGGGTGTGCCCTTATATTGAGACACACACACACACACACACACACACACACACATATAAAAAGGCGGGAACTTGCATTGTTGTAACTGACATTTTTTATTATATAACCTCACTGTTGAAAATCTGGCAAATGCCTAAAAGGACAAAGCAGTGGAGAAAACATGCATAATTTTACCAATTATTCATATGACCTTATTTCAGAACATGTATGGTGCCAAGCATATAATAGATGTTCAAAATATATTTGGATGAATGACTGAGCCTTGCATAATTTCGAAGTCTGACTTGTGCAAAGGTCCTAGTGTTCTTCTCATGAAATAAACAGCATTTCTACCAGGATTGGGTGTTTTCTTGCTAGAAAGGATGCTTTCAGGCATGAGGGAATTATCATGAGCATCCCAATACGCGATTTTCTTCTTCAGATGAAAATGGAAATGTCAAGATGTTTTTTGTTTCTTTTCTCTCTTGCCTTCATCCCATCTCACAGAAAGCTTTGCAGTTTCTGAGCAGTTATACATAGATGCGTCTACATACAAGTGAAATGGTTTTGTGGCTAGAGGGAAAAGACCCTTATAAGGTATATGGGAAAGGGGCCTCTTGGGTTCCAGTTATTTTCTGTCACATCCACTTCCAAAGAGACGTTGTGGTTTATTTCGCACGACGAGATTTCTTTTAATGCTCTTGTACTCTAGAGATCTAATGAGACAGTAGGACTCTTCTACATCATTTGTCAATGTCCTCTGCATTTTATGTTGACCAAAACTGGTACTGTAGAATTGAAGAACTTAGATGCACTGAATACTGACAAATGTAAAACACAAAGGTTTCTTAATTTTTATGCCCCCGGGGTTGTAAAAGCTTTATGTCTCTGCAGGAGAATTCCGCCAAACTGGTAAACTCTTTACAACTAACTCTCAATAGCTCTGATAGGAAATAATAGCATCTGACTCTTGGCATTATTTCCTAGTTATTCACAGATGTTTTTTGTAATCAACCCTCAACTAAATCTAAAGTTGTAATTTTACCCAGCTATCTTGACATGAGTAAAACCAAATAAATGTTTATATAAAGAAAAATAAGCATATGGGCATATATACATACTATAAATAAATACAAATTTCCTTTAGGATGTTTTCCAGTTGTTCTGAAATAATTTTTCTACCCAAATACCTTTGTTTCTATGTCTTAGAATGTCATGTGTGAACTTTTGGTTGAATCTGTCCACTGGCAAGTTGTGTATTTCTGTCATTGTAAAGGTGCTATGTTGGCTGGGGTCACAGATCAGGTATCTGTTTGCCTTTGAGTATGTTTGGCAGGAAGCCCTTTTGTCCCATCAGAATATTCATTACTAGGGGTATAATTTTATCTCTGAGAAAGGATTTAGGCAGGGGGACATCCTCTGGGATTTATTTATCTCCTCTCCCTACCCAGCACTCCCATGTGGCTCCCTCATGCTGGCACTCTGGTGTGTCATCCATTTAAAGCTCACATCAGTGCCCTGGCAGCCAGGGCCCTTTGGACAAGGGCCTGCAGTTCAAACACATATCATCACACGTGTCTGTTGTTCCTGACTCATAAAAAATTCTGAGAACAGAGCAAATGGAAAAGAATGTATTAAATCAAGTGAGTTTAGCCAAACACACTCTCACTGTTGGTAGAGGCTTTATTCCAATCCCCACAACACACCACATGCATTTCCAACATCCAACTTATTTAATTTGCATTTGGATTAATTTAGCATATTTTCCCATTATATAAAGTTTAATGAACAATAAACACAGCTATAACCAAATCTCACAGCTATTTCCCAGTGTGGGGTAACATTTTGCATTTCGTTATATTTGGTTTCCTAGGTAATGTTTGATTGTGGCTGTATTTCCTAAAGCTACCTCTCTTGTCACAAGGAATGTTTTGGTGGCAGATTCTTCAGACACAGAGCAAGGCAACAAAGAGTGTTACGCTGAAACTCGATTAAAGCCTTGGTAGTGAAAATCAACTGGGCAACACAGGGGATGTTAAAAACAATTCTCCCTGCTGCTTCCCTTGGCAGGTTTGAGCTCCCCATTGTTGGCCTCCCAGCTTTTATTTCGGAAGTCTGTCCTGTTTACTCGTTCCAGATTCATCTTCCTGGGGCACCTTTTTTTGTCTTATGACGCCCTGCTCACGAACCTTCGGTGGCCCCTCTTGTTGTAGTCCAAATCCTACTCTTGGTTTTCAAGGTGTTCCACAATCTGCTTTTTAAAATCTGTCTCACGGACCCCATTTATTTCATATTGATAGATTACTGTGTCCTCTAATAGGCTAGTGTTCTTACTGTCACTACGATATTCTATCTCATTATGCCCCTGTGCCATTGCTGCTCTAGCTTCTGCCCCCTGAATGGCATCCCTTTTCTTGACCTGGCTCTTCAAATCCTGTTCAGTCTTTAATGTCCCAGCCCAAGCCTCACCTAGTCCGTCGAGTTTTCTCTGCCCACTTGAGTCCATATTGATCTCTTTCCAAAATCCCACTGCATTTCTATTCAGAACTTACAGAAAGCATGGCTCAGCATCTAAAGGTGGTTTTTATGGACTTGAGAGTAAAAGGTGAGTTCAAATCCTGGCTCCTTTCCTGACTGACTACGTGGCTTTTGACAAGTAGTGCAACAAAATCTCACAGTGTGTACCTTGCAAAAGTCCCAGTTTTGTTAACAGGGTTAGAAATAATAGATATAGAGTGTTGGACTTAGGAAAGAGCTTTTTAAGGTTCCAGGTAGCAGCTGAAGTTAAAAATGTAAACCATCTGTTAAAGAAAAATGTCACTAATAAATAGAACACATAGAATTTTGAATACATTAATTACCACTTTTGGTGTATAATTTACCCTGTTTCCTAGAGAACCAATTGGCCTGTGTTGTGGTGACCGTAGGTTCCTCTAGCGTAGACGTGAACTGTGTGCTGGGTGGATGTGGGTGGTAGGGGTACTGGGATTAGATTATTCAAATAGCACTGATGTTCTGCATATTCTAATTTTAAATGTAAACATACTCCTGATTGTGGGTCTGTATAATTGAACCGGAAGCCTAACTAGGTTTCAGAGGACCTACTGTCTTTCCTGTGAATATCCTACGTTTTACAGGCAGTGCTTACACAGGCTCCCAAGGGCACACCAAGGCATCCTGGTACCTTCATGTCTCATGACCTATTGGCTTCTTTCCTAGAATAAAGAAGAATCGCTGGCCAGTGAATCTGTGGTTCTTGTCACTTATAAGATGGGGGGAACAAAACTACAATCTTTGCAGCCTCTGTTATTACCAGAAATCTCAATATCTAATCTTAATTTTGTAAATAGTCACTCTTATTTAAATTATTAATTTACAGTAGTCAAATATAACCCAATTTCACTTGCACAACACACTCTTTACAATAGTTTTTTTGGGTTTTTTGTTTGTTGTTTCATTTTTGCACCTCTCCTCAGTAAACACTTCAAAACTCTTTAAACCTGAGTCTCCAAAGCCAGGTCAGGCCAAGTTTGATACAAAGATTATATATATATCCTGCTCTAGTTATCTATCTATCTATACATACATACATACATACATACATACATACATACATATATATATATATATATATATATACACTTTATACTTTAACTTGGACCATGAGGCCAAGTAGTGAAGGCCCATGGCCAAGCTCTTGTTTCCTATTCGCTCTTGACAGAAAAAAGCAGAGAACTGTGGAGTTGCTGGTTTACTGAGCAGCCTAATGTGCTAATTATTGCCTGCTACGGGAAAATGGCTGCATATTGATCTCCAGTGGAGTTTAACTGAACAAGAAGCTTTGTCTCGGTAACAGTATTACATACCCATTACCAGGAGTTCTCCATACTGGGCCCAGCTGCCGAGCACTAGGGAATCATACCAAAATCTTAATCATGGTGATTTTGATAATCAGTTCCAACGCGCAGAATGCTGTTAGCTCTTTGGAACCTATGATGCTGACAGTATTTGAGGAAAGGAAATATGATGAATGTGACTGTTAAAGTGTGGGAGGAGGATTGGTAGAGAGGGAATCCAAAAGAGAAATTTCAGCCATTTTAAGAACTCATGCTTCTAAGAATAATTATGCAGAAAGTTTGTACTTCTAGACTCTATTTGTTCCTGACAGCAAGGGTTTTATGAATTTGGATAGAATATTTAAATGATGGAAATTTAAATTCATTTTAAAATGTACTCACATAGGAATGATTTTTCTCTTTATATGAAGTTTATTAGAGGGAAGTGTGATTTATTTACTTCTGAGTCTTTGTGTAGTAGAAATGTGTTTATATAAATAGTGTTTATTTCTGATGACAAATATTTGATGCCAAGTAAGCAGTGGACCACAAGTGATTCAGTAATTGCCATCACATGGGCATATCGTTGTTTCATATGTATTTTCCTAATGTGAACAAATTCCTTTATAGCTTAAACATCTGTGCCTTACCTAAAATCTGGGTATACTACATTGATGGAACATCCCTTGAAGTCTCCTTCAGTGAAGAATAATTTTGTCCTAATCTTTTTATTCCTGGCATCAGAGCACAGCTCCCAATCATTGTTCCATGATATCTCTTCTTTTAAGGTCCACATGTCTTTTATGCTATTTTCTCCATTCTCATCATCAGATCTACTGACCTATGGGATGTGAAGAACATTCTAAACTGAGTTCCTTGCTCATAGCCTCTGTCTCACTCCATCCTTTGCATTATCCTTGGTGGCTTCAATTTTCATGTTATGCTTTTTCAAAAGCTTGGCCGTCTAGCAAAGGGAATTTCCTTTGCTGTTAACTGCTTCCTAAGTTTTCGCCTTTCTCCTACCTTATACCTCCTGACTCTACTTTCTACTCTCCATGTCTCAAAGGTTTCACTTCCCGCCATACGTTGTCTGGAGTTCCTAGTCAGCAACATGAATGACATTCCCACCAAGACTCTGTAGCCCTTGCCTCTTGACCTGGCCACCCACTACCCGAATTCTGACCACATTCCTCTCTGCCTGGCTCTCCGCTGCTGCTTTATGGCTAGAGAAAGTCAGGCACTCAACAGTTGGTTCCACTACACATCCATATCTTCTTACCTTTGCAATGCCCTCAACACATTCTGTTTTGTGTCCATCCAGGCTTTGGCCCTAAATTCTTTTTCTGTTTAAAGGAGGGTGCAGCTCACACTGGCCCATGCGGGGATCGAACCGGCAACCTTGGTGTTATTGGCACCACGCTCTAACCAACTGAGCTAACCGGCCGCCCCCCGGCCCTAAATTCTGACCATTCCCTTTTCTAGTCAATGATGCTCTGTTCTCCACTGTGCTAGTTAACCTTCTCCCAGTAGGAGCTAGCTAATGTAAGCCTTTCTTCATAAATTTTGTGTTTCTGTTCAAACACTCCAAATCCCTATAGCATGGCAATTAAGACTTTCCAGGAATTTTCTCCAAACATAATTTTCTATTTCAAATCTTCTAGGACTCACTTTATAAACCTAAGCACTGGTGGGAAGATTCTCTTCCTCAGATGTGCCCTAAACTTGCCGCTTTTTTGGCCTGTCCTCCTCAGCTTGTTCATCTCTATATGGGGCGCCTTGTACTAAGTGAATGTGTGTGGAGAATTTACATGTTTACACAACATACTTATCTATGTATGACTTTTTAAACATTTAAATCAGAACTATGATTATTATTTCCTTGCACATTGCATATCGCAGTGTCAATCATTGAAAACAAATGGGGAGACTACTCTTTTTCCTTTTGGTAAATAGTTCTCCATTGTAGTGCCTATCTCACAAGTATTGGTTCATTATTTTCACTCACTATTCACTGTGAATTCTGTGCAGTGGGTACAATGCCTTATTTATCTTTCCAGCATTTTATGTAGAACCTGACATTATAGATGTTCAATAAACTTTCGATGAACACACAAAACGTGAGGTACCTGTTAAGGGTAATGATAACTAAAAGCTTACTTTGGAAGTGTTTAGTGTAGATTAACCTATTATAATGGGCCATGCAAGGCACAAAACGATTACTTTTTGAAATAAATTCATTATCATTTGGTAATAAATAACTTTATTTTTTTATTTATGAACAGATACTCTAGACAGCTCTCATTTTACATATATATGTATATATGTGTGTGTGTGTGTGTGTGTGTGTGTGTATATATATATATATATATATATATATATATATATATATATATGTATGTATATGGCTCAAAAGGAAGTATTGACTTTCCCAAGATCACACAGCTAGTGAGTATAATAGTGTAAGAATTAGGAGTCCTGACTATTGATTCACTAGCCAGTGATCCTAAGTCAATATTTTCTTAACAGTGTTGTGTGGTATGACATGCACTAGTTCTCATTCTCTTTTACACATATTAACTGGGACTGAAGTAAAGGGCCAGGGAACAGAGGGTAGAGGTAATAGGTTTCTGATGGTGTGAAGAAAGGGCATGTTAGAAGGAAGTCTGTGTGTACTTGGAAATGCAGATACATCGCCCTACTGTAAAACAACATGTGCTGTATCCCAAAGAGTGAAAACAACTTAATGTGTGCTAAGTTACTCCCTCCCTTGCAAGGGAATAATTGTGTTCTTGTGGGTGACTTCATATTTAATCACGAAGTCTATCCTTTTTTTTTTTTTGAACTTTACTAGAGTCAAACACATTTCAAGGTCATCTACATAACCAGAGTATCTACGTTTACCTTTTTCACAGGGTTCAGTGTATTCATTTCTCTTTCATTAGAATCTAGGCCCAGTTCTGCTCAGGTACCATGTCATGTAGAAAGAACAAGGTAAGCAAGGGCAGGGTGTTGGAAAAGTCAGGGATCTTTTGGGGAATAAAATGTTTATTTGGAGGTGGGGGTTGACGTGTGGTTTGAGGTGACCTTGGTGAGGTCCTAGTCATGGGGATCTGGATGCAGGAGAATTTGGAGGAAAAGGACCAATTGAAGTTTTTGAGCAAGTGTGTGATCGGGCAAAGCTAAATCTTTGAAGAACCCCCTGGCAGGGTGTGAGAGGTGAGTTGAAAGAAGATAGTTAGCCTGGTGAAAGCAGGCACCACATCCATTTTTTTTTTTTTTTTTTTTTTTTTGCCACTAAATAACTGGACCCTTGTGCAGTGTCTGCTACACAGTGGGGATTTGATGAATATTTCTTATAAGAATGAATCAAGTAAGAAAGCTATTAGGGGGCTCTTGTAATAGCCAGGGTAAATGGCAATATATATACACACATACATATATATCTATGTTTTTATATATACATATATATGTATACATACATATATATGTATATATGTTGTAAGTGAGAATACTAGGGTTAGCCTTAACTTGATTATAAACTACACAGAGGCAGGCAAAAGCAATTATGATATTCAAAGAACTGGCAAACACTTAAGAAATCTCCATTTGTAATCTTGTAAGCTTTGATTATTATTCCTTTTAGCCTTACCCTTGTTTTTGGTTTTAACAATGGTAGGTTTTTTTAAAGTTAAAGAAAATCCACTTCTCATATTAAAACCTCTTTCTCTATTACTCAAACAATACATCGTATTTCAGACATACAATAGTTCAAACATGTTTATTGTATGATTTCCAATGGAATGAACTGTTAGTGGCTGCTCATTAAATTATAATTTCAGTATCTTGTGTATGGCTAGGAACAAGTTCATTCCAAGTTCATCGTTTTCCCTCATGCCTGCGAAATTGCCGTCAGCTATGTTCTGCAGCTGTCCCCAGGCTTTGAGCTGATAAAACCACCTGAGTAGTAGTCAGAGCAGCTCTCTGACTCTTCCTCTTGCAGAATCCTTCTCGAGCTCCCCACTGCTAAGCTGAAATGCTTGAAGCATTCCAAACTGTTATTTCCTGCCTCAGTTTGAAATGTGTGCGATTTTTCTTTTTTAAAAATTAGGACACATTCTGAGCATTTACAGTGTGTAGATAACCTCCTCTACAACAGAAGCATCTTTGGATATAGTTTTGTTTTTTGTTTTTTGTTTTTTTGAATCTTTATAGAATTCTGGTCAAAAAAGTTCATGTAGCAAAGACATGAAGTGTAATCAAATATCTAGGTTTTAAATGTTTTTGCACAATTTGGTGTGAGAAGTATCAAGGCCTCTGTAATGCGGACAGATGTACTGTGTTCTAACAGTTTTGTTCAGGCCGTGCACATGGAAACATGGAGCTTCATTTCTTCTCTATGTAGTTGCTTCACTTATTGCTTCCACCTGAGTGTCTTTTCTGTCGCCTGTTAGCATTGAAGAGAATCTTCAAAGTGTGATGTTGGGTAAAATGCAGCCATGTTAGTTACATACCTAGGATTATCTCTCAAAAAGAAGCTTTGGAATTGTTTTAAAGGACAAGAAAAAAACAAAACAAATGTGTTGATCATAGGATTAAGTGGGAGAAACTGAAAAATTGTGGGCATCTACCACCCCCGGGAAGTTGGGGGCAAGGTCGGCTACTATTGGCCTCTGATTTAATCCTATGATTTTCTGGTTCCTTGGCTCTGTCAGGTAGCTAAAGCAGGACAACCCAAGGTTACTCAGATTCTGTCTGATTTTATTTTACCATTTGGGAAATAAACCCTACCAATTCTGTAAATTGATTAGATATCCACAGAAGAAATGATTATTCAATATTTGGGACACTGAAGATAGAAACTATCTCCCTTTATGAAATTAGAAAATTATTCCTAAGAATCAACACTGTTAAACCTTGTCACCTAAAAGCAAGTTGGAATGAAAGGAAACAGCAGAGACTATTTTAAAAATCCCAATTTAATTTTAAAATTATGAAAAATTTTAAGCATACAGAAAATACAGGAAATGTTCAACACCCTGTACCCACCATCCTTATTAATGAGTGTTAGCTTTTTGCCACAATTGCTGAAGACTGTAATTTACTTCTTCGTTTTTTAAAGACTTTTCACGTTTTTATTAATGATTGAAAACATGCAAATAATATTCATATGTCAATGTGTGTAAAGTATAAAAATAACAACAAATACTAATGTGCCTACCACCCAACTTAAGAACTTATAGGTTCCTTTTCTTAAGAAATACTTTTTAATTACTGTGAGCTTATCAGTTCAAGCCTCCCTGCTGCCCCCCAAATGATGTAGGAAAGGAAACGCCTGGGGTTTACATTTTGGTGACTGTATTGAATGTGAAATTCTTCCTATTGCCTTTCGAATGAGGTGGTATGAGTAATGATTGCTGGAAAGAGATTTGAGGACCTAACCATTGCTGTCCCATCCTGTTCAGGTCTTCCGTGTTCTCTCCTCTGTTCTTCCAGTGCATGTTTTTAAATACGTATTAAGCAGGAATGATTTGAGTGCTTGTGAAGTTTAGTTTATACTCTTCATGAGACCCAGGGAAAAGTCCTCAGTATCTGAAAGGCACTTGTCTTAGTGATACTGGTTTTGAGAGCACATGGACAGCGAAATCGTTTCCAGAAAAGAGACACGGTAATCTCATATGTCGATCTGGATTGAAAATACAGTCAAAGGAATATTCAAAAGCAGGAGATTCTCTTTCTGCGTTGTCTTTACTGAAAGTCTAGTGACCAAGCTAAATCATTTACCGCTGGTGCTGATGGTTCAGAACTAACATGATGCTAAGCCCTAGGGACTCCTTACTCCATGCACGATTAAATCCAGTTGTCAGACTTGGACCAGAGAGAGCCCTCTTTTTCTTCAAGAAGCCTACAGGGAGGTGCTTTGTGGGGGACGTTACTTATTTTCCAGAGCACAGAGCAAGGATCATCCATCATGATCAAATGGGAGTATTTCATATCATCCATCTCCACTTAGGATAGTAGTAAAAAAAAATTTTTTAACTGCTATGATTGAGATTCATCTTATAAACAGAAAAAGAGTAGTTTGAAGTTATTAGAAAACACACACACACACACACACACACACACACACACGCCCGCGTGCGCGCGCGTATGCCCTCACACATACACACGCAGACGCAGATACAGACGGATTTTTCTGTCTCTGTTTTTCTTTTTCACTTCCATGAATAATTTCTGCAGACAGGTGACCAGTTCAACCATCTGTCTCTTTGTTATAAATGCCTAGGGTGAGTCCACTCCCTTCTGCCTTGTAGTTAAAGGAAGGCTTCTTTTGCAAGAGAATGATGTAAGCCAGCAAATGAGATGAGACTAAGATACTCCCATGCTGTCACCTTTTCTTTTTTGGATAAGGGAGAATGACTCTCATCCTCCAACTCAGATATACAGATTCCTTAAGGTCACTGAAGTATACGTACTATTGGAAAATAATAAAACTATTCTCAGTATTGGACAATTTGGAAAATAAAATGTAGGCTTTCAGAATTTATATCAGCTCCTTCTGTACTTCATTTAGCTAGACCCATTTAAATGTTTCATTTTTATCCTGTGTTGTAGTACATTTCTTGATTGGTTCCAGGTACTCTCTAAATCCAATGAGGGAAAATGAAATTTGGGAAGCACATTGAATGTGAATTTGAGCATGGTGACTTGGGAATACTATTGTCCTCTCTTCTTCTCAGTTCAGAGGTGGGTTTTGTGCCATAAAACCAATCAACCTCCCAACCACTATTTGGGTCGTGTCTCTATATCACACGTGCTGTTTTTTCAGGCATTTATTCTGCACCCATAGGAGTATAACTCACACCTAGGTTGACAACAAAATTCTAAAGGTTGTTTTTTGAAATATATTCGTTGTCTTCTTTAAGGAATTACATAGTCTAAAAAGGGAGAGTGTATTCACCTTAGTGAAATTCCATTTCATGGATGTTTGTTTGCATCTTTGAAATAATTAGATAGAAATTAGAATAAGTTAATAAATAGAATAATATAACTTTTAAGAAATATTCATGGAATATTTCCTAATGTTAGATATAATGCTGGATTATTTATATGCTCTTGTTTGATTTTTCTAACAAGTAAATATTATCATTACCTCCAGCAACCAGATATTGTTGCCATTTATAACAGTGAAGGAGACTGAGATAGAAGAATTGAAATGTCTGGCTTACAAGCCACAAAACTAGGAAGGAAGAAACGGGGGTTCATGTTCAGTTTTTCTGTTAGGAGCTCCTGTTCTTAACCTTTCTGCCATTTTGTTGTTCCATACGCTGTGGCACACATAGGATTGTGGCCATACCACGTTCCCAGAGAGGAATTGAAATTGCAGAGAAGGTGTAGATGGCCGGGAACTCTGGCCATGGCAGTGCTGGTTGCTATAAGAGGATGCTTGGCAAACAGTATCACACACAGATGGTGTGCAACCCACACATCTCTATTTACGTAGAGGCCCCAAGTGTTTGTGTTAACAGGTTTAGGAGATAATAAAAGAAGTTGTTGTTTGTTCTTTCTTTCTAAGTCTGCAATTAATTTTCAGCACAAATTTAAAAGGAAAATTTGTAAATTCAGTAGACACTGAGAGACCGGAGATCCAAGAAAACATGTATCTGTTGGGTTTAAAAAGGACAATCTGTGCAAAAGCAGTTGTTTTCCCTTTTTCCCCACTAGGTGGTGCTTTGGTCTCGTAGGTCAAGTTTAATGAGCCTGGGTGGATTGTTTTGTTTTGTTTTTTCCTTTTTCCTCCTAGATGTTGATCCAAGAAAAAGCCCAATTCAAGACTGATTAAGAGGCCTTTGCCAGTTAGGTTTGTTCACTTTGGGTTTTCTCCATCATTATCACTGTTTCTTACCAAGATAATTAAACCCATTTGAAAATTTTGGACACTTTCAACTTTTTTGCAATAAATTATACTCACTCATTTTGGAAAAGAACATCAATAGTTGGAACTAGCTCAGTTATCTCATCAGTATATTATCTCAACAGGCTGCACTTGTAATGAGCCTTTCTTCCTACAGAGTGGAGCAAGTCATAAGTGACTGAAATTGTGTTCAAGCGAGTTTGTTGTTTGGGTATCCATATATAAATTACACTGACTATGGAGATTGCTCTGGGACATATACACAGCCCAACATGTGATTTTCTTTTTTCTTTACATTTTAGTACCAGTGGAGACAAAAAGAAGAAGGGACGATGATTTAAATAAGTTGACATCAGAGAGGACTGGGGTGGGAAGGAAGCAGATGAATGGAGAAATAAATAGCATTAGTACAAATTCAATAAAACAAATCAATCATTATACTTATATATACCAAAATTCACTCATTTCCATTACTATGCAAGGACTTTATTTGGTGCCATGTTGACAAATGAAGCGTTCCTGCCATCGAGAAGTAATTTTCTGAGATGAGACCAAAATATGTGATAGCAGTGGGTGATAGAAACAGAAAAGTTCCACAGATGACTTGGCTATGAAGTATTAGTTATCTATTCACTTCTGAATGTCTACTATGTACCAAACAAAGTAGCACTGGGAATACTGGTATGAAATATATACTCAATCCCTCAAGGGACCTCAAGTCTAATGCGAAAGCTATAGAGATGGTTGAAAGATAGAGTGTGTTCAGTGACTAGTGGTACCATGTACAGGTTATCAGTAGGAAGTCAGGTGGCCTGAGACAACACTAGAGGGACATCTAGTTAAGATGGAACGGCTGATAAGACCCGGGCATGCTGAGTCTGGATGGATAACTAGGCTGGCAAGAGAAGAAAGGAGAGAGGTAAGTAGAGGGAGTGAAATGTAAAAAAGTTTGAGATTCTTGATGAATGTGGGCAATTGCAAGAGTTTGTAGCCTGCAGCATAGTAACATTCAATGTGCTTAGGTGGGGTCAGGATTAGGGAGATTTTGAGTACTAAACTGAGTGTGAGCTATTTTTCTAAAAGCTACAGGAGAACCTTTGAAGATTGTGTGCTCTTCACAAAACCCTGTAAAAAGGTGGGTCATTCACCTCCATTTTACAAAAGGCACACGAGCATCCCCAAAAGCAGGTGGATTGCCCCCAGGTGACCTTCTAGATCCAGAGGCTGTGCGAACTGACCATCTGTCATGGGTTCCTCTCATGGGAGTTTTACATCTTGCCTCTCCTTTGTCAGCTTTCCAGGCTACTGAAGAATTGATTATACAAGAGCAGATGAGCTACTTGGCTTACTTTTTTAAAGACTGTTTGCTGTTTTCAATGTTTTATTTCCCTCAAACTGTAGACAGAGGGGCCTTGGAAGGGTTTTGCTCTTATCATGCTCATTGAACCTTTGGTAAGCATATTTCCTTCTGCATTTTCATGCAGAAATTCAGAGTGATGTTTTTGACACTGATTCTGAATCCTGTATTCTTTACCTGTTTTGCTGGATTTGAAGGTGATTCTCTACCCATCTTGCTGTATTTGAAGGTAGTGGGGAAACGTGGTGTGTGTGTGTGTGCTTGCGCGTACATGTATGGTCATGGTGGGGCATGCAGTGGTAAAGATTTAGCTCAGGGACTTTTCAGCTTTAAAATGTTATTTTAAAGGAGGTCATAAAATGCCTTTGTTGTGTGAATACGATAGTGGCTCACCCAAAGCTCCTTGGATCGTAACCATCATGAATTTATTCTGTTTTTAGTGTATCTATCCTCTGGTTTTCTCTGCGCTGTTGGAGTGGCAGGATTTAAAGCAGACAAGTTTTTGCCCAATTGTATGTGTACCAAAGCTACTTAACACAATGTTGGTATTCAATACCCACTAAAACAAAAACAAAAATCCCAATAATAGCCCACTTCACTTTCTGTGGGTAGGCCATGCTCTCAAGGGGATTATTAACATCTCTCAAAGAAGATTTTGTTCTTGAAAGGCTGAATGCATTTTTAGCTATGTCAGATTCTGCCAACCACCTTATGAAATGCTAAGTCAAGGTCTTCATTAAACTGACTTTACTTTGCTCTTAAAATAATTTAGTACTTACGGAATTTACCTATGTTTCCAAATAGATAAATGCCAATGTATCAGTAACCACCTTACATGACTTATTTATCTCTAAAATGTTCATTCATTCATAAATATCGTTTTTACTAATATGCAAAGCAAAATATAAGATCGATTTATGAAGAGTAGAGGCCAATGAAGTTTTGGAGACAGAGAGTCAGCTACGCTAGAGCGCTCAGAAATCCTGAGTTTGGAGAGAATTTATATCCTGTCCGGAGAACCCAACGGAACCGTAAGGAAATGGCTCTCAGCTGTAGGATTTCATTTGCTGGTGTTGGATCATTGTGCTTAAGTGTGCTCCTGCAGATGGCATCACATGGCAAGGTCACACCCCTTTGGATAAAGGGTACCCTCAAATGGGTCCCCTCCCCAATGTCGAGGGCCACGTCTGAAAGGGCAGCCTTTTTTTGGCTGCCAGTGATTTTCCAAAGCAAATGTCTTTCTCCTTTGTACCTCACCCATGTCCCCTTGTGCCCCTTTGCTCTTTCTGGATACAAAAGCCTGACTAATTCAGCAGCCACAAGCCAAAGGGGCTTTCTGTGAAGTAGCAGGGGGTGAAGGCAAGCAGCCTTGTGCCACGGGGAGGAGATCTGTGCATTATTTCACAGCCAGGACCTCTGACTCCACATTGGTTCCCACCTGTATTATACACCTGGATCATCTTTATCTTCACTTCTGGCTCCTTTCTGTTTTTATTTGGTTGAAAGATTCCCATCTCACTTGATGGGAAAGCTCTGCCTTGAGTCAGACCTTTTTTGCAGCAAAGCATGAGCTCCAGGATCAAAAGTCTTGTGCAAGGGAAATAGTTTTAGAGCTGGGAAACGTCCTATAATAGACAGCTGGTAAGGGTGTTGACAATTTAAAGTGAATTCAGCAAATAGTTTTGGCTACCTACTTTATAGCGAATATGCTAGACTCAGGGGCTACACCGTGAAAGTGATAGACATGGCGTTTGCTCTAGCAGAGGCTGAAATCATGTGAAGAACACAGGCTTTATATAAATACCTATAAGAGTGATGAAAGCTACAAAATATGATATTCAAGGTGCTATTGGTACATACAGCTGAAGGATGGGACCTAATCTGGGGGATTTGGAGAGTTTTTGTTTGATTCTGCCATGGTCTGATTGAATGACCCTGAGCAAAAGATTTAACCTTTCTGTAATTAAGAGCAGTTCTCTGTACTCCATAAGCCCTCACAGCTGAGGTTCCAAAGTCTATAAACTGTAATGACAAGAGAGGGTGCTGCCAACAGCAGTAAGCCTGGCTATAGAGAGAAAATGCATGGAGCAAATGACACAGGGTGTACAATTGACTCCAGAGCTTTGAACCTATTTGAAGCAGAGGAAGGAGAAAAGGCTTGTGGGCAGACAGTAAACTCCACGATAGACTTTCCATCTGTCTTGTTCATTACAATAAACCTAGCTCTTAGCACAGTGACCCTGCAATATTTGTGGAATGAATCAATGACTGACCGCTGACACTTTCTGTGCCGACTCTTAAGGTTCACATTGAGCCGTCTTGGGAATAGAGGCAGGAACAGATGACTCCATAAAAGCAGGTAAATCAATGGGTGGATCCCATGACCACTGCCTCCCTAGTGCAGCTCAGCCCACGAGCTACCAGGTGTGTGCTCGTTCACTTTACCTACAAGAACTTCTCTAGATCTCAGCCCTGCCAAGCTTCTGGTCCTATTCATGATGCCATGGGGCCACCACAAAATAGGAGAGCTCCATCCATTTAAGAGAGATTCATCGTAGATAAAGGTCATCCTACTGTACCCGCCCTTCCTCACTGTTTTCCATCTCATCCCCGTAGCCACCCGCTTCTTGAGTTACCTACTTTACATGCCAGATTACATCATGGTGCTCAGACTCTGCTAGCTCTGCCGGTAGGCGTTCACCTTAGGAAAATTTTCCGAGCATCTGGGAGAGGAAATAGGAAATGTCACTCTGACAAGAAATCTTCAGGTCCCATCTCCGACTAGGACTATGGTCAATCACAGCACTCCAGGGGTTTCCGAAGCAAATTATCCCAGTATTTGGGCTCGCTTAGGCATTCTACACCATATGAATGATGGAAACACAGTTTGCAATAAAGTTTCTCTGTTAACAGTAGGCTCAGGCTTTGGGGATTAAATGATGGGCTGCAGGGAAAAGGATATAAGGGATCGAAACTCTTATCTACCAAAGTACCTGGAAAACAGTCTGTGGGCATTTCTTCTCAGTATTGGGTGAGGCTAGTTTGGCACCATACATAGCAAATCAAATTCTATGATAAAGAATTGAGAAAACATTTTACCATAAAAGGGGATCCTACAGTGGACACTTCCTATAATAAAAGAAGTGTTTAATGAAATAGTCAGAAGCTTTTTTTTCTTTTTTATGGGTGAAACAGGTTTTTCTCTGACACCACCTTCTGCCCTCACTTCCTGATAGCACTGCCCCCTCTGTCTGCATCAGATGTGATGTCTCCATTTATTGAGATCTTAGAGGGCTTCTCTGGGACCTCTGTGACAACAATTTTACCATTATGATCGTTTTAAACTAAATTATTGGTTTTATTGCTATGAGATTGTGGGCTTATTCTGGACAGGGTTTTATTCATCTTTCTATATCATTATCCATTACACAGAGTGGGTCCCTAATAAGTATATGTAGAATGAATAAGTGAATCAGTAAATGAATGTGTAGTAAATACCGTGTTTCCCCAAAACTAAGACCTAGCTGGACAATCAGCTCTAATGAGTCTTTTGGAGCAAAAATTAACATAAGACCCGGCATATTATACTACATTATATTATACCCAGTCTTATAGTAAAATAAGACCGGGTCTTATATTAATTTTTGCTCCAAAAGACGCATTAGAGCTGATTGTTTGACTAGGTCTTACTTTTGGGGAAACACGGTATAATCATCCTGACTTCTCTGATACTTTCTCTTCCCTGACTTGGATTGTTTAAAGTAGTCTGAGAAACCTATTACTAGTGTCTCTATATTTGCCTCCAAGAGAATAAATTATCTGTTTAAGAATGAAAATTATCTTTCTCTAAATCAAGCGTGACTAAAATATCCAGGTAATTCCAGACTACTAGGCACTCCTGCCCTGGCTCTCGGGGGAAAATAGCTGCAGATCAAACATTTCTCTCCCCGTCTCTTCTCTACTTATCAAAATCGTATTCATTCTTCAAGTCTAGTTTAATTTTTAACTCTCACTCTGTAAAGAGCTGCTCTGTTTACCATAGCTGGAAAACTAGTTTTCTTTCTGCTCTCTATTACAGCTAATTGGTGCTCTCAATTCATTCAGCCTAGGTGAGGCAGGGGAAAAAAAGCACTTTGGAGAGAGTAGCTCTCGTGCAGGTCTTCCTTTTGCCACTCACTGATGGTTATTTACCTCCCTTGGCGTTCCCTCACCGTGATGATGGACTTTTGTTGTAAGACATCTGGCTTAGAGGGTGAGAAGGTGACCTGTGTATAAGATACCTGTTCCAACACCTGGAACTTATCAAGGACTCAACTAAAGGCAACCACTCTTACTATTTGCACAATATCTTATCTCATTCTCTAGATTGTAATTTCAAGGATTATGTTATTCCCCAATAACTTAACATCTACTTTAGTTGCTTTTAATGGAAGAGACGGGTAATAGATAAATAACCATACACCATGTAATAAAGATAGTGATAAGTGCTATGAAGACAAATACACAGGGTAAGGAGAGAATTAACAGGGGCAGGATAATGTGGTTGAGGAAGGGACATTGAATAGAAATTGCGTGAAATGAGGGAAGAGTATCAGGCCTGTGCTTGGGAGGAAGCAGTGCCCTTGATAGATACAAAGAAGGTCAGAAAGATATGGTACTAGAGCATCCCAGCGACTCAGAGGCCAACAGAGAAGACTTTTTTACAAAGAAGGAAGTAATAGTGTCAGACTCTCAGTGTCAGAATCCATTCTTCTTGATAAGTCTAGGAAAACAACTGCTGAGAATGCCTGCTGGGTTTGGCAAGTTGGGGATCATGTAGTAAGAGAGCGAGAGCGGTGTCAGTGGAGTGGTGAGAAGGTCAAGTTCAGGAGTGTATAGGAGGTCCTGACGTCAAGCAATGAGGGAGGACGAGACCGGGCAGCAGCCAGAGAGTGAAATCGTTCCAAGGGAAGATTATAGTTTAACCTGAAAGATTCGGTGACGAATCTAGGCAGAGGGAAAAGAGAACAGAAAACTTAGGAGAGAGAAGGCCATGACTGATCTAGCAGGGCTTTGGAGGAAGCAGGAGCTGATGAAAGGAAAGGCAGGGGTGGAAGATTTGGTCAGAGGAGCAGTGCCATATGCAGAGCAAAGCACAAAGATTGCATATGGTTAAGGGAAGAGATGGAGATGTGAGTTAGGACAAGTAGGAGAGGAAACTCATCCAGGGACATTTAAAAACCAAGTTTGTTGTGTTTGATCTTGGATGAAGTAAGCCATTTAATCCCTTTAGTAAATAAGGCCATCACCATGGAAACAACCTCTAACCACGTTTTCTGTGTTGAAGGGTTTTCTGCATAAATACATCAAAGAACCAAACTCTGCTTAACAATAGACTCGACACATACCGCTCTCTGCATCCTTGTCAATTCATAACCAATTGACTATAACGATGAATACTCTTTAATTCAATTCTGGAGTCTTAGAGTCTTCTTTTTTAAATCCTGAGTTTCTGATTTAGGGAAACGATCTCTACATTGCGCTATTCAGTAGTGTGAAGTTAAGATTCAGGTCATACCACAGTGGAGCTTAATTGTAGCCACAGGATGTGGTTGGTGACTTTCATAGACATATGCTCATTATAATCCAGGGACCATACTGGACACTTGATGTATACATTGTCGCATTTAAAATCCTTACAGCCACACTGGAAGCTCAGTGATATGAAGGAATTTGCTCAGGGCCATCCAGCTTGTTAAGGGTCATTTTAGGTTGCAAATGTAGGTCTTTTCTGACCCTCGCCGCCATCTAGTTACAGCCAGATTGGACAGTAGTCTTTCGTTTTGATCCTGAAGATGCTCTTCAGCTCATGCTGGCTTGAATTTCCTGTGCAGTGGAGGGAGAGTAGAAAGTGCATTTTAATAAGCTCCAATTAAATTAATTTCATTTTACTTCTTTTGATGTATGGTCTCTTCAAACTATCCAATTCTCCTGATGCGTATTGAGTGCCTCTATTCACTTGGCAAGTGCCGGGCACTTCAGGGGAATCTATGGATGAGTGTGATTCAGCCCATGCTTCAAGAGCTTACAATCCAGTGGAGAGGAAAGGAGAGCGCAATTTTCTTTAATACTAGATTGAATGTGATAAGTACATAAGAGGTGACCCAAACAATGGGTTCTTAATTCAGAAATGCAAGGTTATGTGAATAATTAGAAAATTGGCCCGGTGGGGCCTAACCACTGGAAGCATCGTGCAATAGAACTCTCTCAGAGTCTTTATTTCAAAATTTATTGTCCATTTGTGTGAATCCAGGACATGGAATAGTGAAGGGGTGCATAGATGGTGGTGACGTCATCTGCCGGACTGTCAAGGTTCACCATGTCAGCCCAGTTTGTGTTGTGGGGATAGGGGATTGAAGATTCCAGAGCCAGGTGACAAGGGTCCAGCAATCCCAGTGGTGTTGCATGAACTGCCGCTGTTCTTGATTCCTCATGTGTTTTGGCAGACGTAGCTGTTCCAGACATTGACCTGGGGTTACTCAAAAATATATATATTGTGTGAAGTTTGGTTTTTATTCTTTCTTTTAGGGTGCTTTCTTGAAGTTGAGGCATCTGAACCTCATAAATACTGTGAACCCAGAGTAGGTCACATCCTACATATTCTGGGTAAACAATCTCTTAATACATTTTCTTAGTAGTTTAAAGTAGGGCATTAGGTACTGCCATACAATTCCTTTTCAGGTTTACTGCAAACTTTTGGAAGAAAGGAATCAAAGCTAAAGAACATAAACTAGTGCAATGCACTATATAGAAACAGGAATTTAACATATGCTTCCTGATTCTTCACGTACTAGTCACTTATATGTGTTAGGTTCTGTACCTGTCACTTCTGAAATGCACAGCTGAAGTAAATTTGCTTCTGTCTTCTAAGAGTTTAAATAGAGAGATTGGGGGAATGGTCCCTCAATAGGTCAACCACAATATCTCCTGCCATATTGTGGGGAATGCACATCTGACTGCAGGAGCCATCATTCCATCATTTCCTGAGCACTCGACGCTATTCTTCAGCACCTCATGGATGTTTGTGTCCGTCTTTTTCTGAACGATTGTTGTTTGCCACACTCTCCTGCTGCAGTCAGTCAGTGCCCCCCTGATGGATTGGCTAAAGCCGTGCTTGGTGTTGCTTGGATGAGGTGATGAATGCATCTCCTCTCCAGCTGCTTGGAGCCAGAATACAGAAGTGCTGGTTAAAAGGTGATTAATCTTCCGTAATGGTACTGTGTGCTGCAAACAGCATTTTGGCCACCATGTCTTCATTAGCCTTGATCGGAGTCCACATTACCTCAGATTAGGTAATTGGTTGTTTGTTATAAAGCAGAGGGTAGAAGCCTTTTGAGCAAGTGTGACCTGCATGAAGTCCATTTGGAAAGGAAAAAATATGGGGTCCCAGTTGCCAAGAATCCATAGGGAAATAATTAAAGCTGGAGTGTGGTCCTGGGCACCTCTCCTGTGACCCACTCCAGTTGATGGAGAGCAGAGAGTGGCTCTGACACAATCGGGGTGGACACTCAGCAACAGACTCTTGCCATTTCTTTGCTTCCTGGGTGATACCATCTGACTTCAGGGATTGAAACTGTTTGGGGAATGTTGTTTTCTGAAGGTGGAGGACAGAGTCTTAGTATCTTTGGGAGTTAAGTACATTTCTTTAAATGGGATCTTAGAACGTACTCTGTGCCCATAATATTCAGGATACAGGAAAAATGGGCGTGAGCACAACAGAGCGAGCCCCGAACTTGTGAAGCTCTCATTTAGTGGGCAAGACAGATAATAAACGTACACCATATAATGAAAAATAAGCACTCTGAAGAAAAACGGAATCAAGTAAGGAGAGAAAGGACAGGGCAAGTGGTGGTCAGGGAAGACTTCTCTGAGGAAGAGACATTGGAGGAGAGGGTAGGTGAAGTGAGGGATGCCCGCTGCTGTGCGGAGGGCAGAGAGGCAGCACAAAGGTAATATTCAAGTGGTCTATGTCTATTTTCTTTTTCTTTTTTTATTATTATATTTTATTTTCGCACCTTCCAGGAATTATCCAGCATGTACAATAATCTTAAATGGGCCGGAGCAGGTAAACCCCTTGCACAGTGTCCAACCCGTTACTCATATTCAAAAAGCCGTGAGCTTCTTCCTCTCCATTTGCAACTCAAGGAAATGACTCAAGACCCATTCCTGCACACACGGGCTGCTTCCATTTACTATGTAAATGCCACATCCTGTAACTTCAGTCAAGCCACTGGAAGGCATCTTTCACTTCCTCTCCTCTTCCTTCTCCGCCCCTCCCTTTTTCTTCTCCCCTGTTTCCTGAAACACACATGAATGAAACAGAACCCCAGAGAGCACAGGCTGAATGACGGATTACTCTCTGTAATGAGGTAACACCACAAGCACTTATTCCACGCCATGATCCATACGCGCGCACACAGCAGTGAGAGCCACCCCGACTAGGTATTGAAGTGGGGTGGAAATAGGAAGGGATATGTTTTGTGGGCAACTGAGACTTCACAGTACCTGGTGATATAGTGTCATTTTTGGCATGTAGGTGCCAATCATTCTCACATTCCCATTAATGATCCGTAGAAGCAGACAGGTAATGGTGCCTTTTAAGGCATACTGTAATCTGTACCATGCCATCGCTATCTCCCAAGCTGTCCCTAAAATATTTGAAGTCCTGATATCAGTATTCAGTCAGTTTCCCAAGAATCCTGAAAAGCATACTCATCAGTGAAATCCTTCTACAGACAAGGTAAACTCATCTACTTTCTCCACTTGCTAATGACAGCAAGAGGACGTGTTTATTAAGCAACTGTTAAATATGTCGTCTCTAACACAGCTGTCCATATTGCTAGGCCTATTTCTTTCTGCTTTACAGAACTGCAAAGCCAGTTCTCTTCTCACTCTCTGTTATCTCTGTAAACATTCCACCTCGCCCGCTCCTTGAGAGTTTACCATCATTCTCTATTATTCATGTATATCCCTTCCTCAAGTCATGTGGAATCCTTAGAAAAGTCTTTGTAATCTATCCATTAGTCTCCAGTCCTATTCTTCTCAGTCTTTATCCCTTTACCTCTAGATTGTCGTAGTTCTCTACCTGTCTTTCAGCCTTCAGTTGCTTCCCACACCAACCAATCTTACACACTGTTGTAATATTTACTACCTTAAGTACCACTCTGCCACACTGTTACCCACCTTACAATGGTTCAGGGCTTCTCAGTGTAACAATAGTCAGGCTCTGAAAGCAGGCTTCAAAGCCCTGCCTATCTGCCCCATCTTGTTTATCCAGCCTTATGTCAGCCATGGGGCTCATTTTACTATCCCTGGAACGTTGCAGTTGTGTTTTTCTCTTGGTAACTTTTCTCACATTGTATGCCCCACCTAAAGTGCTGTTTCCCCTCCTGCACTTTCTAAAAGATCCAGATCCATTCCTGCCTCCACTGAGCTATTTATCCTTCCTTCTCCTGCCCGTTAGTGATCTCTCCCTTCTTGAACATTTTCTCTAAATTTTGGAAAGGTGTATAAGATGGTTCTTTTTAATATAAACCCTCAACAGAAACTGTTTATCCTACAGTGTTCCTTCCTGAGGGTAGATTATTATCTTTAGTGATTGGTGACTGTTCATCTGCAACTGACAGAAAATGTACCTGACATTGACTGAGCCAGTTAGAGGTTGATATGACGGTCTTACGTAGCAACAAGGCCAGACATATGCAGTCCAGGGTGGTGCAGCTGCTCAGGTAGACCACCTGGGACCCACACTCGATCTTTCTGTTTCAACATTCTCTGTGTGTTGGCTTTCAGCCTCCTTTTTATTGCCCCTTAGTCACGGTATAGTTGCTGTACCTCCAGGCAGGAGGAATGGAACCGCAGAAATCCAGGTATATCTCATTGGTCAGCAAGGTCAGAGTTAGGTCACATGCCACCTGTAGCTGCAAAGAAAGCTGGGAAGTTGAGTTTGAGGCTTTCAAGCTTCTACAGGGGAGGCAGGACTGGGAAAATGTGGCTGAGAAATGGTCCTAAGTGAGCCAGCCTGTATTATCAGCCATAGCAAAGCTTAATGAATAAGTCCTTACATTCAAATGCTTCGTTCTTTTTTGATGAGAGAGACAGATTGGCTTGTTATCGAATACATGGCCTTGTGGCCTTGAGTAAGTTAATTATCTTTTTAAGATGGGTTCCCCTCAACTAAGCAATTGGATTGATGGTAATGCTTGCCTCTTTGGGCTATTGTGATGATTAAAAGAGGTAAGGCCACAGCCTATTATGTGGCACATAGAAGGTGTTCAGTAAATGTCCATCCCTTTTTCTATCTTCCCATTTGAGGCTCTGGTTGGTGTACAGAAAAATCCCAAAGACAATAAAAAAGCAATCAAGCATTGAATCAAGGAAAGTAATATCGCCTACTAGCTAGTACCCATAAACTCTTTTCAATAGGGAAAAATGTTGCCCCAATAATGGAACTACAGAAGTATTTGAGATTTATTTATCATGTAGTTAATAAAGGAAAGGAAATCTTCTCTGAGAAGGTGTTGACCAGTGGATAATGAGGTATGTGAAAATAACTCACGTGTCTCGGGTTTAATGAGGATCAATAGCAATTTGTGGGCCTGTCTGCCGTACAGTTCCATCACCTCAAATTGCACACCGAAAACCTGCTTCTAAAAAGTGTCACTTGGTGGGAGGGAATAGCAGAGCGATAACCAATTAGCAAGATTTGCAAAAGAGGCACATGTGCAAGAATCATGTGTGAACCTAGAAAAAAAAAATTATATAGGCAGAGCACGTTCTTCACCCATCTACCTTCCGCTCCTCACAAAAGCAGAACAAAATTTCCATGTACTTTATTGAAGTTCTTAGGAAAAAAATCAAAATATATTCTTGGTACAGCAACCTGTGTGTGTGTGTGTGTGTGTGTGTGTGTGTGTGTGTGTGTATTTAATTAAAAACTTTCCATCTATCAGTCATCTATCCATCAGTCATCTATCTGTCTGTCTATCTGTCGCATCCCACGCACAAGTGTTGTGGGGAGCGAGGAGGGCAGTGCAGGGTTAAGAAAAGACAGTAGCCATGAATACAGTTTAAGTGGGGTCAAGGCCTACGCATTAGCTTTTATTACTTAGGTGGGGAAGTAAGGAGATAAAGCTTGTCAATCTCAAGATCTGTGAATCCCATACATCACAATAGGAAACTGATTCAGGCCAATCACACTTGCCTGCAGGCAGCTGAACCGTTAAGTATGTACGCACTTCCCCAAGGGACACAACCTTTATATATATGAATAGATGGAGGCACACCATTGAATCTCTTCCCCTGCAGGTTGTGGGAAGGAATGCAGCCACAGAGGCAGAGGCTCTCCTTAGCCAGGGGAAGGTGGGGGGCTGTGCCCACCTCTATGAACCCCGTGGGTTCTTCTGTTGGTCCCCACTCGACTGTGCTGGCTTGAGTTGTCCCCACCGTGGGGAATCTTACTCGTCATTGGTTGACCAGCCATCTTTCTGGGGCCAAACAGGGAGACATAAGGTGCAAGCACAAAGGTGAAGCAAAGTCCCTGAAAGGATCCGTCTCACAGACTCTCCTTGCTTTAGGGGCAGGTACGAGGGGACAGTGGGGTAGGCTGCTGCGTGGCAACATATATCTATCATCTCTCTATATCTATTTTGAATGTGTTGAAAAGCCATCAATTTTCTTTTGATAAAAGGGAAAACAAAGCCCTGCCAGATGTTAGGAGGACTAGTAACCAAATGATTCACTAAGAACTCTCCTATGGGGACGTGGACTCTTTCGGTCAATGTCACACAATGAAGTAGCCTCAGATTTATCCAGCAGTGAGTTATTCCATCTGGTTGTGGCAATTAGGAGCTGAAGATGACGGGAAGTTAAATGACCATCTCTCTGAAACAAAGCGAAACGGCAAAGGTAACAGCTGGGGGACTGGATGGCTTAGTGATACAGAATTGGGTTTAGAATAAAGAATCTGTTACCTCCAGTGGCTGGTTATAGCGCCAGAGCAGATTAATATGAATTGCAGGTTGCTGCTGTGTGATAGCCATTAATTGTCTCTTGTCTGAAACATGACCATGGCATGTATAGTATAATACATTCTGAATCTCTGTTTCTAGAACATAATGTCCTTTTTAGTGAAGGTTCGAGCCACCAGGTTAACTATGTAGCCAAGAGGTCAAGTGTGAGAATCCAAGTCACAGAGCTTTAGCTCTGGAGAGGATGTTGCTGTCGTGTCCAGAGCCTGTGAGCTCCCAGAAATTGTATGTGTCATTTCTTTGGACGTGTTTTATTCTAAGGAAAAGATTGCATAGCTTCTATCAAATCCCAAGGAAGGTGTGGGTTCGCCAGCCCTCCACTCTTCTCCCTCCACATGTTAAGAACTTGATTTGGACTTTGTCTTTGGCATTGGGTAGACTTCAATGTCAGTTTTTGTCCTGCTGCCTACTAGCTAGTTGACCTTGGGCAAGTCACTTCTATAAGACGTATTTGTCTAATTTGTACAAAGGGGACGGAAATATTATCTCCCTCATAGAGTTACGAAGAAAATTTGAGATGGTGTATGTACATTTTTTACCATACCATATATTAAGTATCCGATAAATGTCAGTAATAATAATAGCAATTAATAATTATTATTAATGAAAATGCTGAGCTCCGTGAATGTTGATATATACCCCAGTTTAATGGCAGAAACAGGACCAGAATCCTGGTATCCACTTCACTGCTATGGCCTCTGGAAACCATGACGACCCCATCCCTCTTCTTCTTTGTTCTTCCCTTCATGTTTTGGCAGGGCCAGGCGGGTAACATACGTGCTGAAATCAAATGACTAGTTGTACCATTGCGTGGCCAAATCATCTACTTCTTCATTTTGGAGCTGTTTTTCAACATTCTTTAAACATCTTATGTAAACTGGAGTCTGAGAAGGAGAATCACAAAGAGCAAGGAGGTCACACTTGGCCTTCACAGCATCCTCCCCCTTCCTTGCCCAAGAACAAGCTGTGAGCAAGGTTAGAAGTCTGACTGCTCATTAGTGAGTGCGGGGAAGACTTTGCAAGCGGCTGCTCTGTTGAGTATATGGAGTGAATCTAACAAAAGGAATGACAGATTAGGAACTGTCTGGTGGCTAATGTACTGTTTACTGCAGTATAAATGACTGGTGTTTGGGAAATGACAGATGAGACTGAGCACAAGTACGGACTTAAATGATTTCCAGGTTTCTCTAGTGGAGGAGAGTCATGGTTGGATAAGACGCTGACTGGCAGCGGGAGGTCATTGGTGGGAGTTTCAGGGATGAGAAGTGCATGGATAAGACTTTTCAATTAGTCCCTTGATTCAGAAGCTGCTGAAGTTATTGTGCCATATACAGAAGGGACTGTAAAGGGGTCCAGTTCTCTCGCGTTTTTCTCACTGCCTTATCCACTCCAGTGTAACTCTGGTTTCAGTCTCAGTGCAGCAGTGTCTCCAGAGAGAAAGCATAAGGGGTGGGCTCAGCCAAGCTGGGAGATCCTTAGGGGAAGATGACATAGGGAAAAGAATAGTGAATATGTCTGAAAGAAGGCAAGAAAACAAAACAAGCAAGCAAGGAGGGAAGCGAGAAAGTAGAACGGATAAGGGAGGGAGGGAAGGATGAAGGAATGAAGGGAGGAAGGGGGGAAAGGAGGAAGGGGGCATGGAAGAAGTAGAAGGAAGGAAGGAAGGAAATGAAAGAGGGAAGGAGAGAGGGAGGGATGGACGGAATCCAGCACATCAATTAGTCAACATCTGACATATCTGAGTTGAGTAAATTTGTGATGGTCTGACTTGCTCTAGGGGACCATAAAAGACCACCGATTAATTTGTAGCTGTTGTAACTCTCTAGCATCCATTTGCTTAGTTTCAACAATGATACTAATGATTATGATAGTATAAGGCAGGCTGTCAGACTTAATGTTAGCAAACATATCACCACCGTAATTTGTATTTGCCTTCCTTCTGCGTTGTTCTAGCTTTCATTCATTTTTTTTCCAAAATATATTAATGAAACATCTATTTTGTACCATTTCAAGGTGCTTGGGATATATATTAGTGAACAGACAGAAATACCTGCCCTCACAGAACTTATAGGTGAATTAGAGAGAACAAACACTATATATATGATATATCAGAAAATATGAAGTGATGACAGCTGACATGACAGCAATTAAATCGGTGTGCAGGGATAGAGAGTGGTTGGATAGGGGGAAGCGTGTCTGCTATTTTAAGTAGGTGGTTAGGCAGGCATCTCTGAAGAGGTGACTTTTGAGCAGGGGCCTAAATAAAAGGAATGATCAACCTATGTAGATATCTGAGCAGGCGCATTCCACCTGAAGGGAACAGCAAGTGCAAAGGACCTGAGGTGAGAGTAATGTGTAAGAGGGATCGCAAGCAGACCAACATGTCTGGAGAGAAGGAAGCAAATGGGAAAATATAAAGTGAGGATAGAGAGGTGGATAGGAGTCAGACAAAGTAGGACCTTTCAGGATAGTGACTTATTAGACTGTTTTGAAAAAGGCAGTAAAATAATGTGTTATTTGTTTTGAAGTATGGGTCTGGCTGTTATGTGGAGAATAACGGTGGGGATTGAAAGCAGGAAGACCAGTTTGGAGGGTAATTGAGTAGCCAGCCTAGGGATGCTGGTGACTTGGGCTAAGACGGTAGTTTGGGGTTTAGGATGTATTTTAAAGTTAAATCCAATAGAATTTGTTTATGGATTTGTTAGGAAGGGTGAGGAAGATTTATATGTCCTTATATTAAAAAAAAAAATTTGTCTTTTAAGTTCAATGCTTGGTTTTAGTTATTTCATGAGCTTTTATCATTAGACTTTGAGGCAATCATATTAAATTATAAAATTATAATTATGCAAAGGTCACAAATGGCCCTTTTGTGGGCCAAATACAGTCTACAAACATGCTATATTTGTCTCACCGTATTTTAAATCTTTGAGCCAGCATTTAAAATTTTAGATATACGAATTCTGTTGAGAAATGGTAAGAGTGGGAATAGAGAGATGTTTCCATAATGGTTATCATGTGCTGTAACTGAGTAGCAACTGCTTTCTTTTAAGGGGAGGATTCTTCAATTCTTCAGTGTCACCTCCTGAGCTTATTTCCTCACCTCTGTTACCCAAATGGCCCTGGAGGTATTTCCATTCCTTCCTGCTCCCCCACCCCCACCATATAGTCTGTCTGAGAAAGACACATGGGAAATGATCATAAATGTAGTTCCATTTGCATCAAGGGGGCAGGAATTACATGATTATTGTAAGCAATCTATCAATTCACATGCAATCCAAGTACTGTCTATAAATACAATTAAGGATCATTTGTTTTGCATAAATATGTAGTATATCTAGTATATACAGAGGGTGCCAAAAAAATGTATACACATTTTAAGAAAGGAAAATACTATATTAAAATTACGCTGATGGTAACCACTTTGAGCACCTCTTGTGATTGCAGAAGTCAAATGTGACTTGTAATCGTCTTTTGTTATCGGTTATGTAGTGAGTATTACAATTTTAATACAGGTTTTTCCTTTCTTGAAATGTGTATACATATTTTTGGCACCCTCTGTGTGTGTGTATTTGGAAAGCTAAACTAATTCCAAATTTAATGAAAACAACTCATATTTACTAGATTTTAATAGGCTGTATTGTCTCAATTAACAGAACCTAAAGTAGTGAAAGTATGATTGCTTTGAAGTGGTTGTGTCTTTTTAGTTTTTACTTTTTAACCCTTAAGAAGGGACCCTTAAACTCCGCAGGCTGGTCCTCAAACTCAGGAATGGCTGTTCTAGTCTGGCCGTCCACTGTGCTGACTGACAAAAGGAAATCCATACAGAGAAAGACACGTGAACAAAATGGCTCAGCTGATTAATGGTCGTAGGACCCAGCTCCCTGGATGGGTCGCCTCAGGGCTCTTTCAGGGCTCGCTCCCTCACCCCAAAGTCAAGAGGCTGCAAACTGATGATGTATGAGACTTTGACATGCAAATTCTTGATTCTGTTTCAAGATGACAAATTCTAGTTGACAAATGGATGGCAAGGATTTTCTGCTTGTGAGAATGCAGTGTAGGGCGCGGTTCCTCAACAGCTCCGCTACTGACCTTTCGCACTGGATAGTGCTTTGTTTGGGAGGGAATGTGTTGTACGTTGTAGGGTATTTAGCTGCATCCCCATCCTCTACCCAGTAGATCCCTGTAGTACACTCCCCACCCACCTCCCATGCACACACAACAGTTGTCACATTAAAAAAACATCTTCCGACATTTCCATATGTCTCCGGGAGAAGGGCAAAATCATCCCATGGAGAATCACTGCTTTAGGACAGACTATTGCTGTTTTGTCCCTTGATTCAGAGCCCCAGGGAAACACTTTGAACACGGAGCCGCCAGGAGACCTGGTGACCCAAGAGCCATGTGGGAGCACCTGCTCACACACCTGTCCTACCCATCTGCACGGGCGACATATTTACCCACAGCCTCTTCCCAGACCTGTAACAATCACAGTTCAATCCTTCTCTTTACACACATCTTTGCACTTTTTCACTTTCAAAAGACATTTACTGATTTCCAATATCTCAAACTGCACATGTAGTGGCTTTCTGTCTATTTCTTTATTTACCTCTGTTATTTTGTATATTTTTTTTAACTTTCCATGATAGATATTCTCATTTTTCCCCCCCATTTTAAATGCTTTTTGTGTCTCTGTGTGTCTTCGTGACCCCTTTTTGGTGTGGAGTCTTTCTCTGCCTACTGATATGTCTCTCTACCTAGATCTCTATTTTGTTTTAGTGTTTAGCCTTCCAGTGTTTATCTCCCCAATCTCTATTATTATTACTTTTTTTTAATGACTGTGTTTCTGGGTCCTTTCTTGAATTTGTCTTGTATGGCAGCTTTTTTTTTCAGTCTGCTCTCTCTGTTTGTATCTCTGCAAATATTTTTCATGACCCCCTCCCACTTTTGGAAGATGTTGGTGTGTTTACATGATATTTCTACTTGTGATGGTCTGTTTTTTGTTTTGTTTTCCCATTTATTGACCTCTTTTACCATTTCTGCTTTCGTTTTGGAAATGGCCCATCTGTACCAGGTTCTTATCAGTATCTCTTTCTCTGGGTAGGAAGTTTCTGAGGCCTGTGATAAAACTATTAATTCTGTTGAATGGTAAACCTAACAGGAGGACAGGGAAGGGACTTTTCAGTTAACTGGTCACAGGCAACTCTTTGTTTGTTTGTTTCTGTTTAATTCTATAAAATTCCAGTTTTGTAAAATATACATTTTAAACATTAAATCTAGAAAAAGGTTAAATATTTAACCTTTTATAAAATGGTATCATAAAATATATTTTAATGGTTCCACATCATAAGCAATTATCTTAGAAAACTAATACATAATTCATTCTTGAAATTAACTTTCTTTTTAATGCTAAATAAAATAAAATCAATGATTTGTGAATAACATAGTTTAGAAGTTCAGGAATTACTTTTCTGTCTGACTTATTCGCTTAGCATTATACTCTCAAGATCCACCCATGTTGTCACAAATGTTCCTATATCGAAAAAGCAGAGAACCATATGGTTTCACTGATACGTGGTATATAAACCAGAAACAGCAAAAGAACAAGACAAATAAATGAGAAACAAAAACTCATAGACACAGACAATAGTTTAGTGGTTACCAGAGGGTAAGGGGGGTTGGGGGGGGTGGTAGATGAGGGTAAAGGGGATCAAATATATGGTGATGGAGGGAGAACTGACTCTGGGTGGTGAACACACAATGGGATTTATAGATGATGCAATACAGAATTGTACACCTGAAATCTATGTAATTTTACTAACAATTGTCACTCCAATAAATTTAAAAAAAAGAAACATTAAAAAAAAAATTTCAGGAATTAGAAACTTTAAGCATAGGATTTGGCTACTTACAGAGTACCTATCTTTTTCCTTGGTTCCTAAAAAAATGCCCAAACTAAGAATGAGGGCCTTATGAGGTTTACAAGAACAATGAAAAACCATCTGATCTTCCCATTTTTGTAAGAAAATGAGAATTGTAATAAACTTGCAAAACAGATTGGAATCCATCTGGTCTAGCCAAATTAATCCTCCTTTAATGACTGTTTATACTTTGTATCCAAAATCAAAACCAGTATCAAGAGTTAACCAATTAAAATGTATACTCATTGTGGTTCACCAAAACAAGAGAGAATTGTAAACTGAGGAAAATTTATTTTATAGTATAAGCATGTTAAAAACATGCATCTTAATTGGACCATATGTAAATTAATCAAGTTATATCCCTAGTTTTCTTGTTGTTGTTTGTTTAATTGTGGTACAGGGAAAAGTAATGGATGCTGAGACGGCAGGGTGTGTGAAGGAAGTTTTATAAGGTTTCGGGATCCCTCCCTCCACCCCCTCCACCCCAAAAAAAACAAACCCTGAGAAAACCAGGATGGAAGTTTGAATTTGACAGGGCAAACAAATCAACTAAAGAAGAAAATTTTTCTCTTTCTCCTAGTTTATGACAAATTTCTTCAGTACTTTGTCTAAACCTCATTAACCTTAATAATACAATAATACATCATTAAAAAGTCAGCTCTGGCCAATTGGTACTTGGAGGGTACTTCATATTTCAGATGGGAAATTTGTTGTCTCTGAAAAATCACACAGACATCCAAGATCTTGAAGCTTCCTAAAATTTCTAGGTTCAATTTAATTCAATCAACTGCCTCAAGCAGTTATTGAGTATTTACTTCCATGGTTATTGTGCTTGGGTTGGAGAGGAGGATATTACTAAGACGAGATCTCCACTCTCACATAGATCCCAGGTCATTGTTGTGAAAATCACTGCTTCAGCTAGTAATGTTTCTACCATAAACAGAACTAACCCAAAGTGGCAAGAACTGTGGAGGTGAAACAGTACGTACTCGCACCAGAGGCGGCTTAGTGAGGAAGGTAACGTCTGCCAGTCTTGTTCTATGAATTCCACTTGATATTTCTTAAATCCACCCATTCACTGGGGCTAAGCAACACCGTGACTGCTTTCCAGGCCTTCACTCTTCCTCCATTTCCATTCACTTTCCTCACTGCAGCTAACTTTCTGATATTTAGTGAGCTTGAGTAGAACTGTATTGGTTAAAACTAACCAATGGTTCTTTGTTCCTGTCAGGAGAAAATCCACTCTCTGATACATGACATTTGAGATTCTTTTTTCCTGCTTGATACACATTCTTGAGCGGCAGTGTGGTAGGCAATGGTAGAAAATAAAGCACTAGAGCTTGGGTTCAAACCCTAGTGTCCCTTCCTACCTATCCTTGTGCCCCTGAACAAGTTATGGCTCAGTTACTTCATCTGTGAATTAATCATGGGAATCGTGTCATCTACTTCATAGGGTTGCTGTTAATGAAAACAAGTTAGTGCCAGTCAGATGATTTGTAGAGAAACAGTAACCTTCAATAAGTGTTAACCGGTATGATTGTCACCAGCTCTAGAGTCTCATCCCTTCACACTGCCCTTCTTTCATTCTCCACTGGATCACTTTGACCTGTGTATGATGTGCCCTTTGTCCCTTTCACTGGGCTAACTCCTCCTTCACCTTCAAGACTCAGACTTTGAACTCTGCTGAGAATTATTTTTATCACTTCCCTGCACTGCGGGATATTGGCTGCTCTTATGTGCTGAGTTGACGTCTGCCATAACCTTTTGCACTTTATATTTTACTTGTTTAGTTCTCTGCTCTTCCTCCCACAATGCACACACCTTGAGGGCAGACACTCTGCCTTGTGGTCTTGGCAGTTCTAGCCCCGGTATGGTGCCTGGCTTATAGGAAGTGCTCAGGAAACTTCTGCCTCCACCAAATGATCAAACCTAGAGTGAGAATCCACTAAAAAGGAGTAACCTAATATAGGTTATATTACCGAATGTCTGAGTGCTAAAGTCATATGTATTTAAGAGTAGGTAGGTATCTCCGTGGAATACTGGTATCCTCCAGATGTTCACAGGTACCTCTTGGATGATGAGGACCTGGTCAAATGAGATAGGGAACTGGGGACACATCTCTCCTGAATAGTTACATTTTTTATTAGCACAGCTGTAACTGCAGTGAAGAAGCATGTACAAACTAGAGTTTCCCAAATAGTTCGAGTTATGGAACCAACCTACTTTAATATATCGGGAAACCCAAGTATAGTGCCCTAAGGAACACAGCTTGGGAAATACAAGTCGGAGCTCATAGGGCTGCTGTAACCAAGACTTTTGTCTTTTCCTCTGGATCCCAAGATTGTTTCAGGAGGTTGTGAGAGACACAATGAGGATTTCAGCCATTCAGAGATGTGGAATTGCTTTAGCTATTACAATCTGGCTTCAGATAAATATTTCTACTTCTTCCTTCAGAGGTATTCCCTGAGCAGAGAAGAGCAGATTGGGTATAGTGGCTTTAAAAATGCAGGACCCAGAATTCAGTGGGTTTGTGGATGCGGAGAGGTTTATAGTTCTCATCACCTACATCAAAGTCACCAAGGTAACTTATTAAAAATACCTATTCTTGGGGCCTCAACTTGGACCTACTGAATCAGACAGCCTGTGAGCAGGAGACTAATAACCTACATTTGTACCAAGGTCCACTGTTGTTCTTATGCCCCTTCATGTTTAAGAACTATGGTACAGTTCTGGTGGACCCTGAGTAGCGGCCACTTCGAAAATGGAAACTTTAATAGGTGTGTTGTTTACAAGGTCACTTCTGTTAAGTCATAAACACTGCATGTGGAATTATCATTGTCATTATGGTCCCTATTTTATATGTTTAAGGATACACATGTTAAAAGTTATAAGGACTTAGATGTTTTATTTTGTGAGAAGAAAAATGGTTGGGCAATTGTTGGGCAAGTTACTTATTTCGGAGACTCACCACACTGTGATACAGGAATGGGGCCATCTGAACTTCCTCTGCATGTGGGGTTGAGAGAATCAAATGAGAAAGACAGAAAAGCAATTGTGAAGTATAAAATGCTATGAAAAATAAGATATTATGATGCCGATGTGCAAATTTGGTGAAATGGTGGTCTTGTTACACATAATATTTTTCTATGTAACCTAGTTTGCTTTATTGTTCTCTAGGGTTTGAGAGTACATTTTGATAACTGACAGTTTCGAATTAACAGTAATTTCAGGTTTATTGAAAATTGAACACGATTCTTAGAAATAAGGGAAACCTCTAGGACTGTATAGAAAAAGATTTTTCTAAACATTTACTTTGAATCTAACAATCGTTAAATATTAGGAATCTTTCTCAACTCTTCTAAGTGATTCCATGTTATGAGCAAATGCTATGGAAAATGAATAGGAAATTTGTTTCTGAAATTAACCCTTTTTCTGATGCCATGGAAGTAAGACTGTCAATCATGTTACGTCTAAGAATCCCACCTCAGAGTTGCATGGCACGTTAGCATAAATGGGGGAAATGCACAAACCCTAACATCAACTTCAATTTTAACTTTAGCTGTCTTATACTTTTAAGCAGAAGTGCCCTTTCCTCCTATAAATGTAAGCTTTTTTAAATGGAGGCAAATTTGTTAAGTTCACTCTTTCACAGGTACATTGAAAAAGGTCAGCAGATAATAAATTTGACAGAAAATAGGTAAAATCAAAGTTTTATTCATGTACAGTGGTTAAGAATGAAGATGTTGAGATAAATTATTTTAAGTGAAAACTGTCCTTTTAATAGGTTTCACTCTCCAGTCTTGTCTCATTTCTCATTTTCACGAGGATTTTAATGTATTCTTTTATTATATAAAACATGCCATATTTGGCCTTTTCATGAAAATGGATCTGATATTCTCCTTTGACAGCCATTCATGTGAAAAGAACAGGTCCTATTTCTGTCCTTCGCCTACATGTCATATTCATAGAAATCATAGATTTTTTATAAAATATACTTTATGCTTATAGAGCATCATAATCCCAGAAATCCAAAGCATTTCGGTCAATCGCTACATCATCTTCCCTTTTTCTATGTCAAATGACACACATGGTCAAGGGTTCTATATCCCAAATCTCAATCTAAATCATATGATTTTCATTTTTTACACTGAGGAACAGGAATACAGGAAATATAATCACTAGCTCACGGGGCATTAACCCCAAATAATCTTGAAGATCTTCTGTACTGCTTTATCTCTCTAGTTATATATCTAACTATTGCTACTTGTATGTAAAATTTGTCCTTTTAGATTGGGGGGGTCAATAGTTGGATCTAATCATTCCTCTGCTATTTTATAAACAAATATAAATTGTGTGTGTATTTTTACTCTGTTGGTCAAATTTTAACATTTGGGCAATAACCTTATTGACTTGAATTTAAATCTTTCCAGGAGGAAAAATGAATCATCGATGATGTTGTTCATCTTGATGTTATCATTTCTTTCTTCTTGAAATACGGCAAGTTTTACATGGTGGTCTCTTCATGTTGAAGGACAGTACATTTTACTCAGTACTACTAACTGTGTTAGGACAAGTAAGAGAAATATCATTATATAACTGCGGGATTCAGAATATTCAACAAGATACTTCTCCCACTTCTAACTTCTTGTATCAAAATTCCAAAGCCCCAAATGGTCTTCCTTGTTTAAAGTAACACCATGACTGATTGATGGTTTTCAATTTAATAGGTTTTATTCCGATACCTTTTCTAAAAACAAGAAAAATTAATTTCTGAAAGAAAAATGAGGGTATATGTCAGATACTTCACAATGGTGATGGTGGTGGGCTTGTGGGTGGGGGTGGAGCACGGTGAGGGGGCTTCTCCATGTATCCCTAGTTCTGTAACCTTGATAAATAATAGATAAATACAATGACAAAAACAAAACAATAAAGATTGGAAAGTCAGAGGATTGAATGGAAACTGGGCGTTATACTACTTTGTTATTACGTTGTTATTGTTTTTGGTTGTGGTGTTTTGTTTTGTTTTGTTTTTGTTTTTGTTTTAAAGGAAGTTACAACAAGGAGCAGCTAAGGACACATAAATTGGCAGCAGATTGTGGTTTATGATAATGACGGTCCCAAAGGGACTTGGCTTTCTTAGTGACATTGAGTAAATTGCATTCCTCAAGATGTATACTAAGAAGAATAGATAATGAGATGTATGGAGAAAGCACGATTGCAGTTTTATAGGATTGTTGACTATCAAAATGAAGGGAAGGGAAGAGGGGACCAGGTGGAGTTACTTGGGTTAATTTTAATAAACATTATGAGTGACAAAATTTCTACTTCTCTTAAGGGAAAAGAACATATCAGAGTGTCTCAAACAATTGTTGGCCACTACAGTATTTCAATTCCTTTTCCTAACTTCCGGTACCTTTGATTTACTCTGAATTCCTAACTCCTTGTTACGTGAGATCACATTTCTTGATGTTCACTTGGGTTATAAATAACATTCTTTTTTCTTTTAGAATGAGGAAAGAGGAAGGAAATATGCTATAGCTTCCTTTCCCAGAAATAAACATAGCTCTTACGTAAAATCCTGTTCCTAGGAGATTCCATAAGACATTGGGAAGTTTTACTTAAAGAGTACGGCCTTGTGGGCTTGACAGATTTTCTGAATGCTTTACTTTTAACCAAACTGTGATAAAAAGCACACATCTGTGTGTCCGTGCATGTGCAAATGCACACACGTGGCAGAAAGCTCTCCTAGCTACAGGACTTATTTCTATTATTTATAGTGCACTGAAGAAGCCCATTTCCCCTGGGTTCCTTAGGCAAATCTTTCTTATTATGGTACCTGATAGCCACGTATTATCTGAGTACCACTTGCTACTTTCTTAATTCTAGCCCACTCAACACCAATTAGAATGCAAAATAAAATGGATGATTTCTGGTCATTTTAGAATCTGAGTGAAGCAAGAATGAGGGTTGTTCAATAAAGGTATTTTAATTCTATAGGGAAAAGGAGTTAGTGACCTCTGTCTCTATCGGAGAGTACAGTGTCCTGACTTTCCTCTTCCTTCGCTTCTGTGTTTTCTCTCTCTTTGGTGCAAAAGAAGAGAAAGATTCACCCCTAAAAGAGTGTGTCATTTTAAGTTGACTTTCTCAGAGCTGAGCTAAGAGCCATTGCCAAGGCCAACGCGTAAATTCAGTTCGCCTGACGGGAGATGAAGGGCTACGGGATTTATGACTTATTTGAGTTCTCATACATCACCCTCTGTGTCGCTCGCTTATGATGGCCCTGCCAAAAGATAAAGAAGTGTAGGACGCTTGGTACGGGCTGTGGTGACAGGCCAGGGACAAATGTCTCTGTTGGGTAAATTGATTTGAATGGCTCTGGTGAAATATCAGGTTAGGCTGAAAATATGATTGAGTTTAATGATCCCGCTGACTTCGTAGACTGTTGGGATTCCAAATCCAGGACAAGTTAATTAAAGGACTCTATGAAGGGGGTGTGTATGGATATTTGTAAATCCGTATAATTATTAATGTTAGTAAATACCACTATGTGAAAATCCAGACTTGCTCTTCTATATAATATATTGAACCTCCATCGAATGCAAGAAACATTACTTGCAATTCGCAGAGTATTTATCTGGGAAAACTGTTGAGAATATTACTTCTTCCTCCATAACACAGAGTCAAGAAACAGAGACCAAAAGGCATACAAATATTTAATGAAAAGACAGAGAATGGACACTTATTTCTCTGCTGGTTCAATGTAGTAGACCTAAACTTAATAACAGGAGAGTGGATTTTTTTGCTTTGTGTGAAAATGGAGTTGTGTTAGCCACTAAACCGCAGATTAAATAAATGGATTACTTTTTCGATTATGAAGAAAAATATTGTTACCTTATTTTTTGAGTGTGGCTCTTCAGTTAAAGATGATAGATTTAGATTCTCTTTGTAGGACCAAAATTTCTAGCAGATTTCTGCTTTTTCATTTTGCCTCTAAATTTCTGAGTTTATTTCCGATAGTAGATACGCTTTCTTTACTGTTCTTATCTCCAGGTAATTATTGTTGACTGTTTATAGTTTCATTATATTTGGGGACATGAATGACTGCTTTCATATTCCAAAAGCGTTTGAGCATCCCCGTTATTTCTTGCACTTCACACTTGCTTTGCAGCAAGGAGCCCTACTTATATCAAAGTGAATTCCAAGGAGAGGCTTCCTTGATGCTCATTGGTCAACAGAGCCACAGGCCAGCAGCATCCCTGGCTAGCAGACCTTCTGTTCCCTGGTTCTATTCTTGGTCTTTGGACAAATTCTCCATCTTTATTTGGCATGAAGTGTGATTTCTTCATTCAAGTGAGTGGCTGAGAGCCCTGGAGTGCCCTCTTTAATGGGTATGAGGAGGACGGTAAATTGGGTTTAGGAGAGAATGAAACCTATTGTCGAGTATGTTCTACTTTTAGAACTCAAAGAAACAGAGTCAGCATTTGAGAGTATGGTGCTCATTTGTCAATGCGGTATAGAATGACAGTGCCAAACCGACTCTCCATTCTGAGGAGAGGCCCCACGGTAACTGCAAAACTTGGAACCATCTCTGTGAAATTTAGAGGTGCCTCTGTCTTAGAGCCGATCCTTTGATCCTTAGGTAGAACATGACTTCTATCCTGCCTTTGCATCAGCTTCAACTGACTGCGCGTAACATACCTGCTGAGAAACATCCGTTTGCTCAAGTTTAATTTTAGGTCATGTCCCTTTATGTTAATGGAACCCATCACTGTTTTATGGGCCGCAGAGTTCCATGGGTTTCCTACTCAGGACTAGTACAACATAGTTTCCATTCAATGTTTTTATTGATTTCATTCTCTGTCTCTATTTTTTTCTTTGCATGAGGGTATTGAGAATCAGAGAGATTGAGAAATGTATTCAAAGGTTCACAGCTTGTAAGAGACAAGGCAGTTTTTGGACCCAGTTGTCCCTGATGTCAAAACACATATTGTGTACCATACCGTTTTGCCCATTGCTACGTGTAGGAGATAAACAGTTGTCTGTCCAATCCCTCTCCCTCTGCCCCAGCTCAAGTCTTGACAATCTCCTTCTTAATTCTCCAGTCACTCTACCCTCCTTCACCAGCCTAGGACTCATCCAGGCCCCTGGCTGTAATGCCTGTTCTATGATCTACTTATAGCCTTTTTATTCTCCTTCCCCAGGCCTCAAATCATATGCTACTCCCTACAAGTGACCTATTCATCTCGAGTGGCCTTCCCCAGTTTCCCTCTGTTTCATTACCCTGATGATTTCCTTTATAGCAGTGGTCACATTTTGCATTTATTTTGCCTGCCTCGCCTTCCCCCACCCCCACCCATGTGCACTCCATGAGAGCAAGAATCCTGCCCAGCTTGTTCACCTTTATACACATTAGTGTCCCCCACGTAGTAGGCCCAATAACTTTTATAAATGAGTGAATACCTTGATGAACCAATGTTTCTGGAGAGACAGAAATGTAAGCAAATAACTCTAATGCTAGGAAATGTTTACCCTTGTTCATCTATCTTTATCTGCATAGCCACAACATTTTGCACAAGTCTGTTGGAATAGTTAACAAACATTTCCTTGCTGTAAAAAAAAATTAAAAAAAAATTAAATGTTCCTGGAGGAGGGCATATATGACTGACTGTGGTGAATGGGTAGGATTTCAATATACAAAGATAGTGGGAAAAGCATTCCTGAAAAGGGGAACAGCATGAACAAGCACACAAAAGTGAAAAAAAGTAGGGTAAACAGTCATGTAATAGTACAGTCTGAATTCAAATCTTGACTTTTCTTCCTAATGGCTATTGACTTTGACCATGTGTTTAACAAACATTTTGGGGAGCCTTCTAAACTACAGGCACATTACGATTACCATTTTTTCCCTAATTCTCCGTTTCCTTGGTTGTTAAGTGAGGATAATAACCCATGGTTTAGAATCTTTTGTGAAATAATGTATGTCAAAGAACCTGGTTTTTAATAGGTACTTTCAGCCATGGAGATGGTGATGGAGTTCAGGTGACCTGCTAAATTCAGGAAAGGGTTATTTAAAGTCAAAAGCAGATGCATTACAATGTCATGATCAGAATGGATAATCAAATTTGCAAAAAGGGGATTACAGTATGAGTGAATGTGATTTATTCATAGAGTGCTGGACCTAGGGTTAGAGATTAGTTCTAGTCTCAGTATCACCTTGGGTCCTGGGGGACTATAACATTATTCAATTCATCAGTCTCTCAGTATCCCTGCCCTTAAAATTATTGTTTTTATAAAGATACCTGAACGTGAAGTCAAGCTCTTTGTAAGGGTTCCAATAAGGAGAGTTAAGATCGCTTCATTCTAGAACATTAAACTTACGTACAAAGGTGCCATATGAAGGATTATAATGGAAGTCATGTGAAAAGAGGAGCAGCCCCTTAATAATTTTCACAATGCAGAGGTGCTCCCCCAGGTCATAATTTTAATACAAAGATTTATGTACATTAAATATGATTCTGGGGCTAGCCACAGCTCCTAATGTTCTAAGGTTTGTCATGGTGAATTGTGGTGTCACTTAGCAAGTTCATACTTAAAAAGAAGAATGGGGAGGGAGGGAGGATTAGAAAACTAGCGGCAACTAAGAAAATGTTACAGATAGCCTGGAGAGGAAGACAGAAGGAAAGGGAAAATTCGGGAGAAAAGCAAAGTGTGGAAACAGATCAGCCTAGCAAGAGAAACACAATGGGAATCCTTGCAAAAGGGAAGAGAGTCTTCTCATTTATCTAACAAAACATTTGTGCAGACAGAGCCAGGAGTGCCGTTTCCAGGCTCTCGGCCTCACGTGGAAACATGCTGGCTCAGGTAGTAAATGGCCATCAACTGTGATGGGATGGCCATGAGCTGTGGCTAGTTGGATGTCAGCTGTAACCAGTGAGCCATTGGCCACTAATAACTGCCGTGGCTACACTACCAGTAGATTGTGGCTGGCATGCGCGGATTGCAGTTAGCGTGGAAGATTGCAGCTAGCAAGTGGGGTTGGTTGGTTGGCAGATGGAAGATTGCAGATCATGTGGCTTCTGCTTCCTGTGTCTCCAACCCAGCCGCCAGCGAGACTATAATGGTATGACTCCCCTATCTATGGCTCCATTGGTGTTCCTTTTTGTCCTCACCATATCCTGCGTTCTTATGCGGGGAGCAGGACCAGAGACCCTGTATGACACCCTTCATGATACATGGCGCAGCGAGCAGGGTACGGTGCCGGCCAAAGCTCTCTGAGGGCAGTGGAGCAGTTTGTGCATATGAACACTCAGTCTCGGGAGTCCCATGAGGAGTGGCACCGGGAACTGGAGGCGTGGTCTGCCTGGAAGATTCTAGCCTCCGGATGGCACACCACCCTCTAGGCCGTAGAAGGTGTCAGCTTCCTTTTGGTGGTCCGCTGATGCCATGGGCTCCTAGAGTTGTGAACATCTTACACCGGAGCCACCACCCACTTGGACACTTGGTGTGGCAAGCAAGTTTCCGACCAGCACAGGAAAAGCTGTGCGAATGCTGGTGAGCTGCACCCCCGTAAAGGGGTGGGAAGATGTGGACAATTCTCCAACCAGCATATGCCAGAGAAAGTAAAGGTCATTGTGGCCGTGTGGGCTGGGAAGTGCTTGCGGAGGTTCTCACTCCCAGGTTGGGGAGGACTTGGAACCCTCGCCCTGTGGAGAGGGCACACATTGTGGGGCAGTGCACAGCCCTGGTGAATGACTGTGGACTATGGGGAATTGCCTTCCATCCCTGATTTGATGGGCCGCTTGACTGTTTGCTTGGGAACGTGCCACCATGCAGTGGAACCGGTGGGTGTTGCTTCCTATGTCTCCACCGGCCGCCATTGAGAATATGTAAGCACCTTGGTTGTGAGCCACTATTGTTCCAGCACGGTGCCCTGAGAACCCTGGCTGTACCCAGGAAGTCTGGCTGTGCCCAGAGAGACTGGCAGTGCCCTGAGAGGCCCTGGCTGAGTCCAGGAAGTCTGGCTGTACCCAGAAGTACTGGTGGTGCCCTGTGAAACCCGGATTGTGCCTCGGGAGACTGGTGGTACCCTAAGAAGCCCAGGAAATCTGGCTGTGCCCAGAAGGCCTGGTGATGCCCTGAGAAACCCAGGCTGTGCCCAGAGAGCCTGGCTGTGTTCTGGATATTGCATTCACCTCCAGGCTCCTCGCACAGGGACCCTCGCGGAAGATGCTTGTCGCGTAGATTGTGAGGCGAGACCCTGGAGGCGTGGAGTGTGGGGACAGAGCCAGGAGTGCAGTTTCCAGGCTCTCGGCCTCATGTGGAAAGGTGCTCACTCGTGTAGTAAATGGCCATCAACTGTGACTGGATGGCCATAAGCTGTGGCTAGTTGGCCGTCAGCTGTAACCAGTGAGCCATTGGCCACTAATATAACTGCTGTGGCTATGCTAGCAGAGGATGGTGGCTGAACTGGCATGTACGGATTGTGGTTTGCATGGCAGATTTTAGTTAGCACGGGGTTGGTTGGTTGGCTGGCAGAGAAGCGGATGGTGGATCACGCATCGTGTGGATCCTGTTTCCTGTGTTTCCAACCCAGCCACCAGGGAGAATATAGTGGTATGAACCCACTATCTATGGCTCTGTGGGTGTTCCTTTTTGGCCTCACCATATCCTGCAGGTTCTTATGCAGGGAGCGGGATCAGAAACCCTGCATGACACCCTGCATGATACATGGCACAGCGAGCAGGGTACAGTGCCGGACAAAGCTCTTTGAAGGGCTGTGGAGCAGTTTGTGCGTATGAACACTCAGTCTCAGGAAGACCAGGAGGAGCAGCTGCCGGAGAGCTGGCCCCCTGTGGAGGGGTGGGAACTGTGGATGGTTCTCCAACCAGCATAGATCTGAGAAAGCAAATGTTGTTTTGGCCCTGTGGGCTGGGAAGAGCTTGCTGAGGCAGCCTGGATGCGGGACTTGGTAGTCCCAGGAGGAAACACCTGCTGAGTCCCCCATGGGAGATGTGGGTGAGGTCAAGGTCGTCCCTCACCCCCAGGTTGGGGAGGACTTGGAGCCCTCGCCCTGTGGAGAGGGCACACATTGTGGGGCTGGTGCACAGCCCTCATGAATGACTGTGGACTGTGGGGAATTGCCTTCCATCCCTGATTTGATGGACCGCTTGACTGGGAACGTTTCACCATGTAGTGGAGCTGGCGGATGTTTGCTTCCTGTGTCTTGCCCGCCACCAGTGAAACTGTGGTGCAGAAAGAACTTGTTGGGGTGCAGATGGATGTTTGCTTCCGGTGTCTCGACCAGCCACCATCGAGAATATGTAAGCATGCTGGCTGTGCCCAGGAAGACTGGCTGTTCCCAGAAAGACTGGCGGTACCCTGAGAAACCCTGGCTATGCCCAGGAAGTCTGCCTGTGCCCAGAAAGAGTGGTGGTACCCTGAGAGGCCCTGGCTGTGCCCAGGGAGACTGGTGGTACCCTAAGAAGCCGAAGTCTGGTTGTGCCCAGAAGGACTGGTGATTCCCTGAGAAACCCAGGCTGTGCCCAGAGAGCCTGGCTGTGTCCAGGATATTGCATTCACCTCCAGGCTCCTCGCACAGGGACCCTCGTGGAAGATGCTTGTCGGGTAGATTGTGAGGCGAGACCCTGGAGGCGTGGAGTGTGGGGACAGAGACAGGAGTGCAGTTTCTAGGCTCTCAGCCTCACATAGTAAGGCTTAGGTAGTAAATGACCATCAACTGTGATTGGATGGCCATCAGGTAGTAAATGACCATCAACTGTGATTGGATGGCCATCAGCTATGGCTAGTTGGCTGTCAGCTGTAACCAGTGAGCCATTGGCCATTAATTTAACTGCCATGGCTACGCTAGCAGCGGATTGTGGCTGGCAAGCGCGGATTGCCATTAGCACGGTGGATTGTGGCTAGTAAGTGGGGTTGGGTTGTTGGCAGAGAAGCGAATGGCAGGTTGCAGATCGTGTGGATCCTGTTTCCTGTGTCTCCAACCCAGCCGCCAGCAATACTATAGTGGTATGTCTCCCCTATCTATGGCTCCATGGTGTTGCTTGTTGGCCTCACCATGTCCTGCGTTCTTATGTGGGGAGCTGGATCAGAGACCCCGCATGACACCCTGCATGACAACATTCCATCCCTTTTCATGGTGTGTCTGTCTGCCTCTTTGAAAAGAAAACAATTGTGCTGGTAACCTGTCCCTCTTCCTTACATACAGACAATTCCTTAAATATTATTCCATGGGATCCTTACCATTTTCTGTAAGAACGCCTGTGAAATTGTAAGCCTTGGCTAATTGATGGCCCTTTTTCTATTAAGCAGGAAACAAGGTAAGCAAACTAGAGTACGCTTCTAGAGGACATCACTTTGCAAGGGAAAAACACTCTGAAATTCCAGTCTTATCTCACCCACAATAATGCTTATTAGATGAATTCTTAAGACATGGTTTTCCTATTATCCCCATTTTAGGGATGAGAAAACTGAGGTTAAGACTGAGGCTAAGGAAAAGAAATTTAAAAAAAAGGACCCGGGAGCTCTCGGTGGCCAAAGCTAGAACAATTTGAGCAACAAAATGAATGAGTTTTGGATTATAACCCAAAGTATAAAATAAATATCCATGAACCCATTCTGGTACAAATAAATGATTGAATTAAAAAAAAAAAAAAGGACAGGCTAAGAAATTTACTCAGGGTCAAATGCCTTATCGAGTGGTGGAACCAGATTTGAATTTCATTCTCTTTGACTCCAAAGCTCGTACTCTATTTTCTCATGTTTTTTCTTAATAAAAATTAGTGTGTATGTAATAAATAGGATGGGGTTGTGTCTTATTAAGGACTAACTTTGAAATATAGGATTATTTTTGTAGAAAGTATCCTTCTCTTTCTCTTCTTAATGTTGGTTTGAAACTTTGAATAGGAAAGATATGGCAAGTGTGCCTTTGTGCTGGGAGTACCTAAAATTGCTTACTTTAACGATAAAGTTCTGCCATCTGGTTATTGCAAGTTCTCTTAATTGGTATGGTTTGTCCTGCTGTCTTGAAAAGGGAGCAACTAGTACAGAGGAAAGGATTCAAACTGCAGCAAAGGGACTTTTAATATTTTAATTTTTTAAATTTTTTGCTAAGATTTTTCCTTAATTACCACTGCAGTAGACCGGTGACAATCAGAAATCTTTTATTTCTGCTCAGTGAGCAGCCCCATAAAGCTTCAGAATGTACGGCACAAACAAATGCCATTTCATTTTTTTCCCCCCACCTCTTAAAGAAAGTTCATCAAGAATTTATGTTTTAGAATAATCCTATGTTAAATCAAACGGCCAGACAATGAAAACGGTATTAAAGAAAATGCAACGGTGGGAATTATCCTAAAAATATTACATTCTGTCTAAAAACCCTGCCAAGTGAATTGGCTAGTAAGCACCTACACTTGATTGAGCTTGGGGTTATCTTTTTCCTGGCATCTTTGTGGTTCTCCAGTTTACTCCCATCAGTTCCACTTGCCTATCATCCTTGACAAATACCCATTTTAGAAACTGGGAGTGGCCAGTAGATTTGAGAGCAAAGCATGAGTCAGGAAGTCGGGAAGGGTGTGGGTTCATACGGATGAGGATCAAGGATTGTGGAAGGTGACTGTTTGCTTGAGTAAAGCCAGGTTGTGCTGTGACCCTCCATTCAGTTAGGCCTAGCATAGCAAAGATGGATTCCTGCTAAAAATAAACAAACAAACAAATAATTAACTGTAGGATTTGAAATCATATGCTCGCCCAGTTTTCCCAAATCCTTTATTTCTGAGGGCTGCCGGGTCATAGAGATACGGCGATAGACTTGGTGAGGTTCATTTGGCTCCTGGCATCTTGGGACCTGTGGGCAGGCCAATCTCATGTGAGGGTCTGGCAGGCCATGGATGGCTGCTGTCATACCCGGCGGCGGCGCAGATTGTGGTTCCTTATGAGTGTGTACCGGTTCCTCACTGGGCCGAGTCCAGTGCTGTAAAGTGTCCGTGAAAAGATCTTCGTCGCTGATCGTATGACAGTGTGTGGTGAAGAGACATTTATTTTCGCTGAGAGATATTTCCAGCTGCCAGGTGAAGGCTCTTTTCTGAAAATAGCATAGCTATAGAATTTCTCAACCTCTGCACCATTGACATTTTGGACGGGATGATGCTTTGGTGTGGGGCTGTCTTGTGTGTTGTAGGCAACTTAGCAGCATCCCTGGGCTCTACCCACTCCAGCAGCACCCTCCCCCAGTTGTGGTCATGAAAAATGTCTCTACCAAATGACCCTGGGGGCAAAATTGCTCTTGGCTGAAAACCCCTACCTTTGAAATAAGACCACTGATGTTTTTCTTCCTCCTAATTATTCTCAGTAAGAGGAGGCCTTTGTTAGAGACAGACTTCCAACATAAATCTCTAATTCTTTTTGAGAAAACAGATTGCATTTTTACTTTTTAGTGGCTGATTGGGCCCATGTGTGAAATAGAAGTTGATGAAGATAACAGTTATGTGAGCATATTTTTGGGCCAGAGTTCCCCCGAGGTTGAGGTAAGAATTTGCTACCAACTAGCGATGTGACCTCGACCAAGTGATTCTACAGTCCTACGCCTCCCTTTCTTTATCTGTGAGATGAGGGGAATGATGATTGTACCTTTTCATCCTGTCGTGGTGATGATTAAATGAGATAAAGTAGTGAAAGCTTGTAGCCTGGTAGATGCTGAGTGAATGCTCAATAAATGTTGACTCTAGTTATTCTTATTGCTAATAATCGTTTTGAAAAATTAGTTGGCTGATTAAGCCAGGGTTTACATTTACTTTACCAAATGTTTTTCACATTTTTATCTCAGAAAATAGACTCACAAGTGTGCATACACACCATCTGATCGGCTCTCTGTTTCTATACATTATCTTTGGGCAAATCCAGGAGATTCTGATTAGCCCCACTACTTTTTCTGCTTCTTGCTTTCACTGTTCCCAGGTTTTTCCTCCCATTCTTTCCTTCCAGAGCTACCATCAGACAAAGCGCAAATCATTTCCTTGATTTGCAACCTGTGCTCCAATGAGAAAACTCCTATAGTGGCTTTTGATTTTATGCTTCACTGCTTAGGCCTCCTCGTAAACACCACGGAATCTTAAAAAAGAAACCCCAAAACAACAGCTTTCTTTTGGCCAGAACTTGATCAAATTTGTGTCTGTAATGGCACAGAAAAGTAGGAAATGAGAAAATCCGTTTTTCGTTTTTTTGCTGCAGAAACTGAGTGACCTTGAGGGAGCACCGGCTCCACCTTCCCTTTTCATGGCGTTGCTCACGCTCCTGCTCCCCATTCAGCTCCTCAGCAACAGGCAATCACTCTGCCCTCCCACTCCAAATTTATGACCAAGAACTGGCCATAAACAGAGGAGGCCAGTCCCAGTCCCGGGCTCTGCACCTTCCTGTGTGCCGGAGGTACGGCAGTTTGATGGGGCCGTAAAGAATAAGCCCGCATCCCCATTCGCCCCATGAATCATGCCCTATGAAAATGACTAGCGAGGGGTGCTGCAGTGAGTGCAGGTGACTCAGAGCCCTGAGGCAGGGCCTCCCCTGAACCATCAGAGCAAGGGGTCCTGGTGGAGGACCTCAGCGTGGTGAGGATGACCTCAGCCTGACAATTCAAAGAGATCATACAACTACTCACTCACCAACTCACTGATCCATAGGGAGCAGACTTGCTTTGTGATCCCTGTGAAATGGTAGAGGCCACTCTAGTTTACTGATGCTCCGAGAATGACAGAGGTGCCACCTGGAATGACACTCCTATAGGATGCATTTGGGGAATAAGAACATGCCTTTCACAGATGCCATCTTCCATCGCTTGTGGTCTCAGTGTGTATAATGTTGGCTGGCGTTTCTCAAACATGGGAGTGCGTGTGAATCTCCAGGATGATCTTGTTCAGTTTCTGATTCAGTTGTTCTGGGTTGGGCCTCCAGGCTAATGATGCTGATGCTCCTGGTCTTTCAACCACATTTTGAGTGGTGAGATCCCAGAGCCTTTTAGAGGTTTCTTTTCCTCCCACTTCCTTTCCCCACCCACTCCAAAAGAATTGTTTCTTTTGGAGTGGTACTTACCAGCTTTTACAGGAAAGAGTAGTCATCTCCCCAGTTGGTTTTGGGCAAAGCAAACTTCTTCTATGTCCTGAAATATCAGAAACCTTAAGTAGTAGAGACATATGGTTATTACTGAGTTTAGTCTCCTTCCGCTAATACGATTTTTTAGAAAATATGCTCCTGACAAATGGTCTTGCAGGTTTTTCTCAGATCACTGCTGCAACAGAGGGGTCTCCAGCCAGTACTTCAGAGAACAGCTGGTTCTTTTGCTGTTTAGCTCTAAGTGTAATGCAACGCCTGTGGCTTATGGAACTCTGTTTCCACCCTTTGATCTAAGTTTAGGCAACAAAGCAACACAAAACCTACAGAGCAGCTTTCTACCTTTCTGGAAACCTTCCTTTTCTTTCTAGATACAATCCATGATAGTAGTAGCCGTAACTACTATGTTTTAAGTTTAAAATACACATTTGGGTCTATCACGGTCCCAGTGAAAGGACAATGAGTGGAAGAAGCAAGAGGCAGGTTTATTATTTTAGAAATAAATGCTAACAATCTGTGTATGTGCATGAGGTTTGGAAGGGGTGATTTTGTTCTGGGACTAAGTAAGGCTTATAAGCTGATATGAGCAAAGAGTAAGTATGCTTTTGGCTCAAAGATTTGACCCTGAGACATGCTCCCAGACAGGAACTATTCCCTTGATATGTTTCCCTAAATGAAATGTGCTATAGACCTAACTTAGCTTTAGTGACTTGGTCAAATTCTTCTCAACATGCTTCTTCCAATGACACATGACGTGAATCTATGGGGTTATAGGGTTTTACAGTAGAACAAGCACAAAGTTTGAATCAGACAACCTGGGCTTACCTCTCAGACACACTGTTGATTGGGTGGCCTGGCTGTAGCTACTTAACTCTGAGTCTCATTTTCCTCCTCTGTAAAAACCTGATAATATGTACTTAAGAGGGTATTTTTGAAGATTATGGGAGGTAAAATAGAAAGGCCTCGCATAATACCTGACACAAAAGTCACTGGATAGGCTTTCATCCGGTTCTCCCTTGAAGCAGGTTGCTTATAGTAAATTTGACAGAATTAAGCAGTCTATAGTAGTGGCTGCTTCTGTGGGCTCTGGAGTCAGCCTGTCTGGCTTTGACCCTTAGCTCAGATATCTTTACTGTGTGTTTACTTTAATCTCTCTAGGCCTCAGTGTTCTGGATTTTGAGAATTAAATGAGTTACTACATGTAACTTCTCCACTAAGAAGAGTCTCTGGCACATATCTACCTCTAATATGTTACGGATTTTATGCTACTTAGCTATACTTAGAGAGTAGCAAGCAGAAACAAGCAACCCCTTCCCTCTCCCGCATCCTCCAAAAAAATAAAACCCCAAACAAATAAACAAACACCACTACCACAATCTACTTTTAGTTTTCATACAATATCTAAGAAGTTATTCTCCTAGACAACTTTGGAGTAGTTCATACCTGGCAGCAGTTAAATGTTTTGAGTTATAGCCTTGACAAAAATTAATTTGGGATGGATCACAAACCTGAATGCAATAGCTAAAATTATAAAGCTTCCACAAGAAAATATAGGGAAATATCTTTGTGACCTTGAGGTAGGCAGTGATTTCTTGGAGCGAATATAAAAGCACTAAGCATAAGAGAAAGTGTCGGTAGATTGGACTTGATCAAAATTACAATTTTCTGTTCTTCAAAAGATCCTTAGGAAAATTAAAGGGTAACCCACAGACTGAGAGATAATACTTTCAAGACATATGTCTTAAAAGGACCTGTATTCAGAATATATAAAGATCTCTTACAAATCAATATAATAATAAAAAGGCACTCATTAAAAAAAAAAATGAGGAAAAAAATTGAATAGGTATTTCATATAACAAGATACACACAATGGGATTTAAAGATGATGTAATACAGAATTGTACACCTGAAATCTATATAACTTTACTAACAATTGTCACCCCAATAAACTTTAGTTAAAAAAAAAGAAACAAATGAACATCAATCTACAGAGACTGAGAAATAAATGCTTGAAAAATGTTAAAAAAAAAAAAAAAAAGATATGCAAATGACCAATAGGGCTATGAAAAGATGCTCCACATCTTTAGTAATCAGGGAAATATATATTAAAATCACAATGAGATATCATTTCATGCTCATTAAAATGGTTAAAATTAAAAAGACTGACAACACACAATGTTGGTGACCATTGGAACTACTGGAATTCTCATACATTGTAGGTGGGGATCTAAAATGGTACAACCACTTTGGAAAACTGTTTGACAATTTCTAACAATTAAACATAGATCTGAACTAAGACTCAACAAGTTCACTTTTAGCTATTTGTCCAAGAGAAATGAAGACACATTTCCACAAAAAATACTTGTGGAAGAACATTCATAGTAGCTTTGTAATAGTTCCAAACTAGAAACAGGACAGATGCCCATCAACCAGGGAGTGGATAATCAAGGTATGGAATATTCATATGATGGAATACTGCTAATAATAAAAATTTAAGGATAAATGAAGCAACATGTGTGCATCTCATAAACAGTATATTGCATAGGAGAAAAAAGATACAAAAAGTACATATTATGTAATTCCATTTATATAAAGTTTAAGAACAGGCAAAACTAATCTGCATAATAAATCAGAACATTGATTGTCTATGAGGGGTGGGTATTGACAAGAAGGGTCATGAGAGAGCTTCCTGGGATGGTAAAATGTTCTGTATCCCCATGGGAGTGTTGGTTTCACAGATACACTGCTTTGTTAAAACTCATCCAATTGTATACTTAAAATCACGCGTTTTACTCTGTGTAATTGTGCCACAACTAATATATATATTTAAATTATTGTTGATTCTAGGAGAGTCTTTCTAAACCCAGATTATTTGTTATACCCTTTTCCTCTAGAATTACTTCTCTGCCGCTGACCATTATCCAGAAAACAGAGAAATATGAATATTATGACAGTAAACAAAAGGTCCTTAATTCATTATGTGAATCTCTGTAAAGCTTGTACCTTTCCCTCCAAACAAATTATTCCATTGTAAAGCCTCTCCTGGGGGAACCTCTTACACCTGCCCTTAATTTCGGGGCTTCTGCACTTTGGCTTTCCTGTCTGTCTTGTCTGGATTATCTCCTGTGGAGTAGAATTGATGGTCCTTTCCACTTGAGTTGGACTCTTCAGTTTTTTCCAAGCACACTATAAACTGTCATTCATTAACATCATCGTAAATGGTAATGTCCTGTGAAAAAAGAGAGGTGATGGCACTAATTAAAATAATCTTGTAGTCACACATCACATCAATGTCAGTGCAAACCCTAGAACCAGGAATTGATACATCCCCATTCCCCTGCCAACTGATAGCAGCACAGTGGTTGAAACAAAGACAAAACCCCAGTCTATGCATACACTTCTAGAATGTGCCATGCTGCAGTTGGCACAGGGATGTGCTAAGAGCCAGTGACAAGGAAAGCGAAGAAATGGACCTGGACTAGACAAGGATCCAATAGGCAATATATACCACTCGTCTTGAAATATCTATAAGGATATGTACAAAAGAATAGCATGCATCCGTTCATAAACTTGCAGGGCTGGGTTGTAGCTCAATCATTTCGTTATTGACCTTATTGAAACCCAGATCAATGAAGCCACATACCCCAGGTCACATAGATATGCTCTTCCTGATGGCTCTCAGCCATTGTCACTGCAGGTTTTAAGTGTTCCAGGTCACATAAGAGATGTCCTTATTCCTTGGACTCTGCAACTTTTACATAAAAGAAGTATTTAAGTATATTGTTTCCTTTGGGCATGTGGTAGTAAATATATACTATAAAAATGCTCTCACATTGCAAAAAGTCTGATGATAACTGACAGTTGTAATGGAAGCACTCTATGCCCAGCACTCTTTTGAATGTTTTACATTCATTTATTTAATTCTCACAATAGCCTACGGTGATACTATACTATTGGTGATGCTATTATTATCCACCATCTTATACTTGTGGAAGCTGAAGCAGAGGGAGGTTAAAAACCTGCCCCAACTCTTGCAGTCTGCAAGTGACAGAGCCAGAATGGGAAATCAGAATGTTGGTTCTAGCTCCTTGCTGCTCTGATCTGCTTCCTCTGTAGGAAGGAGGTAGAGAATATTTGTCTCCTCTGGGAAAAGACCTAAAATCTCAATGAGGCAAACCTAGGAGCAACTAAAGAATGGGAATGATAAGAGTTGATATCAAATGGGCAATTGTCACTGTGCGAAATGGTTTATTGCATTTCAATTTTCACAACTCAATGAGTAAGTGTTATTATCATCTCTCTATTACATATGAAGAAACTGAGGTGTGCAGTGTTAAAGGCCTGCGCCTGTGACCGCACAGTTGGGGAAAATATGAACCCGGGCAGCCTGGCTCCAGGAGCTGTGTCCCCTTGGAGGACTGTAGGAATGTTGTAATAAAATGGCATTTGTTCAGCCCAGCTTTATAATTGATGAGATACTAAACAGAGTCTGCACTAAGTAAAATTTCATCAGAGAAACATTTATGCTTGGCTATTTCTGAGCTGGGAAGTCTCTCTGATTTGATATAGACTGCCTTCACTTTTATGGAGCTGGTATCAAACCCGTTGTAGAAAGAACTGGCTTTCCTCCAAGACCTCCCTGGTCAGTGTGACTGGCCACATTTCTTGCTTTAAACTAGTAGTTCTCAAGGGAGGGCAGGGTTGGGAGAGATGGCAGTGTCCTCCCTGGGGAGGTGTCAACATCTGGAAGGGGAGGAGGAAGGAATGTGTGTTCTAGAAACAAAGCAGTGCTGAAGGATTGAGTTTGAACTTGGCCTATGACTTTTCTGAGCTAGGATGGAAAAATTTGCATCAGACAAGCAAAGTCAGCATTCACATGGGTATCTTGTGATTAGAGTTAAAAGAAAAAAAAAGTTTCTAAAATTGTTTTGGTTTTAATTTGTGTTTAGTCACAATTTTTAAGTTAGCTTTTAATGCTCTATAAGAGAGTGCAGGGATTTTGTTTTTGAGGAACACATTTTTTAAGTTTGAAGAAAACTTCAAGGAGTAGCTGCCATATACCTCTAGTGCGGAGATGTTGAAAATAAGTCCTACTCATGGCTCTAAGGCATTTTGAAGAACTGGGATTCTACTCATCCAAAGAGAATTCTGTACATTTATTGAAACTTAAAATCATGGAAAGTGTTTCTAGGGAATCCAGGCCCTCTGTGCAGCGAAGAAAATGATTTCTAGGATCAAACTAAAATAAACCTTGGGCTAGGAAACCCGTAGTTCACATGGTTACAAAGAACTGAGGCTGACTTTTCAAAGGACCAGCTGCCCAGAAGACCTTGTGAATTCTCATGTAGAAACACTATCCTCTCGTAGTTACCCTGGACTGATTTTAGGATTGTAAAGAGTGTGTGGGGAGGGTGGGGGGGTGGGCGGTGGGGGGGTGGGGGTGGGGGGTGGGGGGGTGGGGTGGGCGGTGGGGGGGTGGGGGGTGGGCGGTGGGGGGGTGGGCGGTGGGGGGTGGCAGGGTGGGGGGGTGGGGGGCTCTGTTCTACACAAGACCATGTCCTGATGAGCTGAGACAGGAAAGTCCCCCTGAACCTCTGAGTCCCCAGAGTTCAAGATGAGCTGCTTCTTCCTGTAGGGAGCTTTCTCACTGCTGGAGGGCACAAAGCTCTGCTAGCTTTAGGATGCAACAGACGACTCTTCTCCCATAGCCTTGTCTCATAGGATATCATCTAGTGAGTAACTATCCCAAGTAAGTGACACTTCTACAATCAAGATGCAAAAATCCACTAGGTAAGACAGGATCCGCTGGCCTTCCCGTTAGGGATCAAAGGCGACCTATTTGGAACCAACATCCGCATTGTTTTTGGGATTTCCTCCTTGCGTTGGCTCCACACCCCAATGTCACTCCTTGAGTGTGTATGATTGTGGCTACCTAACAAGGCTGCATGGAAGCAGTTGGCCTTTATACCAGGGAGTGACACACAAAAAGGAGGGTGTAATGATTCTTATTCTTTCAGAAAATGGAAAGATTTTATTTCTTTTCTTTCATGTTTCACTCATTAACTAATTAAATGTGTGTGTGTTCATTCAAAACTAGTCCTGTTACCAGAAGGTAAGGGGGGAGGGGTGTGGTAGATGAGGGTAAAGGGGATCAAATATATGGTGAAAGAAAGAGAATTGACACTGGGTAGTGAACACACAATGTGATGTATAGACGATGTATTACAGTATAATAATCCAGGCTCACTGGTTACAGCTGACAGCCAACTAGTCACAGCTGATGGCCTTCCAAACCTATGTAACTTTGCTAACAATTGTCACCCCAATAAACTTTGATTTAAATAATAATAACAAAGCAAAAAAAAACCACAAACTATGTAACTTTGTAACCTGAAACCTATGTAACTATGCTAACAATTGTCACCCTAATAAGCTTTGATTTAAATAATAATAATAACAAAGCAAAAAAAACAAAACAAAAAAAAACTATGTAACTTTGTAACCTGAAACCTATGTAACTATGCTAACAATTGTCACCCTAATAAGCTTTGATTTAAATAATAATAATAACAAAGCAAAAAACAAAACAAAAAAAAACTATGTAACTTTGTAACCTGAAACCTATGTAACTATGCTAATAATTGTCACCCTAATAAGCTTTGATTTAAATAATAATAATAACAAAGCAAAAAAAAACACACCAAAAAAAAACAACTATGTAACTTTGTAACCTGAAACCTATGTAACTTTGCTAACAATTGTCACCCCAATAAACTTTGATTTAAATAATAATAATAACAAAGCAAAAAAAAAACACAAAAAAAAACCAAAACTAGTCATGTCCTGCATGTCCTGTTCCTATGCTGTGCTGGCACTGGAGATCTATAGATGAAGAAAATAAAGAAGGAAGCTAGTTTCACGCAGATTACATCTAGTTGTGGATGTGAAATTAAAGCAACTAAACTCAGTTTAGTAAGAACAAACATCTACCCAGCACTTACTACATTGAGGCCACAGTTTTAAAGCTTTTTGTATGTTAGCTTGTATGACTCTTTCAAAAAGCCTATAAGGCACATGCTACTATGATCTAATTTTATAGATAAGGGGACTGAGGACCAGGGGCTTACGTAACTAGATCAAGGTCACGCAGGTAGGAAGTGACAGAAGTGGGATTTGAACCTGGGCTGTGTGGTTCCAGAGTCCATGACTTTAGCTATGATGCCATATGATGAATTGATGCTATGCAATACGAGAGGTTATCTGCTATGTGTTGGCTGATCAGGATGTGACTCTCAAAAGAAAGGTCATTAAAGCTGAAGCCTAAAGGATGAGAAAAAGTCTTGCAGGTAAAGTGAACATGTGGATGTATGTATGGTTTTGTATATGAGTGTATTGTGTATGTATTTTGTGTCGTGTGTGTAGTGTGTGTGTGTGTGTGTGGACAAACAGGATTCTGTGTATATAGCATGGAAAGTTTACTCTGAACACTCAGAAGCAGAGCCACTGGCACTTACACATTTTCTTTTGGGTACTCTGTGCTTTTTATTAATAGTTTATGTGGGGACAGAGCCAGGAGTACAGTTTCCAGGCTCTCGGCCTCACGTGGAAAGGTGCTGGCTCGGGTAGTAAATGGCCACTAACTGATTGGATGGCCATCAGCTGTGGCTAGTTGGCTGCCAGCTGTAACCAGTGAGCCATTGGCCACTAATGTAACTGCTGTGGCTATGCTAGCAGTGGATGGTGGCTGAGCTGGCAAGAGGGGATTGCAGTTTGCATGGCAGATTGCAGTTAACAAGGGGTTGGTTGGTTGGCTGGCCGAGAAGCAGATGGAAGATTGTACATCGTGTGGATCCTACTTCCTGTGTCTCCAACCCAACCTCCAGGGAGAATATAGTGATATGACTCCCTTATCCATGGTTCCATTGGTGTTCCTTTTTGGCCTCACCATATACTGTGTTCTTATGCGGGGAGCGGGACCAGAGACCCTGCATGATACATGGTGCAGTGAGCAGGGTACGGTGCCGGCCAAAGCTCTCTGAAGGGCAGTGGAGCAGTTTGTGCATATGAACACTGAGTCTCAGGAGACCCATGAGGAGCAGCGCTGGGAACGGGAGGTGCAGTCTGCCTGGGAGATACTAGCCTCCGGATGGCACACCACCCTCTAGGCCGTAGAAGGTGTCACCTTCCTTTTGGTGGTCTGCTGCTGACATGGGCTCCTAGAGTTGTGAACATCTTACACCGGAGCCACCACCCACTTGGACACTTGGCGCGGCAAGCAAGTTTCCGACCAGCACAGGAAAAGCTGTGGGACTGCCGGTGAGCTGCACCCCCGTGAAGGGGTGGGAAGATGTGGACAATTCTCCAACCAGCATATGCCAGAGAAAGTAAAGGTCATTGTGGCCGTGTGGACTGGGAAGTGCTTGCTGAAGTTCTCACCCTCAGGTTGGGGAGGACTTGGAGCCCTCGCCCTGTGGAGAGGGCACACGTTGTGGGGCCGGTGCACAGCCCTGGCGAATGACTGTGGACTATGGGGAATTGCCTTCCATCCCTGATTTGATGGGCCGCTTGACTGTTTGCTTGGGAACGTACCACCATGCAGTGGAACTGGTGGATGTTGCTTCCTATGTCTCCACCGGCTGCTGTTGAGAATATGTGAGCACCTTGGTTGTGAGCCACTGTTGTTCCTGCACTGTGCCCTGAGGACCCTGGCTGTGCCCAGGAAGTCTGGCTGTGCCCAGAGAGACTGGCAGTGCCCTGAGAGCACTGGCTGTGCCCAGGAAGTCTGCTGTGCTCAGAGAGAGTGGCAGTGCCCTGAGAGGCCCTGGCTGTGCCCGGGGAGACTGGTGGTACCCTAAGAAGCCCAGGAAGTCTGGCTGTGCCCAGGACTGGTGGTCCTTGAGACACCCTGGCTGTACCCACAGAGCCTGGCTGTGTCCAGGATATTGCATTCACCTCCAGGCTCCTCGCACAGGGCCCCTCGCGGAAGATGCTTGTCGCGTAGATTGTGAGGCGAGAGCCTGGAGGCGTGGAGTGTGGGGACAGAGCCAGGAGTGCAGTTTCCAGGCTCTCGGCCTCATGTGGAAAGGTGCTGGCTCAGGTAGTAAATGGACATCAACTGTGATTGGATGGCCACCAGCTGTGGCTAGTTGGCCGTCAGCTGTAACCAGTGAGCCAATGGCCACTAATATAACTGCCGTGGCTACGCAGGCAGCAGATGGTGGATGGCAAGTGCAGATTGCCATTTGCATGGCGGATTGCAGTTAACAAGGGGTTGGTTGGTTGGCAGAGAAGCGGACAGCAGGTTGCGGATCTTGTGGCTCCTGCTTCCTGTGTCTCCAACCCAGCCGCCAGCGAGAATATAGTGGTATGACTTCCCTACCTATGGCTCTGTGGGTGTTCCTTTTTGGCCTCACCATATCCTGCGTTCTTATGCGAGGAGCAGGACCAGAGGCCCTGCATGACACCCTGCATGAAACATGGCTCAGTGAGCAGGGTATGGTGCCAGCCAAAGCTCTCTGAGGGCAGTGGAGCAGTTTGTGCATATGAACACTCAGTCTCGGAGTCCCATGAGGAGTGGCGCCGGGAGCTGGAGGCGTGGTCTGCCTGGAAGATTCTAGCCTCCGTTTGGCACACCACCCTCTAGGCCGTAGAAGGTGTCAGCTTCCTTTTGGTGGTCCGCTGATGCCATGGGCTCCTAGAGTTGTGAACATCTTACACCGGAGCCACCACCCACTTGGACACCTGGCATGGCAAGCAAGTTTCCGACCAGCACAGGAAAAGCTGTGGGACTGCCGGTGAGCTGCACCCCCATGAAGGGGTGGGAAGATGTGGACAATTCTCCAACCAGCATATGCCAGAGAAAGTAAAGGTCATTGTGGCCGTGTGGACTGGGAAGTGCTTGCTGAAGTTCTCACCCCCAGGTTGGGGAGGACTTGGAGCCCTCGCCCTGTGGAGAGGGCACACGTTGTGGGGCCGGTGCACAGCCCTGGCGAATGACTGTGGATTGTGGGGAATTGCCTTCCATCCTTGATTTGATGGACCGCTTGCCTGTTTGCTTGAGAATGTACCACCATGCAGTGGAACCGGTGTACGTTGCTTCCTATGTCTCCACCAGCTGCCATCGAGAATATGTAAGCACCTTGGTTGTGAGCCACTATTGTTCCAGCACGGTGCCCTGAGGACTCTGGCTGTGTCCAGGAAGTCTGGCTGTGCCCAGAGAGACTGGCAGTGCACTGAGAGGTCCTGGCTGTGCCCGGGGAGACTGGTAGTACCCTAAGAAGCCCAGAAAATCTGGCTGTACCCAGAAGTACTGGTGGTGCCCTGTGAAACCCTGGTTTTGCCCGGGGAGACTGGTGGTACCCTAAGAAGCCCAGTAAGTCTGGCTGTGCCCAGAAGCACTGGTGGTGCCCTGAGAAACCCTGGCTGTACCCAGAGAGTCTGGCTGTGTCCAGGATATTGCATTCACATCCAGGCTCCTCGCACAGGGCCCCTCACGGAAGATGCTTGTCGCATAGATTGTGAGGCGAGACCCTGGAGGTGTGGAGTATGGGGACAGCCAGGAGTACAGTTTCCAGGCTCTTGGCCTCATGTGGAAAGGTGCTCACTCGGGTAGTAAATGGCTATCAACTGGGATCAGATGGCCATAAGCTGTGGCTAGTTGGCCGTCAGCTGTAACCAGTGAGCCATTGGCCACTAATATAACTGCCGTGGCTACACTAGCAGCGGATGGTGGCTGAGCTGGCATGCACAGATTGCAGTTAGCATGGCGGATTTCAGTTAGCAAGGGGTGGGTAGGTTGGTTGGCTGGCTGGCAGAGAAGCATATGTCGGATTGTACGTCGTGTGGATCCTGCTTTCTGTGTCTCCAACCCAGCCACCAGGGAGAATATAGTGGTATGACTCTCCTATCTATGGCTCTATTGGTGTTCCTTTTTGGCCTCACCATATCCTATGTCTTTATGTGGGGAGTGGGACCAGAGACCCTGCATAGCACTCTGCATGACAGTTTATAGCTCTTTAATTGCCTTCTCTATGGATATCTGACAGCAACAATTTGGGCTGATATCCCTTTTGAAGGGACTCCCTGCTGAAAGCTATTGAAGTAGAGGACAATAAGGTATTTGCTGGGAAGGTAAAGAGATGTTACGTTGATCACCTTTGTGAGCTACAGGATTCAGGGAAGTGGATGTTGTATGTAAAGACAGTGGTGGCTTGTGAGCTGCAGATGTCTCTCGTCGTCATCCCCAAATGCATGATGTTGCATTAGGGATCGCACTTCCCTCTGCCCTCCTCCGTGAGTTCTCTGCTTACTATACATTATAGGCTGGGTAACAGTGCACAAGACACTGAACTTACCCATAAGGAGAAGGAGATCCTGAAAATAATTAACAGCTAATTAAAATCAGTGAAATACTATCAATAGGAACAAAGAGCTATGGAAATTAATTCTGCCTAGGGTCGAGGGGAATTATTAATTGAGATGGTGGAAACTAGCTGAGGAGCTGGTTAGGGGGAAATATTGTATGGTGTCTGGAGGACATCTACATCAGTTGCCCATTGAACATTTGGAAATATGAGTAGAGAGCTTAGAAAATAGGGCTGGAGCTATATCTTGGGGAGTTCTCAGTATCAGCAAGGATTATCGAAGCAAATGACTACAGAAGGTAAGCAGGTAACATAAATAAGTGAAGTGGACAAAGTAACAACGGGATAGTGGGGACTGGAAAATTTGAAAACATGACTTTTCTAAAAGGCATTGCTGCTGTTGAGCTTAAATAGATTGTTACCTTGTAGGAATGTTAGCTCTGGGTTGCCAGATCGCCATACTTTCTAAATGAAAACAAAAACTTGGATATGTAGGTTATATTTTCAGTTTTTATTTTTTTTCACATAGTGTATCTTTGATCTGAAAGTCTTTAGCCTCGTATGTTATGAGGTGAATGTTGAAGCTATGATCTGAATGACATTTTCCCAAGTGAGTAGAGCACTGGTCTGTATACACTGACGATTTTTCTCAAGTGGGTAGCTAAATCCTATGTGATACGCAACTTTTTTCTACATCTGAGGATTCAGGCCACCCTAGTGACGTCTGAGGAGGTCATGCAGTATGTTATCAAGCAAAGTACAAAAGACAAAGAGAGATTAAAAACAAAATGTTAAGCTAGAGCCCCGTGAAGATTTGAGTGTTTACCAAGAGTAATCAGGTACATCAGGTGATAAACGTGGATGTGTTTTCAGGTATCAGAAAATATTCCTTTCCAGTCATAGTGCTTGTGTTATAATTAATGTGGATTTAACCCTTGCAAATGTGCCATTTCATAATGCTAGCATTAAAAAATGGTGCAACATCCATTACATTTCCACTGTCTCTATTCCTAATGCTGTACTCCACTTGTAACTATGTGTATGTATATATATAAACTTGTAGTTGACATTCATTATTGTTCAGCTTTAGCTTCAGGTGTACAGTGCAGTGATCAGGCCTCTACATATAAATTATAAATGTCTAACTATTACTTTGACTAAAAAAAAAAAAAAAAGCTTGATGTCAACACCAGAAAAAGTAAAAAGTAAAGCCAAAATATAAACAAAAAACCCACACAAAAAAACCCCACATGGTACAACAAACAAAATGGTTTAAGCACCATTGTAGAGAACAGAGACCAAAGATGGAACCCTAAGTAACAACATGACGGATGAGGGAAGAAGGTGACTGAAAAAGGGGGGTTTTAGCCAGGAGTAGTATTAACAAAACCAAGAAGGAGAAAGCTTCGAGAAGAAGGATCAATTTGGACATATTAAGCAGATGAACATTGGTGAGGCCATTGGGTTTAAAAAGTAGAGGCTTCTGATGCCCTCTGACAGGGCAATCCAAGGAGAAGGGTTGTCAAGATTCCAGGTTTCTGTGCCCTGGGCAGTGAACGGGAGGTTGATGAATGCGGTGATTGCAGACTGCTCTCCTGGTAAATTTGGCAGTAAAAGGAAGCAGAGAGGCAGTCATGTTCTAAGGATGAGGCAAGGTTAAAAAAAAAAAAAAATTGTAATTTTCTTTTTTTCTAATGGAGTAGAATTGATATTGAGATGGGGAGAGCAACTGATAATTGGCGAAGCAAGGTATGGAATGAGGCATAATATGAAAAGATCAGAATTAGAGCAAATTAAAGTGTTCTTCCTTTCAGATAGGTCAAAGTGTAAATCTTTGAAGGTAAACAGAGAAGAAAATTGAGGGAGCTTATGCCTGATGACTATACATTTTCTCTGAGGTAAGAGATGGAGGAAGGGGTTAGTAGAGAGGTGTAGGCTGGAAAAAAAATAGAAACAAGTTTTGAACAGCTGGTGAAGGGATTTAATAGGGGTGAATAAAAAGATTGTTGAGGTTCAAACTGTGGTTGGCAACCATTAAGTAGTAATGATAGCACAGCTGTGAGCATTTCTCTAACGCTCAGGGAGCCCAGGCTGGGAAGAAGAGAAAGGCGGGTCTGAGTTGCTCCAGCGTTGGAAAATGACCAGCCAGATTCAGCAGAAAGTCAAAGGGAGGAAAAAGTTTAGAAACATAGGTGGGTAGGTGCATAAATGGCCAGTGGAACACAGGCTTGGATGAGAAGTAAATGGATTTAGGAGAGGATAGATGTGCTGAGAGAAAAGAGAGTCCTTAGGATAACTATTTTCTCTGGATGTTAGAAGAAATGATTCTTGCGCTAGGTGTACCTTTGATATGAGTGACGTCTGAGGTTCCTTTTAATGCCAAGATTGTTTCATTCTAGACATGAGAAACCACAGCCAGTTATTGTGCTATCATCGTTGCGGTATACATATATATATAAAGTCCTGGATACACCAAGGTGTCTCTCAGGACTGACCTCAAGGAAAATGATATAGATGGTATTTATCATTGTATACTTTTCCCCTCCTTTTGTGTTATCACCTTCCATTTCTTCATCTTATCCCTAGTGAATGAAGCCAATGAGGGAAGTCCTTGTTCTACCACAGGAAGGCTGTCCCGAAGCCTTATGCAAACCTAAACCTCTCAGTAGATATGTGTCCTGCTTCTATGTCGGTCCCAATAAGGTCCCCAGTTATTTATTTTCATTTCATTGCAGCCACAAGGAGTTTCACTCTCCAGTCAACTCTTTTAGCCTGTCTGACTCAAGTCACCAGACAGCCATTTTTTCTGTTTCATTCTTATCAAGTCTTACAACTTCTACTGGATAGTAGGCAATGTGAGGAGGAGGGGGAACAAAAAGAATGGGAGCAATTAGCTTAGTGTTCTGGAGATAAACAGAGGGAGAGATTCAGTGCTAGGTGCTTTGCTATTTTCAGTCCCATCTCTTGAGTCAGACAGCACTTTCGTGTACTTCTCAATTTCTGTACATGTACCAGTAAACCTATTTCACTTGTCTGTGGCCTTGGCTTGAAGGTTTTGGAAACACAGAGGTTAAACGGGTTATTTCTTCAGTGAACCAACAGATTGCTTCCTGGGGACCAGCTCCCTTGCTGCTGAGACAGCTAGATGAATAAGAAACACATTTGTAATATGCCCTGGACTTTGTGGAACCAGGGGGTTTGCATCCTTGCCAGAGTTTCAGTGCCTCTTGGTGTACTTCTCAGGTAGATCAAAGTCCCACATAAAGTTCTGTTGGAGGAGAGAGTCTTCGGTGGGATCTCAAGAGTGAAAGCAAACTAGCCTTTAATTGTAAACAGGAGATTCAACAGCAGACACTGCCTGTAGGGAATTTGATTTCATTGCTTTTAAGCTTTCTTCTCTCATGGACCCTCTCTACCTGAACACTTCTTGAGGGTCAGTGCTATGTCTTCTATTTCTGCATCTCCAGCTTAGAACAGTCCCTGCCCCACGGTACATGCTCATTAAATGCATGTGGACTTTAGCCACATGTCAGGATGCCAATTTTCCATCCCCATTGCAATGACAGGGATTGATGAATGGTAAAATGACTTCTCTTAGTTTGCGTGCATAGTCGAAAACTTCAGGTTCTGTACAGTGTCAAATGCTAGGGAAATCCTACCCTGAATGGAAACCCAGGTAACGTGATGGAACAAATTTGGTTTCAGGAATTTGAAAAACTCATTTTGCATTCTAGCTTAATAGCATATTAATTTTGTGAGGGTAAGTCGCTGAAAGTCTCTGTACCTCAGTTTCATGTAATACTAACATTACGAGATCTCTCTCAGGTTTGTAATAAGATGAAATTTCCTCCCTGTGTTATTTCCCCTGACCTTCCCCACATCTCTATGAGTGTGTCATCTTATAGCTGCTGCTTCTATGTGGGTAGAGACAATGGCTGTCCCATCTCACAGAGGAGCACAGGTGAAGTCCATCATTGTCCGTCAGTGATTCTGTGACATCCTGTTTGAGGTGCTGTAGGCTTGTTGGTCTCTGTGCCAGTGTCTACCACTGAATCATGATAATTCATGATGGATGACCAGACATCTACTTGCTGGCCTACGTGTGCAGTTAACTCTTCTTTCTGAAACCAGAAAATTGCAAATGATCTGCAACCTGGTGGAGATCCCTAATTTATTTATTCGTTCAGTAAGAATTTATTAAGTGTTTTCTATGTGCTAAGCACTGGGGACATGACGGTGTATAAAAAGAGATGCCGTTTTTGTTCTCGTGGAGAGTATATTTGGGAGGGAGAGACACATATTCATCAAATACCTTCACAAAGTACATTTGCAGCAGTGATGAGGGATGCAAAGAAGTAGAACTTGGCGCTGCTCCATTCAGACATTTGACAGGATTGAGATGGTCAGGAAGAGCTGATGTGAGGATGTGACCAAGATTAGAGATCTGAAGGGTGAGTAGAGTTACTAGGAAAGGGGAAAAAAGAGCCCCACAGTCCTAGAGAACAGAGGGTGCAAAGCCCCTGTGGCGTGAGGGAATGGGATGAGGGTGTGGGGTGAATGAAGCCAGTGTGACTGGAGCCAGGGGCATGATAAGCTTGCAAGGGGGCTGTGCTCAGGAGTTTGGTTTTTATTCACGCTGCAGTGGAAAGCTGTGCAATTACATAGTCTGAAGAATGACCTGGCATTGGAAAAGCTGGCCCAGCCACATGACGAGATCTGTGTCATCACGAATTATCCCTTGTGTCTCTTTGCTAACCAAACTGGATTGTACATGAGTAGTTGATGTCCTCACCCTGTCGCCTTAAGAGAAGGATGAGGACCTCCCCTCCCCCTCCCAGCCCCAGCCCCCATATCCCTGTACCAGCACAATGTGCCTAGTCCCAGAGTGGGCGGAAAGAGTAATAGCTGTTCTTTCAGTTTGCCTGAGCTAATCTATCACATCGCACCCAGAGACCCCAGCTCCCCTCGCTGAGCATTCTCTGTCCTGAGGTGAAAACACATGACAAATAAATAAGTAAGGAGCTGTTTGGAAATCCTCTTTGTCACTACTGAAGCATGCTCATTTATTTAGCAAAATGTCCATAATTTTTAAATTGCTTGATTTAGCCACTGGCTATTGGGTGTCTTCAAGGGGTCCCCTCAGGAGCAGTGCTTCCCCATTACCTTCAAAAACAAGGCAGGCTTTTGAGGGCTGGAATTAGTTACATGCAAAGATTTTCATTGCTCTGAGCAGCAAGCAGTTGGTTCCTGCAGGGGCCAGGCTGAAATCTGCCAATTCCCTCCCGTGCTTGTCCCTCCCTCCACACCTACACCCTTTCTTTCTTTCATTATGCTCTTTGGGTTCAATTCAGTGAGGGAGATCACAATTAAAACATTTACAAAGCTCCCGTTTTCTCTGTGACTGCCCTTAAGACTATGAACATTCACAATTCACTCATTTTCCAAATGCAACAGAATGGCAAAGTTTCCAGGAATTTCTCCCTTACTGACTCAGGCCCCCCAGAATGGTATTAGTACATTTGAAAACAACTCCACAATGAGTTATAAGACCAGGGGCAAAAGAGAGGGGAGGAGGCTTGCTCTTCAGGGGTTGGGCAGAAATGCCTGACTTTTTTCAGGACACGACACACTTTTGTGGTAGCCTTGCAGATAAGTTGACAATGGCTTATAGCTTTTCTATCTTCCTTCCTTTTCTGTTAATTATTCATAATTCTGGTACCCAGAGAGGGGACTTGTTTTCCTTTTAGGTGTAATTAGAGTAATCAAAGGGTTTGTAATACTCGTGTTTTATTTCTCTGTCTCAATTCATTTTTTATTTTTTTTTTGAACAACAGAAAAATATAAAACATAAACCCCGAGTCTCTGGGTTTTGTGAATTCTTGCAGGGAAAATTGCTTTTACCATAATAGCAATTGGCAGCAAAACTTCTGAGGTGAACAACCTGAAATTACTCCCTTAAAGGCAATAATTTATATAGTACATATTTTGAGAAAGGGAAGGGAGGAGAAGGTGATCAGTTAGGTGAATTTTAACAGTTTATCTTGATAGTTTGTGATAAATGAGGAAGCAAACTGTTGGTGTATTCAGCTAAGGATGTACATTTGCATTTGATTTTGTTTCCATTGAATAGCTTCTGGTTTGAATGACAAATTAAACTCCCAGCTTCCAAACACTGAATTCTTTTGTTGAGGATTTACGCTTTCTAGAAAGGAAAGGTGCCCATATGCTGTTATCCTTTAAAGGTAAGGAGGTTAGGCAAACAACGAATTGACAATTATTCTCCTTTTATGTTAACAAAACCTCTGTTTGTAGTTCAGAGCCCCATAGGAAATACTGTTGGAAAGATATTTTGCCACATCATCACAGGCATTTCCATGGTGACAAAGTGATGTGACATAAGCAAGGTTGTGCCATTTCTGAATACAAGCTGATGGGCAGAGGAAAAATAAAAAAGCACTAGGGCTTCTCCACATATTTTTGTTTCCAGATAGAGGCACTCCTAAAATCTTACCGTTAAAAAGCCAAATCACAGTTTAACATCTTGGAATAGTAGGTCCTTTTTTTAAAAAAAAAAAATATATTGACTTAGAAAAAGAGGCTATGGAAATAGGGATAAGATACTAAAATTCTTTTCACTGAAGCCCACTCCTCAGAATGTGTATGTTTCTGTTATGTATCTTGGCCAATATATATGTGTCTTTTGTGTATCCCCATATTCATAAAAACCTACATGTGTGAAGAAGTCTACATCACTCTATAAGTATTCTGCTCATTCATGTAAAACCAAAAGAAGATGGATTCCTAATGAATTAAGAGGTAAACTGCTTGTGTTTATATAAGCTTATGAGAACCCATAAGCTACTTAGTCAGTTTCTCACGATCATTGGTGGTTTTCATGTGGGAGAGAATTACAGGGTCAGGCTTGGAGACAGTGGCACAGCCATGAGAAGAACCCAGGTCTTTTCTTTTCCAGTTGAAGGCCTCATCCATAGCAGCACCCCAATGCCAGCTGGGCAGTACAAGTAAAGTCTCAATAAAAACCAGGTTTAAGAGGGTTTAAAGTTCCTTTTCCATGTTGTTAATGAACTGTAAGGGGTATGGGAATTTAAGGAGCCACTGCAGTCTTCCTAGGGGTGAAATAGGTTCCATTTATCAGCTCAAGAAGAATCCCAAGGGAGTTTTCACAAGGGAACACAGTGGGGACATAGAGGAAAGAGCGTCTTTGCTGATCCAATCCCTAAAGTTATTTCTTGGTCTCCAGTTGGCTTCCTGATGTTGAAAGATAAACTGAGGCACATTACAATTTTTAAGTGTTTATTTGTGCAGAAATCGATACAAATCAGGCAGCATGCAATCCAGCAGATAGGAAAGATCTCCAAGGAGCTGTACAAAATGAAAGACTTGTAGGCAGAAGGAAGCAGGAGCAAGGAAGTTATACCACACAAAAGCAGATTGGTTACTTTTCTTTAGGGGTTGGCAGGGACTTAGCAGCCAGACTACCTCACTAGTGCCCATCAGGCGATTCCTGATTGACTGGCTTACGACACCATCCTGGGAGAGATGGAACTGTCATGACATCTTGGTTTGATGATTTGGGGCGTGGCATAAACAGCTCCCTTTAGGGCCTATTGTCCTTTTTTAACACTAAACATCCTTTCGTTTCTTCTAGCTTCAGGGACTGGACTTACATATTCTACCTTTTTTTTGCTTTGTTTTAGTTAAAAAGAAAATTCACAAAAATATAAAGCAGTTAGTCATTTTTATATATGTATTGCCATTAGTCAGAATCAACTACCATTATCAATTTGTTACCCTTTTGTTCACTCTTTTATAAATTATAAAAGTAGAAGTAAAAGTCCCTTTCTGTGCTTCCCCCACAATCAGATCCTATTCTCCCAAAGTCTCAAAAAATCATTACTTTTAGTTTGATTGTATATTAAGGTTTTAGAGAGAAACAGAACAAATAGGAGATACATCTTTATATATATATTTATATCTATCTATATCTATATCTCTGTCTATATATCTATATCTATATCTAGGAATTTACTGTAAGAAATTGGTTCACCTGGTTATGGAGGCTGAGAAATCCTGAAATTTGCAGTATGAAGGCCTGAGAACCAAGAGAGCTGATGGCATAAGTCCCAGTCTGGGTTGGAAGGCAGGAGGAGGCCAATGGCCCAGCTCAAGATGGTCAGGCAGAGACTGAAAATTCTCTCTTGCTCAGCCTGTTGCTTTATTCAGGCCTGCAACTAATTGGATGAGGCCCCCACACACTGGGGAGGGCAATCTGCTTCACCAGCTCCACCAATCCAAATGCTAATCTCATGCAGAAACACTGTCACAGACACACCCAGAATAATGTTGAACCAAACATGGCCACCCCTAACCCAGTCAAGTTGACACTTAACTATCACAGTATAGATGCTCATAATTTTTAAAATCTGCATTTACATGCGTATGTGTATATCCGGAGATAGACAGCATATGCTCTTTTATGTGGTTTATTCAATTACTTACTAGCACAATGCTATTTATACTGTTTGACATCTTGCTTCTTTTTTTCAACATTGTGTTTTTGATATCTTAATTCCCTGATACGCTGGGTATTCTTCAGAGGGGTGGCACTTGATCTGGATCCTGAAAGATGGGTAAGATTGTATCAGATCCAGAAAGGAAAGGGACAGGTAGAGCAATAGCATATGCATTCTCATAGTTTCATAAGGGCATGGAATAAATTGTGGAAAGTCAAAGTTGCCAGAATTTAGGGGGCATTGGTGAGAATTGTCTCATACAGAAGGTTAAGTAAATCCAGATATGGAGACCATGTAGCATCAGCCAGAGAATTTGAATTTTTGCTAAGAGCCAACGGGTGTTGTGCGTGAAGACAAAGAGTATTAGTTTGTGAAGGCTGCTGTGACAAAACTGCAAACTGGGTAGTTTAAACAATAGAAATATGTTGTTCTGAAGACTTGAAGTCAGACGGCGAGGTATCAGGATTGGATCCTTTTGAAGGCTGTGAGGAAGAATATGGTCCATGCTCTTGACTCTTCCGGTGGTTTGCTGGTAATCTTTGACATTCTTTGGTTTGTAGACACATCACCCTGACCTCTGCCTTGATATTATATGATGGTCTCCCTGCATGACTCTAACTCTAAGAAAGGTCACCTTCTGAGATCCTGAGGCTTAGGATTTCAACATATGAATTTGGGGGGGACACAATTCAAACCATAACATAAAGTGACAAAAATATTTCCTGAAGATAATTCTAGCTCTTGTTCAAAGTCGGCTGAAGTGTAGAGAAAAGCCACTCAAGTACGATCCAAACCTTCTAGAAACCCTTACCCTCTGTAGACTCTATCTCACTTTTCCTTACAGAACCCAGAGAACAGAGACTTGGACAATTACCAATGGATTCCTCGAAGTAAATTATGAGAGTTTGTCTCTCATCTGTCCAAAGTGCTTTTATTTTACTCTCAGAGATAGGCTTTTTCATTATGTAAGGTATACTTACTTTAGCATGTAAATTTAATTACATAGGAAACAATTTTACCATAAAATTTAAAAAAAAATACTTTAACTGTAGACCTGTTGGACAAAAGGGTTTATAACTTCCACAATTGCTTAGGTAAATAACTTCCAGAAAAAAAAAGAAAATGGAGGAGAAGGAAGGACTGAGATCGTCTGTGTTGGTAACATGTGATCATGGTCACGTGATGAGTGGAGGGCAGTACTGATTTCCAAGCACTTAATTCCCTAGGCCATTGAAGCTACCTTATATTTAGGCCTTAATAACATGTACATGTGCAGCCTAGTGGTGATGGGGACCGTGGGAAGCATACATTTGATTTTTCTTGACTTCTCCACATTTAAAGTCTCTACTTGCTGGTCGAATTAACATAGTATTTTAGCATTTAATTTTCGGGGGGTACCAGATGTTTTGTTTCGTGTGTTTGTTTTATTTGTGTTCTACTTGTTGGGTCGTTGAAAATGAAACTCAGAAAAGAGGAAAGACTAGCACAACGCAATAAATATGTAGTTTAGTTATATTCGGAACACATGTGCACAGTGAATGTAAGCCCGGATAAGCACACGTCAATGAAGAATTATTACACGTTGCCTATTTTCATCTAGATTCTCAGTTGTGCTCTTCAAGTTGGTAGGAGGTTTAAGGGAAAGGGCCGGGAAGAAGATAGAGAAGAAACAGCTTTATGAAATATAGGTTCTCAAAGCCTTTAAATTGATTGATTAACATGTGAAGACAAGCAGGAGAGTTACTGCGTTGTGTTCTAGGGCCTCTGATATGGCCTAATTTTATGTGATGTCATTCCCACCAATAAAGGGAGAATGGACAGAAGTGTACACTGCTTATCCCTTTAGGGTACCAAGCTCCTTTTGCTAGGACCGTTGAAATGAAAGTGTTAAGACTATGAGAAGAAATGGCGTCAAGAAAACAGTAGAGGAAAATGAAGGGCAAGGAGTGGAAACCCGTGAGTGGTTGTGATGCCCAACCAATGCTTTTCTTGTCCCGCTCCCTGTCTTCTCCCTTTGCCCAAATTATGTTAGTGTTGTGATTTCAATACTAAGCCCACATCTAGTTGTGTGGTGAAAACAGTCAAATTCAATAACTATTTCTGAGCCAAACAAAATGGACAAAATTCTCTATCTTTGTGGAATTTTCTTTCTGAGAGGTGGTTGGGAGTGGTTAAAAATGTAAATAAATTATATACCTTAGCAGATGGTGCTAAGATCTACAAAAAAGAAATATAGTCAGGAAAAGGGATAGGGATTTGGGAGGTTGAAATTTTATAAAGGATGGTCAAAGAAGATACTGCTTTCCTCATGAATTATAATCTGTGGCCATTAACTGTCCCAGGAACTTTTCCTGAAAGTGACATTGGGTTCTAATATCTGGGCACTGATTTTTAAATCGTGACACATTATGATCATTTAAAAAAGTTTTATCATAATGTACAACTAGAAGGGCATTTTACTTACAGACTGGAGAATGGATTTATAGATAGCAGTCATAATTTAAGACAATGATCCCAGAACATGTAACCTCAGGACTTCTTCCAGACCTGTGTTCACAGTTGTCACAGACAAAAGCAATTTGATAAGAGAAAAGCAAGACGGTCATTTATAAGAGAGCTGTTCAAGACCAGTCGGGTATGGCAGTCAGCTTCTTTCTGCTGTACATTTTCTTCCATCTCTTTTTTCTTTGCTATAAACTTAGTATTATATATGTGTTAGATTTCATTCATTCAGCAAAGCACTGTCAAACCAAATTAAGGAGAAAATGATGAGCCTCTAATTGGCCATTGCATTGTACACAAAACTCTTGTGTTTGTTCTGGATAACACCAGGCATCTAATAATTTGATCATTGATTGTAAATTATCATAATCCCTTAACAGTAAAACATGTGATTATATTCTGCAACAATGATGTACGACACTATGGTGAAAGGAAGGGGTGGCATTTCTCTCATCAAAAGGTAATGGAGAATGAGACGGAAATGAAAAATGCAGGGGCACTCTCAGCCAAGTGTCGTCAAGTCAGCACTCTCAGGGTAGCCACTTTGTCAGCTGCATGTTTACAAAGAAACAAATCTGGCTCCATCACGTTTGGGATCCTTGGGTAATTAAAGATCCTCCAATATCTTTTGGAAAACTTGGGGCAATATTCCAGCCACAGTCAGTGCTTCCTTAACAGCTTATTTGCAGATTCCTCTTCCCTTGTGCATTTCCTTGTTTTCCCTTTTGGAGACATTTGCATGTGATTGGGATAGTTGGACTTTTACAGTTTGCTTTTTCCTTGCTATTATTCCACAGGTTAATACCCTTACCCCCTCTTTTTGCTTGTTTGTTTGTCTTCCTGTTTTGCGATGGGGAGATAAGTCAACCAAACCTCAAATGAAAACAAACAAAATAAAACCAGCTGTAAATAAATCTTCTTTTAATAAGAGCAATTATTATAGTTAATACCACAAATACATTGATTGTGGAAGAATTTAGGACCTATCTTAGAAAAAAATAAATCAAAATTACTTACAAAGGTTTGTTTTCAGCATTCTTCTTGAAGGTGTACAGACATGCTGGGGAGTCTCTGGGATAAAACAAAAACACAGAGTGGGACTCAGTTTAATGATATAGCAGTAGTCACAGGAGGTAGAGTACAGCATAGGGTAGATAGTGGTATTGTAACAGCTACAAAGGATGTCAGAGGGGTAGTAGCTTGGGGGAGGGAAGTTATCACTTTGTGAAGGGTGTAAATGTCTATTATGTTGCTTTGTACACCTGAAACTAATAATAATAAAAAAAATAATGTAGCAGTAGTGTATTAGGGCTATGCATAGGCACTCCCCTTGCCCTAGAATAATCAGTGTCAAATTCTTTCTAGGGATTAACACTCTCATATGATTCCTTAGCTCTGTAGCTTCTTTATTCTTCTTTGAAAGGATTTGAGAACCTTTGGAAAGTGGACTTGAAAATCCTATTAAATATCTCTCAGTAGTTTCTGGTGGCTTCTCAGATGTCCTATTAAATACTGAATTTCAACACTGCTCCATTTCAACACTGGCTCAATTCAGTTGGAGAAATACATTTTTAAAAACCACAAAGAAATGAAAGGTTTTTATTGTTTTTCGTGCATCTTTGTTAGCAGGTCTAAACCATTGAATTAGCAAAGTAAGCAACTTTGGATGGATGGATGGATGGATGGATGGATGGATGGATGGATGGATGGATGATGGATCGATGGATGAGTTTATGAATAGATAGATAGCTACTAGGTAGATAATAAAAACAGTAACTACCATATGATTTCCTTTCTGATTTCTGAAGATCTTGACAGAGCCCTTGATTGTCATTCTAACGGGACAGTAGGAGATGACTTAGTGCCATTCTGGAGTGACTGGTCAGTCCTGTTTTGTTTTGTTTTGTTTTTTTAATTACCAGGTAGGCTCAGTGCAGGAAAGTAGGGAAACTATTTCTCTGGCTCTTTTGAATGTCTATGAAGTTGGCAAACAATAACATAGCTACCAATAGATACTTCTACAAGGCAGTATGTATAGATTGCCAGTCTCGAAGATTCAATTGAGGCAGAACCTGGGCAGTTCAAGTTCGCCGTCTTGTGAAGGTGCTTGCCAGTGGTGCCCTGGTCACGTCCAAGACTTTCCAGATTGGGCTGCTGAGTCAATGGTGCGGACCGCAGATACTGTTTGTGGTGGTTGTTTCAAATCTTTGGGCAGGTCACAAATCTCTGATCCTCCACGAGACATGAAATGGTTTGGGCTGGAATAAAATAGTAGGGTGCCAAAAACTGTATGCACATTTTAAGAAAGGAAAACTGTATTAAAATTGTCACGCTCAATATATACCGATAACAAAAGATGAATACAAGTCACGTCTGACTTCTGCAATGAGAAGAGGTGCTCAAAGAGGTTACCATCAGGGTCCAGACACTTCTGATTACATGAACTACTGCTTGAGCAACGTTGACCAAAGTGTCTACTTGTATACATTTTTTTGGCACCCTCCCAACTCCCCCACCCTCCGTGTAGTGCAGGATAATGGAAAGAATACATTGTTGTGGTTTGAAAATGTAGAAATAACTCTTCTAACACAAAATAACTTTTAACTTTAATGTGTCAGCTTGTCTGGCCTGGCTGGTAATTAGACTTCTTTCAAAGGGCAGGTGTGAGAACCAAGTGAGAGGATGTATGAGTAAATGTACAGTGACTCTAAAGGGTGTACAGTACTTGTACTGTTGTTGCTAGATTGGAGATTTCGTTCTGGTGATACCATTCAATGACAGCAATCACTAAAATGATGATCCCTTGTACTTGGTCTCCCCACCTTCCCTCACTCCTCTGTTTCTCCAGTGTGATGCACATGTGTTGACATACCACTATGAGCCCATAGAGACTTTTCTACCTGGAAGTCATGCTACCTACAATCAACAGATTTCCTCCCCCCATCCTCCATCTTCCAGAGACACTCTAGACTGTAGGAACAACTTCATGGATCCTGAGTGATAGATTTCAGAATGCAAAGGGAATGTCGACATACCTTTAACTATTTCCCAGAGGAGCCTGCTCCAGATGTATATCTTAGCAACAAATTGCCGTTTATTCTTACAGACATTGCATCCGACTATGTAGGAAAATTGTAGATAAAATTAGCGTTTTCCTTTTGCCAGGTATGAATGAAATTAATACTGAGATGGGAGTCCTGGTTAAACTATGTGGTGGAGGTTAGCAGAACCAATGTTTGGTGGCTTAGGTCCTTAAAGAAACTGGAAAACTCTTTGTAAACAGAGGGCCATAACTGAAGGCTTTTCTTCTTAGTTTCTTCCCTTTGAAACTATTACCAACCTTTCGTTTTAAGCTAAGCCAAGGGTATATTGAAGGGCTCTATTTCTTTTTCACTCTTTCCCATCTGCACAATTGCTGTTAGTTCTCATTCACTCTCTTGGTTCCATCAGATACCAGTCTTTTGTAAGGCAGCACAGAAGTGTTAAAAGAACATTTATTTTCTCCAGTCAGACTGCCTGTGTTCAAATTCCAGCTGTGCCCCTGACTTTCTCTGTGGCCCCTTACTTTCTCTGTAACCCTTGGTTACAAGGATTAACCCCTCTCTGCCTTCGTGTCCATTTCATAGGAGGGTTGTTACGAGGATTAAATGAGTTAATCCTTGTAAAGTACTTAGAAAAGTACCTGACACGAAATATGCACTGTATACGTTTTTGTTACATAGAATAAGCCTTCGTGGATTACTTGCATTGTTCACATTATCTAGCACATTACCTTCCACACAGTAGGTATTTATTTGATGACTAAATGCACCAATAAATTGGAGTGGGATAGAGGACATATGTGTACATTCCAATTTTCTACTAAATAGCCATGCGATCTTACAAAGTCAATTTCAGCTTCTTTGAGCTGTGTTCTCATCTGTAAAATAATATTTATCCAACATATTTCCAAGGGTCATTATAATTATATCCAAGTGACTTTCAATGAGGTTAATATATACATGTGAGATGTTATACCACTTATATTTATCCAATTACTAAATTGATTTCAGGGGGAAATACTTGTATGCTGAGTTAAATAGTTAAGGTTTGACAGGCTTACCTGGTCCAGAGGTTGGCAGTCCTCACGAGCACCAAGGCCTGGAAGCTGGCAGCCTGTATCAGCTCTTGGGGATATGGAACAGGGTTTCAAGGTCCCCCACCTCAACCAAGAAGGAGGCTGCTGCTTCTTATGAAAGGGATGCTAAACAAACCCTGGGAGTTTTTTAATCTTTCTTTATGAAACCGCTTCATACTGTTAAGCCAGGTTCCAAGGACAGCGGTTCGGAGCTGTTTGTTTTTATGCTGATGGATGTTGCACTCTGTAATCCATGAGCCAAAGCAGGGCTCCTCTTCCATCGCTGCTGGCGGATCTTGTTGTGTTTATGAGTCTGACAGGCAAACATATCTGAGGCATATCTCATATGCTGATCTGTGAGGGAGATAAGCCCCTTGTTTTGCTTGACTGGGAACAAAACAAGCAGGTGGCAGAAAACCCTGCACGGATTTCTACTTGGGTGGAAAGAGCCAGGATAAGATCGGGTCCTCCTTGGGCACACTGCAGCCCCTGCCACTTCATCACCTGACTCGTTTGCAAAACCTTTGGAGGGAGAGGCACATTTCTTCTGGCGGCAACAAATCTTTTATTTTTTGATTTCATAAGCTGCTGGCAGCTATTTTGTGATGGACTTTGCGATTAGAGGAAATTGAAAGTCAAATAGTGTCAGAGCTTAAAATCTCTTACTTAATTTGCTGTGTGATCTTTATGTATCTTATTTTTCACTCTTTGATGTAGATTCCGCACCTACGAAGTACATCCATTTTAGTTGACCACCAGACTTTTACAGAATAAAATTATTTTCTTGTTGAAGAGAAACTTTGTAAACGTGCACATGGGCTGCTTGTTGGGGGTTGAGGAACCCCTGGCTCGAGCTTGCGTTTTGATGCATAGGCATACATTATTGTTTCATTTTTGGGGTATTTATAATCATGGTTTAGATGTCATGATTTCCTAGTGAGACTGTAAAGTTCTTGAGGGCAGTAGACTATTGTTAGTGAGTAGATAATAGTTAGAAGGATGAAAAATAAATGCTGCTTACCAATCTACTGGTTCAGAAGAATTTGGATGAAATTCCTTCTCTCTCATCTAAAATTTTGATTTTGCAGACTGTTTTAGTGCTGTCCTCCCTTTTCTGATTCCTTGATGAGTATTAATTGGTTCCAATGGTGTATGTTTCAGATCTTTAATGAAATCTTCCTTTCTGTCTAGCTCTCTGCCAAAACATATTTTTCATTTTTCTTCCTGCAATGCTCAAACATAAGTTGATGCCAAATGCATGCTGTTTGATTATATCCCATCTAGATTTACTGCAAAAGGGTCTACAGGAGTAATATTTATTTCAGGTAGTTCTTTCTTCTAAGCCTTTTGGCTGAGATCAAGTGTGTTTCAGGTAGTTTTACAAAGAGCCATTCTTGGCCCTCACTGTGTACGGCACAGGGGAAGGCAGGGGAGGCAAATGAGACAGACGTCCTTTCCAGGCATTGACTAAGTTATGGTGGAGTAGGAAAATGGCAGATTGAATGCCACTGGCACTCTGCCAAACTGAAGCACCGTCGTGTTAGCTGAGACACAATCAGTATGTTAAGACTTGGTCTGCAGGGCCCTCTAACCTCTGTGCCTGCACTAGCCAAGCACCTGCTGCAGCTCTGTGGTTAGAGCCACCTTCACAGGTTAGAGTGTTGTCTTACGGGAAGATGGGCAGCCTCTGGAAGAGTGAAGTACTGGCGGTCATGTGATTACCTAATCTATCACTTAACTCTTGATTCCTGCTCCTTCAGGGGCTCGCATCTTAGATCACGGTGACTGGGAAGGAAGAAATAGTGTTGTGCTATTGCTGTAAAACAAATTACTCCGAAACTTAGCACCTTCAAACAGGGAGCATGCATTATGGCACAGCTTGTGTGGGTCAGCAGTCCAGGTGTGGAATAGCTGGCTGCCTCAGGCTCAGGGTCCCTCACAAGGCTTCAATCAAGTGACAGCCAGGGCTTCAGTCATCTCAAGGCTCACCTTGGGAGGAATCTACTTGCAAAATTATCCCTATGGCTGTTGACAGGCCTTAGGTCCTTGCAGACTGCTGGCCACCAACATATCATTTCCTTACCACAATGGCATTTCTATAGGATAGTTTAAAACACAGTAGTTGTCGTTCCTCAGAATAAATGAAAGAGAGAGAGAGAATCCAAGATAGAAACCATTGTCTTTTTCAGTCTGATCTTGAAATTGACGTTTCCTCACTCCTGCTTTATTATATCCATGACTTAGAAGTCAGTCAATAAGTCCAGTGCACATTTAAGGGGAGGGGATGACATACGGGCATGCATATCAGAAGGTGGGGATCATGGAGGGCCCTTATAGGCTGCCTTCTCCATGAAATGGGCATTAGAATGCCTACATTGCAGGGTTTGCTGACGTGGCATATGTGAAGTGCAATCACATGCCAGCCACAGAGTAGAGTGGGCTTATAGCTCTTTCCCACTACCCTCAGCACATTGCCTGGTGCACAGTGGGCACTGACCTACCTACATGCCTATGAAATTCTGCCTATTTTATTAAATGACAGTCTCCTGGTACAAGCAGATTAATGTCTGATGTTATCCTTTCTGGAAATTTTCCTTCTTGTTGTCACTTTTCTGGTTACCCTCAAAGAAATGGATTTAAATCAGAAATTAATCATTCAAAAATAAAGAAGAGCTGAAACAAGTCTGGAGTCACCTTGCTTGAATTACATTTTAACCATAAATACGAGTTTCTTCTTTAGTTCAGAGATGCCTTTGCCAGTCTTCCATAGCAGATGATAATTAAATTATCTTGTGACCTAGAAAACATTCTCTCTGCTAATGTGGACTCACCTGGAAGTTCAATAAATAGAAGGCAAAGCACGTATACCTTTAACCTTAACCACATAGTCTGAGACACGGAGTAGATAGCCACTCTGTGCCCTCTGTGAACCTGGGAAACAGTGTTTTTGGACTCGATCTTCTGAATTCTTCTGTAGTTAAATTCTTGATCTCCCCTATAGAAGATAAGAAATTCTCATCATTGTCAATCTCATTGTCAAAGGTATTTCTTATGTTTCTACTTACCACATGGGTAAGTACAAAAGGTACTCCACATTTCACGAGGTCCCTGACCTTTTGGATGATTATAAGGAGAAATAACAACGATCCAGGTGTAAAATTGAAAATCAAACTATATCTGAAATGAAATGCCGGGTAGAACTAGACCTATCAGTTATAACACAGATTAACCCTTATAAATGGTGATATGTAACTACTATATAGACAGGGCATAAACTATGACAGTAATATGGTGAAGTCTGTGACATAACGCTGTATTACCTGGGAGAGTTGTGCTCCGTGTACATACTATTTCAGGCAATGGGATGAAAACGTCTGTCAGGGAGCACGTAGCCTATTGGTCAGGGATGTCTAGGTAGGGTTTATTTGAATTGTTTTATAGGCAAGGATGTTAATTTGCAGGAGATATTTAGAAATATATGTACATTTATGTAGCTATGACAATAAAGCTTTTAGATAATGAAGCTGGTTTTTATATTGGTTGAAATGGCAAGATAATGAATTTGTAAAAGATGTTTCCCCTTTGATGTGCTTTGTTCGGAACGACACTTGTAAGAGGCCCAGGATGTCTGCTGCTGCTGTTAGAACCTGAGGATCTCGGGTTGAACCCAACTTCAGAGGGCATTGAGTTCAGTCAGCCATAAATGTCTTTTTGTTCACCTCATGACCAGTTAAGCTACTTTAGTGGTCAAAGTAGCTTCCAAGAGAGAATAAAGCACAAGCGTGCTAACCAATGTGAGGTTAGATGTTTGGGAGCTGATCCATGGGGGAGAAACCGTGTTTTTCACTGCTCTATTGGAAATGAGTAGCAGAGGCCCGTTTCCACAATAAATACTGCCCACTGACATTGTATCTTAAAAATCCACTCAAGCTTGCTGTGTACACCTTCCCGAACCCTAATGAAAATGATGCCGGAGCCATTTTATTTTAATTGATCCATGCATGAGAAGACTAAATAAAATGAAGCTTGTTTCAAGATACACATTTTCTAAACTAGTAGGAGAGTAAGAAGTGATATTAAAATAAGGTATTATTTAATTCATTGTATATATTAACAACTTCACTCTGATTGCTCATGTTTGTTCCTGCTATGTAATGTATAGTTTTGTCAGATTAAAAACCCTCTTGCATCTACATTTATTTACACCTACACATATATTTCCAAAAGATGAATGGCCGTTGCTGGGAATACTTAAAAGTAAAGAACCTGAGTTGTTTTTACAACACTACTACAAGTTAAGCCAACAACTTCCGCTTTTTGGACCTTCCTTCCAGTGCCTATAAAGGCAGGGGTTGCACTGGATAATCTATAAGGCCCCTTTCAGCTTTAACATCCTATTAGTCCATGATTCTTGTGTAGGGATTCTGGGAGGAAATGAAAGAGAGGACCTAACTTCTTTTCTGTCACTGATCTTTATGATTCATGGCATTATGTATTTGTCCTTCAGTCAACACTGCGTCTTTTTATGTCAAAATCAAGCCTGAATTCCTCTGCTTCTTATGGAGGCAGCTTGGCTACTGAAGATCCATTATCTGCCCAGCACTCCTCTGACTCCTGGCACCCATATTCAGTTCCTTGGTCTCTTTCTTCGGGAGGATGTCTTCAGTCGTAGAAAGACCCTTCGGCTGAATTACCAGACAAAAGTTACCAATGCAAAGCTAACCTAAAGGGGGTATAATATAATTTTGAGATCGGGAAAACACATCCATTCGTTGATACAATTGCAGACCGATTAGAAACTCATTTCATAGTAAAATATCTACCTCTACAACTGTCCTTTTCTTCATTGTAAGATAACACCTGGAAAGATAATATGAATATATTGCTGACATAATGGTTCCTCTGTGGAGAAAAGGATATTTATGCAAACAAACAGAATATATTCTTTGACATTGTAAATCATTACATTAAAGTTAAAACTTGAATCAGCCTTGAATGAGATTAAAAAAGTAGTGTGAATACCTTACACTTTCAAATATGTTTTCAAGGCCCATTATAGCTACTCAGTTTAACATTCTTTACATTTTAAATTTTGCCCAGAGATATTATAAAAAGAATAGTAGATAGATATGTTTCAGCCTCTTTCCTCTGAGGAAGAATTGCCAATAGTCAGGTGAAGAGATCAAAGAGAGAAAGAGAAAATCAGACTGGACCATCAGTCACTACCTAACTGAGAGTTGGTGTGTATATTAAGATCACTATGTCTCTCCATCTGATGAACCCACCTGAAGAAAAAGAGAAACCTTTTCTGAATCCCACATGAGACTTCCCGGGATCGACAGCTGGGGGAATCCAGAAGTGATGGGGACTGTGGTTTTGTTTGTAAGGAAATCTGAAACTGGCCATTTTAAAGCCTCTGGGTTCTACTGAGGTTAATCAAACCTCTAAATGTCCTTGACTTACCTGAGAAGCAAAGTCAATTGTGGTCTCTTTCTTGCCTAAGGAAAAACATGAGGAAGAAGCTGATATATAAAGGATTTGAAAGGTATCTTTATCAAATGCAAGAGATGGAGATAAACTTTTTTGAACTACAGTTACCAATGGAATCCATTGTTTTAAGATAGATGGCTTTTCAGGTATATACTTACATTCAAACTCATTAAGTTGTATACATTGATCATGCAGTTTTTTGTACGTCAAAATAAAGAAAAGATAGATGGAGCCTCTCTAAAGAGTTTTAATTCGTCAGAGACCCCCAAAATAACAGCAGTAGCGCAGGGATGCTCAAGTCCAATCAGTTAAGATCAATGGCTACAGGGGATCTATTTCTATTCACATTCCAGCAGTTTCTGGTTCTCATACCAGTTTTTCCCCAGAGCATGTACGGGGGGCGGGCATATGCCCTTTGTTCATCTCTTTTCCCAGCTCTCAATCTTTGAAGATCCCCAGATATTTTCCATGGATACTTTCTCCTTTCTTCTCTTGCTTTTCAGATACATTACCAATTTCCGTTGTTTTCTTTCATCGCATCTTGGTGATTTTCTCAAGTACCATATTCATCAAGACTTTTACGAATGAAAAGAAGAAAGCTTATAGCAATTTTTGGATTTCAGATTCCCAAAACAGAGCCTTGCCAAACACCTGTCCCACTCATCTTTTGTGTGCTTGTCATGTTCTTGATATTACGTCTCCTCCAGCGATCCCCCCAACTACAGCTGGAGCTTCCTAATTAGTTAATATCTAGTGACAAGACACAATTAATTGTCTTTGGCCGGAAGGAAATGCTCATCCTATATGCTGGTGGTTTAGCTTCTATCCCTCCCTGCCAACTTTTATTTTGTTTTGTTTGTTTGTTTTTCATTTCTGCTTCTCTTGTCCATCTCTTAAGCTAGAGATTAGTTAACCAATTTTTTAGTATTTCATGAGTGCAAAACTAGTACTGTGTTAAGCACTTTGCATCCTTCATCTCATTAACTCTTCAGAGCAATCAGTGACGTTGGTTTCTAAATCACTCCCATTTTGTAGATGGTAAAACTGCTGAGCCTCAGAGGTCCCGTAGTTAGTATGTGGAAGTGCATAGATTAAGATCAAAATCCGCTGACTTGTGATCCCAAATGGTTAATGTTTAGAATACTTCCCTATTCTGTGCCAGGTACTATGCTAGTTAATGGAAACAGAGAAATAGAAGCTATGATCCATCTAACCTTTCCACCTAATGAAGGAGACAGATATGCAAAACATAAATTACTACATGGTACAAAAGAGGTATGGTGACATTCTGTGGCAGAAAAAAAAATAAGATATCATTTTCCTTATTGCTAACTGAGGGTGTCCTAAAATAGTCTGGGATATCATAAGAGCAGGCATTTTTCCTGCTTACCGTCAGGCACCATAGTCTCTTCTCATGGGTTGTTGCTATGGATACTATGTAGGTAGATAAAATAGTTTGAAAAGACAGGGAGAGCTCTGTCTTCCACCTCTGCTGATGGATCAAAACAATTCCCTACATTTGGACTTAATGCTCAAAAGGGAAAATATAAATAATGTAATATATGTGTATTCACATGTATTTATATGCACATGTACATAAATACACATATACACATTCACATATGCATATAAAACATACATACATATCTGTACATATATGGATATGTGTACACGCAGATAGATATACACATGCATATATGTGTATCTGTGTGTGAGTACACACAGATATATACACACACACATCACACATTTTAAGAAGCTATCTTTGGCTAGCTTCTTAAGGTCCATGAAATTTTAAATGCTTAATAAAATTGATTTGACTGAGCGCCCCCCAAATCTTTTATATATACCGCATTACAAATAAGTAATGTGTTGTGTGGGGCATTGACTTCTACCTTAGAAGAAGACTTATAATGGCTGCAATACTCAGAGTCCTGCTGAAGGCATCATTCAAATTAGAACTAGATGAGAGTTGCAGGTAGCTTATCTCTAGTCCGAGTCTCTACTTCTACATATACACTAAGGCCAAGGAAAGTTCCATGGCTTGACAGAAGCACAATAGGTGGAACCATATTTAGAATTCAGAGCCACCGTCTTCCAAATCGGTCCTCGTTCTACCTCCCCACGCCCTTTACATCAGGCAAAATACTACAAATCTGTCTAATGAAGACTAACTGGGGAGAAGTCTAAGCTGAGCAAGTGGTATATGGAGGCCATATAAAACTTAAAGGAAAGTCATATTTGCTTCTGGCATATTCATGTAGGAGTTAAAATTCAGCTAAATAAAGCAATTTCCTAATTGTACAGAAGGGCCAAATAAAGGCTAGATACACTTTAGCATAGACTCTGTTGTATATTAACAGTCCCAAATGAATGGGATTTTCTTTTGGAGGGACAAAGAATTATTATACTGCTCTGGTACCGTTTGCATCCATAAAATGGAAGGGCAGGAAAACATTGATGGAACATTTTTTTCCTGCCTTCTTCATTTTTAAATGGTGACATGGATGGTGGCAGTCTTCATGGCAACATCTCCAGAAAAAGATGACAAATTCTTGTGTATTTTCATCAGTGGCCCTATGTGAGCAGCTGTATGAAGTCTAAGCTCGGTGCTCCTGAGGCACAGAGGTTTTATTCCTTTAGCAACGTGGAACTCCCATAAAAATAACAATTCCATTGCCAGTCACTCTATCAGGAGTATTGGCAGATTGAAGAAGACTTATCTGATTTCACTAAAGCTATTAGTCTGAAACTGATCTGTAAATCTGGATGGGAACCACACGAGAGGAAACATTCCTGCCAGAAGCAATGACTTTTGTAAATTCTCAAAAACAAAGGTCATGTAAAAACACTGGATTGGAAATATAGCCCTAGAAATGAAGCAAAGGATGAAAGAAACTTTTATTGACTTCTTGCAATGTTTCGGGCCTTCTGCTAGGCTGTATACATTATGGACGTGAAACCGTGAACTGGCTTTATCTGTTTTTCTTTTTCTATCAACTGTGTGTGTGTGAGTACAAGTAAAAACTTTAGTTGTTGTTATTGTTTTCCTGTGTGAAACTAGGATAATATGACATCTGCTATTAAGGGATGTTTTTTTAAAGGTCCCAGTAGAATATTTTGTGACTGGAAAATTTCTAGAAACTTGAAGGCAAGAATAAGAGAAAGTGTAGGAAAGTATAGAAAAAGCCACTAGGGGTTTTATATAAAACAGTTTTGAAAAATCTCCTAAAAATGGGGATTTATAGCTATCAGAGCTAAGTTTTATTCAACATAAAGAACAGTGACTCTTAAAAGATAGTATGGGAGAGTTTTGGGGTGTGATGCAAATATTCTTTATCCTGGTTATGGTTGTGGTTATACAAACTGATATATGTGTAAAATTCATAGAACTATACACCAAAAGAAAAACCCCTCAATTGTACTGTCTGATGATTTTAAAAATACAATTTAAAACATTCTAGTAAAAAGTTGTCAATTCTAAGCCGATGCTATGTTGGCAGATGTCTAACAAAAATAATGTTTTAAAATATTCTTAACTGACTATTAATGCCTAATTAATGAGACAAACAAAATATCTTCATTTCTCACACAAGATAAAATTCTGAACTTTCCATCTATTTCTTCATTTGATTTTCCTTGCATTTGTGATAACCCTTGGCTCTCTAATTGCCTGATTTTCCATGCTGTTGGGACCATCAGAGACAAAGGCTTTTCATGATTCAGGGTAAGAGGTAAACATCCCTATTGCATCTTCCCGTGAGTTAAATGTGGTGACTTTGGTTGGTTCTTATCTTTGTCTTTGTCCACTCACCAGTCATTAATTCTCCTATTGATTTTTTCTTAAACAAAGGTCAAGCACATGTTTGTAGGTGACACCAATTGCTTCAGAGAGTTTGTCCTTTCTCCTTACTGTTCTGATTTAAACCCCTCGTGGCATTTTTCTACTGCATGGATAGTGATAGATGGGGTTAAGAGTGACACAGAAATGAACTCTGAAGTAAGTTTATAGCACTGCCGGGGACCATCTGTTAATGTAAATGTTTAAGGCAAAATGCATTAAGGCTTAAGAGCTGACGAGACATTTTATTTGCATCCTGCCTTTGGGATTATGCCTGGGTTCCTGCCTGGTTTTACCCTTTTATCTGCTGCTATTCATTTTCTGGGATGGAATCCTAAACACATGTGGATTGCATTTGTTGAAAGCTGGATTAAAATATAAAAATTAGGAGCTATGTTGTTTTTCATTGGGAGTTTTAAAGTGTTGAAATTAAACACATTTATATGGCTACTTATTATTTATGATTACCTGCTGTTAAGAGGTTGTTTTAATGAAGTTTGTTGTCTTAAGTAATGATATGAATAAGTACTATCGCTTAGGGCTATCAATGTCAATAATGATAAGAATAATTTATAAAATGAAAGAACTGGTATGAAAATTACTATTAAAGCTATTTGAATTGCAGTGTAATTTTCTGGTGATCTCATAATACAATAGAGATGTTTGAATGTATCCATTTTATTTTTAACTCTTTAAAATCGGAGAAGAAATTCAAGTAACGTATCTTTACTGTTGATAGGAAAATGGTCTTCTTCAAAAAGCCAAATTAAGCTACTAGGAGTAAGTAAAAATATTAATTTCTAGCTTCTACCTATTAACATAATGGCTCGGGATTATAGAATGGGTTTTATGTGCTATAGCAGTCCTACCCAAGTGCAAGAAAGCATAGAAAAAGAGGGAATGAGGAGAATCGGGGAGAAAAGGAGAGAGGAAGATGGAGGAAAATAATCTGAATACAGGATTATTTAAATAAATGAGTAAGACATTTTTCTGGATAGAATTCACACTGGAGTTTTCTTTTCTAGAAACCTGTGAGTATGGTGAGGTAAAAATGATTAGAAATTTTGAATGGTTTCCCTCTGGGTGGATAAAACTACCTGTTCAGCTGTAATGATTCTAAATGATCTTGCCTTCTCAAGCTTGTCCTTTGAGATCAGCAAAAAAGTTGCATTTTCTCATTTCCCATTTGAGCTGGGGTTGATTGATGCATAATTAAGAACACTAAGGAGCAGTGAGTGGTAAGAGCTGCAGAATCTCTAAATTCTTCCATAATGTGTGTGTCTCTCTCTCTCTCTCTCTCTCTCTCTCTCTCTCTCTCTCTCTCTCTCTCTCTCTGTTTTCTTTCTTTTTCTTTTTTAAATAATGACCTTTCTTGTGGTTCTTGTAAACTGTTGGTAGCTTGGTATTGGGGGAAGGGGGTTGTGTTAAGAGGATAGGATTCAGTATAAGGGGTATGCAGAATTTTGAGCTTCAAGGAAAAGACCCAGTGAGAATCCAAATAAAATCAAGCCTCTTAGACTGGATGAAATTCTACAGGTCACTTAGCCTGTCTCCTTTATTACACAGAATAGAAAGCTGAGCACTCCTGAGGCAAAGTGATTTTCTCAAGGTTACCCATCTGGTTAGGAGTAGAGGCAGGAAGGAAACCCAAGTCTTTCCATCCCCTCCGTTGTCCTCTCCACTAGGCCATCAGTCCTCTCTTTGGCTTGGGATCTTACGCACTCTTTGTAATTGCATGAAAAGTGGGTTTTAACCTTCCCTTCTGTCTATGCTAGAAACTATATGCCGGAGAATGTTAGAAAGTAACACAGAGTCACATCCACCCTTGAATCATGTCTCTCATTTTAGATTGAGGGTGCATGTTGCAGAGATAAGAGCTGGCACAGGAAACATGGACATTCTCCATTCCTCAGTGGACCGCTTGGCCCTTGATCTGATGGACGTTGTAGAATCATTGTACATTCTTGAGTTTTGATGTCAGCATTTAGTGAAAGATGTATAAGTTGAAGGCTTTTCCTTGATTTTCAAAGGATCCAGAGAGGTCATTTATATTCAATACTTTTTAAATTTGTCATTCTAATAAAATTAAATTTTAACTGTAAAATGAAAAAAACGTACTGAAATGAGTTTGGATTTATGTATGAAAAGTGTAGTACTGGATCTGAAACTCTACAAAATGTTAGATGTTTTCCAAGGAGAGGAACAGGTCTTCAGTGAGCCGTAGGCAAGGGTCCTCCTTATAGTTCTATGAATGCAAAAATCCTTGTAAAAATTTGGGTGGTAATTGGGGAAAGAAATGGATCTTAATTATATAAATTGGCTTTAAAACTTCAGGTCAGAAAGAATTCACACACTATGTCTAAAATAATAATAATAATTATAATAATACAGTAGAGGAGATGGACATATTTATAACAACTTGGCAAGCATTATGTCTGTATGGACAAAGCACTATGGGAACACAGAACCAAATGTACCAGTTGCAGACAGGGACTGTCACAGTGGTATTGAGAGTTAAGAAGAGTCCTGAAGAATGCAGATTTCCTGATAGAGAAGAGGAAGAGGAGCATTCTGGGTAGAAGTTAAGGGGGAAATGTAGAGCTCCACATGTTTTCAAGGAGGCCTAACCCAGTACAGTCATTTAATCCAATCAAACTGATTTCAGGCCTTTACCACATTCTTTTTAAAAAGCATGTATACAACTTCTTAGAAAAAGAAATATCAGGCAAAAAATGAAATCTTAACTAAAATTCTTTTTTATTTTTGAGAACTTTCTTGGAAGAGTCTTCTGGAAAGATGGTGAGAAGATGCTTTCAGCTGCACTTGGGAAGAACATGAGGTGCTAGGTTGCCCTTGTGTTTGAGAAATAACAGCTAACCATTCCCTGGTTAAAGCAATGCTAGTATTCAAGGGAGTGGGAACAATTTCAGAATAGTCATAGGTGGCAGTTGCCCAAGGCTAACCGCACTTAGAATGAGATGGTGAATTTCCTTGGGAACAAAGCTAAGTCAAACTGGGGGGAATGACATCTGGTATGACAAACCTCTGTCCAAGTCTGTTGCAGTATTTCAGATAAATCACTTCAGCCATCTGAACTTTGAAGAGTCTCAGCTTCCACTTAATAAGAAAAATCACTTGGGGCTCTCTCTTTCTGATCGCCATCCTCCTCTTCTCCCTGAAGCATACATTAAGGTGAATTGAAAGCCCAGGTGAAATGGGGCACCCTTTACTACCTCCTGTTAAAGGTGGTAATTGACTGTGCTTTGTCTTAACCTCCCCCAGTTAGCAACAGCTTTCCAAATTCAGTTAAGATGAAGAATCATGGGAGCAAACAAAGATGTGAATGATTTTAAAGTCCTCCCTCTTTCCTGAAGTTTTAATATATTCATGTGTATGTGTATAATATATTCTTGATTATTTTCTTATGTTACAAATACTGATACTCTTTGAAGAAAACACATTTCTTAGATTTCCCCTATGACTTGGGCTTAAATCACATCTGGAAGTCTGTTAATAGTCTTCAAATGTAGTGCCTATGGAAGGGAACGGTTAAGTTGGAATATACTCAGCTTATATAGGAAAGCAGATAAGCTAGTCACTTAAATGGAAGCTGATTTTCTGTTCTGTACTGGCTTTCATATTCCTTGATTTTTCTTTGTCATATTAGCTCTTTTTTCTTTTTTAATGTCATGTTGAAAATGTGCCTTCTCAGATGAAGTCTGGATATTTAGAAATAAGGCATCTTGAATCACAGAGCAGCTATTTAATTTTAAGAGATATCTCTTCTCATCTAAATGATTATTAGTTGTCTCAGGCATGCCGGCTATTTCAGTGAAACTCAGGAAGTAAGGACATTCTGCACAGCTAAACCTTTTTATTGACGGTCATAGGACAGTGACACCGCCCCCCACGCCCCCAAAAAATACATGGTTTGATGGTTCGAGTATCACTATCAGAATTTTTTGAGAATGTCATGTTGGTGGCAGGAAGGGGCAGAGGAATTCAGCTGCCTTCTAGAATCTTCCTGACCTCCTACCTGTTCTGCCTCAGAGGGGATCAACCAATGGAAGCTTATTGAGCAGCTGCCACATACAAAGCCGTGTGGGGGGCACAACAAGATAGGCACCCCTGACCTCAAGGTATTAATAAACTTTTATGATCTGAGTGCCCCAAAATATATTAAAAACTTAAGTACTAAATTTGCAAAATGAAGAATAACTGTTTTTAGTTTCCAAGAATGTTAGTTGACAGCAAACAAGGAAGTTACCTTGGTCAGAAGATTATTTGCTTTGTGTTTCCATTGAATGGGAAGAAATCAAATAATCAGAAAGGACCAATAAAAACCCTGAAGGTGAGCACAGCATCGTGAACAAAACCGTATGCGCGCACAATCCCTAGAGATAAAGGAATTTTATCTCTGTTTCTCATTTGACAGTTATTTCATATGTAAATAAAAAAGGCCAAACATAGGCATGCGGCCTTGCCTTTTGCTTTCTGCCATTGCAGTTTTTTTTAAGGAACACTAAACTCACACCTATGGATATTTTGACAAGCTTAGAAACCTTTTACAAAAGAACTCTGTGCCTGGCAAGACATTACTAAAATCAGATTTTTTTTTTCTTCCATGGAGACGATGACTGCAGAACTTTTCATTTACACCCCCAAACTCGTGCAGAGAGCAGCCAGGATCTTCTGCACATTTCAGTGCCATTCAGGGGACTTGAAAGGAACACAAGAGACTCCCTGGAGGAATCTCTTATCCTCATCATACCTCTAGGCCTGTTTGAAGAACACTTACTTGACCTGAATTAAGACAGGAACTTTTCATTTTTCAATTTTGAGACATAAATAAAGTGGGAGTTTTGCATTATCTTCGTGTTTTTGAACTAATCACGAAAACCATATCCAAGTGCTTCTTTGAGCCAAGCCTCTGAACTAACACATTTTGGATTGCTGTAATAATGAAGCCACCTTCCCTTTGATGTCTCAGAGTATCTAGCCACGCTATCAGTTTTATGTATGGAGGACTGACTATGCTGTAACTTCAGAAGCACTTTCTCTTTTAAACAACAAGTCAATTTGGCTAAGGGTGTAGATGTCTCCTGATTCTAGATTGGATAGAATAATACTCGTCACCTTATGCCGAAAAGCTACTTTTAGAGCTCTAACTAATTTCTTCCCAGTTAATGTGGTAAAGCGATCACTAATAAGGTCTCTGAATATGCATCTCTGGGTGTGTAGCATCAAATGAAGGTGCGCAGGCATTTGGAAATTTTTGCCTTCCCTTTTAGAGAAGAGGATAGTTCTGGCTACCATGTGCAACAGCTCTTATGTTAGACACATTTTTTTCCCCCCATAGAATGACAGTCTTCCAATTACATTCAAATTCTGGGTTTTGTCTTTGTCTCTCTGTCATCTTACTCCTTTGCTTCTCATTCCTCACAGTTGACCTATCAAGTTATCAGAACATCATGCATCTTCTCTCATCTTACCCTACATGCCTTGCTTAACTGTTCCATTCTCCCTGCCAACTTCTGATACTGCCAGGGTCTCATATCTGGCACTCCCCCAGCCCCAGTGTCCCTTTGCTCTCCATTGTCTCTTCTTGTCATTCCAGCCATTATTCAAAAATCTTCTTTCTCAATCCTCCACCAGTTGTCAACAGAGTAAAGTCCAAACTCTTTAGGAAGTAGAGTACCTACCACATATAGCAGGGATTCACAGAATATGCACATTATGGAATTAAACATGTGGCACTGTCCAGGCATATGTGGTATTAGAAGGAAACAAAGCCTTTTGTAGGAATTGACTGATTATTTCCTAGAATTCAAAAGCTGGAAATTTTAGCAGGGACATAAAGCCCACAATTTAAAGATAATAGACTTGGAAGAAAAGACAGAAACCCCAGAGCACACAAGCCATGTCACCAAAAACAACATGGTATCCACAGGGGGTCCCTGTATTACTGAAGTGTGTCGCCAGCTTCCCTTTGAGTAGGAAGCAGTACCATCTCAGCCTCCCATCTCAGTAAAGAAAGTGTTCCCAAACAGGCAGAATGAAACAAGCATTCTCCTTCCTTTACATGTAACAGAATCTTATCAGGATTGGCGCCATGTTTGTGTTGAAGTGTGCTATGTGGAATAAAGGCACCTGGCTTATGGCCTGGTATGTAGTTAGTTACCTATTATTTGAAAACATTTGACCATGAAAAAGGCTGAAGAAAAGCTAAGTGCACATTACAAAAGGCCTTGGATGTAAGATAAGAAATAGTGGGAAGCTCCATGCATTCCTTCCCATTCCATATCTTTTTCAGTTGTGTGTAAAAAGCAAGAAGTATTAATAACAATATAACATTTTGTAAGGGAATGTAAGTTGCATCTGGCTCATGTTCAGCCACTGAATCCTCGGGAGGTATTTCACACCCTCTCCTGTCTCCTGATTTCCTTCTGATGTGACAGAAGGACAGAAGGATTAAACAATCAAGTAGCTTATCTGAGAGTTTCCCCCCCAGGGTACTTGTTCCCAGGTGTTGCTGCTTATAGGATCAGGAGTGTTCTGCATGTTGAGGGTATTACTATAAAGGTGATTGCTAGAGTCAGTGGGTAATGATGTTAAGGCGATTATAGCCAGGTGATGTGTGATCTTAAAGACCTACGCAGTGAGTGCCCCAGGACACCCCAAGACAGGGCTTCTTCCCATACCTTTGCAATCACACATTCTGAAGTGAGGTGGCCCCACTCACAAACAGGAACAAAAGTCAATGATTAAAGGGGGCACTGTGTTCCTCTGTTGCTGTGGGGGGAAAAAACACTCCAAGTTTTAATCTTTTCTAATGTGTCTCTTTTTGTTATGTGTGTATTTTTATTGGGTGTCTTTGTTCACTTAAAATGAAACTAAAACAGAACTATGAGACTTGAGCATGGTTTTCTCTGATAATAAAACAAACAAAACCCCTACCATTTAAAGTTATTTTTGAAAAGGACGATACATTAGCTGTATTCCTTTCCATTTAAATTTTCTTTTTCTACCTTAAGGTTACTTTTAATAGATAATTCTACATCAAACTTAAGATGAAATTAAAATTGTGAAAGGTTAGTGGTTTATGTCCCAATTGTGGCCACTAGTCCCATGTAAGGGGGAATCTGTTTGAAACTGGATCTCAGTTGAATATTACAATAAAATGCTATCTCTGTAGAGATGAGAGACCCTATTTTATTTTCTCTTCTTCGCTTTTCTATTTTAATTATGCAAGTAATGCATACCATTGATAAATATTTCAAAATACACTGAAGAATGTCAAGAAAAACTAAAAGTGCTCCTTGACCATTTCCAACTCTGCTGTTTTCTCAGGTGGGACTCACTTTTAACATTCCGAAGTACAGACATCTGAACCTTTTACTCTAACTTCACAAATAGGAACATGCACAGATGTGCACACACAGCACACAGACGCTTACCCAAAACGGTTGTTTAGTTTTCACAAATGGGGTCATCCAATAAGGATATGTTCTGGACCTCTCTCCCTAGCAGTACATATAAAAGTATGCAGGTTCCATTTAAATTCAAAGTGAAATACAATTTGAAATTTTGCTGGCATTGTCTCTTCCCTATCAGCTTCCAGGCCGGAGTAGACAGAAAGTGGCTGAAATTAGCCAGCCATTTCAGCCACAGCGTGATGGCTTGGTTGGTCCTGTGGTTAAAGAAGCCCCATGAAGGCAAGAGTACACCGCGCTCCATTGTTCTTAAAGAACTCGCATAGGGACAGACCCTTGGGGCTTCCTTCTTCCCAGTTTTAAAAGATAAAAAAAAAAAAAAAAAAAATTCCCCAAGAGCCCTGTCCAACTGGGTCCCCACCCTGCTCTCTCCTGACCTGTCTAGCTCCGCTTGTGCTGAGCTTTGCAGGGCCTGGGGTGGGGGAAGGGGTGAAGATTTTGGTGTGTCCAGAGAACTAGAGCGTGTCATCTAGATTCACTCATTCACACATTTATATATTTATACTCAAATTTACCATATGGCAGGCACTGAGCGTAGTGCTAGAGATAGAAATGGGAACAAACAAGAGTCCAGTCATTGCTAGAGGACATTACGGATCAGTGAGGGATACAAACAGGGAAACAGGCAGTTATAAGAAAAGTGCGAGCCGCGTAGTACAGAAGCTTCTAGACAAACTTGAGAGCATGAGAAGAAGCTTCCTGGACAAGACGTCTAATCTGAACACCGAAGGGCGATTAGAACTTAGCTGGGTGAACAGAGGTGTGGAGAAAAGAGGTGTTGGAGACAAAGGAGGCCACATGTCAAAGGCCAACAGTGCCTGTCAGGGTCTGGCAGGTTGGGGCAAGTGATAGCCAAGAGAAGTTAGCAAGGCAGATCTCTTGAGCTTTAAAGGTTTTTAAAGGAGTTCGAACTTGATTCCAAGAGTCATGAGGAACAATTGAGGAATTTTAAGAGGCACAGGAGTCCGGTATATAACGTTTTATAAAATGAAGAACAGATGGAAAGGGGCAGAGAGACCATTAGGCTGCTATTACAGATGCTGGTGTAAGAGAGAAAGGAGACTTGAACTAGGGAAGAGGCTGTGGGGCTGGAGAAATGCGCGAAGTTGAAGGAGGCATTTCTTGCATCGTGTGAGCAACGCTGTGCCATTGTGTGTGCACCAGTCGAGTGTAGCAGCATTGAGAAATTGCATAAACCACAGGCAAAGCAGTTAACTCTGACATTGCAAAGCTGAATGCGTGTGGTACAGAGGTTAGATAAATATCTGTCTCGGAGGGGTATATATACACGGGAGCATTTTTTATTTTGTTTTGTTTTCAAGAGATAATTGCACTTGAGGCTGGAGCTTGCTCACCCTATCTTTTGGACTCAGAGTACGGTGCCTGGTCTATTTTCTACATGACTGGGCTTTACTTCAGAACTGACGAGTCATATATCATTCTGATTGATTTTTTTCTTTTCTGTTTTTTTCCACCCTCAATAAAGCGGGAGGGGTGAAATAGACATTGTGATGAAACAACATCAGGACGACTCAAGCCAAATATACAATTATCAGGAGCCCCTCGAGTCTAGCTCTGTTGTCCTTTTCTTGTTTTGCTACTCGGGGCTGAAAGAGTCATGTAGAGGGTTGAATGAGGCCAGGTAGCATGTACCATGTTTCCCCGAAATTAAGACCTAGTTGGACCATCAACTCTAATGCGCCTTTTGGAGCAAAAATTAATATAATTCTTATAGTAAAATAAGACTGGGTTTCATATAATATAATGTAATACCAGGTCTTATATTAATTTTTGCTCCAAAAGATGCACTAGAGCTAATGGTCCGGCTAGGTCTTATTTTCGGGGAAACACGGTAAGTAGGAGGGGAAATAGATACCAGCCCAGGCTTGGAGCATCCTGGTCTCTGCCAGAAAGGAATGGTGAGAAGGGGGTATAGCAGAGATATAGAATCACCAAGCAGTGGGGTCCAGCTGAGCCCCAAATTGCTTACCAAAGCTTTCATTCCTCCTGAATTCTTGGATTTGCTTTGAGCTGTGTCTTCCATTTTAGTTTCCTTTCTTCTTAGTGCCAGTCACTTCCAAGCCAAAGACTCCAACGCTTAGCATCCATTTTAGTGAACAGAAAGATGCAGAATGAAGGTGTGTGTGTGTGTGTGTGTGTATAGTATGTTCATGTGCACACACATTTTAAAAAATCCTTTGTAAGGATTAAGTGGATTCTGGAAAGTGGATGGGATTGTATCATAATGAAACACATACCACTTCTTCAGACAGTCTGTCTATTCTGCAAAGTTTGTATTTGCTTTTCAAACCTAAAACAACTGTGACTTTGGCCGATTCACTGATATATATTTCTAAGGGATTAGGTTCTTTGGACAAAACAATCCTTCTAATATAGTATGTGTGTTCTTCATCCTTGACGGAACATGTGCCTGTGAAGGTTTTAAGAGAATTCTGAGATTTTTTTTTTAATGGATATTAATTCCTATTAGAAAGCTGTAGAAATTTATGTGTTGATTAGCTTTCTCTTGGACTCCAACAGACTTCACTGAATTCTTCCGGTAATCAAATATCGAGGAGGAAAGTACTGGGCTAGAGTTAAAGGCAACGGAGAGTGGGTTGTAGACATGGAGATGGTTAAAAATGAGGCTTTAAAAAATTTCTGATTCATACATTTTGGTTTAAAAAAGATGGCTGTGTGTGTGTGTGTGTGTGTGTGTGTGTGTGAGAGAGAGAGAGAGAGAGAGAGAGAGAGAGAGAGAGAGAGAGAGAGAGAGAGAGAGAGGAAAAATGCCAATGCATCAAAGTGGACAGGTCATTTTGTTGAATGTAACCAGACTCTTGAGCATTCAGAGATTAGGAACAGTCATAATTTCTGGCTGCCATGCTTTATGCTAATGTGTCCGTCTTCTGTTGCACGCGTCTGCTGAGACTGCCACTTTACTTCTGCATAATTTTCCCTCTAATGGTGGTGGTAGAGGCCTGGATATCTATAGTCAGCTTTTACCAACTTAACTGACAGCCATCACAGATCATTGTAAATTATTATTCTTACTTAGCACTTGAATCTACAATTTATTTTATTCCTTCATGTTTTGTAAAATATAGTTATAGACTTAGGTCTAAGTTAGCTATGCTTCTTTGTTCTTATAAATCCAAATCTGTTGCTAGCAATAAGCTAAACTTTTTTGGATGCTGAACATTTGTAACCCCTGCAAGGCAGACTGGTAAGTTACCAAGGACCTACATTCACTTATGCATGCATGCATTCATTTATGCTTCCATTCATACCTGTGTGCAATGGATATTTACTGAGCACCCACATTATACTATGCAAGGTTTTAGACACTAGAGGTAAAACAGCGAATGCTAATGCATTAGGGGGAGAGATATTACCTAGAATGTCTGCAAAATACTACTCAGATTTAAGGAAAAATACTTTCTTCATACTGATAGTCTCAATATAGGTTTTCTCCCCAATTATGTACACAGCTCCATGGGAAAATCTTCCAAGTTGTTTTTCTTACTTTTTTCCATTATGTTTTAGTCTGCCTTCCAGATTTCATGAAGTAGTGTTTGCTTTTAGTGGGGTGACATCTTTGTACTTTCTCCCTAATGTTTCAGGAAAATCGTTTCCTTATTTCTTACTCATGATTGTTTTGGAATGTGAAGATAATCACTGAACACCTATATATGAAAATTTAGGTGTATGAATTCATATGCATCTAGATAAGCAAAGGGTACTTCATTTTCTGGATTCTAGATTCTAGATATTTTCCAAAATTTCTTACCAACTCTTATAGTTGCATCTTTCCCAGTTGGTTGATTGATTTTGTCTCTGTTTCTTTCTTCATTCTCTCTCTCTCTCTCTCTCTCTCGCTCTCGCTCTCGCTCTCGCTCTCGCTCTCTCCACCCCCCCCCACTACACACACACACACACACACCCTCCATCCCTCAGATCTATACTTCATTGTGTTGGCAGGAAAAAGCAATTATGTTACGTTTAGTTAGCGTAGAGGGAATGGTTTTTCTTGTATCCTCTTACTTGTGTTCTACCAGGAGTAACTGTGCGACTGCAGATTCTTCTCTGAGCCATGCTTCCTGGCCTGTAGGATTATGCAATACTTCTGTGAAGACTGAGATAATATGTGGAAAAAAAAAAAAAAAAAGATAGTAGCACCATGTCATCTATGGTTGGTTCTCCCGTGTTCGCTGTAAATCCGTGCCTGGATCCCTTCTGCCCGCTCCAGGCTTCTGAAGCCGTTGCAGCTGCCTCCATGCTCCCCATCCAGTAGATCTTAAGGCTTCTTTCATGTTTGAGCCTATTACCCAAGCATTCTATTTGGCTTTTCATGTCTGGCATGTCCAACTCTTCCCCAGGTAAGTTTTGATCCCTCATGTTGACTCTATTTTGCCACAGGCAAATCTAGTTCTGATAGTAACTTAGTGTGCTTCTGGGAAAATTAGCTTCTGAGACAATTTTGTTACATAGTGATGAGAAGCACAGCCTATGACAGCCTTTAAGTGTTTAGCCAAGGTAGCTCCTAGGTCAAAATGACCTTCTCTACCTTTTTCCATGGTGCCTGGAATATCTTCAATATAGACTCAGCCTTGGCTCTTGAAATGTTTCTAGGTTTCTAGACTTACCTTCTAACCCTGAATTCCTCCTGGGTGGCACCTGAAATCATAATCATTTGGCACTGATGATGGGCTAAACTGAGGTCAAGTTCTTGCAGAAATGGACAAAATTGGGGAAGAGAGGGAACAAGAAGAGAGAAAGCATCAGAAACCATTTTATTCACGCATTGCAGTTCTGCCAAGGGATAGCCTTCTGGACCCCTAAGAGTTTTGCTGCTGCCAATATCTAAAAAAAAAAAAGCCCTGGTACTATATACCTTGGTAAGAGGAAGTCACTTTATGCCTGCTTCCCAAGGGTGAGCATGCCAACCTAGTGCCCTGGTATGCATCAGGAAGCATCATCAGATGAAAATTAGGAAATGGATTTACTTGGAGCTTTAGACAAGGATTTCTGGATTGATGCGTCCGAAAGGAAGAGGGCAAAACATCACTTTGGATGAGTAATTGGTGGCTGAACTGTGTGAATCTGTGGCTCCGGTTCATCTGTCCTTCCTCTTATTTTCTACATTGCGTGCCGTGGATATGCCAGGAATGAATAACTCCCTCATCAGTTATTTCAATATATCCCTTATCACTTTAGAAGGCGAAGCTTATGCATATTTTTTCATGTACATGTAGCGTCCCCCTGCTCCTCAGTGCAACAAGTACCATGATGTTATTACATGGGCATCTCAGTTTGTGCAACATGTCAGAAGTGCTGCACAGAACCCCACCCGTGGGCTGCAAAGCCTGCCCTGAAGATCAAATAAAGGAGAGACATGCACGCTCTTAACAAGGCTCAGAAGGTTGTTTGGGTTTTATTACCCTCTTCTAGCGGCCTCTCAGAAAGGGACCCCTCTATGAAGTGCTTGGCAATGCCTCATACCTTTGGGAAACTCTTCTGGGCCTCTGTCCCAACTCACATTGTAGAGCAAAGTGGAATCATGAGCCCTTGGCAAAGTCACCAGGGAAGGAAGAGGACAACCCCAAGTGCTCACTTTATCTGGGATTTAAAATGCTGTATTATTGCTGCATCCTGCCCTGGGTGCACCCTGTCTTAGCTGATCGCAGATTTGCAGTATAAGATCTATCTCAGTTGAACCAATTTTTTTAATGGAAATGTATCCCCCTATTTTAAACTTTTATCCCAGCCCCCTAAAAATGTATATATATTATTGCATATGCTGTTAAAAACTATTTACTTTGCAATTCCGTTTTGTTTGCAGCCTCATTGCATTTTCTTCTCTAATTAGTAGATATACGCTTCATCTCTTGGCAATAAGGCAAGTTTTTTTTTTTTCTTTCTTCCTTAGTGTGTAGTTTCTTCAGGAAGGAGCTCATGGCAGCACCCTGGCTCAGGGTGTGCTGCCTGCCTTCCATACATTCTCACCCCACCACACTTTTCTTGTAATGTTACCGAGTCTGGCTTACTTAGAACCTTTCTCTATTTTAAGTTGCTTTCATTTGACTGGCGTTGAGGATGTATGACACTATGGTCACAGAGCTGTTGAGTTTAAGAGTGCAAAGAAGTGCTCCCCACTGAGATTTCTGGATGCCGCAGTGATGCCGAGAATAGGAAGTACATCAGAGTGCTTTCGGCAGCAAGGAACGGATTCCTGACCACTTAGAAGACAAAATGACTGTTGCAGCTCCAACTAGACTCACAATTTGACATTAAAAGGCTAGAAGGGAAATCAGACTTTTCTCATGCATCTTACTTTTTATAAAGGAGGAAATCATTTTTCCAGAAGCCTCCTGCCTACCCTGCAAACCTCAGTGGAGTTCCCTTTATATCTCATTAGTCAAAATTGGGCACATGTTCACCTTCAATCAATCACCAGCAAAGGAGAATGGGATTTCCACGAATAGTATAGTCCAGTCATGATGCAGCTTTTGGGGCTGAACCCATCTTCCTGAGCCCAGTGTTACCTAATTCCTGAGCAAAATCAAAATTTAGTTAACAGATAGAGAAAAACAGATACGGAGTAGGCAACCGTAGGACAAATCATGAGTGGGTTTCTAGGTACCTTGCATGTCATTTGCAAATGTCTAAAGTGAGTTTTCTACTTAGTCTGAGATAGTTTCAAGTAACTATGTAATTTCTTTGTTAGATTCCACCTTGGACCCCTGTTCTCTCACTAAAGACAAAGGGAAAGGTATAACCAAACATAGGGAAATCCTGGAGAAAAATACAGGCAGAGGCGTGTCCAAAGAGAGTGTCTTAAAAATAAGGTGAACATATAATTTATACTTTAAATCAGGACACTTTTGAGATTCAAAAGCGGTGGCTAGAAATAATTCTACCATGTCAACAGGTGTAAATCATTCTAGATAAGCTAAAATGTGTGGTAAAGTCAGGTTTATATGACAGAGTCTATTTTTAAAATGTTATGGAAAAGCTAAAATTAATTTTTTAAAAGTTTCCTTAGCTGGAGCGAATGCCAGATTTATTTAAATCATAGAAAATTCCAAATTTATATGAAAACCTTTTTTCCATTTAATTTTGTTTAAAGTCCAAGTCCTATGAGACATGAGAAAGTAAAACTATTGTAAAATGTACAGTGAATTTATTTTGATTTATTTTTATTTTATTTTTTTACCATCTCAGATCTTTTAGAACTTCTAGGATGAATTTGGAAAACAAAACTAGCATATGTAAAATCAAAATGTTGCATGTTGGGTATTTTTTTTCTGCTGGAAAACAATAAATGTTTATCTTTTATGTCATCACATGTCTGTGCCAAGCCTTTCTCTAATTTCTTCTAAACTGCCAATGCTTAGCTATCACTGATGTTTTCTTACTAAGGATCTTTTTGGTCTTGGCTGCTGTTGGAAGCCTGCAAAAGAGCTTTGTGTGAGGGAAGAGCCAAAACAGAAGAAAATTAGTCTTCTACAGACAAAATTTGTTCAAGCATGAATGAAACATATGAAAGGTTGTGCTAGGAGAAGGGGAAAAAAAACACAATGGTTTTACTCTCAAAGAGAACATTCCAGGGTATTCTCTTTCCCATATGTAGTTTACTTTTGCATTTTGCTCCCATTCTCACAGAATGTTCTCTGTCAGTCACAGTAAAGGAGAGCCTTTTCATTGAAACAGGCCGCTGAATGTTTTAGTGATGGCAGCTGACAGCCTGTGTGTATCTGAAAGAATAAGAGGCATAAGAAGAAAACTAAGCACACACACATCTAGGGTAGGTATTTTCAAAATTGAATGTTGATATTGAGACCGGAATAAGAGTTATTTTGAAAGCCTGAAATCATCACTTCCCTCCGCTCAATTTCTGCTAACTACTAACGTAAACTTTTTAAAAATAGTAAAGAGATTTGTACTTCCCTGCATATGTAATCTTTAGTCTCTCCTCCAGGATACTTAAGAGTAGGTTCCAGTTTCTTGCTTTTTCTTGTTGGTGCAATGTGGCTTTTATTTAATGATATAAGAAATTGTGATTGATACTTGGATGTTGCTTTGCTTTGATTAGAAAAAAAGAAAGAAAGAAATTGTGATTGATACTAAGATGTTGCTTTGCTTTCTGGTTTACGAGTATGTATTTAGATCTTGGATTTTAGAAATGCATAGTTAATACAAATCAGCTTTCTATCAAGAAGGCAACAGACACCTAATACTTCTGAGTAAACTTCTGTTGCCTTGTAAAGGGGCTATTTCTTGGTCTGCAAAGCTGCTAATCTAGGGGTTACATTCAGTCTAGTGTACCAGGAAGAATAGGTCACCCAAGGCCCTTGATGACAGTATTGTCATTTAGATGGCAAACAAGGTATGAAATATCCTGTCACATTACTCAGCACCCCAAAATGGGATAAGAAACCCCTCCCCTTTGGGTATAGCCAGATGTTACTGTGTTAAATCATGTCATATTTCTAGTATCTGGATTCATTACCTACAAGTTATTTGTTGCTCCAAGGGACCATTCTGTTTGGTCCAAAACTGCAGAGAAATAGTTGGATCTGGTGGTTTCACGTGAATGTTGAAACAGCAGTGCTACTGCTGTAATATCCCCAGCAGCCCATAATTAATTATCTTCCTGATCTTTACATTTGTTTCGTAAGGGAGAGATAAACAGGTGGGAACAGAGCAAACTTAATACTCAGGTAGAAGACAGCAGATCCGATTCTCTAACACCCATATACTGGAAGGAATGGCTGTTTCCTCTACCTTACTCTTGACATACAGCCAATAGCCCTACAGTAGCCGTCTAACAAAGTCAAGGAGGGATTCAGGACTAGTGTTTTCAATGGCCTCGCTCCTTATAGTGAGTGCCACACTGTGACACTTGTGGAATAAGTCTGAAGTAAAGCCACACCATTTATACGTAAAAATTACTACTTCTTTTTCTCTCTAATCCAACCATATGAAGGCTGACAATTAAGTTCGCAGACGTGTTGCAATGATATTGCTGACCTCTTTTTGATATCAGAGGGATTATTCATGATGAATTTGTACCAACTGCACAAACAGTTAACCAAGTTTACTATTTGGAAGTCCTGACAAGGCTGCCTGAAAACGTTAGACGACCTGAACTTTTCGCCAACAATTCATGGCTCTTGCATCACATGGCACTGTCTGTGAGGAAGTTTTTAGCCAGTAAACAAATAACTGTGTTGGAACACCCTCCCTACTTACCTCATCTGCCCCCCAATTTTGATGACATTCCGGACATCAAGGGTAATATAACAGCAACTCTGATGGCCCGTTCCAGAAAAAGAGTTCCAAAATTGCTTCGAAGGGTGGACTAGGCACTGGCATTGGTGCATAACTTCCTAAGGGGAGTACCTCGAAGGTGACCATAGTGATTTCAGCAATGAGTTATGTGGCACTTTTTCTAGGATGAGTTCGCGAACTAAATTGTCCAACCTCGTATATCCCGGAATCTCTCACTTTCTGGACTGACAGGAAATCAAAAATTTTCTTTTCTTATAATGGGGTCATGCCTGATTCTCTACCTAGTAATGACAGAAACGCTTTAGGAAGAGAATAGTTCTTGGTGGTGGAGTTATGTGTATTATCGTTCTTTCAGCTCTGCGTGCTTTGAGCTGTGTCCTCTGTCCTAAGCAGTGTTGCTCTGGTGCATTTGGTGATGACTGGTCAGTAGTGTTCCCACGGATCACCAGCCGGCTTGCACGAAACATCTCCTCTATCCTGGGTGCTGCTTGGAAGCAGAGTACTTGTCTCTGCCACCTTGAGCCCTGTTGTGGGTTGAATCGACCCCCCAAATAGATAGGCTGAAGTCCCAACCCTTGACACCTATGGATGTGACCTTATTTAGAAACAGGGTTTTTGTGTATATATGATTAAGATGTAAGTTAATATGTGGTCATACAGGACTAGGGTGGGTCCCTAATCCAATATGTCTGGTGTCCTTATAAGAAGAGAAGAGACAAAGAGGCACACACAGAGAAGAGAGTGCCATGAAAAGGCACAGAACACACAGGAAAAATACAATGTGACAATAAAGGCAGAGATTGCCATGATAAATCTACAAGCCAAGGAACACCAATGATTTTTGGCGACATCAGGAACTAGGAGAGAGCCACAGAACGGATTCTGCCCTAGGGCTTTCAGGGAGAACGTGGCCCTGCCAACGCCTTAATTTCAGAATTCTGGTCTCTAGAACTGTCAGAAAATACACTTAAGTTGTTTTAAGCCACCCAGTGTGTTATGGCAACCTTTGGAATATAATACATTCCCCTGCTTTCCCTTCCCTGGCACAGATATTCATGTTTCTCACCCAAAGTCCTTTCCTCTGTATGTCCCCTCACTGGAATCATGTGGTGTAATCCCTCTTCACTGGGCATTTGAAAACCCAATGCTGGCCACGTTTCCTGGGATTGGAGAGGATACAGAAAATGCTAGTACTATTTAGTCTTTTTCTTGATATCTCTCCCTGTTTACACTTACATTTTCAAGAGGCAACTTTTGGGGGAAGAGCTGCAGGCAGCACGACAGTGTGAACAGTTCCCAAGGCCAAACCTCCTGCCTCCTCACTGTTCACTCTGGCATGTCTTCACATGGAGTATGTCTTACAACTTAGACTTGTCAGTTTTTTTCCAGCAAATGTTTACTCAGTACCTCCCATGTACAAAGCAATCAGGAAAGACAGTCTTGGTCTTAAATGAGCCACCAATCCAGAGGGACATAAAGAGTTACATAGACACATTTATAAAGCATTGTGGGAGCTCAGAGAAGGTGTAATTTTTATAAGGAACGGATGAACTTAAAGGACATTTATGAGCTGTATCTTCACGGATAAGTAGGGTTTTGCTGGGCAGGTTAGGAAAGGACATTCTGGGATGTGAGAAAATTATGGGAAATTCTGCGGTAAATTTGAAAAAGAGCAAGTTAGTTTGCATAATTAGATTATAGGGTGGGTGATAAGAACAGTAGCCGCAGATGAGAAAAGGTGGATTAAGTTCAGATTGTAAAAAATGGAGAGGGGAGGCACTTACTATGGGCCATGGCCTGTGCTGTTTGTTTTTAATATGTTATCTCGTCAAATCTGAGAGGTAACTACCTGCATTACATAATGATGACCCAGAAAATTAACAGATACAGGTAACTTGGTCATCAAATTCACACAGTAAGTGGTTTGAGGCCTGAGTTCCAGCCAGGCCTAAATGCCAAGCCCCGGTTCTTCTCACTACACTGTGCTGCAGAGAGAAGTGGGGAACCTTGGGAACCCCTGAGAAAGACAATGGTAGTTGTATAGCCTGGGTAGTGGGGGTGTTGGACATCCAGAGACTAGATACAGTGTGGCTATGGACATACAGGAAGGAGTTGGTGTGAAACCAAAAAAGAGGAATCTTAGTGGAAAGGAGGGACATATTTGCCAAAGTTTGATGATCAGTTTATCAATTAATGGTTGAAGAGGATGGGAAAAAAGAGTATTGAGGCTAAGCTTCCTGATGTGGATAATGGTTTGAGATTGGTGCCATTACCCCAAGGTGGATTAGAGAGAGGAACAACATACTCTATGAAGAAGATAAGTTTGTCTTTATCTCCTTTGAATTTTAAGGGACTGGTGGAAGATATCCAGCAGACAATTGTAAAATTTGGTCTGGAGCTCAGGAGGGAAGTCGGGGCCAGAGATCCATTTGTGATTGATGGACATGGTAGTGCAGCCAGAGGGAGCCTTCTTAAAACACAGAACTCATTTCTGTCATTCCACTACCTAAGTCACTTAAATAATTACATGAAGCTCTTAGGAAAAAGGACCTTCATCCTTAGCATGACTGGCAAGGCATCGTGTTCTGGCTGTGCCTATGTCTCTAGTGTCATCCTGGGGTTCATCCTCCCTGAGGCGCATGCTCTGTTTCAGTCCTCAGAGATACATGGGAGGCTCCTTTCCAACTCAGTTATCTCAGTGCAGAATGCACCCCCAACATGCATACACAGCTGTATGCTAACACATGCACAGACCAGTACACATATATAAATATCCATGTACAGACGGCACATGTGCACATCATTGCACAGACACAAGGGTGCACACACACATGTGGATTCATGTGTACACACCATGAGCACACATAGTCACCCCTGTGCGCGTGCGCACGCGCACACACACACACACACACACACACACACACACAATTTCACTTAGTCAGTTCCAACGCATTCCACAAATACTCAGCTGAAACATCTTTTTATCAGGGAAGTCTTCCATGACCTCACACTAGAACAGGTTCCCTTTTTCTTTTTTGCCATAGCTCTTAGTGAGTTGTATTGAGCAATTTGTGTTCTAATGTTTTCTCCCTGTTAGAATGGAAATTCCATGTCAGCAGCAGCTTTCTACACACTCTTCTAGCTGCTAAGCATATTACCTGGCATGAGTGGGCAATAGAATTTATAGACTATGGGTATACATGGATGGATGGATGGATGGATGGATGGATGGATGGATGGATGGATGGATGGATGGATGAGGCTATGAGTGGAGATGAGATGCACTGAGTGAACATGTAGGAGAAAAACAGGCCAGACTCAGGAGTATCTTCCCACTCCATAATGAACTTCCAACCTGCTTAATGCTTAACTCTCTTCTCTAATAAGGATTACTGCTTTGGTAAACTTTGAAGTCTGTTCTCCAAAACTTCTTGACCTCTAAGAAGATGCAATTTTCCATTTATGCCCTGGGTTACATTCTATGAAAAATACAAGAGGAAAACTAGGTGGCCCTTTCCATTAGTGTCTGAACTATCTCATTAGTTGACAACAGTGTTGGAGTAATCGACTTCTCATTAAGACTCCTCATTAGGTGGTTATTTTTCCCTTTTACCTTCTGGCATAGAATTCAGAACACTTAACTCATCTTCACTTTCCTATTTATCACTTGAAGGAAATTCACCTTCCCCCTACTTATCACATCCTGATTTTTCTGAGTTTTATAAAATCTTTTATGGTAGGGTTTTATTTTTTTCTTTGGTGAGCCTTTAGCAATTGATCCATCTAGCAGCATTTCAAAGCCATGTTTTAGTGACTTGAGGTATTTTTTCATTAAGATTTTATTTTGCCGACACTCATTTACTGCATGGGACACTTCAACCATTTTCATGGTATTTCATGTCTAGGCTCAGCTGCTCATTTAATAGGAATACATTGAGACAAAAACAGTGGATTAATTTTTGCTTAGGTAATGTTTTTGCCTGCGACCCTTGTATCCTTTTGTTTAATTCCAGGCAGACTTACTTCTCAGGTATGTGCTTTTAATTATAAGGGAAACTGGATGAACAGGGTGACTTTATTATGGAACAGATACGACACCACCACAAAAAATAATGCACGATCAGATCAGTAGCAACACCATTTGAAGGCTTATATACAGGTATTATCTGCACAAACCATCTCCAGCCAAAGAAAGAACTTGCTGAGTCATAGATGGGTTGTCTACCTTTTCACAAAAATATCTTGTAGAAAGCTTGTAAACAAGGGAATCAGATGATTTCTTGTAATTTATTTTTATTTTTGTTATTTTATATGTGGTATCTGTGATAAAGAACGTGCACTAAAGCAACATGCATCACTGGCGTGAGAATGGCCATCGATTCATACTTCAGAAAAGTGTCCCAGTACACATTAACACATGTCTCTTTTTGGAATTTTAGAATGTTCATTCGTTCCATTCTCCTGGCCCTTCTTAATTCCACAGAACTGAAAAAGTTGTTTCAGAATGGGATTCTTTAGCTTCCATGTCTTTTCCAAGTACTTTTCCATGCATCCCCCACCCTCAAATTCTTACCCAGTCTCAGGCAGAGCTGGGCATACCTATGTGTAGCCTTCTCTCAAGTATGGCGAGAAAGAGAAGTTTGCTAAAGAGCTACAAATAGTTGAAGATTTAACAGAAAAGGTTGCATCAGAGAAACAATCGATGAACATAATTTTCGAATTATAGCTTCCGTCAGAGAGAATACCAAATCCAGGAGCAGGTCCCCAATGGGGGAAATAAGGGATTTAAAATAAATCTCCTCCTAATGATAATGTGTGTTCATTTATTTACTCTAGCTTTTTCTTCCTCCTCCTCTTTTTCTTCTTCTTTCCTTCCTTCCTTCCTTCCTTCCTTCCTTCCTTCCTTCCTTCCTTCCTTCCTTCCTTCTCCTTCTCCTTCTCCTTCTTCTCCTTCTCCTTCTCCTTCTTCTCCTTCTCCTTCTCCTTCTCCTTCTCCTTCTCCTTCTCCTTCTCCTTCTATTATTGTTATTATTTTTATTACTTTTTTTTCTTGCCTTTTCTCTTTCTAGCCTACTGAATTTTAAGCCCCCTGAAGACAAGGGTCAATTCTGTCTTGATCACCACTATATACCCAATAAATAGAATAGTAGGTACTAAATAAATATTTGGAGACAGACTGCTCTTTCTATAGTTTTAATCATTTTGAGTTAGGCTCTCCATTTTCTGACCTCCAACCTCCTTTCTTTCTCTTCAATATGGCACCATAGGCTTTCTTTTCCTGTGACCTTGAGGTTAGTAAATTTCAGGCCTACCATCCCTAGATGGGGACCAGAGAATTACGTAATCTCATAGCTCATAATCCTCCCACCCAATGGCCCTGGGCAACTGCAGGTAGTAGGGTGAGGAGAAATGAATTAGGTTTAAACCTATCTTAAGAGTTGGAATTTGTTTGGGGAGATATTATCTTGGGAATATTTTTTTTCCTTTTAATGGAATAAAGGAGAATAAGCCAGAACTGCTCATCCCCAAGCTCAGATTCTTCACATGTGTTTTCTTTCTTTTTTTTTTAATTCCCATAAAAAGATACTAGATAGGAGTTTTGAATTTCTAAGAAAGAAAAAGTTAAGTACATAAGAAAAAAGTAAAAACATGAACAAAAAGGAAAAATCAAACACATTTTTAAAAGTAGTACATTTTCATTTGATCTTGCTACATGGCCACTTGGCCTGCCATGCCTCTGAACACATCTTATAATTAAGGCAAAGAAACTTTAAAGTATTTAATATCTTTGTAAAATTGGAATTAAATTTTGGAATATCATATGAAATTTACCATAATTGAACATGTGTAGTAATTTATCTTAAAGGGCATTCTTTTAATAAGGACAATTGAAAGGCTTATAAAATTCACCAAATAGAATCTCTTTATGCAGAATGAACGGGGGGTTCAAGAGAAAGTATATGGCAATGAGCTTTTATCAGTGAATAAAATTAGTTAATGTAGTGCATTTTTATACCTGTTCCCACATCAAAATAGGTCTTGAAGTCTAAAACTTAATTATCTAACTTGTGATTTTTAAAAAGTATAGATGGGTAGCGAGATAGGTAGAGATAGGAATATATAGTTTTGATAGATAGATGATAAATAGATATACATACATACACAGATTGTTTCCTTATGCAGATACAGGAAGTGAAATAAAAGTATACTGACTAATGACTAAAATGAAAGCGGTAAGCCTTGTATTCCATGATTGACTCTGCTACTAATAGCTTATATTATTCTGCTGATTTGAGTTAACAGGTCTCTACAGGTCAAGGGCTGGGAAGATTACTTAATACAACTTTCTTGTTGTACTGATGAGGGCACAAAGGTTTCAGTGAGCAGAGAACAGAGCACACTCCTGTCCTAAAGTCCATATGAAGGTGATTCCTAATGCCAACGAGTCAAGAAAGGGAATTCATTCATCCCTTCAACTCACATTTTGTTTTCACTTACCGGCAGTTCATTGAGAGCCTTATTTTGGGACAGGCACTGCGGTAGTAATTGGGGATACAGAGAGGAATAGCCAACCAAGCCGCTGATATCAGGGAACTTAAATTCTTATATAGGGTCTGACAATATGTAGATACACAGATATGCAAATAAAACAATGACACACTTTTACCAGCACTACAATGGAAATTCACAGGATGATATGATAGCCGGTGACGGGCACTGAGGAAGAATAGAGAGTGTGGTCTTCTCCGGGAACCCTGAAGCTGAGGCATGAAGGCTAAGAAGTGCCGCCATGTGATAAGTGTATGGCCCAGGAGGGGGATGGATGCTCGGTAAAGAGTGACTGGAGCACAATGAGTATGAAGCATAGAAACAGATTTGGTGAGGCAGCTGGCCAGACTCTGGAGAGCACTGAAGGCCGTGGCAAGCCACTAAGAATTAATTTATAAAAGTAATAGAAAACCTTGGTAGGTTTTAATTGAAAAAATGACGTAAACTGATTTATATTTTGAAAGGTCACTCTAGCTGCTTGTACGGAGAATGGGTTGTAGGAGAGGGGAACAGATAGAGGGAAAATTACTGAGGAGGTGTTTGGTAGGGAGATTGGAGAAGAGTCGATGTGTTGGAAGTATATTTTGGGAGTATTTTTAACAAAATTTGCTGATGGCTCATGGATAGGGAGGTAGGAAGAGGAATAATGGAAAGGCAGAGATTAAGAATGTCTACCCTTTTTGATTTGAGAGGCTGAGTGGACTGTGGCAATATTTACTGAGATGGGGAAGATTGGGATAGAAAGACAAAGATGGTTTATTAGACGAGAATTTGTATTTTATTTGACTCAGATTGTCTAATCCGAATCAAAAAAAGATGAAGTCTCACCTGGAGCCAAATGTATTTTATTTTGGTCAGGACCAATATGCATGTGCCAGAGGAAACCATGAAATATGGATGATATCTTCTCCCTACATGACAAACAAAAAAATTTTCATGGTGGTTGAAGGCCGTCTTGGGAACTATGTGAGGTGGTAGGATTTGTATATACGGAAATGATAGTGGATATGTGTCATTGTACACGTGTGTGGAAACGTATATGAGGACAGGATGTCCTTATGAGCTTATAAAAGTGGATGCCCTTGGGTGAGGTGGTGGTTTAAGGTGGCCCCATAGTTCAAGGTTGATCTTCATAAAACCTTAATCATTTTTTTTCCAAACCATTTTCAAGAAGAGTACTTTGTGTGAACACTCGTGGAATTCCAGACAGACCAATTCTCTTTTGTCTAGCATGAAAATAGTCTGTTATGCATTCTTCATCACCAGCAAATATTTTGGGAACAACTTCAAGAACATTTTCATCCATACTAGTCTCAGACTTTGTTACCTGACAGATATAGTAAAGCACTCAGCAGAAAAGCATATATTAGCCAGATTTGTAGGACATCAAACCGAAAGGTTATATAACAGCAATGAAGGGCATAGTTGCTCCTTACAGTTCTGAACGTTAAGAAGATCTGTCTGAAACTTGAAACTTGAAATAAACACTAATAAATAGCAATCTTAAACTGTCCACATCCATGGTAATCACACTGCAATACAACACATGTTTCTGAATGGCACCAAAAGGGATACATTTTTTCCTAAAATGAATCAGTTCTCTGTTTCTAGCCTAATACATACAGCACCATCAAGCACACATTCTCCAAAGTCACTCAAAGGGGCAGGGGAAACCCTTTAATTTTTCACTTTGGGGACAGAGAGGTAATTTGTGGTGTAGGACACAGGGAAGAGAAAAGGGAGCATTATATTATTTACTCTGCTGTAAGAGGACTGGGAGAAAACTTGGCGAGAACTAATATGGAGGCATGATTAGGGTAAATTAAAACTCTAAATCTCTAACTCTTTGAGATTGACACTATTGAAGCATACTTATTTCCCTTGTAATCACTCTCAAAAATAAGCTACTAGCTAGGATGACGACATGACAACTTCTCCTCAGGTAGAACATATCATTTCAATGTCCAATTACAGTAGTTTTTTTTACACATTGCTCAGTGAATATCACATTGATTTTAATTGACTTCCCTGTTGGGTGCTTGTTTCCCAGTCTCTGTGGTTTATTAACATGAGTGGACTGGCTGGCAGCTCCACCAGAGCCTCGCCCAAATGTCTGTCCATTGGCGTATTTAAACTGGTTAGGGGCTGCCATGAGGTTTGTAGCTTCGGAAAATTAGCCTATCGATTTATCCATAGATGATTCATTAACCAAATGTACAATAACTATAAACCTGTGTCTCTTTCTGATGTATGTCTTTCTATGAACAAAGGTTTGGGAGGAATTTTCTCCAAAAGCCTGGGGGAATAGAGGAAATGTGTTCAGCAGCAGAAGAACAGTTTAGAAACTTGGCAAAGAGTAAGTCAGGATCAGATTATTGGCAGAGACCTCTTTTTAATGCCACACATGAAAGAAATCACCATTTAAATAGATTTTCCCCAAGCTGGTGGGGATTTGGCCACTCTTTGCTCTATCTGTGACAAGATCTCACTGGCTTGATAGCCCCGCCTAGGTTTGTTAAGAATTTCTTTTTCTGTTGGTCATTCTTTTTCTCTTTTACACACTACTCATTTTCAGGTGGTCATTTTAGCAACCATACCCAATGTTTTTAATATTAAACCACCTAGCCTAATTTTCTTGTAAGGGAGGTTGTAAAGGAGATTATTAGATGTGCTTGCAAGTATCAACTGGTCATGCAAGATTTAATTTGACCTTGAAAATAGCATTGGCCCGCATTCCCAGTGCCTACAAAAAAAGTGTGTTAAGCCAAACCTCTATGAGTCCATAGTTTTCTGTAAAAAATAAGATATGAAAGGCTTTTGAAAATTGGGCAGCATGGCTAATAAGATGTATAAAATAAAATTTTTCTACCCTTCTTTCATTTGACATTATGTTTGTGGGTAGATGCAAAGAATATTGTACTTGTGGTAGACAGTTGTTTGTATTTGGTTTCATTATTCTAATTTACCCAGCTTTGTTGCAATTAGAAAAGAAATTCATGAAAAACAGCAATAAATAGTATGAAAACAGCCATTTTCATGGCACAGACACAGAGAAGAAAGATACTTTTAAAGTTTTACAAGAGTTGAAAGAATGCAAACACAGAACTGCAAAGAGCATGTGGGAGAGAGCTCATGTAACTAAGGATGTGGGCCTCCTTTCAACTAGGATTGTCCTCTGTGACCTCTAGCTCCATCCTTGTATCATCCAAAATGATGTTCAGTCATCATGCTGCCTTCAGAATGAACTGAACTGTCTTCTACCAGCTAGAATGTAAATTCTATGAGGGCACCAATGCCATTTTTGCCTTCTTTATTCATTGATTTGTTCCAAGTCTTTAGAATGATGCATGGCATATGGTAGGAACTTCATAAGTATTTGCTAAATGGATAAATGAACTGGATACTTGTTTTGACGACTAGTGGTACTGTGGTAGTTAATAGCACTACATTAAGGTCAACGTCCGGGTTTTGATCATTATTCTACGGTTATGTAAGTTGTTGACATAAGGGGAAGATGCGTGAAGGGTATCTAGGAACTTCACTATTTTTACAACAATGTTAATTAGACGTTATCTGAAAAGAAGTTGATGTAGGCAATTGAGAATGGAGGAGGAACAAGGGAGTGAGATACGAAAGGATGAAAATCACGCACTCTGTAACAGTGCAAAAAGAGAAGTCTGGGTAAAGGGGCAAGAAACACCTGATGTGAAGGCATGCAGTGTGCCTCTGAAGGGCTAAATAGGATTTGGCTACTATCTAACTTTTCTCAAAACCATAAGAAAATTTTGAGTAGAAATCTCAAATGCTTACTTTCACCAAGAAATGTCATCAGTTGCTGTCTTTCCCTGGCACTGCTTTTGTCTACCCCCTGGTGTTGCTGGTGTCAGCTGCTCACAGCCCTGCATTTTATATCAACCCTCCCTGCTTAAAGTTGTGTTAACAAGTGTTAAGGTAATAGAACTTAATTATGTCATTTCTTGTAGAATCAGAAGGCTCGAAAGAACATTAGGAAAAAGGAGAGCTTTGCAGGGAAAAAATGAGCCGCCATTAGACTCATTTTGGGAAGGGAACAAATACTTACAAGTTAATATGTTCTCAGTAGTCTCAATAGCCTAGTCCCCCGTGATGGAGAAGGAGACGAGTGTGTGCAGGAATAAGTTATCTACTCAAAACTTTCAAAGACAGAATCCAAAAGAAGTTTTAAGCCATTTTAAGCCATATCTGCAAAACTGAATATAGTTCACTTGTGAGTAATCATTTAATTATGGTATTTTATCATTTTATTTTTAAAAAATACGCTGAGTACATAAAAATGACTAAAACATCAACAGATTCTTTCTTCCTACACATAACCATTAATTTTAAATGTTCCAAGAGAAGATATGTAAAAAGTAACCCTGTGCAAAACTAGTACTTCTTTCTGGAGCTGTAGGGCCCTTTTCTTCCCAACCCTCTGCTTTCTTCCTTTTATTTTGTCTTGCCACCTTGCAGTTATGAGTAATCCAGCGTGTAGGTGTGGACTGGTAGGAGAAGGCGAGAAGGATGCATTTCGTATTGAGTTGTACATCAACCTTGAAGCCCGGCTGGCAGCAGTATTGTGGACAATGGATCTTTCCAACAAAGAAACCGTTGTCTGTTCCTTCCTTCTGTAATTTTTGGCAGGGTTCTCTGTTATGTGTCTAGATTTTTGAAACTTTGAATGAATAAACTAGGACATGGTATTAATATAAAGAACTGGCATCTTTGTTGACTTATTCAACAGATGATGTGTACACAGAAAAGCAAAATAAGCACTTTCAGGAGCATTGTCTGCCTGTGCCTTAGTTTTTGGAGTTAAAACAATGGAAAGTGCCCTGGAAAAAGCCAGGCTAGTCTCTGGACTCGTTAAAGTTTAGTTTCTGAATAAAGATATCCTGTTGGCCGTAAATGAATAAAATAGGAGCAGTTTCACGTAGCATGCACGTCGTTTACCATATGGATCAAATATAGACCAAGATGCACAGTGATAGAGTTACAAGTAAATTTCTTGAGCTGAAATGTCACAGGATTTACAGTCAAACCAGGTGAACTTCTCTTTGTAGCAGAATGGCAATGATTAAAAATATTAGGCAAAAGTTAGAGCTGAACAGACAAGGCATTGTGACATAAAATTCACATAGTACAACCAAGTGATAAAATGAGGGATTCTCAGTAGACCAGTGACATTTTATCTCACATACTTCATTGCTGTGAGAGGCTGTTCTGTGTATTGTGGGGTCTTTAGCAGCACTCTTGACCCACGAGATGCTGGTAGCACCCCCTTCCACTTGTGAAATGACATTGCCCAATGTCCCCTGTTAGGATGGGGGGTGGGGGAACAAAAATCATCACTGGTCGAGAATCATTGTAACAGGCGAAAGCATGGCCCATATTGAGTAGAAGGAAGTTGTATGCTCTTACAAAAAGATTTACTATGTGTCCCAAATCCATAAGTAGTATGCCGGGTCAGCCTAACATGGGGTCTGATTGTTCTTTGGACTTTGAATGTCTTAGCCGTGTGAGCAAGAGTAAGCAAACAAGAGTGGCCAGTTGCCCAGCACAACAGTCCTCCATCCATTAACCCCTTTAGCCTTTGTATCTTCTTCAGTCTCTGACCATGACTTCTGAGCCCTTGCCATGGAATCGATTGTCTCCTTTGTCCCTGAACAAATGAAAATGTCTCTTGATCATACCAAGGTTTAAAATTACTGCATTTTCTTTCTTCACATATGACTAACTTCCTAGAAAAGTTGTCTTCAGTGCCTGCCTCTTCACTGCCCACTTTCTGGAACACATCCCAACTGGCCTTTTTTTTTTTTTTTTTTTTCTTCTTCCCTGTATCACTACAAAAAGTGGTTCCCCAAATAGTACAACTGAATATCCAAATGATCACATTAGCTAAACGTTTTTCCGAAATTCACCTTTTGTGACTTCCATGCCACTTTTGATTTTCAGTGGTTCTTCAACTTCATTGTGTGTCAGACTCATTGGAGCGCTTGTTTCAACATGAAGTGCTCTGCACCCAGAGTGCCCGATTCTGTAGGCTCCGGGCCTGAGGATTTGTACTTCTCACATTTCCCAGGGGATGCTGGGGCTGCTGTCTGGGGATCACAGTTCAGAAGCCATGTCTTGATTATTCCCTTCTTGAGTGTTTCAGTCTGGCTTTCATGAGATCATCATTTCCTGTTACTGACTCGCACTGACATTTTCAGTCACATTTTCTAGTTCCCTCTACTCCTTAGTCTTTCTAAACTAGGGTGATTTTGCCGCCCTCCCCCCAAAGGACATTTGGCAATGTGTGGAGATGTTTTTGGTTATCACAAATAACGGGGTGGGGGCACTGGAGATACCAGCATCTACTGGTACGTAGTGAACAGAGGCCAGCGAGGCTGCTAAACATCCTACAATGCACAGGACAGCTCCCCACAACAAAGAAATTATCCCCCAAGGTGAATAGTGCCAAGAATAAGACACATTACTCTTCTCTTCAGGCTATACCTCTCTCTTGTCAATCTCAGGCATTCTCAGAGCTTCAATTCAAACCTCTTTGGAAATGATTCCCAAAGGCATATCTTTAAATCTGGCATGACACTTGCATCCTAGCCTAGATTTCCAACTGCCCATGAATATCATCTGAATGAGCCATTGGTATCTTACGTTTCATTTGCTCAAGCTAAGCAGAACCTTATTGTAAGAGACTTTATTTCCGCTAGAGGTGGTCATCATTTGACAGTTCACTATGGGGAAAATATTTGGCTTCATCTTTTCCCAATCCTTCTCCCATCCCTTTATAACCAATCAAGTGTACACCATTGGTGTGTCTCTACTCCTTTAGACGTTCATAACTCGTACAAATGCTAAAAGATGATTCTTTTAAGAAAGGAAGTATAAAATCAAATGTATGCTTCAGAAATATCACTCTGGCAGCAATGCAAGGAACTCAGATATTCAGGAAAATCAAAGGAGACGCTCAACATTGCATATGAGATTAGCTATCATTTCGATTGGCCAGGGAGACATATGCCCCATTATTCCAAGGAAAAGCAAAGTTATCTGCCTCTCTAGAACTTAGTCTCATATTACTTGGAAAAAATACTGATCTGATGTGTTGTGCTTCAGACAAATAAATCAGCTGAGAACGTTGTATTCTCACAAACGTGATGAATCTTTTCATTAGGTTTGCTTTACAGGAAGCCACCATATATTTTATTCCTTGATAGAATGTCATGTATATTTTCCTTGTTACTAGTACTAATAGTATTACTGATAATAGCCATAAATTTTGAGCACTTTCTCAGCACCAGGACAAGTACTTTGAATATATATATGTAGTTATATTGATATAGATATATAGATATACAGATATATAGACATAGACAGCCTATAGGCTATATAGTATATATAGTAAGCTTGTAGGGTACATTCTGTTATTATACCCATTTTATGCACCTATGGAAACTAAACGTGAAAGAGAATAAGGAATATACTAGAGGTCACCTAGATCATACTAACTGGTAGAATTAGGATTTGAAGACATGCTGTCCAATGACCAAAGTGATGCTTCTCCAATAGCACAAAATTCAGTTGCTATGGGGATGTGGATCATGCAGCTTGGTCTTTGTGAGTAACCAGACCCGTCCTCCTCAGAACCTAAGACCTGGGTGGAAAAGGAAAGGCCGTCCACCTCAAGCCTTCCGCCTCAGAGGACGGTGGCGGTAGTCCTCCATTAGTGAGAGAAGCCGTGAAGCTGGCTAATGGAAGGGAACACGGAGGACAGTTTTTCTTTGTGAGAATTCATTACAGAGACATCCGCAGCCTTCTCACTTTCTCCTGCACACCCTGTTTCTTTCAGAGCTTCCATTTCTAGGCTGTAATGGATGCAAAATTACTGCAGCATTTTGTTCTGCCAGGCTGACCCCATTACGTGTACTATATTCATAAAGCTCTGACTTAGTTACTGTTTCATGTTCAAGGTTCCCATGAGGTGGGGTGTATGAGGCTTTGCCACAGTTCCAGGGGGAATGACTGCTTCGTTTGAAAAATAAGGAAACCTGCCTCCTGGGTATAGTTTTGATCACTGATGCTGACGGAGGGGTCCCTACTTATGGCCTTCTTAATGCTGTTTCTCTGGTATGAGAAGGGTCTTTAAATGAATGTTGGGGCGCAGATAGCAGGAAGTCATCATTTCACTGCAATAGTTGAAGGATTTGGGAGCGACTTCATTTTCACTTCAACATCCATTTGTCTTCATAATATTTTGTGCAGACACAACAAAAGATATACCAGGATCAAAATATAATGGGTACTGGTGATAATCCTTACTGGAGAACACAAACAAATTAGTTTTGATAATTTATATACCTTTATCTGCTGGAAGGTTCTGATAGTCATTTATTCAGTCAAAAAATATTTTGTGTTTACTCTGTTCTAGGCACCTTGCTAAGAACTGGAGATATGTTAGGGAATGAGACAAACATGGTTCCTGTTCCCATCCTAGTAATAGTTGTCAGAAAGTACCACATGTGTTTCTAAGTTTGCCCTTTCTTATATGTATGTATATGTGTGTGTGTCTACACACACACACACACACATACACACGGTGCCAAAAAAAAAAGTATACACGTCTTAAGAAAGAAAAAAACTGTATTAAAATTACGCCGATGGTAACCACTTTGAGCACCTCTTGTAATCGCAGAAGTCAAATGTGACTTGTATTCATCTTTTGTTATCGGTATATATTCAGTATTACAATTTTAGTACAGTTTTTACCTTTCTTAAAATGTGTATACATTTTTTTATTACCCTCTCTCTATATATACACACACAGACTCATATATACCATATCTAACATATCACTTAAAGGTTTCTTATATATTCTCTACTTTAGCCTACATCTCTCACCACTATTTCATAAAAGATTTCAATACATAACTTTTTTGTTATAGTCTACATGGGGGAAGGACTTAGATGGAAATAAGATAACCACAGAAAAGTATAGAGTATCTTTTATTTTAATGTAATTGCAAAAATAGGAATGATATTGGTCATCAGAACATATTTATATTTTACTACTAAGCTGATAAAAAGAACGTTGGAAACATTGACATGTTCTGGATCCCAGACACTGCAAAATGAATGTTCATTAGCTGTCCCTGAAGAATTGTATTACATCCCAAAATCATGGACACTCTTTTTTGAGGTGTGCCCCCCAAAAGTATGCATAGCACTAAATTTTAAGCTACCATTTTTTAAAGCTATACAGACAGATGTGAAGGATAGAGGGAGCTGGTGGGTGGGGACAGGGAGGGATCAGTGGCCAAAAAAAAAAAGTGTTTCTGGTCTTGGGCAGCCCTTCTGTGTCTTCCAGCATTTGTCAGAAGCCAGCTATTAACCTGTCAGCGTCAGACAGATTGAAGGAGACACTTCTTAAGGTGAGCCCTTAAGAAAAGAAAAACAAGAAAAAGTCATTGTTGGGGTTGACAGAGAAATGATCCCACCAGGGACCGGACTGTACCTGGAGAGGAAACGGTACTAACACCTGGGTGTATACCTAGAGGACAAGAGGTTTTATGTGGTAGGGATGCGGAGGTAGTGATGCAGTGAATGAAGAAAGCTCTGTCTTTGAACTTGCTTGAGCAAAGGGGCAAAACCATTTCAAAGATGCAGGACACGCATTTCAGTGAAAGAAGCTGAGTGTTGCTGAGACCGAGGCATGTCTGCAATGAAACAGTGACTTCCATCCCGGCGGGGAGCACACATCATCTTCAGACATCAGTAGGAAAAAGCATAAGTAATGACTCTTACTAACAAAACCATGCCCTTATTATCTCTGCACTTGGTGTCATTTTATTTCATAGAACATAGGTGGTTTTTTACTTCGCTCATGAAAGTTTCAGCAAAAAAACAAAGTTGGTTAGATATTTCCAGCTTTCTGTGTTCTGAGCACATAGTAGGCCTGCACTTCTGAAACTTCCTGTATTGAATGGTACCATATGATTATTGCAGGCCAATGAGCTGTGAAGGGGACTCACATGGGTCCCCTCCAGGCCAAGCATTTCAATGTTGATATGAGACCCTCTGAAGCTTTTTCTTCCCCTTCTTGAAGGCCACCAACAGTCTTCAGCTAGTGGCCATTCCATCATCTTGGTCCCTGGAATGAGGACCAAGGCAACATACAGCAAAACCTCCAGTCTACCCACAATAGACGAAAATAGACCTTTATTATTTTTAACTGTTGAGATTTTGAGCTTGTAACAGCAGCATTACCTCTCCTGTTATAATGAACATGTTTGGTTAGATACAAGTGTAAGGCATTTTATTTTCCTTACTGAATAGATGCAAAAAGTTTGTACAATGTTATAAACCTCTTCTTGCAACAAGTTACCACCCCATTGCCCCCACAGCCTAATCCATGGAGTATATTTTTCCTCAAGGACATTTGTTTATGTTAGTCCTTAAGGCCACCTTAAAAAATGCAATGCTAACAGGGACGTGCCCAAATGGATATACTGTATTAGTGGGTGCCTTGGTATCCGAACAGCTTTTGTGCATAGAGGAGAATTCATTGCTATCTGTACTTTGTTTAAATGTTCCATTTATTTAAATTATATCTCTAAAAAGCCAAACTTTAAAAACTAGTTTTTCTTTATAAGATAATTAATCCCTCTTAAAATTTTAAACCTTATTTCCATATTTTGCATGGCTGCTTTTTTAGAACATGTCAAATACCTTAAACACTCACCTTTTGCAATTCAACTCTTATACTCTTAAATCATGGGTTTGATTTCATTTGATCATTACTTCTGTATTCAGTTTTATATTTTCTAGGATTATGTATCAATGCCCAGCTAATATATTAAATAGCAGTTGCTTCTCAAAGTGAATCAGGTATGAGCTGCTGGTCAGCAGGCTGAGGTTATGTTTCTAATCATTAAATTCATTTAATGATTAAAGACATAACTGCCTTCACAAAGTCTATTTTTTTTCTTTTTTGCAACTTGCTGTCTCCCAAAATATTTTTAAAAATTATACTTGGTGACCTTATATGGACCATGGTCATTATTAGATATTGTCCTTTATTTAGCATCATTAAAACACATATATTCTTATAAACAACTTATTAAAAGTCAAGAACCATCTGTCAGTTTCACCTCCCTAGAGATGGAGGTAAATCCAAGTAATTATTGCTCCTTAGCTTGTTACATTCATGTGTCACCTTAGAATGCCCTGGCAAGTCCTTTTCTTCTGTGTTATTAGATCTGAAGCCCAGAACTGACCAGCCTTATCTGCTCTTAGTAAGCATCCTTCTTCTTTTGTTTTTCAAGATTATTTGATGTATTTTCTGTTATTTTATTCGCCATTCTCAACTTACCCAGTAGTAACATGATCACACCAATACTTTATAAACAGGCACCTAAGTAAAAGCTAAAACAAAATGTATGTGCGCATATATTTTAGCACTCTACTATTTGTTGAAATCAATATCAATTAAATATACTTTATTATGCTCATACTTCTTTCATATTACAACTACCAGCAATATAATTTATATTAACCTTTTTGAGCATCACTCTGAACTTTCGTAGACTTAGCGTGTTTTAATCAATAACAAAAATATTGAGCAATTTTATTCTCAATCTATTCAATGTTTAAACTTTCACCAGCTGGCCAGTAGGCTCACCTTTGTCCTTTCAGCATTTTCTTTGACATTTTGGGGCACCTATTTGTGTCTTGGCAACAATAGACATTCTAGACTCCCAGAGATTATTTCCTGCCCCAAGACATGGAATTAACGGAACTGCAGAGAATCTTGCACACATGACTGTTGATACCGCATGCAACTGTTGCTGTTCTTGGCACTTTGTAATAACAGATCAGAAAATTAGATTTCTAAGGTCACCAGTTCACACTGATTTTTTTTTTTCCATGACAGTGGTATAATGTTAGGTAACTTCTCTTCAACTGGTTGCTGATTCCTGCTTACAGTTTTCATCCAGATGATCAGTATATTATAAATATCAGGGGATGTTTATAACAGGGGCTAATAGAAAAATCAGACTATAGAAAAGCAGGTAGAGTGTGAGACGATATTCACTAAGTATACATATATATCTCTGAAAAAAGCCTGAAAGGACCTACTCTAATATTGATTTACCCTCCTCACCTAGCTTTTTAATTTTTAAATATTATCCAACTTTTCTTCTTTGTAATGAGACTGCAAACACATACAAATTTTAAAATAATGAAAAAAATTCGAGCAGGAAAAAGCTCTTTACATATTGTTCAACAACTACAAAGCATATTCATAAAATCACAATTGCTTATTCTTTACAACTGGGTGATATTTAGCTTTTTGTGTCCATGCCTTCACTTTCGAAAGAGGATGATTCTAGATAATCTTATTGTGTCATATTTCTACTTCATTGCATTGCTCTCTGGGGGAAAAATTAACAGCAAAAGACTTGTCACTTGAGTTCTATTCATGACCTCTCTACTGTGAGCATTGTAAGTGGAATGCAGCAAAGAGGAGATACAATTCCAGGGGAATATGGGCTCATAGATCTTTCAGAACAATGTTAGAGGAAAAGCTTCCTCATGATTGCGATAGCAAGTGATGCTTTTAACTGTTTTACACAGGACTATGTGCCAGCTGGCTTTTCAAGACAATCTGAGAGTCTACTCCCCGGCCTCCTACAGACACGTTGATATGTGTCATGAAATCGTGGGATCATGAGCTCATTGACGTGAGCTAAATCAAGAAAGCAGCATGCGAAAGGATTGGGGTGTGAGTGCTTACTTATAAGTGAGAAACCAAATCTGAATTTTAGGAAGAACTTTTTAGCTGCATACAGACCTTCAAACCTCTCTTGAGTGGTGACAGCCGCAACATTTTCACGGTCAGCTGTTTCTTCTCTAACTGCGTGTACATCTGACTTAAATTTCACTTTCAGCATTTTCATCTTTTTGGTTTTTTTATTGTCCGATTCTCTATTTTGATGATGCAGTCACATGGGTGTATCACTGGGAAACAGAGGCAGCACTCTACATGCTTTGCTGTCTGTGTGTGAACTGGATAACAGATGCTTAGAGACCATTCCCTGACAGACTCTGAAAGAATCGTCATGAATATCGGAAGCATGCAAACTGAAGACTCTCTCTATATATATGTGTATAGGCAGTATTTTTCACTTCACAGCTTCAGCTCACCATGCCACAAATTTCGTGTCTTATCATGCATAGATGAGTGTGTTGTAAGATGACTATTATTCACTTTTATCTTTGTTGACCAGTTTATCCCATTGCGGCTTATTGTCCTGCAATGCATTCTGTGTTCTGATGAGCAGTTTTGACTCATAACAGCTGGCAGAGATGTACAGGTGGTCATACACAGAAGCAAAAAGAAAGTTTCATTCTGGCTAACATGAAGGTGTTTCAGGGGCATGGGGCGCTGAGAGAAGAAACAGAATGAGTAGCAGACAGAGACTGACGGGAGTTTTCTGAGATTTTTAGCTGTAGCCTATACATCACTGCAGCCTGAGGGAAGCTTGGAGGAAAGAAACTGGACAGAGGCATGTTCTGACTTTGGATGACTTGGACAGAATGGCACAGTGTTAACAATGTATTCATACAAATATTGGGATACTTTCCTTCTCTAGGAACTATGCTTTCATGGTCCCATTTAATGGTGATTCAGTTAGCATTCCCATTTCCAGATACTAAATGGGATACTTTGTAAAAAGATTGAGAATAGCTTTTTGAAGAGTTGTTTTAATAGTCTTTGGAAGTTTAACAAAGATCAATATCTTCCTTGAGATAGTGAGACCCAGTAGTAGCGTAAGACGTACAATGGAAATAGGCTTTTACTTGGGCTATGCTTGCTGTGCTTAGGTTTAATTCATAGTACTGCCAATTATTAACTGTGTTCTTAACTCATCATTCATTGATTCATTTATTTATTTTCTTACAACCAGTATTTACCAAGTGCCTATTATATGTGCCAAACACCAAACCAGACTTTATGCAATCAGGGTCAAATCACTTCACCTTTTTAAGTTGCTCTCTTGTGAGATGCTGGGACTTCTAAAATCAGTTCAAAAGTCAGTTCTATAGTTCAACACCATCTGTTTTTCTCCTGTTTTTGTCTGAAAGCCAGGACTGTCTGTAACATAATTATATGGAAATCATAAAAATATAATTTTCAGTGATAAAGTTCACAACTGAAGAGAAAACAAAGTGTTTTCCAATTTACCTTCAGCTGATGCCATTACACCACCAAGTACAAGAACAATGTGTACACTAATTTACCTTTACTTAGGATGCCAATTAGAGGGTAGACTCCTTATGGAAAAAGCCCTCTGGTCGCCTCCGCTCCCTCCGGATGGGGCTATCACTAATGATTTTGTATGGCTTTGTGTTTGTGCATGCTTGGGAAAGAGTCCACACTCTGTGCCCCATTATTCATCTCAGTGTTTACTGTCAAGATGGCTTTTCCAATCTTCCATTGTTTCCCCTAAATTGAATCTCTCATGTAGAGTTCAGAGCTCCTCTGTCTGCTAGGAAATAGCTATATAATAAAACCGCCATAATAGTGCTATAATTCACCCAGTTATTCATTCCTTCCCTCAACAATAGGACCTAAAATTCATCAGTCTGTGTGGGTTTCAATTAAATTCAGAGGACAGTTATTGAGTGACTACTGCATGCAAGTTGCTAGGTTGAGACTATTCAGTTGGATAAGAAACTGTCCCCTCTCAAGGAGCTTGCAATCTAGATAGAGACAGATGTATAAATGTACAATTGAAAATGTTCGGTGTAATTTCTAATAGACTGTCCTTGAGGCTGTGGAAGTGGACAGGAGAATTTAGTTCCATCTCCAAGGCTGGGGTATAAGTCAGGGAAGTTGTTTCGGTGGAGATTATGCCTAAAGTGGGTGTATAAGGAATAAATAAGCAGAACAGGACAGTTAAGTAACATTGTGGATGGAGAAAGGTGCCTTACAGCCAGCGATTTTGTTTTGTGTTTTTTTTTGCTTTTTTGTAAGATTGTTTTTCTCATCTTTAGCATCCTCTCCGTATTCCTGTCTTGGTTTTCAGCTCTCTCTATTGTGTCTTAAGGTTCTAATCACAGTAATGGGATGGCTCTCTATCCCCCCCACCCCCCTGCCCATGTCACCCCACTGTCTGAGCAACACATCTTGACTCCTGAAAAAGATAGCATCTGGCTCCCATCAAAAGTCCTGCTTACAGCTCTGATGTAGGTCCCGAGGCTTTTCCATGTTCTTTGAAACTAGTATTGATTGTTTCAGTCCTAAACACAATGCTCAAAGGGTCATGCTGGTTGCTTTAGGTGAAGAACAAAAAGTAAAACCAAGCTAAAGGAAATGAAGAGGTAAATGGGGGGGGGGGGGGGGGGGGAAGCCAGCAGTCTTCAGGTGCCTGCTATCAGACATCATTAAATCAAGAAGCTTTCTTTGCTGGTAAGGTCAGTGAGGGAGGCGACAGAGGATGGGCATGCTAGGAGACAATATGTTGCTCTGCATGAGAGCAAGTTGTGGTACTTAGTATAAATCACATTGTTTGCGTATAGTCTTCCTTATTTGTCTTTCATCTCTGGCAGATGGGAAGTGGCTGGGAGCATGCAAGGGTATAGAATGCCCCTGTGTGTGCTGTGCTTACTTGCTAAAGTGATCTACTAGGTGGATTAATCTCTATCCTCCCAATGTAATCAGTGAGGTACCATTTCAAGTGACCATATAGTTTATCTCCAAAGCAGGACACCTTGCAGGGTGAAAGAGGACACTGTAAATAATCGTGCCTGCATAACAGGCGCACAGTGGGACATCCCCAGGCAGACAGGGTCTCTTAGGGAATATATATGATCATCACACCATTGGTTCTTTCTGAAGGGAAATTGCCAAGGAAAAATACAAATAATACACAGAGCATAACCTTAGCAGTAGGCTAAGGCTCCTGGGAATTACTCAGTATATCAGTCCATAAACCTATATGTTTGGGAAAATTTTAAATTTGGGCAATGATTCCCTGAAATTTTTGTTGGGAGACATAGATAGCTGTTCTTTTCATACACACTACACTTCTATGGGAATATCCAAATTATATGCAGTAACTAGAAAGCCTGTGCAGTTACTAGAAATAAGGTCAATTGTGATGACCTTATTCAAGAAAATATTTCAATTTGGACTAAAACAGCTATGCAGAAGGACAACTTTAAATTTGATTATTCAGTACTTAAATTATTTAAATTACTGAAGTACTTAAACTATTACAAATAAAGCACAACTTGGCACACTCCTCTTCTAGATCTTTACGTGGTGGCCCCTTTACATCTGAATTCAATGTACTCTTTTCAGAGAGGCCTTTCCTGATCACCGTAGCTAAAGTGACTCACTGACTCCTGATATTATCCTTCTGTCATTTTCTTAGTGCTTAGGGGTATAGAAAACTGTCCTGTTGGTTTACCAATAAATTCATTCTATGCTTTCCCACTAGGATGTAAGAATATTGAGGATAGTAGCTCCACTTGCCTTGTTTCATGGTATATCCCCAACGTTTCGAAACCTGCAAGAATTTGGTAGATAAGAAATATTTGCTTGTTGGATGAACTGATGGAAAACACACCAGTTGTTGTCTTTATTGAGTATCTTTTGCAAGAGGCATTCCCCTACCTTCATGGTTTTCGTGAAGAAACAGGCATCTTCTTTTTTTTTTTTTTTTTTTTTTTTTATTAAATTTATTGGGGTGACAATTGTTAGTAAAATTACATAGATTTCAGGTGTACAATTCTGTATTACATCATCTGTAAATCCCATTGTGTGTTCACCACCCAGAGTCAGTTCTCCTTCCATCACCATATATTCGATCCCCCTTACCCTCATCTCCCACCCCCCACCCACCGCCCCAAACAGGCATCTTCTTAGCAGCACCAGTTTTTGTCCCCACCGTTTCACGGCTAGACTGATGGCTACGAACCCTCAAATAGCCTTTGCATATGTACTCAACGGCATCTTGTGATAAGATTTTCATTCAGCCTCACTTGCACTGCGCTTGGCCTTTATATCCTTTATTTATTCTTAGCCTTCCCCTGAATTAACCTCAGCCTGCGAGCATGCCATGTTGATGTTAGTCTGACCATGTGAGGAAATGTTTTTTTCCATTGTCCCTTGTTCATCTCTTGCTGATGATTTGTTGACTACAAAGATCCAGCACTCCAATGCACTGTGTGAGTGATACTTTGTCATTCAGAATTTTTCTTACTGCCAAATGAATATTTCACATGCTCGTGTAACAACTTTCTTTAAAAAACATGTTTTTGCATTTTGGTTTTCATTATTAACGTATCTTTTTTTTTTTTTTTTTTTTTTTTTTAACGATCTTACCCACTGTTTGTGTACTGCGTGGACATCATAGCATTCAAAATGCTCATTAAAGTACCTAAAACAAAAAATGAAGCACAGCCTATACCTGCATTGTCCACCGTAGATGCCACTAGCTATACACCACACACGGCTATTGAGCACTTGAAATGTGGTTACTGTGATGGAGGAGCTAAATTTTTTAATTCAATTTAATTTTAACTAATTTAAATTTAACTTTAAAAAATAATGTTCAATTTACATTCCCACCAACAGTGTATGAGGGCTCCTTTAGCCATTCTAAGAGGTGTGAGGTGGTATCTCATTGTGGTTTGGATTTGCATTTCCCTGATGATTAGTGATGTTGAGTATCTTTTCATGTATCTATTGACCATTTACATGTCTTCCTGGGAGAAGTGTCTGTTCACATCTTCTGCCCATTATTTAATTGGATTGTTTGTTATTTTGTTGTTGAGTTGTATGAGTTCTTTATATATTTTGGATATTAGCCCCTTATCAGACAGAAAGGAAGGTGAAAGGGAAGTAGAAAAGAGTAAAGGGAGTCAAATATATGGTAACGGAATGAGAGTTGACTTTGGGTGGTGAACACAATGCAATATACTGATGATATAAATTGTATACTTGAAACCTATATAATTTTATTAACTGATGTCACCTCAATAAATTTAATTTTTAAAAAGTAATGTTCAATTTAGTCAGTATAAAACACTTAAATGTATAGAATAACTTGAATATGTGAATCTACTTTTTCAATTGTAAATCTTATGAAATTTCTATACAGGTCACATATTGCTAATAAAAAAATTGAATTGAGATGTGCTGTAAGTATAAAATGCACACCATATTTTGAAGACAATGTAGAAAATAGAATGTATAATATCTCATAAATAATTTTAAATTTTTTATTACATTTTGAAATTGTTGTATTTTGAATATACTGGGTTAAGTAAAATATATTATAAATTTAATTTTTTTTCCAATCCTTTTTTTTTTAATGTGGCTACTAGAAAATTTAAAATTATTTATTTACTTTGCAATATATTCCCATCAGTCAGCACTGGCCTAGACTGTTTGTTGGCTTAGGGCAGATAATTTAAATTGGCATTGGTTTTGTTTGGTCTCCATGATGTTAATAATAGGAAAAACAAAACATGAAACCATCAGACAGAGAAAGACAAACACCATATGATTTCATTTATATGTGGAATCTGAAAATAAATAAATAAATAAATGAACACATAAACTCAGACATACAGAGACAAATTGATGGTTATCAAAGGGGAGGTGGTTTAGGGGAGCTGGTGGAAAAAGGTAAAGGGATTAAGAAGTACAAATTGCTAGTAAACGAAACAGTCACACGGAAGGAAAGTATAGCATAAGAAGTACAGTCAATACTATTGTAGTTACTGTGTGTGGTGTCAGGTGGTACTAGACTTATCAGGATAATCACTTCGTAAGCATACAAATGTCTAATCACTATGTTGTACACCTGAAACTAATATAATACTGTGTGTCAACTGTAGCTAGAAAATAATCCCCCCCAAAAAAAGAAAAAGAAAAAGAAACTATCAGTTGCTAATAGTTGCAAGTTGGGTTCCCCAGGGGCAGACTCTGAGGTGGAGTTTAGTGTGCTACATGATTTTTAGGAGATCCCCGGGCTGACCACCTGCTAAAGAGAGGGGAAGGAAGTAGAATTAATGCAGAGGGACAAGCTGAGCTGTGACGCATGCCCAAAGATATCCTCACCCAACCCCACGAAGAGCTCTGGAGCTAAAATGGCCTCTCCGATTGTCCTGAGTTGGGCCAAGGTGGCCAAGCCTTTGTCCCCCTGCGTCAGTACGTCATTGAATGCAGAGCACCCTGGGACGAGATGATCTTGGATGAGGTGGCTGTCTGTGTCTGAGGCTAACGCTGAAGGGGTGGACAGCTGACGCCTGTTTATAAGGTACCGCTCCCAGCTGCGTGGGCAACAAGTCAGAGAGATTTGGGCAGCACAGCACAGTGTCCACTAGAATAACAATGTTCATTAAAAATTTCACATTAAAAATGATTATTGTCATTTTTTAAAATCAGATGCATTGGCTAACGCCAATTCATAGCTGAAACTAAGTCAATTTTCTTAGGCCGTGGTGTGAATTGTGTGTTTCTCATTGATCCTCTCTCTTCCTCTTAACTCATCTCTAGTTTAGCTTCAGTTTTATTCCTTGCCTGGTGCATCTAGACATTTGTGTCGGTTTGTAAGCCCAGGCCAGGATGACTTAAGTCCAGCCATGACTGGGGACCATAGTTAATGCCCTCTGTTGATGGCAAACAACATTGGTTAGACTTTTGTATTTGGTCTAACTCTTATGGCTCCTTGTTAGTTATCTCCTTGAAGATAGATATATATATATATATATATATATATATATATATATATGGTGTGTGTGTGTGTGTGTGTGTGTGGTCTCCTTGAAGCCTTGTTCAAAGACTGGTTTATATTGGAGGTTTAACAAATCCATTATTTACCGAAAGAATAAATATGTGTGACAATCAATAACGTCCTTATTCTATATCTACACCCTCAATGAACATTTGTGTGCCATCATGATCTTTTACCCTCACCTTTCATCAGTACAGAAACTAAAAATGGAAGCCCCCATTAACCCTCTGTTGGAAACTCAGGCATGAAACTGAAAATTGCATTGCATGTTTTTGACATTAAAATATTTAATGAATTGAGTGTAAGTGCCACTATAGTTTCTTTGAAAGAGACTATAGTCAGCAAGCAGAAAAGGTCAGCTATGTATTTGCTGTAGAGAATAAATATGGGAAAAGTCAGCAAGATGAAGGCTTTTTCCCCTGTAGTCTTCCTGCCTGTTTTCCCAGTTCTTTGGATTGCTATGTAATTTTATAGAATATGATTCCCAATTAGGAAACTTTAAAGAAGACAAAAAATTGGAAGAGACTGTCTTCTAAATATATCCTTAGTTGTTTAGGCAGCAATTTAATTTCAGTTAAAAGGAAGAACAAAGGCTTGCCAATGTTTTGGAATGAGGCTAGCTGGGTACTTCAGTGGGGCTCTTTTTAGAAATGGACCGTCAGGGCAGTTGCAGTGTTACATAATGCCGTCCTCTTCATTGCCACAGAGAACTTACAGCTGCTTTGAGGCTCTACAGAAGCAGCAGTGGCTTGAATGCTGTCTTGCTTGGGCCCAGAAAATTCCAGGCAGTTTATCAAAATACCACCCCCCCCCCGTTTTTAAATTATCCTTTGGAGGGAAATGTAAAGGAATGATATCATATCCATTTTAGAGAGAGTTAAACTGAGTTTCAGTCAGGTTTGTTGACTTGCAGCAAGTTATCCTCTTGTCTTAATGACAACAAAGTCCTGCTTTCTCTCTTTTCCAAACCCATTCTCTCTTCCAGATTCTTTTTGGCTGTTACTATGATATCAAATATTTTATGTGAATATGAGAAATTGGAAATTTCATTTATTTCACTAGCATTTATTGAATCCTGCCTTGCACTGCTGACCAAGGTGAGAAATGGTATACAAATGTTTCCTTCAGAATGCCCAGTGGATATTTTTGCCACTCAGGCTAAAATACCACTAATAGCTTTCATTCTGTGCTACAGATGTGTAGGTAATTGAGGCACTATAGAAAGGAATGTGGGAAGTGCATGATATGGAATGAAACATCTCTTGGGGAAAATGCTTCAGCCCTGAGACAGTTTAGGACAAATGTGCCCTGATCATGGTTACCCAAAGATTTAATTATTTGTATGTGGCAAGATATATATGTAGTCCTGTGAAAACATATACGACCTGGGAAAAGGAGAGCTGACTTTTAGTTTCATCTCCAGTACTTTCTTATTTTGGCAAAGTCACATAACCTCTCCTTCCAGAGTTTCTCTCTCTCTGTATATGTGATGAGAATAATAATTACTTGGATAAATCCTATTGATCCCCTCCAGGGAGATTTGGAAAATAAAATAAAGTCATAGGTATTAAGAAAGATGGTGCTGGATAAATGGAAAGTGGTATTAGTATCCCTGTCCTCTAGGGGCTTGTTAAAACAATTTCCTAGGGTAACTTTCAGGCTGACTTTGACAGCCTTAAATATAGGAGTGACCTAGAGGACTAAGAAGGGTTTTGTGTTGTTGTTGTTTGTTTGTTTGTTTGTTTTTGACAATCCACAGTATTCCGCCCTCACCCTATAAAAAAAAAAAGAGCTCTTTAATGTCAAGAAGACAACTGGTGACTCTAAATTTGAATTATTAAACCAAATAAGTTGTTGTTGAATTCAAGGAGCAAAGATCTAAATAAACATTAGCTATCACTTGCAGATGTACTTCAATTGTACAGGTGGCCTCCATAAGTTACTTAATTCCTATGAGGTGGATATTTTATGGATGAGGAAACAGAGGTTCAAAGAAGTCAGGTTATTTCCCCAGATCACACAGCTCATTGTTGACTTGCTAAGAAACCAGAGCTGTATTCAAAGTTAGAGCTGTTTCTACCGTGCTATGCTGTGCTGCCTCCGTGTAAACTATTCACTACCACTCCTCTTCCTCCTTCACTCTCTTTATCGTGTACAATTTGATTGTGTTTGTCTTTCTTTTCCTCTAAGAATACGTTCACCTACTCCTGTCTAGATTTCAATTTATAGGCACAAAATAGGATAAAAGTCTTCATTTCCAAGCTAGTGAGCTGGGCTTCCAGTGGCATAAATTCCAGGGATTAGTAATATCCCATATAAAATTACTGACGGATGTTATCTGTAGTTATTTCAGTGACCTCTCTGATATATTTTCCACAGTCCTGGACACATGTGTTCCTGCTCTCTGGAGCAAGCTGCATTTACCTTTCCCAGAAACCTTCAACTAAACAGAACCAGGAAGTAGATCAAGGTCTGTCAGCCCACACCTAAAGTGTCCTCTATAGATAAATTGCTACTAAGCTAGAAATAATCTGCAGTGTTTCCTGTTTCCTCTTTAATGACCAACTTTATAAGCACTCAAAATGAATAAGTGATAGGGTTTGTTCTTTTCCCAGACTCCTCAGCTTCCCGTGGTAATTTACAAATAAGAAGGGGAAATCCATTAGAAGCTGAATAGATTAAAAGGTAATAGGATTTGGAGAACCAGACTCAGTGAACCACAAGTAAATTCTTCAGGTTCACAGAGTTGCTGAGTCCAGGCTTGCTCCGTCACAGTGGGTGGGGCCAAGGCAGTATCACACAGCATTTGAGAAGAGCTGATGAAAGGAGAAAATGAGTTCCATAAATACAAACTTTAGCGTCAACAGCATGTTCCCCAGGGATTGCCAGTGCTTCACTTAGCAAGGTGAGAAAAGGAATTCCCCCTATCCCCTCCCCCCAGCTTTATCAAAGTGTAATTGACAAACAAAATTGTAAGATATCAAAGTGTACATTCTCATGATTTGATAAAAGAATTCCTGAGGATATAAAGGCAATGAACACTGTAAAATACAAAACAATTAAAACAGCTGTAGAGTCCTGCTCCCCAAGCAAGACTGTTGTGAAATGCTGGGAATTGGGGTGTAGAAGAGGTCACGGAGATCACCTGAATGAACCCAGGACCACAGAAGAATTCTGGGGCTGGGAAACTTCAGCAGGGCTCTGTCTAAATTGTCACTGCTACTCCTTAATCTGTATTTACCCCTTATGGCCATTTGGGGACTTTGGAACCCCAGGAGTGTGTAAAAAATATTCCCCCAACCAAGTAAGGAAAGTCTGTTTTGTTTTCCGGTCATGAAGTCTGCATGCTGTCTGGTTGGAAAGAAAGGGCTAACCCTGATGTTCTCAGGCATTTGCTACTATCTCAGTAGGTAGAGCTCTTCAATTAGGTCCCATCTTCTCTCCATCTGTTATTTCTGGAGTATTTTGGCCTTCATCTGGAGGAAGGTGACAGGAAAGCATTCTGTTCCTGCAGAAAATTTGCTTGTCATCACAGTAACTGTGTACTGTTGAAACAGCTACTGCCCACATTGCTCTGCCTCTTGAAAGCTAGCATTTTGGTGTGAATCAATTATGAAAAGCGATGCACACACACAGGCAATGCACTCCATCTGAAAACCCGAGACATAACCTAAATGTCTAGAACTGGGGACACTCATACAGCACATTTCAAATAATATTAAAATTCAGCCACTTGTTAAGAGTGAGTAGTAACAGAAATGTAGGTTTATATAAACAGGTTCTAATAAAATAATTCCGTTTTCTAGGGTACTTGACAGTGTTATAGTAGTGCTTTCATATTTATTTACTCCTGTCCTTCTACAAAGACCTTATAAGCTATTACTCATTACTCATTTCTTAGACAAAGAAAGACGAGCTCGTTGGTTTTGCCTAGGGTATCATAGCCTAAGAAATGGCAGACCTATGCAATTCATATTTTAAATTAATTTTTTTCTCTCTCTTTTCCTATTTTGAGATATATTCTTTCTTCTGATACCATGATACAAAACAGGAAAAGGGAGACCTAATATTCCTCAAAAAATTAGGTCAAAAAGGGACTATGAAAGTTTTTCCCTTAAAACTTTACTTTGACATTTTATTGTCATTGGAGAAGGCCAGTCTATCTCCATGGCATGTCTTGCCAGAGAACATCCTCTAGATCATTCTGTAGAAAGCGGTGAGGTAGCATTTCTCAGAAGCAAAATGCTTTGCTAAGCAGATACTTCGAAAAATCTAGAAAATATTAATAAATGATTCTTTTAGTAATATTCTTTTTTTTTTTTTTAAAGATTTTTATTGGGGGAGGGGAACAGGACTTTATTGGGGAACAGTGTGTACTTCCAGGCCTTTTTTCCAAGTCAAGTTGTTGTCCTTTCCATCTTAGTTGTGGAGGGTGCCGTTCAGCTTCAAGTTGTTGTCCTTTCACTCTTAGTTGTTTCAGTCTTAGTTGTGGAGGGCGCAGCTCATCTCTAGGTCCAGTTCCTGTTTCTAGTTGCAGGGGGCACAGCCCACCATCCCTTGCGGGACTCGAACTGGCAACCTTGTGGTTGAGAGGACTGCACTCCAACCAACTGAGCCATCCCGGAGCTCAGCGGAAGCTCAGCTCATGTTCAACCTTAGTTGCAGGGGGCTCTGCCCACCATCCCTTGTGGGACTTGAGGAATCGAACTGGCAACCTTGTGGTTGAGAGCCCACTGGCCCATGTGGGAATCGAACCGGCAGCCTTAGGAGTTAGGAGCATGGAGCTCTAACCGCCTGAGCCACCGGGCTGGCCCCAGTAATATTCTTTTAAATAGAAAATATTCTCTGAATAAAACATGAGAATATGGGGCAGCCAGATGGCTCAGTTGGTTAGAGCGTGAGCTCTGAACAGGGTTGCCGGTTCGATTCCCACATGAGCCGGTGAGCTGTGCCCTCCCAACAACAAGGTTGCTGGTTCAATACCCGCATGGGATGGTGGGCTGTGCCCCCTGCAACTAAAGATTGAAAATGGTGACTAGACTTGGAGCTGATGGGCCCTGGAGAAACACAATGTCCCCCAATATTCCCCAATAAAATTTATTAAAAACAAACAAACAAACAAACAAAAAACCAAAATGAAACAGGAATAAAGCTTGGCTAGATTGCATTATTTTCTAAGTATTGTGACCCCTCTCTTCTGAAAGACACTAGTGTCATTGAAAATAAAATGTTGTGAAGTAGAATGATTTCTGAAGGATTGGGTATGGCGGAAGTGTGAGACTTTGTAGGCTAAATCATAAGACCGTTGCCTAATTGCCATTTATAGGACCAAGACCCAATCAAAGTTGTCAGTTTTCAGAGTGTTGAAGAGGAGGTGAAGGACTGCATATCTTGTTAAAATCACTAGGGTACTTAAGGAGGCAGGAGGTAATGACTGACCTTAGAATTTGTCTGTAACATCAGAAATAGTTTTAGATGTATGAACATGGTCTGAAAAATAAAGCAAAATTGATATTCCAAAACAACAACCCAAACTCTCAAACCACTGCCTGTGTCTTTCCTTTGGAAAACAGTATACAAAAGTTGGCAAGATGAGCAAAGCCACCGAGCTGCCCCCAAAGCAGATGAAATTAGACGAGACTATCAGGGAATGAATTTCCACAGAAGAGAGCAAGGGGTTGTGAGGGATGACATAATGGAAAATTTGAAGGTAAAGCACCTTTCTTCTCCAAGTTTTTTGTAACCCTAAAATTTCAGAACTCTTTCTCACTTTCAATGGGTCAATGGCTTTTCCAATGCTGCCTGAATCATAGCTTTGAATAAGTCATGACAGAATTAAAATGAGAACAATAAAGCACTTTAAGATAATTGTCTAACAACTTTTGGTTATGGATCTAGTGTGAGTGATAGATGTGTGAGCATGGATCTCCATACGTGGGGTCACCTAAGGACTTTCAAAAATAAAAGACATTGTTTCATTGGGCCTTTTAAGGAATAGTGTCTTGTTAAAGAACACTTTAGAATTCCCTTGGTCAGCAAGTACAGGGGTTCATAATGAGTCACCCCAAGATGTGCCTCTGTGGTATGTAGATGATTTTGAGCTAAAACCAACCATGACCCTGCAAGCTCAAGAGAAACTTCTCTCCCCACTGCCTACACCCCAACTACTAGAGCAATTTGAGTCCGGGAACTTGCCTATAATAAGAGATTATCAGAGATAACTTTTCTTGACGTATCTATATGGCAGAGCAAACTACTAATTACTGAACATGTGCTGTCTCTACAATGACCTCCTGACGCTCCAAGGTGCCTTACCCTAGCTCAGAATGTCATACGTACCTCCATTTCCCTTTCTGTCTCTGAACCTCTCAAGTATGTGGGGTCTCTGATATGTGTGTGGGGTTTGGTGCCCACAAAACTAGATTTTTCTCTTGTCAGTCTGTCTCATGCTGATCTGATTATTCAACCAGCCAAAAGAACCAGAGGAGGGAAAGGGGGCTTTTTCACTTTTTCCGTACAAGTGACTAGAGACATGTGTATCCCGGCCTCTTTACATGTATGTATTGTGTCATTTGACATCATTCATGTATTCTGTTGTAAGAAAAGGAAGAGAGTCCTAATAAATGATATTGTCCATATTCCAGACATGGTTTTATAGATTTCACTCGTATCCTTTAGATTTATTTAAAAAAAAAATTATTCTCATGTCATGTCGAATATAAAAGAAAAAAGTTACAGTGTTATGCCTGTACTATAACTTTGCAAATATCAAATTAATGTCTAAAAAAATCTCTAGTTTGCGACCTTTGGGTTATTTAAGTCCCTTGTTAGCTGTATGCATCTTTAACTGTATTTCAGAATGCAGCAAACTTCGCATTATTTTTGAAAGTTCTTAATTGATGATTAAATTTCCAAGAATTTCCAGTAATAGATGCCAAATGTCCTGAGATCTTTTAATAAAATTCAATCAGCCTTCAAAATCAAAACAAACAAACAAACAAAAATCAATAGTACCATGATTTCAAGTCATAGTCTGGATTTAAGTACACTTTTGAAATTAAATTTTGTCAAGATTGTGCCCTCAGACACTTTATTGGAAATGTGCCTTATACCATATTCATGTATATACATACACAATAGAAGCACAGGAAATGATGTGAAAAAACTACTTTGTTTATATTTGGAAGCTATATTTGTTGTTGTCTTTTAAAAGACAGCAAAATAGTTTGTTATTCAAGCGAAATCCATTTGTTCCATTATCTGTTAGTTTCTGTCTCTTCACACTACTTGGATTGGAGACAGGGAAAACAGGCCATGGAAATGCCATGGGAAAATAATTCTTGTTCAGTCTCCATCTAACAGAATTGATAAATTAATAATAGATGCTTGGGTTGGACATATGGTTCTTTTTTTATTTCTCCAAATGCCCGATATAATATTTTTATTGAATTTATTGGGGTGACATTGGTTAATAAAATGATGTAGTTTTCAAGTATACAATTCTATAATACATCATCTATATATTGCATTGTGTATTCACCACCCAAAGTCAATTCTCTTTCCATCACCATATATTTGACCCCCTTTACCATCTTATCTTAGGAGTTTTTGTTTGTTTGTCTTATTCACGTGTCACTTTCAGTTTTATTTCCCACATACAAGTGAAATCATATGTTTCTCAACTTTTTCTGTCCGACTTATTATGGCTAGCACGATAATCTCAAGATCCATCCATGTTGTTGCAAATGGCAGTATTTCATCTTTTCTTATGGCCGAGTAATATTCCATTGTATATATGTACCACATCTTCTTTACCAATCATCTATCGAAGGACACTTCGGTTGTTTCCACATCTTGGCCACCATGAATAATGCTGCAGTAAACATAGGGGTACATATATCTTTACAGATAAATGTTTTCAGATTGTTGGGGTAGATATCCAGAAGAGGGATTGCCTTCATATGCTGCTGGTGGGGATGTAAATTGGTGCAGCCACTACACAGTATGGAGGTTCCTCAAAAAATTAAGAATAGAATTACCGTAGGGCATATGGTTCTTATGTAAACTGGAAAACCTTGATTTGAACTAGTTTGAGTTTTAATACACTGTCCTTACATATATATGTTTGAGAGACAGGTATCTGGGATTTGAGAGATTTGGAAAACATGAGCTTTCCCTTGCCTTTTGTTAGTTAGCAAGTGAAGACGTATGTTGTTTGCCTCTGTACCCAGCAAGAATGTCCTCTAATGAGGTGAGAATCATTATAGCCACTAGAGACATTCTTTATGTTGGGTCTCTCCTGTTAACTCCTGAGGATAAGTGGATGATACTTTTCTTTAGTCATAAGGATGCCGTGTTATTATCACATCTCTGTGTGTGTGTGTGTGTGTGTGTGTGTGTGTGTGTGTGTGTGTCTGTGTATTTTTTGGTGTGTGTGTGTATGAAATTAAATGATCTTTAGTACTGGTTGTCAAAAGAACAATGTGAGCATGAGTTACCTAAATAAAGAAAATTGCCACGAAAGAAGGAGCCACATCTACAAAAGATGTACAGACATACAAGAAGAGTTGATAGTTGACTCGCTCCTTTAATTCTATCTTGGACAGCTAGTTTTAGTAAATAAAACCATGTTGTTATTACTACCATTTCTAGTGGGTCTTAACTTGCCCTCAGTGTTTAGCATTTCAGCAGATGTATTCTTGTATGTCCTGAATGAAAATGCAAACCCACAATCACATAAACACGAACACACATGCAAAGATTTATATATTTCATATAATATATATGTATACATATAAACATATATATGTATATATATTTATGCACATAATTAAAAATAGAAACACATTATGCTAGGGAAACACTGATGGTAGAAGAAAACTAGCAAATTATGTAAGATGTAGCAAACTTACTTTTTACCCAATGTAGCAGGCCTGTTTTTCAACTTTATTGATGTATTTCATATAGGACAGTGTTTTCTCAATGTGGTGGGCTGAATCATAAGTGATATGGCAGCAGAGCTCATCCCAGTGGTGGAATCCTACAACCACTGGGGTACCTAAGAAGAGTCAAGCTCTCTATATTGATTTGGAAGTAGATATCCCTACTTTTCCCAAGAGCCTTTGCTTTTCCATCTTTTTCTTCTATCAGTAATTGTCCCCTTCTTGTTGTTGCCTACCTTCCTCTATGTCACTAATAAATGAGATTACTTATGGAATGCACTTAGCACTGTGTCTGGTTTCTTGTGAGCACTCAATAAATGTGAGCTGCTATAGTTATTACACTTTGATCCTTTCCACATCCCCTTGATGTTTTTAGGCAAATAATTTAACCCCCTTTTTATTAAAAGAAAACTGAGACTAATGGAGGTTTGGAGGTGACCTGACTTGTCTTACGTCTCAGGATTAGTGAACAGTGTTAGAGGTTCTTGAACTAAGAACTACAAGCTTGTAGGCCAGTGCTTGTTTGACCATACCAAAATTGTAAAATAGTGAAGGTTTTTGTTTTCTTCTTCAAAATACTACCAATAAAATAGAGGTGCCAGTTCTCTCTTTACTTCTCCCTGATTTTAAACCTGTACCTTATCTTAAAAGCCATATATTTATTTAATAACTTTAAGTGCATTTTACCTGAAATGATAACCAAAGTGTAGTTCTAAATAACCACTATTGGTGACCTCACACTGCTGTATATATTCAGTGTATTCCATTTAGTGCAATCTTATTAAAGTTTTATAAACACATCAATCTCCTTTGACTTAATTTTCAGCCAACATCAACATCTACTGAGAATATTGGAAATTAAAATATCCATCACAATGTATGATAAAGTACATATAAAGTACTATGTGAACACATATGAAGAAGCAAAGAAATTCTTCCTGGGAGTTCAAGAAATGCCCCTGAGAGGGATGCCATTTGAATTAGGCATTACATGATGGATAGACATTTGTCCGCGGAGAAGGGTAGGCAGAAAAGATAAGTAGGGTGACACCCCCTTTAGAATGAGGGTGCCATTTGAACAAAGGGATTAAGGAACAAGAAACAATGATCCACTTGGTTGGTGGCCACAGTGGTCATTGTCCAGCTGTGAAGTGCCTTGTATGCATTATTAAGGGGTAGAAGATGATTTGGTAGCATCTGGGCTTCAGTAGATGTTTTTAGGAAGAACTGTGCCATGACCAGATTTGTGATTTAGAAAGTTAACATTGGCAGCAGTGTGATAGGAAAAGGCCCAGGATTGAGACTGCAGTCAAACCATAGCACAATTTCAGGAGAGAAATGATGAGGACCGAGAATAAGGCAGTGGCCATGGGAGTGAGGAAGAGGGAACAAATGACAGAAAGATGTTTGTGTAAATATACTCCACAGGGTTTAGCACATGATGAAATACACAGAATAGGTGAAGGAGAGGAGGGACCAAAGTAACTTAGATAGATGCATAAATAACGGCAGCCACACCTAAACTAGAGAAGTGCATTAGGTTCCTATTATTCAATAAAGATTACATTGAATTATAAGAGTACCATCTATTCATTTACCATCTTTGTTACTTTATTATTGTACAGCTTGAATTTTCATATAAAAGTAGTTATACTCATCCTTTACACTATATTTTAGTAGTTTCTTTATCTTACTAGATTGTAAGATCCTTGAGGGTCAAGATTGTGTCATTCAGCTTTTCAATAACCAGCACATCCAGCACCTTCATTCCCTTACACAGAATAGAACTCATATTTGATGCATTGGATTGAATTGAAATGTACTCACGGCAATTGGAAAACTGCTGGGAGGATTTTCTTGTCTTTGTTCCAGTTCTTCGGTTTATCTTAGCCTTTTCATTTTGGCTCCTATGAGCTTTATCCAGTGCGGCAAACACTTCTAGTTGACAAGAAAGAAAAAGTGAGTGAATGAAAAGGAGGAGGGGCTATGACCGTGTCGAGATTGAACTCCGCAGGTTTGCCTCTCATCATTTTCACCTTTGATGGGGAACTCTCCCGGTTCTCATTCACCAAGCTGAGGTTCTGACATGGCACCTTCTGAAACTAAGCTGGAAGGGAAATTGATTGAAAAGAAAACACCATTATGGGAAAACAATTCATTCTCTTCCCCTTGATAGGAGGTAGACTTTTGTCTATATTGTAGAAGAAATATTAGCTGGCTGATTGCTTTAAGATCTAGAAGCACAGTGGAGTCATGATTGGCTTTCCTCACTTTTGACAGAGAGATTTTCTTCAATTCTGGAGACATTGATACAAAGGTTTTTATTACCTTTCAGAGTACTATTTTTTTTCTCCCTCTGTGATTATTTATATTAATTCGATATAGGTCTAGGAAAGCTCATGCAGAACTTTTTGTATGCAGTCCTGTGTCTCTAGTGAAATGTGTATTTCTCCAGAGAGGAAGCAGTTATTTTTCATTTTCCTAAGTTCTTAACTATCACAGTTGTTTGGTGTTTTCTGTGTTGAAAGAAAAGAATTCGTGAAGGTTGAGTGAAGGCACAAACGTGGAATAATGGCTGCCTGATGCTTCTGATGATAGAAAATGTTTTCTCATTTAGGAGGAGCCCCCAAAATGCCTCCATTGTAAGACACCCATCCTTTCAGTTGACAAAAGTTGGATTCATTGCTTTCTTGCGGAAATTGCAAACGAGTATCTCCTGGGGCAAAATCTAACCCTGAAATGATGTTTGGCCAATATTTAAATGATACTAGTTTGGGCATGCCTTTTCCATTTCAGCAAGGGCCCCATCATCCCTATTATATAATGCCTTGCCTAATTCACAATATGTCAACTTCTTAGCTCCCAGAAGAGTTTAGTCTGACTGTTTTGCTAAACATTTTTAGTGCGAAGAAGTGCTTTAATGGAAGGTAGGTTTCTATCTAGCAATGAAGTCAGACATGTGGCTCCTTAGAATGGAGGGAACAAGTGGCAACAGCACTTGTTTAAATTAAGGCACTCCTGCAGTGTCTCCCCAAGTTACCTCAGAAGTTTCAGAAGCCTTACAAAAAAATAAGATGTCTGTGAATATGTTCTCCATCTCCCATACCACCCTGAACCATCACCCTTGCCATCCAGGTAGCTCTTGAACTACAAGATGACTTTTGGTGAGTAGGTAATTGACTGAGTACTGGCCAGTAAAAACACTGTTAAGGTACAAAGCAAGTAATACTTTCTTTCTGAAATGGTCTCCTTTTGAGCTAGTCTTGGAAGCATAGCATTTTCTTGACCCCTTTAGTTCTAGTGACTTCACTTTTCTCCTAAGTTAGGAGTATAGTATCTCCATGGTTGTTTGGTTTCGTTTGTCTTCCCTCCCTCTTTCTCTCCATTCTTTCTTCTTTCTTTCTTTCTTTCTTTCCTTTTTCCCTCCCTCCCTCCCTCTTTCCCTTCCTTCCTTCCTTCCTTCCTTCCTTCCTTCCTCCCTTCCTCTCTTCCTCCCTTCCTCCCTTCCTCCTTCCCTCCCTCTCTCCCTCCCTTCCTCTTCTCTCTCTGTCTCCCTCCCTCTCAACCTCCCTCCCTCTCCCCTCTCTCCTTTTCTTTTGAAAAATCTTATCAAGAGTTAATGGGCTTATGATCTAAAATTTAGGTTATTAGAAATTTCTGTCATATAGCCTGGAGAATTGATATTTGAATTCTCCTTGGCTTGAGTCAATCCTTTATCCTTTTTAGGTAAATGTATCAAGTCTCATGCAATTTCCTGTGTGGGAGACTCTTTTTAGATGAATCATTTAAAGTGAAAGCTCTGTCTGCTCATTAAGAGGCATGCTTTTAGAGTTCTCTTGAGTGTTTTGTGCGCACTTAGTACGGTCATTGAGATACATAAGGCAACCAAGTACCTTAATCTATATGAAGTCTTGATTCATATGTGGTTATTTGGGTAAAGGGTATAACTGCAGTTTTGTATCTTTGGATCTCTTTGTAAAATTTCCCTTGGGCCATTTAAAAATAAGCTCTCTTTGTTCCTTTTTATCTTGAAATTTTATTGGAATGACCTCAGGCCTAACTTCTGCATCAGAGACCAAAATCCATACCTTATTTAGTCTGCTATCCTTAGTCCATTGTTGATACTCAGAATAGATGAAATAGTAACAGAACTGTTTTTTACAGTCAAAGTGACAGAATGTTATGAATTCTGTGATTCCAACACAGCCCTGTGAAGTTTTCAATGGGCCATTTTAGGGCCTACAGGGACACATTTACATGCTCAATTGTTTTTATAACCAGCCTCAAATGATTCTAGAAAAAGCTGGACAGGTCTTCCTCACAAGGAAAATCTAGTATTTCACCCTTGCAATTGTTCTATGGTACTTGTTAAATCTGCTCGTGATTTTCTTCTCTTGTAAAGGGCAACTCTCAGTTAATTCCTTGGCATTCTTTGCAATAAGAAGAACTTAAAAAGAAACTCTTTGGTATTAGACAGCATTACCTTTGCACTTGCATACCGTTGCATTGTAATTGAGCATTAATGTGTGTCATTCTGTTTTGTGGTCCTCAACTTTCTCTTGAAATCGTGGCAGGAGGGTGAGGGGCAACCAGCCAAAATTTATTTATTCTTACATGGTACTAGTTATTTCAATATGTTACAGGTAAGGATATTGAGGCTCAGAACAGTTACTTAACTGGCACAAATTCATACAACTAATAAATGATAGCGGCACAATTCCAGGCCAGGTCTTCACGATTCTAAAACCTGTGTTCTTTCCACAACAGACAGCCTCATTTGTCTCACATAAACCTTGCAGCTCTCAGGTGGGATAGGACTCACCAGGTACAACTAATGTGTTTTCCTCACAGGTACAAGTGTCACCTTTCTAGAATGCGTTACCTATTCAGAGCTGAGTAGCAACTCTTTGTGAAACATTCTTATTTTACAGTGGAGTTCTTTTGGATTGAAGAGAGTTAGGAATTTATCAGGTCATTTCTGGGAACGATTCCCTGCCTTTGTGACTGTATGTGAATTCAGTCAAATACTCAGTTTCTAGTACATATGTGGCATTAAACTAGGTGCTGTTTGCAATACAAAATAACAACTGCATTCATCATTTATGAAGTCTTTATTGTGATAACTGTTTTACATGCATCATTTCATGTAGTCTTTGTAGCCTTGTAAGGTAGGGGCTGATTATCCCAATTTTTGCTGATGAAGAAACTGGGACTCAGAGAACTCAAGTAACTCACATATTGGCTCACAGTTAATAAGTGGTAGATTCAAGATTTGAATCCAGGCAGTTGAACTCCAAAGCTTGGTCTTAACCACTGTGGAAAATTACACAATTACAAAGCATGGACCTGATCTGCAACGCTATTAGTCTAGATGGCCACACAATACCAACACAGGAGGAAAGATTGACATAGTTCTTAAAGAATGATCTGGACTTTGATGGCGTAAGGGGAAAGGAGAGGGTGTTCTTGTCATGGGGAATGACATGACAAATTCAGAGACATGGGAATAGTATGGACATTTAGTTTTATTATAGTTTTGTTCCACATAGAGTTATAACGTCTGATACGATAATGCAAGGAGGGAAGGACTTCATTTTCCTTATGTGTGGAGTTGGCAGGAATAGACTTCAGGGAAAGTGACAACCATGGGGTGTGGAACGTATTGGAGGGCAGGCCATGAAGAACCTGGAGAAGAGAGTGTGCATTGCAAACCCTGAGTAGGTAGCTAGATAAACTGAGGCTGCAGCATAATCTTAGAAGGAGAGAGAAATTCAGAACAGCAAAGGGGGGCCATTTCCTCAGGCAAAGCCTCAGGAAAGAAAGGTCTGTCTGAACCCAGGGAATTCAGCTGGACTCCAGAAAAGAGCAGGAGGACATTTGCAGCAGAAGGAAGAGAGGGGCTCCCAGCCCTTAGGGGCTCTGGGAGAGGCTTCCTCCCAACACAGTTCACTCACACTGCTATTAGATGAACACCAGTGAGCGCCAGCAACTGCCAAGACTGAGGGGAGCAGAGAAAGCTGAGCAATTAACCTTTGGTGGTGGGTGTGAAACTCTAATTAAGAGCAGACTTTCTTCCATTATGTGGGAGGGGGAACTGCTGAAAAATGCATGAAGGGGATGAGGGAACAAAAGCTACAAAAGGACCAACGAGTTAGCAAGCCAGATTTAAATATGTCCAAACAGGTGTAAGAGGGTGGGAGCAGCCAACAGGAGCACCGACTAATTTTCTTGTTTGCCAATCACAGTTTCTTCTCCCTTCCCAGTAATGCCGCACTGACTGCTCCACTCAGAAGCTGGCAGCTCTAGGGGGAGTTGTCATTAAATGCTCATGCTCTTCTCTGTTGTAATTCCCTTCTTGTTTGCTGAGTATCCTTGGTAATTTCTATGTAAATTTGCTCAAAGTAGCAATTTAGCAGCTTTTCTGTTGACAGTTGTGGAACATTTTAATAGTCAAGTGACTATATTCTATCACTTGGAAGAGGTGGAAGGGGTATCATGAGGGCCGCAGAGACTGCCAGTGGGAGGTGAGAGATCTGGGGAAAGCCTCCTTTCCACGGTGTCCTATTTAATTTTGCCGAATTTTTGACAGTAGGAAACAAGCTTCTATACCTTATGAAGCTGGTTTCTTGTGAAGACTTACTGTTCTGAATCTTCCCTCTTTCGTCACTTAGTTAATGAATGCCTTGCAAACAAGACTCCTCCAAAGTTGCCCAGATGTGTTCAGAAGCAGAGAAAGATATTGTTTTGTGTCAGCTGTTTCTCATTGTTCATCCTCAGGAGATAGGCAGCAGCGGCATCCTTTTTGATGTGATGGGTTCATGGAGAAAGTCACCTTTGCTATCCAGATGTCACCTTTGCTTTATTTATTATAAGAATTGAACTCCTTTTGAGGTCACGTAAATCATTTCCCAAAGAGACAACTCCCTAAGCAGTTTCTTCCCCATGCTTAGCTCCTTCCTACTGCTGCTCTGTTGAAAAGGGAAAAGGCAGGAGATGGGGGTGGGGGGGTGGGGGGACGTATGTCACTTAAAAAACAAACAAACAAACAACTTGGAATTCATGGACCTTCTACTTTCTCCTCTCTAGAACTGACATTCTCCCACACCCATTTATGTCAGGACTGTATGTATTATATATAGGACCGACTTATTTTGGTTACTGTTCAAGTGCTGATGGTGCAACAAAAATAACATAGGGCCTCTACTTTTATGAAACTTACATTTTAGGAAGAAAGAAACAGGCATTAAGCAAGTCAACAGATAAGTAAAATGGTGTAATGTGTTAGAGAATGATTTGATGGGAACAGGGGTTACTGAAAATGCAGAGGGATGGGTCATCCAGGCCCACTCTGGAGATGCCAGCTAAGCAGAGATCTGAGTGCCTGGCAGGAGGAGCCAGCCACTCACAGATCTAGGGGGGAGTATTGCTGGCAGAAAGGACTGCAGAGCAAAGCCTCTGAGGGGAGAAAGAGCTTAGCTTGTTGCTGAATCAGGTGCAGAGCCAGACTGCTGTTTGCACTCTAAGGTTTCATCACACTGCGGGGGGCTGGGGGGTTGCATTTCTAGCTCTATTTCTTCTCAGTGGCCTATTAGGACATATTATGAAATTCAGACCAGCTTGCTCAAAGTAGTTCCTAGGCCCTTCTCTGTTGACCCCTAAAGAACATGGCTTGTCTTCACCACCTTTCCTTGTTGGGCACAGCCAGCCTGCGAATTAAAGACAGAATTATTTCTCTCATGTCCCTTGGATCCTGGGGAAAGCAGGGCCTGCCTAGGCCTTTGCTCTGTCCTTAGACGTGGAGTAAAATAAGTTTTCTTATAGTCAACCAGACACCAACTCAATAAACATCTTCTGACCCTCTCCATACGGAATCACTGGACTGGCTCCCTAATTTCTTAGCATCTGGTTTCCTTTCTTCTCTCCATGAGTCCTCCCTTTAAAGTTTTGTTCTCTGTGCAGGTCTTTTCCTATTTTCCTTTATCTAAAACCAAACTTAGTTTCTTTATTTCTGCCCCTAAAAACCACCATTTCCAAATAGGAAATGCAGAAGTGACTACCTTAAAAGTAATACATGAGAATCTTAAAATCCTTCTTTTTCAGCCCCTGCATCCAGCTCAGTATTTTCCCTGCCTTTCCTGCATTAGCAGATGTAAACCTCACATGTATGTTTTAGTATTATAACATACTACAATTTTACTGCAAGCATTTCTGTAAATACCACTTACTGTGATTCTCAGAAAAATTAGGGGAGATCAGCAGTACAAGAGTTGGCAGGAAACTTTCTAAGGGAGCAAGCTAAAGCTCAGAGGGGTTAGGGAACTTTCATAGTCCTAAGTTCAAGTCTAATATGCACCCACCTGTCATCTGCTATCACCATCCCATAGCTGTTTGTTGGTGCCAACATCTTGGCTAAGTACAATGGCTAACAAAAAAGGAAGAAAAGGTTGCTCTGAGAAAGAATCAGTTTTCTGAGGATCCTGATTTATTTTGGGTAAGAGAATGGATTGGGACATAGGTGATCATTTGTTTCTAGAACACTTCTTCCAGAAGAAATCAACTGTCCTAAAATGATGCGTCATTTTCCTCTTTTTTCTTTTTTGTTTGCTTTTTAGCAAAATTGTTCTTATGTAAGACACAGACAAGCAGGCCTACTGTGGACCACTCTAAATCTTGCTCTCACACATGGTTGAAATAACTGTGGAGTATCTATATAAAAAACCACGGGTCCTGGTGTGTTCGTTGAGACTCCTAATGAAAACTTAATTTTCTTCCTAGACCCTATTGCCTTGTAATGGAGATCAGTTCAGATATTAATTAAAAAGTCAGGTCCAAATCTTGAAATGGAATGAAGAATGAAAATTATGTATTTTTCTCTCTGGTGCTTGCCATAGCTTTCTCCACCCCCGCTCTTCTTCCCCCACCACCTCTGTCTGCAGTGTAAAAGTGTGGTTTGTTTGGGAGGGGTGCAGGCAGAGAAGGCTGGCAGAAACACACAGCACTTCTCTTAAGCCCCTTTTCTTACTGGATGAGTGAGGGTGAGAGAACATGTGACTATCACCCCCACCTAATTCCTGGACGTGTTGCCAATCAAACAGAGTGACATGCTCAGAGAGGCCAGAGCTCCTTGCATTCTCACCAAAGCCTTAGCTTTTGTCCAGTTCGCCACCTTCTATGAAGGGTTGCCATCTGAACTGGCTACTGAGAAAACGCAGCCACCCCCCAGGAGAGCCACCAGATCAGCTGAAAATAAAGACTGCCGTTTCCCTGCAGGTGTCATTAACCCAATTAGAGGGAAAAAAATTTAAAGGAAATTACAGCCTTGTTAAATACAAGCAGGATAAACTTCAGTAAGGCAAACAAATCACTTACACAATCTAAAACTTTACTCAAAAATCAAAGTAACTTGAAACGACCAGTCGCTTAAATGAAAGCAGAAGCCACATACATTGCAGCCACTACGTGAGCCAGTAAATCAACAGATTTCCAGGAGTCCAGTGTAGCAACAAAGGGAATGAGTGATGCTTCATATAAATAGAAAATGAAATGGAGCTACTTTTGAGGGGTTGCCTGTCTCCATGAAAAGGGAAAATATTATTCTGAAAGTCTGTGGGTTTCAAAATATAGTCAATGATCTGAAATAATTTTAAGTCTTTAATGTTAATCAACAGGAGATATGTACTTATTAAAATATTTTACCAAATAGAGGTGAACTGGGACCTGATTGATTGATGTCAGTACTTGCTTTATCTTCAATTGAAGGTGTCCTTTTAAGCCCCTTTCACTCTACAAGTGACGCCATTTTGTCTCTGGTGGGTGAGGTACATGTCCATGTTAGGACTTGTAAACTCTCAGACCTCTCATAAACTCATAGGCCCTACTGTGTACCTATATAAGTTCATGCCCTGTCACGATTCACAGTTTCCTGGAAGGAACATTCTTGGGAGTAAGTGCCAGGACGAGATGAGTCTACAGCACCAGTTCCATGATCCACACTGGCCTTGGACCTGATGGTGTTCTGGAAGCCAGATGTCTTGCTTAAGGATCTAGATAAAAGAAAGCCTAACCAATGGCCTGCTGAAATTAGGAGCTCAAATGGGCAGAGCCTCCTGGAAGCCAACCTGTGCTAGGTGGATCTCTCTCCTACCACATTTGTCAGGTCCTTCAGTGTAGATCCAGCCACCACAAACGTGTCACCAGCCTCTTTGTTGCTGGGAAAACTGGCCCAGAGCACACAGACTCAACCTCAGTCCTTCCACACTGTTGTCACTGAATTTATGCCACATCACTTTTCTAATATGTAAATTTGAATGCCAGTATACTTTATTGTCTTTTCAAAAATATTGCTTTGTTTTTATACTATAAAAGTAACATGTTCTCATATTTTTTTGAAAAAAATAGGAAATAAAGGAAAGTATTAAAAAAGAGGTAATTACTCCCATCCTTCCCAAATGACTGTGCTAATAATTAGACATATCTCATCATCATTTTTAAATTTTTCTCTAGTCACTTCTATTTTTCCATAATTTGTATTTGGGTCTATTTTCAACTGTGAGCCACTTGCTATTTTGAAGGGATTTTCTCTGACACTGCTCCCTCTTCTTTCCTTCTTTCATTCTGTAGTCATTTGTTGTACTAAGCACTGAGAGGAGAGATACAGAATGTTTCTGAACTTTATTTGTAGTCAACTAGTTGGAGACCAGTAACAACTATGTTGGATCTCATTCTGTTGTTATTTGTACTATTAAAATCTCTTCTCTCAATCTCACACTCTTGTATTTGATAACCAAATGGAAACACTGGACTTTATCAAAGTGTGTTTGTTTTGAACTAGCTTGGAGTTCCTGGCAATCGGTGATAGCATGTACTATCCCATCCCATACACACACACTCAAATACAGACACACATACAACCTGACGTGTATATAGGGAAGACACAATTGAGTGGGAAGTTTCACATAGAAAGTACAGCGCCTACATCATAAGTGCGGGAGGTAGAAGACCCTGAAACGACACATGTGGGCTTACATTTTACTCTTGACCACTCCTAGGTAATATTCCATTGCCCTATGTCACACCAGACCCAAAAACCTAGGGTTCACAAAGCAATGAGATTGAGGAAGCCAACCGATTGCTACTGTGATATGAAACCTTTCCTGATCTGGAAGGATTAGAGGGGAGGTGGAGAACGAGCTCCTAGTGCATAGTTTTGATGTGCCAGAAAAATCCATCTTCTTACAAATTGGTTAGTTCCCTGACATGTGGCCTAATAACTAGCTTGCCACACCCCAACCTTAATGTGTTTATCTAAGACTATTGAAATACAACCATTTTCAAAACATTTCTCCATCTTCTTAAAGTAATTTCTGAAATACAAGCTTGATTTTCTTTTGTTGAAAAAAATAAAAGGAAACTGACAGATTTAGAAATATGTATATACGTCTAAGGAAGAGAGGCGACTTTCAAGCAGAAGGCTTAAAAGATGATGGTGATACTGATGATAATGAGAGAGAGAGAGAGAGAGAGAGAGAGAGAGAGAGAGAGAGAGAGAGAGAGAGAGAGAGAGAGAGAGAGAGAAATCCCAGGCAGCCAGAACAGAAAATTCCTAACCTTGCATTTGCCCTATCCATTGAGCTGTTGTGTGAATGCTTACTAATATGTCAATGAGATCCCTGTCTTGGGAACTTGCAAATGAAGTACCTCAATCACTTTTACTGAAATGTTTTTATGAGGAGAATCTAAACCCAAGTTAACTCACCACCGAGTCTTTGGTTGTGAGGGTATCTCAGAGGAGCATGCAGCTGAAGGTCTCTAACATTTTCCTTGTTAGACCTCTTCTTCACTAGTCTTTCTTAAGGAAATCGTAATAAACTATTCATTCTTAATTTACCAGAGATTTGCCCACCCCTCCTCCATTCTTCCCAATGCATCTTTTAGTTTATCTTGTATTTGAAATTCAGAAGCCTGAGCCTGGTGGAAACTCTGAAGAGAAGAAGATGCAATGCCGAAATCTCTGTGAAGCTGAAAATCTAGATTTGGAAAGAATAGCAGCCTCACAGATGAAGTCTGAATGACCTACTTACATTGCCTGGGGTTCTATGAATGGGACTGTGGTCAGACTAGTTGCAATAGTGTGAGGAGCTGGGGGCTCACCAATAACCTGTAAAGTCTTTTCCATTTGACTCCTCTAGCACTCAGTGCTCTCCTGTGCCTCTTACCTCACTTGATTATTCAATGTTTCCTCATATACCTATAAGCTAGGGTGGTTTAGACACAGTTGTGCACTTGTGCACCACTCAGGTCACTTAATTTGGAATGTGAATGGGTCTTCTATTGGTGGGCAAGGCACAGCCTACAAAACCATACCTTACAGCCTTGTTGTCAAGGCCCGACTAGAATGTAAACATTTAGAGGGCAGAGATTATGGAACAGAAAAAGTTTCAATATATATTCAGTTGAATTGACAGGGTCAGGAGACTAGCCCCAACTCCAGTGACAACAAGGAAGAGTGAATTGGTTCCCAAGAGTGAAATCTGCCCCATAAAGATGTACTGTTAGGCAACATGGTTTTTCAAAGATTTGAAATTAGGTGATGTTTTCAGGTAGGTCATATGCTCTCAAGTTTTGCCTCAGGCCCCATCACTCTGTGTTTTATTATGGCAAGCTTATTCACACATTTACGATACCTGCCAGGCCACTGTAGGTATTTTGATATGTGGCTTGGCCTTTCTGGACCTCATTTAACCTCTCTAGAATGCAGTTTTCTCATCTGTAAAATTGGCAGCATACCTGCCCTGCCTACATCATGAGACCTTCCAATGATGTAAAGAGGAAATGCAAGCAAAAGCACTGTAAAGATTGCAAAGCACACTGTAAGTAGACTTTATTATCATGGAATTAATTATTAGTATTGTGGTTATTATTTTGATAGTATTGAAACGTAATAAAACTGAACGTAGTATGTGCAGTGAAACTTCTTGACTTTCACCTTATGAAACTGAATTTCATCCTTTGACCAGTCGGCAGACCAGCCTCAAACCTTCAGAATGTTAACTTTCTGAACACGTTTTCAATCTCTCTTCATGTTCCCCTGTGGATTTCTTGTGAGTGCACAGCGATTGAGAGGCCACTGCACAGGTTACCTTTCATTCAAGAGGTTGTGGCATCCTATTCATTGTCAAGTTCTGGATTTTTTCCTCCTGATCACAAAAAATTGCTGTCACATGGAACCTCCCTTCTTCACTCTTGACCTTTTGCTTCCTCTGCAGTGAGCCTCCACCTAAAGCTGGAGACTAGAAATCTGAAAATATGTGTTTCAGAATAGAAGGACCAACCACAAGGCACTTCCAAACCTTAAAATATATTTAGCTTGTGATTTGTATGAATCTTTAGTGTATTACTTGGTAAAATATTAATCTGAGTGATAGAAAATATATAGGCTATTAAAAAACCTATGGAATTGGCATCATTTGAGTACTTACGCAAGGATGAGCCATGGGAAATGGTCATGCAGTATTTTCTAGCGTTGTGTCATTTGAGTACCACCTTCACCATTTGTGTCATATCCACTTCTCGCCTGTGCTATTATTTATCTGTTTAACTTGACTTGTTTTACTGAAAAACACACAAATTTATTTCACACACACCATATATCATACCCTGCTAAAATTCAAGGCCAATTCTCTCCTTATTAATAAGAAAAAGAAAGAAAATTGTGAAGATTTAAAAAGCTCTTAAAGACCTATGAGCACCAGTTTTCTCTATGAGGAAACAGGGATTGCAAGAAAACTTCACAATTTTGCGTCTGCATAATTTGGTATGATTTAGTCATTTCTTCATTGTGATTTCAATCACTTAACATAGCACACATAGTCATCCCAAATATTGGGGTATTCATCTATTCTGATGGAATTTGGAGATTTTATCTTTATCTATGGAGGTTTTCAATAATGTGAACTAAATGGCTGTGAAGTTATGTTTTTTAAGTTTTATAAGAAATCCCTTCCTTGCCTCATTTCTTTATTAAAGGAATAAGGGTCTTTATTTCTCTAAGCTAAAGTCTGCATTATAAATAATAAAACAACCACCACAACAAGAAACTACTGAATGGTTATTTATTCAGATACCAGTGGAAGTGCTTTATGTGGATATTCTAATTCAGTCCTCACAACAGCTCTCTAAAGTAAATGCTATTAAATTACCCATTTTACTGATGTAGAAAATAGGACTTAGTGGGGATTTATTAGTTTGCCATGATCACACAGCTAGTAAATCAGACAATCTGATTCTGGAGACTGCAACCTTAACCCTTCCTGAAATAATTTTAGTGCTTAAAAAAAAAAAAGTGTTACTAAGTATAGTAAGGGGTCATATTTCATTCATTTTTTTTTTGAAAAGTGTGTTAATAGTATACCTCACTAAAATTAAGAAGGACATTCTGAAATTATTGTACCATTGAAAGATGGAATTCTATAATTTGGATTTAGGTTCAGAAAGCAGGGTAAAAAAACAAGCAAAGATACAAGAACAACAAAAAACCTTTTACTGACTATTCTGTTTTGTTTTTTTTAAATGAATGTTCAATCTTCCTCTCTCTTTTCCTCCCTCTCTCTCTCCCTCCCTCCTTCCCTCCAATCTTTTTTCTTTTTTTCTTTTCTTCCCTCTAGTGTATTGCCATGCTTAGATTCCTGAACATCGTACTGTTTTATTAATAATACTAAAGACAAATTTGGGAGTAAGCTTCTGAGGAAATTTGTAGAGCTAGGGAAAAGGAAATGCGAGACATCTACAGAAGCCAGGTGAAGCGAAGTTTGTTTAAAATTGGCAACAATGAGTCCCACTAGCGCTTCACTCCATGCCCTTTTATTATTATCTCATTCTCATTTTCACTTCCTTTATGGCAGGGTTTCTCAACCTCAGTACATTGTGTGCCAGGTAATTTGTCACTGTATATGGCCATTGCAGGATGTATAAGAGCGGCATTCCTGGGCTTTTCCCACTAGATACCGGTAGCACCCGCCCAGTTGTGACAATGAAAAATATCAGATTTTGCAAAATCCATCCTGGTTAAGAATCGTGGCTAGGAGTTACCATAAGCTCATGGTACTTTCCCGCATCCTTTGCTATTAATTGGTATCTGCCATTGTTGCTGGCAGTGTTGTTATTGTTGTTGCTTTTTTTTTTTTTTTTTTTAAGTAATGGTCCTTTCTCTCTGCTGAGAGAAGACATGTACTTAGAGCCCTTTAGGTCTTCATAAAATCTCTCTTGACTGTAGTGATAGCACCGAGGTAGAGAATGATGGCATTATTAGCCCACATAGCTAATGTTTCCACTTTGATTTCAGCACTGAATCTAAATTTCTATCAGATCATGTTCTCAAAGAAGGATATTTTCTGAGGTGCTAATCAAGCACATGAGTTTTAGAAGTGGGTGGGAGCCTCACCAGGCTGAGCTGGCCTGCGGTCACTGTGGAAACCGGAAAATAAATGGACAACATGGAATTCCTTTTTGGCTAATCTGAGCTTGCCAGAATTCCAGGGGCCTTTTTTCACGCGCATAATCTGGTTGTGCCCCTCAGTTTGGTGCTCAGACCATCAGAGAAAGCAGTGAATCCTTATGTTGGCAAGTTGAGTAGTGGTGTGAGCCAGAAGATATCATACTCATAAATTCCCCATTTAGATTTTAATAGTTAGGGAAACACTCCTGAAACCTTCTGGAGCCCTCAGAGAAAGGTGCCTTCAGTTGATGGATAAGTGACTCAAAATTTACATCAATAATACCATTTTGAATTCTTACCTGTTAGACTGGTAAAAGAACTTGGGGGTACTTTGCTGGGAAGAATAATGGAGAAGAAGGAAGTGAAAATATAAAGGAGGGCTTATAACAAAAGTCTTGAGAAATATTTTAGTCTTGAGAAAGATTTTATAAGAGAAAGGTGTTTGTCGAGGAAACTAACATGCACCACTTTTCACTTATGGCCACTTGGAAATAGCTTATTTGCATAATATTTTCCTGAGATGCATCTATGCTGAGGCCAAGAGGAGAAACAGGTGACAAGTGAGTGAGTAAAGATCCACTCTTGGAAGCAGGTCCTGTTTTATAAATCATGCTTTTGGTTACATTGAAAAGGTAACTTCTGTCTCTGTTTCCAGCATGTCCTCCTATTTTCAGCTCCTTACTCCACTTGTACTCATGCATGATTGGTTTAGTCCCCTCCTTTATGCCTAGAGACTTCCCCCTAGATTTATTCTCTAGAAATATTTCTTTCTTCCTCACTACAATCAATACCAATGTTCAATTCCAGTTGTAAAGGAAAGGCTCTGATAAGGTGCCTTGTACCTTTTTTGAAAGCACAGAAGTTATTATTAATTGATACTTTGATATATTTGCTTTAAGGCACTACATCTGCATGTTTAATAGTGATATTGATGGACTAGTTAATGTGGGATAAATTTAGAGTAGAAATCCTTTTGAGAACCTTACAAATACCTATTTTTTATGGTAAATGAAGCTGATCTAGGTTTTTACCACTTCAACCCAAATATTTATTGGAATACATGGTTTACTGTTATTATTTATTAAAATTTACCTGTTTCACCTACCTACTTCATAAGCACCCTTTCTTTATTACCATCACTTGTTTCTCTATCTTAGGATGATTTGTCATCCATCAATGCCCAGCTTTGAGAACAACAACATAATTAAATAGTTATATTTATCTACATATATGTCCTATGCTGTGTTTTAAAATTTACAATGGGAATTGAGGATACACGTTAACTCCAGTGAGGAATTATCCACAGGTAATTTTAAGTGAGTTGGAGCGTTTAAGTCTGCAGATACTTTTCAGTGTCATCTGCTGGGGACTTCCAAATAAAATCCCTTAAAAAGAGATGGATTATAGGGCATAATGCCACCAGGAATCATAAGTATTAGCAACTCAAACCTCTTTAGATCCTTTTGAGACTCAGTGGAATGAAATGACTTGGAAAAATTCCCATAGCTAAAACAAGTTAAGGCAACCTTTTCCTTTCTTGGACTCCAGCATTACCCAACGCTTCTCCTTGTCAGACTTTAGCCTCTGCTGCAATACTATCCTTTTTGAGGAGGGCTACCAAATGACCTCATTTCAAACAACAAAAAGCTTCTTAAATATCAACAGTTAAGTTGAAGCTGCAATTGTTAAGCCAGAACTTTGAAATTAACATATAAGAAGAAAAATAAAAACTCTACACAAATACTTAATCTTAATTTAGTCTGTCATTGAAATTTTCACTGTCATAATGAATTTAGCCCTTTCTCTGACCTGCATTTCCCCCTCCCTAGCTTTTTTAATTAGTCCATTCTGTGTGGACCTAGCATAATTCTGCACATTTTGTTGCTTTTTTTCATTTGCATCTTCCCACATGGTTTCTGATTGTGCTTACAGGACACATTGAACTACACACATTCTCTCACTCTAAAATGTGTCACCTTAAAAGCAAAGCAGAATCCTTCCCTCCTTTGCTGAATGGGTGGCTGGGTTGCTGGCTGTTCTTTCCACATATTCATGTTGAGTAGGTGCTGTGTAACATCACTTGTTCTTTTTTTAATGCGACTCACGACAAAATTGCCCCAACTTTCAGTAATCTCAAGGAAAAAAAAAATTGCCATCTGCAATTTACTGCTTTTAACCTGAAAAATGGGACCTAAAATGATACTCAGATACTAAGGAGGCTTCACGTGTTGGCACAAGCTGACAGATGGCACATGGTGGTCAGCTGGTACAGCACAAGAATGGAGGGCAGAGCCAAGTAGAAGGTGGTGTGGAAGAGCTTGGGAAAAGGTCATGACCATTCTTTAGCCAGCGATAGTTAATTATTTCCTGTATACTCCAAATAGCCAGCTTATGGAAGTACTCAATAACACATTGCAGTAGGTCTATAGGGAAGGAAGCTGTAAATAATTTTGCAAGGGAGCTTCTCTTCTGTCTGTTGGTAAGGAGACTATACTAACATTTAATTTGCAGCCATACACATTGGAATGCTTACTCAGTGTAAGATCCCTTTTCTCTTCACATGATGCATGTACTTCAATTTCCATAACTACAGGTTACCTTTCTACTTTTAAATAATTTACCCTAGGAATTGGGGAGCAAAGAGGGCTAAATGGAGCATTTCTCAAAACTTTGTTTTCTCTGAGCCATATTTCTATTCATAAATGTATACACATTTTTAGAAAGGAAAAAAACTATTAAAATTATAACACTCAATATATACTGATAACAAAAGATGAATACAAGTCACGTTTGACTTCTGCAATTACAAGAGGTTTGACTTCTGCAATTACCATCAGTGTCCAGACACTTCTGATTATGGCGAACTACTGCTTGAGCAATGTTGACGAAAGTGTCCACTTGTATACATTTTTTTTGGCACCCTCGGTATGTATGTATGTATGTATATACATTAAAAAAGATATATGTGTGTGTGTATATATATATATAGATATATACACACACACATATATACACACACACATATATATACATATATATATACGCACACATATATATATGCATATATATCCTTTTTAATCTCAGTCTCTAGAAACTTCTGAATTCTAGAATTTGAGAGAATTCGGCCCTGTCAACTTTATGCTTAAGGTGAGAGACATTTGACATCCGACTGCTTCCATCAGCATTTTCCAATGTAGAACACTAGGTAGAAAAATCCTGATGGGCATATCTTTGACACATAGTGATTATTTGAATTGATTTTAACAATGTCACATTTAGAAAGATTGAAGGAACAGATGTGGTTGGATGTGTAGTAAAATATGTGCAGTATGTGTTTTGAAATATCTTTTAAATAACAAGGATGTGGGTGATACCATTCACTCACTGCTGGAAACCTCTCAGTTGAGCAGAGACAAGTATTTGCTTTGTTCCGTGGTGCACTCCATGTGTGATTTAAAATGGCAGAGCTAAGCCTCAGGTCTGAAAACAGACCCTCTTTGCTTTGGGAGACGGGAGCTGTCCTTGGTCCTGAATAGCTCAACGTTCAGTGAGGATGGGCAGAGGATGCCAAGCAAAGTGACTGGGATCCCTTGACCTATCTTGACATTAGTAATAAAGGCAATGAAATGATGGGATTCCATGGAGTTAGCAAAATAAGCCCAACAACATCTAAGCCGCAGGTCCAGCTGTAAAATTAGAACTCCATGGTTTTATCCCAAGGCAGCAACTTTCAAAGAGAGTTTCGAATTAGTCTTTCCAACAGCAGTTATACTACCTGAGGTAATGAGTTTGCCTGCTTTTTAAGGCAAGCAGGGTTAGACCTAATCATTACTTTAATTACCAAATCTAATAACAAAGCCAGGTGCTGTGGTACTGAGGCTGTGGCTTTCTCCTCCTCCTCCTCCCCTTCCTCCTTTTTCTTCTCTTTTCTCCCTTTCTCTCCTCCTCCCTCTCACTTCACCTTGCCTTTCCTCCCTTCTATTTTCCTCTCCTGTCCCCTTCACTCTTTACTCTCCCCTCCATCCTTTCCATCCTCTCCCCTTTTCTTCCTTTTTTCTTCTTCCCTTATTTCTCTCTATATCTCTCTTTAAATGGACTCTGAGTCAATAAATTTGATAACTTAGGGATATGAGTCTTTATGGGTTTCACCTTTCAGAGGACATTTTAAACAGAGATCCTGATCAGTGGTAGGATTTATAGTTACTTTGACACTGTTTGCAAAAATGAACTGATTAGAACTCTGAGAGACTGCCAATGGAGCAGCTATAGTCTTGCTCCATGGAGCCTTGGTTGGCTTCCAACTACCTCCTCAACTGCTATCTTCACTCCTTGTTTCCCTGCTCTGTGAAGTGGGTACTGTGCTCCTCTCCAAGTGTAGATGAATAGAGATTTCCAGGGAACTCTTTGGGATCATAAGGAAAATAAATTCTTTTATGAGAATGGAAAACCTGGTATCTTCTGGTGCCAGTAGATTACTTCTCTTTTAAAAGACAGATGAACCAGAGTTCATGGGAACCACAGTCTAATGAAGTCATTTGCCACAGTGTCTTCTATGCCAAAGGGGATGCAAATAACTGCCTTGTTGACCTGGTGCTAGTATAAAGAATGCTGTGATGACCTACCATGTCTGAATTCCATCTTGCCCTTGGTACACTCTGTTCACCATTTTAAATGATCTCTTCCTCATTTCCCTTTTTATTTAATTTGGTAAGCAGAAGTTCCCTAGTATGAGCTATGTAAATATTGTAACTGAATTACTGCCTGTTTACTTAACTCATTACAGAAAACCATGATTAGCTTTTTAATTACAAAATTAGCTCTGCCAAATCAATTTCTTTCATTTAATGAGCTGAAAAAGTGGCACAGTGAGACTAAAATCATGCCCCTTTCACATCCTTTTAAAAAGCACTCTTTGTCTAAAAATAATTGTTATAATATAAAATAATAATAGCATCAACAATGCCACAGCAATACTGTTACTCTTGTCTGGTCCTGTGTGGCTCCTTTAAATTGTTGAGCCACCCTGGACCCATTCAGCCAGCACTATTGAGCCTGCATGTTGTTTTCAGCTTGTCCTGCAAAACCTACCCTGATCTGCCTGTATAGCTTTTTACCTACCAGTTTATTTCTGTATTTCTGTTCTTTCTGGTGACTAATCTTATATCTGTTTTTTGTATAATGCCTTGCATCACTCTTTAGATCTCTTACTCATCACTGCTTTCTTTTTTTTTTTTTTTTTTTTTTTTAGATACACCTTTCAGTAACAATTTGTCTGTGTGCTCTAGTTACACACAGCCTTGGGTCAGTTAGTATAGATATATATTTCTGATAATGTAAGACCAACTCACGGATGCTATAGCTAGCCTATAGCCAACAAGCTGAGATCATCCTGGACTCTCAAGCATGACCTGGACAAATCCTAACAATGAAAATAAGTGGCATCTGTGCTTATAGAAATATGCTTTTTTTCCCCCTTTATTTTCATTGTAAAGATAAATATTTAATCAGTTTAGCTTGTGTGTCTGGTTAAATCATTTTAATTTTACTATATTTAATTTAACAACTTTGGAAAATGTTATATCTAGATCAAATCTAGAGAGGAATATTTGGGGAGAAGAAGCTATCCTTTATATTATAGAAAAGAGAAAGAATACCTATTGTGAAATTCTTCTCATTCTTTCTCCTTTATTCAGGCCTATTTCCCACAAATTAGATTATTTATACTATTATCTAATTAAATATCAGAATCTCAAGCTAAAGAAAATGAATGGGTCATTGCTCAGAAAAATGCATAATCATCTTAATTTTTCTAAGACTGTCGCAGTATTTGACCCACAGTGTCAAATACTGAATTTTTTATGGTTTCTCTCTCTGGAGATGGTCAGGTGCCTATGAAAAGAGACTTAAAATGTTCTTGCCTATGGTTAGAAAATCGAGAGAAAAAAAGTTGAAAAGTATGTGTTATTTATGTTACAGTACATAATTTGGGAACTCTAAATCCAGGAGACCAGCCATTTTTGCCCTCTACTGTATTAGAAAAGAATTCTCTTGAATGTGCTTACAATGACATTGTCATTAATTACATAGATTTTTTTATTTGTACATTCTTCATTTTTGGCCAGATTCTTAGTGGTTGTGTTGAAAATGGCTATTGTGTAGTAAGAAATGGTTTATGAAGAGTAACGTATTTCATTGCATCCCTCCATCAGGAACTCACCACGTGCTTGCCCACCCCCTCGTCTGATGACCATACGCCGTGGGCCCTTGGTACTGTCTGAAGTGGCATAATAAGTAATTCGGATGTTTACTGCTTTTCCCTAGGATGCTTTAGGGCAGTATAAGACAATTAAGTCTGTAGAGGAACAAGAAGGAATCTTTGATCTATTTTGGATCTAAAGATGTCATAACTGTGAATCACAAACTTATGACACAAGGCACTCACCTCAGAAAATTGTCTTCATGGAATTACAGTTGCATTTTATCTCAAAGAAAGATTCCACTCTCATGCACTTTTATAGGTTCTCTTTAAAGCAACAATCCCACGTCTTGATCTAGTTTCTGTGAATTTCCATACACACACACACACACCCACACACACACACACACCAAAAAACAAGTGCATTTCTGCCTTTTGGGCCTGCTTTGCAAATAGCCTTTATGTCGTGATTCAGAGCTCAGCATGAGAAATTTCTCCTTGAAAAGAGATCACTGCTTTCGACAGTTGGCTTTTCCCAATGCAGTCATTAGATTGAACATGGCTGATGTGTGTGCATGTGTGGGGCGGGGTTCCATTCCCTGGAACCGTAATGTCAGGTTTCATATCGTCTGAGATCAGCATCTCTTCAGAACCAACCACATACCACTTTCTCTCCGAACTGCCTTCCCTGCTGACCATAACTGGTTATATAATCCTGCATCTTCTATTATCCTGACTGCTGATCCGTGCCTGATGGCTACGCCAGGACTCACAATGCCACAAGCTTTTGATTGCTGCACTCTAAGCTGCTTAATAGGACAATTAAAAATGATTTACAAATGGTCGTCTCAATGCAACTGGGAATTAGGGAGAGAATGTTCTACGTGCTGCAGTATTAAAAATGCATGCCCTTCTACAGGTTCTTTTGCAGCTGCCTTTAGTTCCTAAACTGGTTTACTCCTTTCCTGAATATTTTTTTTTTTGTCAAATATTATTTTACAATAAAGCCTTCCAAGTTCGATATATCTGGAAATCACTCAAGGAATGTGCTATTGATACTGGGAACTTCTTCTTTGCAGTGAGGACGAGAAAAAAAAAGAAAAACTGCCTAGAAATCTGGAACAGTTAAGAGGTAGTACAAATAGCTCTCTAACTGGCTTATTCTCAGTTTGAGAATCAAACCTAATTTAATCACTGACATATCCATCCTGATCTATTTCCTCTTTTTCTCTTCATTCTTATTGTTGCATTGATCAAAATGGGCAAATTTTCCAAAGATTCTATTGTGAGTCATGCAAAAGTTCATCTATAGAAAATGGAAATTGATCAGAATTACTAATGGCATTGATATTTTGAATATGATAACTGAGAAATTAAGGTAGAATCTCATATATGTTGAAAATGTTCATTATTTGGTTTTATTTAGTAGAGTTTCTTGTTTTAGTCCAGAGGAGTGAAAATTGATATTAACACAAATGTTGAGAAGATTCCCTATTTTTAGTGCTGATACCCAAGAATTAATAAGATTGGCACTGACTGGATCATTGTAACTTTTCGTAGACAGGGTGTTTGGAATAGATTATGAAAAGGGCAATTTTTGAAGCCATATATCCCTGTATTTCATTCTTGCCTTTGTAAGTTTGTAAAGTTTAGGTCTTTGAGCAAGATGCTACACCCATCTGAGATTCCATTTTCTCGCCTATAAAGTGAATATATTCATCCTGAAGGCTCAGGTTTACTATGAAGATGCATAAAGTGATTTGCATAAAGTGCCTGTCACACAGTAGGTGTTCAGAGAATGTTACCTTTCTTCAATCCTCTCACTTAATTCTGGAGCACAAATGAAGTGTTTAGTACTGTTTGTGGCAGCAGTTCTTATAGTATATCCTGGCATATGCTGTCAGATGATGAAAATACTTTTTCAGCACTATATAACATTTTAAAACATTGAAAATTAACCCCTTCTATGTGTGTTGATAGCCTAGTCTTGTGCTATTTTTAAATGATGTGAATGAGACCGTAATGGTGGCCATAAGATATGTTTTGTATGACTTTTATTTTCATGGAACTTTCCATGATATCCTATTCATTGAACCAACACAAAAATAAAATGAATAAATGTGCCACTGGAAACTGGGACCCCCGACCTTCTTACCTTATGTGGATGGTTCCTTTTCTGATTGTCAGTCCCTGAGATTAGGGGTAAGGAGAAGATAAGTGTGATATACTTCAGAGTTCCCCTTGAACTCTTGACCGTGTCAGATTCCTGTTCACCTTTAGGAGCCTCCTTAATTTAACAGTTTATGAAGATTGATCAGCCTTGACCTTCAGGCATTGTTCAAAGCCCAGTACTCAGGAAGGCAAATCCTAGTCAAATATAACATTAGGTTTGTGTAAAAGTAATTGCATTTTTTGCAATTTTTTTTTTAACCTTTTAAACCGCAGTTACTTTTGCATCAACTTAATACTTCCCTCTTACCTTCCATGCTCTCGATTCCTTGTTATTTCTTATTCCCACCAGATGTTTTATACTTAATCTTTGTTCTCCTATATGTCAAGTAGTAGAATGCCAATCAACCGTTCAGGTGCCATCATCTGCAGAAGTACTGGGTACCCTCTGTGTTCTCTCCCTTGCATCCAGACCTGCCCTTCCTTTTTGCCTTCAGGTGGGCTCATCTCTTTCAGAAAAAAGAGATGGAGAGATCAACTTGACTATTTAAGCTGAAACAGCAATGATGAAGAAGGCAAAAGTACTCAGAGCTTTTAAGCTAAGTCTTGTGAGTCACCCTTCTTATCTCACCACCTTATTGGTCCTTATCCAGGGCTCAGCATTGCCGCACCCGTACACTGAGTCACTCTGCATTAGCCCCCACATGGGGGAGAAGAGAAAGTCTATTGCAAAGATATTACACAGAGTAGAGTTAGCACAGGGAATTTTCTTCTGGTGCTACTGCACCTCTTTCAACCAAAAGATGACAGGTATTTCCCTTGGGTCCTAAAATGGTTTTCTTGTCGTCTGCTTGACCCAAACTGTTGCATAAGCATATTTATCTTGAGGTTAATTGCTAGAGGAAGACAGTTGACTTTCATATATCAGATTTCAGAGGATAAAATGGGTAGTGAGATAAGAGAGAATGTCTTACTCTATACTAAACTTAATAATTTAAGATCTTCTATGACAAGTATCTAAGACTCTGCTTATATATTTTAATAACATGTTGACTTTAGAATACATTTATAATTACACTAAATATTTAAGGTGTTCATTTCTTTCTATCATGATAAATCTAAACCCCTCTTCCTGATGTCTTGATTATTCTTGATAATTCTCTCTCAAGCAAATGTTCTCATTTCTTCCTTCTGCTCTACCTAGGCTGGTCTCCTTGTTGTTCCACTGTCCTCTCATGCTTGCTCACCTTTCTGTTCTTCCTGGAAACTGGAATGCTTTTGCTCTATTTTCTATCTTAGGAAATATACCATATCTTTTGAAAGTCACCTTCAAGTCTTTCCTGGCCATAGAAACCATCCTCGTGTTTCTTTACTTGCAATTTATCATGCAGTATAATACCAAAACCTATACTGCTTCATATTTTTCTATGCCTTTAAGTGTATTATTTTGCATCCTCTATTTGAGTACAGAGTCCTCTAAAGTTAACAGGATATGGAGACAGTGGGCACTTCTCCAGTTCATGTGATGTCCTCACAGTATTGAACACAGTACATGGATTGAATAAGTGCTTATTGGTTGGCTGATTTGTGACTTGCTTGGATGGCAGTTGATTCACTCATTCCTGAATAATGGCCTTTCAGACTATAGTTTAAAGCCCACCCTCTTTCCAGTTACCCTTGGAAATATGTTGATTTACACCCTATACTTTGCCTTAGGTTACAGTATGGTTGTTACTGTGAAAGATTTGTCTCTAGATTTGGTGATGATGATGATGATGACGATGACGGTGATGACGATGATGGAGTCTTTTGGTATAAAAATTGAGATTATGTGCTATGATCAATTTTCAATTAATCAAACATTCATTGAGAATCTGCGATATGTTAGGACTGTGTATTGGAATATTAGAGAAGGAAACTATCTATATACGTTAACCTTAAGGGCCTTAAAAGAAGAGGAAGAAATTGTACATCCAAAGCTAGTGTTACAGAAAAGTGAATTAAAGATCAGTTAATATAGTGAAGGGTGGAAATGTAATCAGAAGGGCATCATAGAGAGAGTACTTGGAATTGCTGTGGGCTTGTTAGTTTATCTTGACTGGATCTCTATCTTAGGAGGTAACTAAAAATGACGAGACACCTAAATCCAGCAAAAGTTGGTTATTCTAAATAAACTGGAATTGAGAAGGGAGCCTTGGTTGGACTTTCACGTGTATTTTAAATGTCCTGTGTCTTGGTCTGTTTTATTTACAGAAGAAAACGAAAGTTAACTAGAAAAAATGTTCAGCAAGATCTGGTCTCTTTTCGTCCACAGGGCCATGGTTTATACTTGTAGGTAACTCTGTGCTGCACTTTAACTCAGAATAATGTAGTGCCTAGCTCATGAAAAAAGTGACCTCTATTTTGATTGAGCCCAATTGAAACGGAATTGTGGGGCTTTTTGTTCTCCGCCAGAATTACTATGGAAGCTTTGTTTTCTGTCATTCTGTGCTTTGTTTCTCTTCCTGTTTTTTAGTTCCTCTCCAGCTCGACCTTCCCTTATTTAGGACTCCTAATCACTAAGTCTTGCCTGGGCCCTTTGGGATTCATTCTCTATTGTATGCAAGTTCCCTATATTCTTTCTCTTGTAATATCCATCTTAATTGAAATTGGCTTCTCCTATTGGTGTCACTTCCCTTGAAACCCTTGTTTCTAAAGAAGCCGCATATGGCAGTCATCCCAGAGCAAATCTCCCCCACTGACATCTGTGCTCTCTGATGAAACTACATTTGGAGGGACAAATGTGTCTCTTCCATAAGTACTTTGGCTCCTTGACTCTTGACATCATCCTTGGCAAAAAAAAAATGAAAATCATTGAAAATATTTTTTTAGGGCTTCATCACGCCATTGTGGATTCCATGGAAGGCTTTAGTCCTAGAAAGAAATTTAAGGTCCAGATAGGAAATATATACCAGTGGGAGGTTACCAAAACTTTCCACAATATAGTAATTGTAAGCTCATCAACCAGTGCGTTTGAGATTTAAGAACATACCCTACTTTGGCTATAATTGGCATAACAACCAGTACAGACCAATCCTAAATGTACATAAGATATGCATGACTGTTTCTAGGGTAGGCATGAGCTGGCACATCATTCTATAATGCAGGATTGCAAGCTCCCTGAGAACAGCAGTTTTATTCACTTAGCACAGCACTTTTTATACTACATATTTAATAGATACCTTTTGGTTGCATTGGGTTAAATTGAATTTACTTCAAGCTTAATATTAATCCTTCAGTCAACACATATTTATTGAGTATCTATAATGGGAAAATTATTGGGGTAAGACAAACGGGGATACCAAGGCAGTGTAAGACCTTTATTTTGTATTCTAGGAATCTGTGGTATAGCTGGGGAGAAGAAACACCTAGTTAGAAGTTGTCAGTGTTAACTCAGACAAATTATTTAATATCTAAGCAGTAGTTTTTTTTTAATATGTAGAATGAGTTATTGCAGTGGGTCTTCTAGTTTCCTCATAATTCTAGAACTCCAAGTATAATAGCTATTTATGCCTGCATATTTATGTCAAATGAGGACTGTCCATAATAGGTGCTATGGTATGCAGAAAAGAAATGTGTATCTGGACACTGGGGTAGAGAGGTATTCATGGAGATGCTGGAATTTGAGATGAGTTGTTAAGGATAGAATTCACTGGAAAATAATTTTCCATCACTGCATAGCATTGGCACAGGTACAGAGACAATACACTACCTGGACTTTTTTTTGGGGGGTAGGAGGGGCTGGGAAAGGTTAAGCAAAAGCATATCTAAAATCACCCTGCCTTTTTTCCGTTTTAGATTTTCCCTGTTTCTCCACATTTGTTTCTATCATTTCAGAATCTAGCTGTTTTAGTCATACAATGTATCTTAAAAGAACCTGTGTTCTATATGACACGATCCCCACAGGAATTTGAGGTACTCAGAATTTCAAGAGAAGAATATGCTTTCTTGATGCCTGGACAAATCCAACCTCTTGAGTTTGGGGTACTAGTCCTGGCTCCCTGGATCACTTGATACATCTCAAAAGACCATCACATGTCAAAATAATGCTTTTTCAAGGGGAGAATTATTTCTCCTTTAAAGTATGTTTCTGAGGAGGAGGGGAATGCAAATAAGCCTTTCAGGAAAAATTTAAACACATTGACTCCCCCTTAGGGCCCAGTTGGTAGGAAAAAAACCCCCACTCTATAGGGTTCCATTCTGCCCTTGAAATGAAACTTCAAAAAGCGTGCACAGACTTTCCGTAGGCACAGAAGCAGGATCCGTGTTTTAATTCTGACCTTAATTAAATCTTTACACAAGTTCTTTATATTGCTCTCCATTGAAGAAAGGGCTGGTAGTGGGAAGCATATGAAGTGCCTTTGCTGTCTCTCTTCCATGAGAGTGGTGCACCCAAAATTCTCTCTCTTCCTTTTGGAACAGGGAGATTGGACTTTGAAGTAAAGTCACAGGGAGTTAGTAGAGCGGTACTTGTATAAAGTAGTTGAAATGAGTGCCCTGAAATCCTTCTAGTTTCTTCTTTACCTCTCACTGGAGTCTCATTACATTTTCTTGCACTTGGCAAAACTGAAGTCATTGAAGTATATGGCTCATACATGGGCAACAATCAGTTCCACCACAATCATTTCAATACCATGCATGCTGATGTCATCCTGTAGAATGGGGGTGGGACAAGTTCCAGATGATAATTCATCTTACATTTAAATGTAGACAAAGCTTTTAAAGGCATGCCTGCTTGGAAGAGTGGTGTGGTGTTTATGTGTGTGCAGATGTGTCAGCTCTTTTTGTTCTTCTCTCTCACTTCCTTTTTGGCTGTTGTTGAAAATGTATGGAAAAAACAATTTACAGGCAAGAGAGCCCCGCATCTTAATTTTATGTACCTAGAGAGAGGATTTTTTGTTGTTGATTTTATTGAGGTTTTTTTTTTTCTTTCCTGTCCCACTGGGAAAATAACCCCAATTGGGGTAAAATTCAGTGGACTCTTCCTGTGTACAGCTGGAACCTTTAGGAGTAAAAGGAACATATGTGTAATATCTTAAGAGTACACTTAAAACCAGGAAGAAATACTTTATCGGGCAACAATCCTGAAATTAAAAGGACACATTTTAGATATGACATAGTGAGCATAGGAAAGATCTCTTTTATTGATGGGAGTATATTTTGAAATATCTTCTCACCTTTAACATTTGGACTACTAATTCTTAATGCCTCTGCATGGGAAGCAAGTAATAAATGAAATATTTGGAGGCCATTGCCTTTGAGAAGCAATAACTTGCTAGGAAAAAAGGCAACAACTCTGGAGCCAGGCAGCCCTGAGTTTGAATCCTGTCTGTGACACTTACCAGGCCCCCACTTTGAGCTTCAGTTGCCTTCATCTGTAGAATGGAGAGAAAAACAATAGCCCTCAAAGCAGTAGTAAAAAGTGATAAATTTATATTTTTTCCCTTTATATTTATCTGATCATTTTATCTTTTTTTTCTTTTTATTGCATTTGCTTTTGACATTTTTTAATATTTCCAAAAGAAAGAGAAAAAGAACAGAAGAAAGGAAAGGAAAGGACAAAAGAAAGAAAAGAAAGGTATTTGTTATCCTTGTCTGGGACAACTAGATGTAGACAATTCACAAGAGATAACAAAAGTCTAAAATACCTAGGGATCTATTTAACAAGCTGTAAGAATGCACATATATTTTTTAAACTGGAAACATAAATAAACAGTATCTGGCCAAATGAAAGACAGACTATGGCCTTGGTGGGATGATTTAATACCAAAGTGATGCCTCACTAAAATTCCAAGTAAAATCTCTGCTGATGACTTTCTTTAATGGCCCAAAGTGATCTTAAAGTTCATATGAAAGAATGAATGTCTAAGAATAGCCAAAAGGAATATGAGAAAGAAGACTTTGAGGGAGAATTATTAGACTTAATAATTATAATACAAAACCATTGTAATAAAAAAAAAAAAAAGTAAGTCTGGAATAGAAATGGTCCCATAGATTAAAGGAAGAGAAGTATAACCTGGAAATAGTCTCTAGCATACATGAGAATTTAACTGTTTTTCAAATCTGTTATCATAATCTCATGGAGAGATGGAAAGCGTTTATTTGACAGTTGGTCAGACAGCCCACCAATCATATGGAAGACAATGTTGGTTATCTATCTCACTTCATAAACAAAATAAATTCCAAATGACTTAAAGACTTAAAGATTAAAAAAAAAAAGAAAAAATTAAAGTATCAAAAAATATTGGAAGAAAACTTGGACTATACATACAACTTAGTGATTGGTTGAACCATTTCTAACCAAAATAGGAATCCCAAATGCTATAACATAAAAAGGAAATAGTTAACATATAAATTTTTTTAAGAAATATTTTCAATATGTAAATGATACAGTACCTGGGAAATGTTGTAATGAAATATGCCCATTCAGATTGCAAGCAGTTGTAATGGAGAATCTAAATGATGATGCCTCGAACAAGTTTGGTGTCTTCATTTTTTTCATGGAACAGGAAGTCAGAGGTAAGCAATCCAGAACTCACAGCAGCTCCTTGCAGTCATTGCAAAGTAGCTGTCCTGACTATGGGCTTTCATCCTCCTGTTTGTCACTTCATGGTCCCTAAGAGGCTGTTCCACCTTCAGTAGTATTAGGTTGGTGCAAATGTAATTGCGGTTTTTGCAATTTTTAACCTTTTAAACCGCAATTATTTTTGCCCCAACCTGAAATGGATTCAATTTCCATGAAGGAAAAAGTAGGAAGGGTGAAAGCAAAAAGTACACGCCAGCTAAATTGGTATCCTTTAAAAGAAATTGCCCAGAATTCTCATCCTGTGATTTCCACTTACATTTCTTTTGCCATAACTGGGCTATCCTAGCTAAAAGGGAGACTAGTTAATGCAATTTGTCTTGCTGTTTTTGTTTCTTTAATCTGTGCATATTTCCAACCTTAGCATTCGAGTCCTTTTATGGGGAAAGGACAATATGAATTCTAGGTAAGTGGCTAGCAATGCCTCCTACAAACAAATGATGATAGATTATACATAGAATTGTGCAAATTGATAACTAATGAAAACAAACTAATGGAAGAATGGGTAATGAATGTGAATAAACATTCACAGAAGAAAACATTTTGATGGCCTTTAAACTTATGAAAAGACACCTGATCTTCTTAGTGATCAAAGAATTGCAAATTTAAATAACAGTGAGATATCACTTTATATTCATCCAATTGACACAAATTTAAATGTGTGCTAACTCCTACTGCTGTTTGAGATGCAGACATATTTGAATTGTTGCAGCTTTATATCTAAACAAAGACTGACTTTTTAGCAATTTCTATGGGAATTAAAATACCCTTTGACTCAGGAATCCTAATTATAAGAATTTATTCCATAGAAATGAAAATACCAGTAACCAAGTATATATACGCAGGAATTTTATCGCAACATTTTATAGGGATTAGAAAAATGAAATATTGAGTATATGTTCATAAATAGGGAAATGAAATTTTTGAGTAAACTATAATAAATCCCTCTCAGGAACCGTTATGCAGTCTTTTAAGACGAATGAACTTGATCTGTCTTAATCTAAAGCATAGGAGCTGAGGATTTTTTGCAATGCGTTGTTAAGTGAGGAAGCAAGACAATAATAGAGAAAGATAAGAATGATACAGGTTGTTAATCAGGGCTGCCAGGAGTTGGAGAGAGGAAGGGAAGCAGTAGGAAAATGAGGAATAATGAAGAGGAAACGAAATCACATTTTACATAGTACATAGATAAAATAACTTAGAAATCAGCTTTCAAAAAAGGGGGGAGGGCTAAGTATGGAAGAGAAATCACAGCCTGAACTGGGCACAAAGCCAGTGTAGGATATAGAACAGAAGACTGATAATTTATTAGGAAGTGCAAAAGTAATTGAGGTTTAAAAGGTTACAAATGATTGCAAAAACCGCAATTACCTTTGCACCAACCTAATACTATACTTGGATCGGTTCTTGATTAGATCTTATCACTGATTCTTTTGAGAGAGTTTAAAAACTTGTAAAGAATCCACTGTATATGTGTTTCATATTCTGTTGAATATAAATATAAAGTTCTGTATAGTCTTCCTTTATAATAACTTAATAAAACATATTCCTTTTAAAATTTATTTTTAAGCAAGTGGTGAATGTGTGCATTTTCTCACTTACAAAAGCAAATCGTATCTCCCACAGAGGGACCCTGAGAGGACTACCCAATATGGCATCACTCTGACTCATGAGTTGCATGCTTGAAAGGTGTAGGCTACTTCAGAGTGGGAAAGAATCAGCACCACTTATAATAGAGTCCCAGAATTTTCTCAGCCATCTGATTCCCAAGCCCAGCATTTTGGCGTCTGGGCTGTGTCGCTGGCAGTGAGGAAGTGGGATGGCATGTTGTTTAAATCACAGCACTTCTCTGTTTCCTGGCTAAGTTACAAAACAATGTTGTAAGTCGTGAAACTGAGTGTCATCAACACACGTTTGTGGCATGCACAGAGCGTGCGTGACACTGCAGTCGCGTTCTACACAAGCGTACGATTGCATTTAAAAGAGGCGGTGTTTCTGCTCTTTAACAAGTCTACCGACTAAAGAAAGACAAAAAACAAAAACAACGAAATAGAAAGCAACCCAGTGGACTTTCCATGAAGACAGTTCCATGACCTGATTCTGAGTTTAGTGTGGGGCTTTGCACATTCTAAGTATACTCAGTAATATCAGTTGAATGAACGGATGAACAAATGAACTGTATCAGGAACTGAAGTGTGATAGCTGTTCTTAACTGGTACTTGCTTTGCCTTCTACCTCACTCTACTAGAATCTGTCTTCCACCCAGCTAAATGCAAATCTGATATTATGACCCCCTTAATTTTTTCCCATGGATTCCAGTTGGTTTTAGGAATCAGAAAGAGGCACTGAATCTAAACCTAAAAATGAGCTTTCCTGAGCTTGCATGATGTTTTCCCACAGGAAATTCCGAGCCCATGGAGTTGAATTGGCGATCCCTCAGCTACACGCTATAATACAAATACGCTACAATACAAACAATACATACCCCTCAATGTGGTGTACCAAGTTCTTTTCACTTCGTCCCTTGCTTCTGTTTTCAACCTGAATACCTCCATTTTGCCACCTGCAACCAGCACTCTAGCCATGCTGGGTGTTTCGGTGTTTCCTGAATATGCCATGTTCCTCCCCTCCTCTGAAACTGCTCATGCTACTTCTTGGCGACTGAACTGCATGTTCTTTCCCATTAACCTAGTGAACGCCATCCTGTCCTTTCACATTCAATTAAAATGTCACTGCCTGCTAAATGCCTTTTTAAAACACGTCTAGGAAAAGCTAACTATTTGCTTCTTCATTATTTCATCTATTTATCAATTGTAGCTCTTTTCATATTGATATAATAACTTGTTTACTTATCTGACTCACCGCCCTTGAGAAGCTTGGTGTTCTGTCTTTGTTTCCCTTTGGTCTATCATTGGCTTTAACATGGGATCCCGGTATGGGTGTTTGTTGACTGACTGATGGATATATTATTGGGTAAGTAGATGGATGGATGGACTGGCTGATAAATAATGAATGGATCATTACATGAAATAGGGAATATTATAGACCTGGAAAAAAGAAAGTTGCTGTTGCAATAGCTCTAGAGAAAAATACTTTTTATTAAAAATTTTGTAGGATAAGATGAAGGTGATGATGACATCTATTATTTTATCTTTGGAAATTGTGAGTTAAATTTTGTAAACAGGGTGGACATTTTTGGACAGAAAGTGCTACATAACTACTGTGCACTTATATATTATCCTCTAAAATAGTCCCTTTCTTTGACATGTTTAAAACCTGAAGTCTGGTTGGCGTTATAAATATGCATGAGCTGTTGGGGGAAGAGAGCATAAAGTGTGAATCACACTTCAAACAGACCCACCAGCTCACTCCTGACTTCAAGTTTTTCAGAAGTGTGAAATGAAAATGGTTTTAAAATTAGAAAATGTGCCATCAGAACTTTTATCAGCCCTCAGAGAAAATAAATAATCTCTTTAAATGTGGGGAATGCTGGGGATGTTTAGTTAGTTTCACAGATAAGATACTTTGATAAGTTTTTGTGTCATGAAATGCACAAATTAATTTAATGAATTTAGGGGAAAAATACTTTCTAAAATAGCCTGAGTACCCAATTTCACAATCTATGGTTTCTGAGGGACTATTTAAACCTAATCTATGAGCTAATTGTTTCACTGGGGAAAAGAAGCTTTCACAGGTGTTTTTTTTCTTCTGATGCATTTATATGGGAACAGTGATTCTGTAGCATTTGAGGAGTGGGTGAATTCTGGGAAGAGACACTTGTGTCTTAAATTGCTAAATTGTAACAACAAAAATGAGAGGAAAATAGTATAGTTAGCTGTTTGCTTTCAAGTTTGTGGTAAATGGGCTTTTATCATTGTTATTCTTAAGTGTATCAGGATTGAACTGAGTATGAACGTAGAGGAAGATCACAATAAAAGATAAAATAAAGGATGACAATTTGAGATATTTATTTTTTATCACTATCAGTTTAAAGAATAGCCCATCATGTCCAGAAACTGTGTAACCAGAAGAAAAAAAGTAAATAAAAATAAAAATATGGCTGTTTGGTTGTGCTCTGAAGAACGTGTCATGTAAGGCCAGAAGGTCACAGTATGAAAGTGACTGTGAAACTCTGGTACCTTAGCAATCACCTGCTGGGCTTGATACAATGCAGACTGCTGGGCCCCATTCCTAAAGTTTCTGATGCAGTTGGTCTGCCTTAGGCCAGGAGAATTTGTGTTTCTAACAAGTTCCCAGATGAAATTAATGCTGCTGGCCCAGGAACCACACTTTGAGAACCACTGTTCTGTCCCGATACTTAGATAAGATTAAAAACAAAAATCTGCCGTAATGACCATCTGTGATTAAATGCAGGGCTCATTTTGTAAACCTTAAGTGTCTTAGTGAGTTCCTTTTTCTTTTTAAAAAATAGGGTGTTTTTCATCACCATTTTATTTACCTGCTATCGTAAAGGTTGCAGTTCTACTATATTCACTGTTATTGTTTAAGTGTCATACATTTTCTGAGGCAGTACGGAGCAGACATTGTTTTACAGTAATGGAAAAACAACATTTACTTTCATAAAATTGTTGTCTAGCCTCTTGATTGAGTTGTAGTTTTTGTCACGAATGTACTGCTGTTATTGGAAACACACCCATGATTTTCTCCATGTATTAGATTGAGAGTAAATCTGAACAGATGAAACCTGACTTAAACAGATGCTGTCAGATTCTGCCTTTTGGGACACATTAAAGATACAAGAAAAACCATAAGACACCATGCTCTCTTCTGACTATGCATACTTTCAAGTGCCTGTCTCTCTCTCCAAAACATACATGTTTTAACTTTAGTACCATACAACATACGGGAAACCAAGAGATAAAATGACTTTATTCTGTACTGTGAATGTCATTAAGTCAGCAGCTTTCTGTGAAATCATTAATCTCTGCCGAGGCCCAAACTGCTTCACAGATTTCCTGCCACTCAGCAGTTTCCTCACCAAAGAACCCTTCCAACACCAGTTTTCTGGCTTTTTTTCTGCTTACTTTATAATAAAAAGAAGTTTTTCTCTAAGCAGCTACTTCCACAATAATACGGCCAATGGTAAGAGTTAGCAGGGGGAAGGCCCATCTCCAGGTTTCTTTCACCCGCCAATTATACTTCTCATTTCTCAGGCCTGACTTCATACCTAAAGGAAATTATTTCTGCATGATTTCAAAACGTTTTACTGTGGCATGCCTGATGCCATTCATGCTTTGCTGAGCTCCAGAGATGCTTATCATTTCTCAAGCTCCTAAACAAGAAATAGACAAAGGGCAAGAAAACAAATGAAATCTTCCCTCGCCTGTCCTGGGACTAAGGATGTGTACTGGACCACGATTACAGACTATCTTAGGGTTAATGCAACCGTTTCACTGCCTTTTCCTGTTCTCTTCCAAAACATACAAATTTGAGTTGTATGGTACGGTACTTGGAGAGAGATCATGATGATGAGGGTGATAATTTTATAAGCAGTGCTGACCTTAGCATCAGGCAATGGGTCTCAAAGTGTGGTCCTGGAACCAACAGCATTAACAAATCCTTGGGTCCCACCTCAAACCTACAGACTCTGATGGAGGGGCCTAGCAATTAGTATTTTAACAAGCCCTCATGCTTGTTGGGTGGTTCTCATGTGCGATGAACTTGTAGTTCACCCAAACCCACAGCCACAACTACCGTTTCATGCTCCAGCAGGGCCCCTGGCCATTTGAAGCTCATCCTCCCTAATTGTGAAAGTATTTAGGCCAGATAGTGCAACATCGGTTTGTTTCCCTTTCTTTCTAGCAAAACTTATAGATGGCTATAATAGCCTGTTGTCTGTCCCAGATCGCAATCATAAAAATAAGTAATAAATTACCTCTCTTTCACTAGGTTTTCTTTCAGGCTCATATGTGGTCTGCAACTTATGGAGTATTGATTGTATATTGTCAGTTTAGCTCGCACACTAATAATTACATGTAGCACCAAGGTAGCCATGACAATGCAGGCCAGTTGCCATAGCAATGAAAGGAGGCCTAGTGCTGCTACCCACAGCCTGCTCTATAGAGATAATCATGCTGCTCCTTTCTTTTTAATTGAAATTTGAAATTATGGTCTCTAGAAAGAAATAGATGGAGTATCTTCCCATTCTTCCCCCTAACCACTCAAAAAGTTAGTACAAATGGGAAATATTTGAGCATTTTCTTAGAGGTAAATATCAAGGTTTTTGAGGATATGTTTTTCAGCATTTTCATGTGTACCAAAAACAGATGAAGAGTGATATTTTGCTGAATAAAAATTAGCTCTTACGTTTTTGCATTCTTAATTAACTGCTGCTTTTTTATTTTTCCAAGTCCCATATCTTAACAGCCTACCCCACATGGTGTATCTTATATTACACAATATTTAATGGATTTACTTGCTGAGTTTGGTTTATACCCAAAAACTCACAGCAGATATCATATTTTAAAATTAGCATCCTAGGGCACCGTAGAAGCTTTTACATAATTAAAAAAATTGACAATGATAATAAATATTTAGCCACATATGGTCCCAATTCTATGCCAGTGCCTCTTCTACTATGCCTTACATCTGCCATGTTTCCCCAAAAATAAGACCTAGCCAGACCTTCATCTCTAATGCATATTTTGGAGCAAAAATTAATATAAGACCTGGTCTTATTTTAATATAACATAAGATCAGGTCTTCTATAATATAATATAGTATAAGGCCCAGTCTTGTTTTAATATAATGTAAGACTGGGTCTTATATTAATTTTTGCTCCAAAAGACGCAGTGAGCTGATTGTCCGGCTAGGTTTTCTTTTCGGGAAAACACAGTAGTGATATATATGTTGTACCACAATTACTACTACATGTGTGCACAGTGTATAATACTACATGTATCAGAGAGAAGGAGAGATTGGGGAGTGTGCTCAGGAATGAAGAGCCATGTCAACAGACATTCCAAAATAGGATAGGAATCTAATATGGAAACCAAACAGCTGTCAAAATGAAGGAGCAAAAGATATTAACAACAACAACAACAAAGTTATAGTCATAAAGTCCCAAACTATAAAAAAAGTTATAACCTTGGTCTAAAACTAATAAATAAGTCAATGGAAGACTGGGTCAATCTGAGATTCCACTTTGATTTTTTAACTTTTATCTAGCATTTCCTTTCTGCAATCTGATGCCTTAAAACAAAACATACAAATAAAGCAAAACTTTCTTCATATTTTATTTTCCCCTGGTTTCTTCTTAAAAATTTAAGATCAGAGCTTGATGGCTCCTCCCTTCTTTTTCCTCATTCTCAATCATTTTCTGAGTGAAGTCAGGTGATGTCCTGTTCCCAGTACAAAGTTTTATTTTCCTGGATCATGTGGAGGAAAGAATAAATATTTCAGATAACACATATGGTGGTGAACTAAGATGTAATCCAGGGATTAAGATATATAGGTTTTCCCCTTAAATAACTTACTGTGAAATGAAGACTTATTGTTTTATGAAGGGCCCCCAGAAAATTTCCATTTACATCACTGGGGGTATCCACAGTGTTGGGTTATGTTATGTGCAAAGCGTCTCAATCATGGATTCCAAAGTTCAGCTTTTAATAAGAGTGACATGACTTGAAAAACTAGATGGTCGCCTCTTCAACAAATATGGGGTCATTTTTTGGTTGGTTTGATTATGATGCAAAGACAAATTCCTTTCACTGCTATAATCAATCTTTGCTGTCACCCTTATTTATAATCATGGTATTCCTAATAATTATGGCTTTGATGAAATGATTGATGTAGTGGGTTTTTTCTTTGTTTGTTGGTTTGTTTGTTTGTTTACTTGTTAATAATTATTGAGTATCTACAATGTGTGAGGGCAAAAATGTGCTAAGTGCTAAGGCAAAGCTTGGAATAAGATGGGCACTGTCCCTACCTCCATAGAACCTATATTCTAGTAGGCTTGAAGCACATTAGTCAAGTAATTATACAATCGATTAAGTTCTGTTATGATGGAGAGAAATGCTAGATTCTACAAGAGAACCCTCAAAAATTTACTACACAATTCTTCAATGTTAGGAAATAATTTACTCATCATGAAATCTAGTATCATTGATTACATCAGTTGTTAAATGGGCAGTGACTTTGAAAAATATATTCACCACAAGTAAAAGCATAAAGAAAATCTGAGGGAAGAAAAGAGAAATGTTTCAGTGTAATCAAACTAGATCTATAAAAAGTCTACATCTGGATTCTGCCATGTTTTAGGTTTGTTTAGTGCATATTTCTAAGATTTGGTTATTTGCTTTAAAGGTACTTTTTTTACATCCTTACTTCAAATCCTTTTGGATTTTATTAAACTTTAAAATCCACATATTTGATTCATTTGGGCTTAAATAATTGAAATTATTAGCAAAAACTCATCAATATGCTTAAAACAGTAACTCCACACTCCTATACTTAAGTTTTTTCCTAAGTGTTATAGCAAGATTTGTACTAGAATTTGCCAGTGCAACCCAACCGTATCCTCTGTTCCATCCTTGCCTTAATTCTCATCTACTTTGGTGGCTCTCCATGTCATGTATGGATTTACATTTGACTGAAGATGTATTAGAAAGTAAGATGGTCGAAAAGAAGACCCAAAACCTGTGAACGCCCTCACAAGTGCCACACATCCCATGAAAGCTTAGCAACATATACAATGGGGAATCTTGATTATATCCTCTTTAAATAATATCTGTTTATTTAAATAAGTCTGACATCCAAAAAATTAAAACTTTTCAAAATTCCATTAAAGTTTTCAGTTGGACCAATTCTAGTCTATAATCACTGCCCTTGTAATTTTTGTTTGTTTGTTCTATGCTCACATAATGACTAAACCTCTCACCACCAAGGCTCAACACACTTCCTGTAATGTTATCCTATTTATTAACTTGTTTTTCTTTCCCTATCTGGCAGGCCATCTCTATTCAACCTGATGAGAGATGAAGTTTCCAACCCTCAAAATTGACTCCCATGGTTTAGACTGGCACATCTGTCTGTGAATAAATGTGGCACCTTTGCACAGTTATTAAATCATTACCACCAGAGGGTCTTAGACGATAGTAGCCAAGAAGAAAATTGAGGTCTAGGGACTAGAGAGAGTCTCTCCATAAGTTTAAAGTAATTCCAAAGCAACCAGAATAGCAGAAGTGGGCTTCTGTTTGCCAGGAGCTTTGACGGGCTACCTTTTACATGGAAGCCCGTCCTTATTTTAGGACCCAGATCCTCAAAGACAGGCCGAGTCCTTACTTAAGTTTCAAAGAATTGATTAGGAGAGCTCCTGCAATGCAAGCTCATTGATGAAATCATTTTGGCAGGCTGGATAAGATAATTAGCTCAAACGCGATGTGAAATCTGTAGTGTTTTAGGATACTGTCCAATAATTTTTAATTTTGTAATAAAAAAAGACAAAAAGGAAGGGAAACAGCAAGAGATGATTTGTGCTTGTCTGTTAAAAACAACAACAAAAAGATGGGAGGAAAAAAGATTCCAAAATAACATTTACCAGCTATGGGTAGTAGCTTTAGGTTTCCATTCTTCTCAGAGTAGCGTTTAGGAAACTTGTGCCATCTCTACCTTTATAAAATTTGACACTATATTAATACTGTCTTTACTGGAAGTATAGGTGTTCCTCAAACCAATGTATTCACAAATTCCAGTCCCATCATAGACATTCATTTTAGGAACATTCTCCCACACATGCTAACCTGCGTTCTCTGGAGGACAATAAAGGAGAAGATCTGAATAATCCAGGAACCTGTGTCTCACTAATGGCTAGAGCCAGGAGTAAAGGGTGTAGGAATGAGTGGCTGAGGCTAACTCTCAAAGGAAAGGGTCATCCTTGCAACTTCACTGTTAATATCATAACATAGTTTTTTGTTTGTTTTCCTGTCAGAAGAGGCTTTCATTGACAATCGTTAATGGAATTTGCTCCCCAATTTTCCCCCTAGTGTTCTTATTTTTATTTGTATATGAAAAGAAGATATGATTAGTTAAGACACCGAACAACTATTTTGGCCTAACTCTACATACTCCCAAATTTTTGGTATTTGTTTCAGTTTAGTGGTACTATATTTTTATCAACAAGCTTGTCGCCTCAGGATATTTTACAGAGGTGCAGCCTACATAGTTGACTTGTTTTTAGAGGGTTTCATTATCTTAAGAGGTGATTAAATTATTATCTGTGCTTTTTAAGTATCGTTTTCATCATCATTCTGATAGGCTCATTTCTCAGGTGGAAATGTTAATATCTAGGACATTTTCTTTGGGCTGGCTCACCTGTAACGAAGGAAAGTCGCACCATTCTCGCTGCGTGTCTCCTACCAATTTCTTAATGTGAAATCCTGTACATTTGCAGATCCGTAACAATTGAGGGATTATTAATCCTATTGCTTTTAATAAAGACGTCCTAAGAGGTATATGTGGCAAAACATTCTTATTTTAAAAGATTTATGAGAAAACACTTCTGCAAGCTTTGCTTCCTCTATTATTTTAGCAATTTTATTCTTTGGGATTTTTCCTATAGTTAATTAATTTTTTTTTAAAATTTGAATCCTATTTTATACATGAGGATATTATTCTTTCTAATGTTCTCTTTGCTAGATGAAAAGTGCGCTTTTTATTTTCTCCTAAGATTTTGTAGAACAGTTTCTAGCACTTCTCTGAAATCACCTCAAGGTTTCCACCCGTACGCTGGTTTGAGATGACCTGGGGCCAAACTGCCTGGGTGAAAGTCTGGCCCCACCATCTGCTGTCTGACTAACCTTGAAAAGTCATTGAATCCCTTGGTGCCTCTGTAAAGTGGGACAGTAATAGTACATACCTCACAGAGTTTCAGGGAGGATAAACTGTGCTAATGCATGCAAATAGTTTAGAATAACATTTTGCTAGCTTAGATTAAGCACTCAGTAAACGTGAGGCATTCCATTTTATTCCATTCCATTTCAGTGGTTTCAAATGAAATTGGTAGACTTGCCATAAACAATTCTACCAGGATGTCAAAGGTGTTACCTCAAACAAGTGTTTCTTAAATACATTTGGTAAACATTGGGTAGCATACAAATTTTTAAATTTTGCTTTACTGTGGAACTACTCAGACCTTTTAATATACAAATATGTATTGTGCATGTGCATTATAGCTAATATGACATGTTTCTCCATATTATTTTATCAGGGCAGCTTTTTCATGCACCACCTACTAACATCTCCAGTGAATCCCTCTGGGAAAGCAGTGGTTCAGTCACGATAGGATGTGTTTCTGAATATTGTAAAGTTATTGCTAGATCTTTTCATGCTTTAGACAGTTATTTATTGAAATTGTCTGAAAGACAGAGAACAGGAGAGGGGATCAACTCTCTGAAACTTCTCTGCTTTTTTAAAAGAACCTCCACTTTAATTATTGGTGAGCAGTGAAAGTTCTCACTTTGATGGTAGCCTTATTTTGTCATGTGAGGGCATCAAATTTCTGTGTAATAATTAATTACCTGCCGAGAAGGGAAGGGTCACTCAAACGTACTATAGTTCCTAGCCGTGGCTGTTGGCTTTGCAGATTCCTTTCCTTGTGACTGTCGAGGGAGTCCATGATGTGGATTTTTCTGTATTGAAACTGGCAAAAGATATAGATCAAACGTTTAAGGCCATTAACAAGAAGTTAAATCAGGAACAACACTGATATAGAAGCATTAATTCAGGGCAAGTGCAAAATGTGTCGCCGCATCGATTCTGGCATTTTTCTCTGTTCCTAATAGCTTTGAGCGTGTGATCTATATGTTTTACGAACCTCGATGAAGGGAAATAAACATCTGGACAGATTTCCTCCTATCGAGTTTCCTTCTCACCATTTTTCTGCTTTGGTAGTGAACTAAAGCCATGAACTTTATTCACCTGGGAACATTTTAAAACTGGGGATGATAGCCAGAGCACCCACGTGTGGTTCTCACAGTTTTCAAGCATGTAAATAATTTATTTTTGAACAGATCCAAACCAGTGTGCCATGTACAAAGTTGGAGCACCTCTGTAAGCAGGTAGTAAATTTCTGGAACCACTTAGCAGGTTTCATAGATGTCAGGATACTATTTTATGTTTATTTTTGTTAAGAAGTAATATTTCTTTACAGTTATTTCCAGGAACTTGGCTAAGTGGTTCAAATTCATTATCTCATTTAATCCTCACAGTATATCTATTAGGTAGAAAGTATTACTGTCTCAAATTTACAGAAGAAGCATCTGGAACTAAAACAAATGACCCTTTCCCTTGGGTTCTGAGTAAATGTCATGTTGGCCTCTAGAATAATTCAATACTCACAATAAGGATCTACCCTCTCAACAGATAATCCAACTTTCAGGGTCTAATCATTCTAAAAGGTGTGTCAACATGGGGAAAAGTAACATGTGTTGTTCTCCAGGATCATACTAGATTTTTATAGGTGACATGATTACCATAAAATCTATCTGAGATTTTCAACAATGAACACTTTTTGGGTGGGAATGAAGATCATCTCAGATTGTGTTACCAGACTCTTTGTTTCTTGAGAGCATGAGTCATGCCCTGTGTAGGAAGTACTTCCCCACCCCCATATGTCTTAGCCTGGTGCTTTCCATGAAGCAGGAATTTAGGACATGTTTGTTGAGCACATGGGAGAATACCCAATTCTGTAATCTAGCGAATTATGCCTTGGTGAAACACTAGTAGGTTTGGTTTGCTTTTGGTGGGCGTCTGGTTTTTATCATAAGAGGACAGGTAGAGTTTCTTTCTTTTCACACAAAGGTGTAATATATGTTTCCCTTGTTCCTTTATTCAGCTTTGCAAAGACGACACCTGTGACATGCTATGAGTCACTATTAAGGGGCATTACAGAAAGTGAAAAACTAGCATGCATGTATTAAATCTAGTACTTTTGGTAATGAATTCAAAATGAATCTTTGTTGTAAAATTGATGGTTGTGTTTGTGGTAGTAGTGGTGGTAGTGTTAAGTCTTTTTCCAAACATTATGGCCCAGCACTAAGAAGTATATCCAAGTCCCCTATTTCAGACACCCTCAAATGATTTATGTTTGTAAATTAGAAATGTGTGAAAGGACGTAGAGTTTTTGAAGCAAATTATATTGCTGCTAGCCCTTGAGACTGTACGGACAACATGTGATTCTTTTCCTTAGACTATACAAATGGAAATCTCTAGAAGATATGTTTTGGGGGAATAGACCTCAGAGAAACATTTTCTTTTCATAGGATACCATAGGTTAATGTATCTCCAATAAGAGGCGATTTTTTTCCTCAAAGCAAAGTCATCAAGGAAATTGAGTCAAAGTAACTTCACACCCACCACAATTTTCAGTAGCTACGGTAGGTCCTTGAGGCCCAACTGGCTTTGGCAACTATTTAGACCTTTTTTCTTTGGTCCTTGTTGAGGGGTCATGTGATTTTTCTTGGGTGTCATAGTGAAAGGAGGGAGAGGATTGGGAGAAAGGAAGAGATCAAGTAGGAAGGGACTAAGTAGCAGTCCTAGGTATCTGAAAGATGAATTTCCAAAGCAAGGTTCAGGTCATCTAGAGTGGAGTATGGCTTTTGCTTTTATAATAAAGACTTTTCCAAAACCCTGAGTTTCTTCCTAGAAGGATATTTGCAATGTAGGCCTATGGATATAACTCTTTAGTGACACAGAATAGTGAAAACTATAATTCAATTCATGAAGAGTGCAATCCCACATTATTTCTTGCATAAAATTGAGTCATACAACTATATCCATACCAAGGGTGCCAAGAAAATGTACACAAGTGGACATTTTGGTCAGTGTTGCTCAAGTAGTAGTACGTTATAATCAGAAGTGTCTGGATGCTGATGGTAACCACTTTGAGCACCTCTTGTAATTGCGGAAGTCAAATGTGACTTATATTTATCTTTTCTTATTGGTATATATTGAGAATTACAATTTTAATACAGTTTTTTCCTTTTTTAAAATGTGTATACTTTTTTTTTTTGGCACCCTCTGTCTATAGCCTATTTCACAGTAACAATAAATATATTTATCAATTCATCAAAAGGGTGACAGGTTTGTTGTATCTATCCAAATGCATTATACTGTGATTTTTCTCTTCCTTAAGAAAGATTTCCCTGAAGACAATATTTATAGCAGAGGCAGGAATTTACATTATACTTAGCCACATGTTTTGACTAGGAAGCACAAAGCACTTAAAGTTGGGCTATATTGGACATTCCTTGAAAAATCTCTAAAGGGAAATTATCTTGTATCTACTCATTTGCTCAGGTTTTCCTATAATTTTCAGTGGTAGGTATTGGAGCAGTCCTTATGGATCAGATATTTTATCCAAAGGGAAAGGGGAAACCTCTTGCCGTGGAGATATTTTCAGATTAAGTTGAAAAGGTCCAAAATCCTCATTGAAAATTTTCTTTATTGTCATCATGCTATCAGGAAGATATCAGCTTTCCCCCATTTAACTGACGTATTTCCTCTCGTCTTTTCCTTTCTCTCCCTTCCACATATATTATCTCCCCAATGCTCATAGTGCATAGTAAGTATTCAATAACTCTTATAGGAAAAATGAATTGGATTCAAGTCTAATTTATACATACTCGTTAAAAAAACTCTGTATTTTAAAGGTCTTAGGCTTTTTAAAATGAACCACTGGTCACTCGCTGATGGACACTTAGTTGTTATTTTCTGGAATGCAGGGTTCATTAAGATCCTTCCTGGCATTGGCATATCCCCATGGCCCTGATTCCAAAGGTTCAAACTCTAAGAATGTTTGCTTTTCCTCAATTCTCCAAGTTAATAGATCCAAAGAAGTCACAGCCATTTCAGTTTCAATCCAGATAATCCCTGAAAAAGCAAATTATTCTAGAAGTTCTCTGGAATTCTAAATCTCTAGGTAGCTGTACATGGAGGGGCAAAGGAAAACTCGATCTGGTTCACTCAAAACCTCTTCCTTCTCTTCTTTATATTGTACTAGGTCACATAGAAACCGTGGAGAAGTACACACAGGCATTATGAAGGAACTATGCTGTAGCGAGGGTCTTCAAGGTCTTTAGGGTTTGCCCTTATAAAAACTGCACATAATCTAAAGTATGATAGCAAGAAGGGTTCCAACCTGCACATGCATGACTGCCCCATAAAGTATCGCATCTCCTGTGTCAGTCACTTTGTTCCTTAGGTATAGCAACTAGAAACCAACAGAGGCCAACACAGAACTACCCAGCAGGAAATAATCTCCTGTGGTCTTTGAGTAAAGGCCTGAGTATCAGTGTCAGACAGAATGGAGTTCTAAAGACACTGCTGAGACCATCATGTAAGACACATGAACTATGGAGAAATCATCCCTCCAGTGTTTCAGAAGGGAAAGTGAGATGAGACCCTAGGCTAGACACGAAAGAAAACAAATTTTAGCAGCAGGAAAAACAAGCTGAAATGCGAAGGCATGGGCAATAGCCAGGCAGGTTAGAGATTCATGATAAGTAAAGACAACTGGTATACCACTCAGCATAAAGGCTGCTCTGCAGGAGGCAGCCTTTGGATGGTGGTGGTTCAAGGTGCCTGAAATTCCTGACCAACCTCAAAGGAGCCATGCACTGGTGTGGCTGGGGATTTCTCCATTTCTTTCTTCCTGAATCACCATGTATGCACTTAAGTTGGAGTCTTGGCATAATCTCTCCACTGACAGAAAGGAAACAGAAAATTCTCAAATTTTGCAGCATCACAGCAGAGATAGGCAAATATAAGAACTTTCCATTTAGCAACGATAATAATAGACAATGTTTATTAACAACATTCTATTTGCCAGGCATTTCACATAAGATTTTGAAAACTTGTAGCAGCCCACTCTTAGAACATCCTACTGAGACACAAAGAAGTGAAGTTTTCCTTAAAACTATACAATAGGTAATTGATAGACTATGAATTTGACTGCAGGTTTCATCCCAATTTAAGGTGTCTGCACTTTCTATTGTGTTACAATGCTAAATATAAATATTCCGCTGGCCATGGGTAAGCCTGTCTTACCACTTAACAGATAAAGTCAACTCTCAGTAGAATCTCAAATAGGAGTGTTCAGACAGCTGTAGAACCAAAGAAGATCCCAGCAAGGACAGTGCACATTAGATCACGGTCACTGTCTACCTTGTGGATATAGTGAGTATAGGAACTTGGGTGCTAGAGTCAGACAGAACTGAATTGGGATCTTGGTTCTTCCACTTCTTGGCCACAGGTCTGCGATTGTCATTTTGTGAAATGTGATAACACAGGGATAATAATGGTTTCTAGTTTAGATACAGTGGTTACGATTGAAGCATATAGCTCTGTGCATGGCATATGGTAGACACTCAGTACATGGTCACAGCCATCTTCATCATTATTGTCTCACCAAAGAATCAAGAAGGAGGTGTTGGCCATATGTACCCATGAAGCAGAACACTTAATGTGGTAAAATGGATCCAGCAGGAAGTTACCAGGGATGGTTTAGGCATCTTTCCTAGTACACATAGACAATATTTACCAGACCAATGTTGTTTGCCATCTAATCCATGCTAGTGAAAGAACACTGAAAGATAAACAAGTGATTTCACCTCCTTAGTTCTCAGAATCAACACTTAGATGTCCCTAAAGGTACTTTCCGGCTCTGAGAGTCTGTGGCTAACATTGTTTAGCACCTACTGTGTACAAAGCTTGTCACTGGGAAGAATGGGGTTGACTCAATGAGAGAAGTAATAGTAAAATGACCTGTCTATCATTCTGGTATAGAATTAGCCAAAATGATAAGCCGACCCTTTGGCTTTGTCATAGAAGGGCCTTGACGGGAATAAAAAAGATATACTAGAAAAGAGTTGAACTTCTGGGAAGAATGCTGGTATTATAAATATGCTGTAGCCTCTAAGTAAGAATAGTGATGTTTAAAGGGATGTAAATTAAAGAGAACACTAAAGGGAAAAGAGAGATAGATTTCACCCTCTGGATCTGACTTTGGTTTTAAATTGCACAGGCAAGAGATTGGTTAGAGAGATTTATTTCATCCTTTAGTAATGTATTAACGGTGTCACAGAACAAGGAATATGGTTAAAAGAGAGAAAGGGAGAAATGAACAAGCAAAAGACTGTCTTGGAATCTAATTTATTTAAATTTAGATTATTTTACTATTGCATTAATCTTTGTATGAATTATAGTTCTAAGTACTTAAAGCTTATGTTGCAGTCTGTTTTTAATTTTGCAATTTTTAGCAGTTTGTTAATTGTTATAAGCTCTGCACATTTTTTTAACCACTGGGAAGACCATTCTCAAAAGAAATTGTGTTTTCAAATGGTCAAAATAACTAGTGAGTGGGGAAAAAATCTGTTTAAACACTCGGTTCAATCACAGTTGTGTGGAAAGATCTTGAGGTTAGTATAGAAAAGGTGAATGGGGAAGATACATTGCAGAAGAGCCCTGAATGAGTAAAAAAGTTTTCCAATGTATTTTTTTTTTCTTTAGAATTCCTACAAAAAGTTGAACATATTGTTTACCTGAGTAACACTGCCCCATAGAATGTTATTTGAAGATGTCAATTAGTTCTAGGACTGGATTTTTCAGAATTCAGATGTGATTAAGATGTGATTAATGCCATCTAAACAAGACAATCCCGTAAATGTAATATCAGGAATAGTGATTTCCAGACTTAAAACTAGAAGTGTTTTAAATGTCTTCAAATATTTAGATAATAAAACGGTAGTCTAAAGTGATTAGCACAATTTGGAGAGGATGTGCTTCTACCAATAATATTTCCATTGGAGAAACAGGAACTTTTTCGGAGAGGCTTCTGGTATCTTTGCATAGCCAGACTTTGCATTTGACTCAGACCCCATATTACCTTTTCCCAGAATTCATTTTACCATGTGCTGTTTCCAGTGATTGCTCAGATCTTTTCAACTGCTGGCACACGTTAACTTCCTTTGACATGTAAAAGTGCCGAACCATCTTTTTCCTTCAGTCTGTTCCCAGAAAGAACTAGGAACTTCCTAGCCTTGGGCTAAATTGTGAAGCTGACAATTTGTTTTGGGGACTTCCAAGTGAAGTATCTGGTGTTTCACGGAGGAATCCCAGGAATGGGATTCTTCTGCTGCTGGGGTTTTCTAGTATACCAGAGAAGAGCTGGAGGGCATTTTTGTCTGGGTAGTTTGAAGACTGGCTGATGCTGTGGAAGAAAGTAAGGAAAAGACAAAGAGAACTTTTAGATGATTCCCACCAAAGAAAGCAGAGGTTATGGAGTCTCATTCCCAGGAGGGGATAGGCAATAAGACCAGAGACGTCTAGATGTCTCTTTGTGTTGGGTACAATTGCTTTTGGTCATCACTACAGAAACAAGGCACACAGGATACAAATGAAATGTGTGTGTTTTTATTTTTAGAGATTATCTTCCCTCCCATGCCTTCAGGTCTTCTAGATGTGCTGGGTCCTCCTGTTTATTTACAGTTTCCAAATTCTCAGATTCTGCCTATAAGAGATCTGACATGATTAACTGATTTTTCTTAATTTAAGATACAGTTATTTTCTGTGTAGGAAGCTATAAAGTTGCTCTTTCTTTTCTTTTTCTTTTTCTTTTTTTTTTTCTTTTTTGCCTTTGTGCTCTGTTTCACATTGCTGTCACTGTCAAGACTGGTAATTAATCAAGACTCAGTCATGGATGGCTCCTTTCCCCTCCTCTTCCTATCCTTCCTTTGCTGCCTGAGTGATGAAGAATGATGCCTTCCCTCCTCTGCCCCTGGCTCCCCGTCCTTGGAGCACTCAAGCCAATCCCCATAGCAAGAAGTTCCCACTCAGGGGAAAGCACTGGGAATGACAAATGTGACTCCTGGAGCCTCGGCAGCAAGGGGTGGACTTCCTGATCCTTGTCACTGGCCACCATCGATCTCTCCATGTCAGGAGGCCTTTGGGAAAAGCGAAAACAAAGAAGAAGGAAAGAGTTATCACCCTGCATTGTATTTCTTACAGTGACCTAGGTTTTAGCACTGTGAGAAATGTGGGGAGGCTTGGAGGTAATACTAGAAAGTGATGAGTCTTGAGTCTTCCCCAAGGTTTTGATACCCAGGCCTCCTGTCACCCACCAACACACAAGCACATAGTAGGCATACTCGTACTTTCTACTCTTTTTCCTCCTCTTTTGTTTATTCCAAGTATCTGCAGGGGACAAACGCAACCATTCCCAGCATAAAATTGACAAGTCTCCCTTTCACTCTATGATTGGTTTATGCCTCTGGACACCATAGGATCTAGTCTACACTTAATTGAGGAGATTAGGGAGAAAACTTCCCCATCCATCACAGAGTTGGAAATCTCCTCTTAGATATTCATGCCTTTGGAGTAAGACGTTGCATCTTCAAGAGGCCTCATGAAACAATTGAGTCCAGGTAGAAAGGATGACGCCGTGAGACCTAATCAACCATGCCCTCCTACAAATGCCTTTAGCAGATCCATTCACTATGGAGATCACTAGTTGACAGCATGCATGGCCCTGAAGGAGTGGGAAATGGAATAGATAACTTGAGGTGGGTTGGGAGAGAAAATAAGTCCTGAGAAAGGAACACTGTCTGCAAGCAATACAGGGGATGAAAGGGTTGAGGAATGATGAAGTGAAAGGCAGTGTTGGCAGATTTAGACAGGCTAAATGAAATGAATTCATGGCCTGGATCATATCTGTCTGTGGTTTGCACAGGAACTCCCATATAATAGGGAAAAAGAATGTTGGCCTCAATATGTTGTGGTATCCCCCCACTTTTTAAGCATATTTTAGTGTATTAGATCTTGTTTTCTTGCTTGGACTGATTTATGCAACAAGGAAATATATTCTAAGGAAACAGAGGTATCTTGTGAAATTCAAATTAGTTCGAGAATGTTATTAATTCAATTCAATTAGGTATTTACATAATATGCTGTGTAACAAACAACCACAACATCTCAGAAGCCTAGGACAATGAGCATTTATTTCTCAAGGAGCTGTGGGTTGGTTGAGGGTCAACCGAAGGCTGGGATTGGCTGAATGACTGCTAATCTCAGCTGGACTCACTCATGGTCCTGAGGGTCAGGTGGGTTCAGTGATGTGGGCTGTGCTCAAGTGGGGCAGATCTGCCTTAACTACACAGCTCTCATCCGCTTCCGGTGTCCAGCCAGCAAGCTTGGGCGTGTTCTTCTCTATTTCTGTGAGTTAGTGTTTGCTGCTTCCTGGGCCAAATGGCTACATGAAATTCTCATTCTTAGGTTTGCCTCCTACCCATGGAAGAGGACAGCCAGATTGACACCCCCAAATCCCAATCTGAATTCCTGGAGAAGGAACTTTTTAGTGAGGAGGTGTGGTCATATTAGGCAAAGGTGCCTTGGCCTGCTGAAACCATCTGGAAAAATACAAGAATGGGCAAAAAGACACAAATAGTCATGTATCACAATAATCAATGACATTGACTACTTGAATTCTTAATTATGCTGTGAGTAAAGATAATGAGGGGATTGTTCTTGGGTGTTGCTTATGTATGCCAAGACTAAGTAAATCACTTCAGTCATTGGAACCTGATTCTTGATAGGAAGACCTTTAGATGGTTTGTTCAGAGCTTTTCTTTCTCTTTTTCTATTTCCTTGCTATATTGGCAATTTCCATTTTTTTCTCATTCTGTGATTTATTAGAGCTCTCAAAGAATGCTTGAATTAACTTATTATTTATTTCCTTCATTGCTGTTGGCTCCAAAATCAAAGATCCAAGCGATGTATCCCATTGGTGGCCTTACAGACTGTGATGTTTTTTATTATCTGCAGTGTTTTCACCGTATCTCTGGAGTCTTTTCCAATCTTTCAAGTTCCTATCCCATTTGTGGCCTTAAACATAGTCTTTTAAGTTTCTATAAGAACATCCAACTTTGGCTTATCAACATATTTTTTCTCTAGTGCACAATATACAGCCTCTTCCCCAACTGGGGTGACCCCCTCAACTGCTCCCCACTCACTAAGCCTGTCTCCATGCCTTCCTTTTTTTGAAGAGTCCTATAGAAAATGCCGTCTCACCTCTTCTGACCACTGAATCAAGATGTATCAATTTCTGAAGACCCCATTTCCAGTCCTGTATTCTTCATGACTCCTTTAGGAAATCACATGGACTGTTCCATTATACAGTTTTCTCTTCCATCTCTGAATTTCTGTTGTTTCTCTTTTAGCCTTCACCAGTGGTTTGCATAATCCCATGTGACGTTATATTCTCCTCTCAATTTCTCTTTTGCATTGCTTTTATATCCCACACTATATTAATTACTCTTTTAGCAGAGGCATCAAATCTTGTGCCTATTTTGTGTTTCCCAAGAACCAGAGACAGTGCCAGTCACAGAATAGGTGCTTGATAAGCACTTGTTATGTGTATCTAGCGTTCTTAGAATATCAAAATGATGGTTGTACTTTCAGAAGGGCATCTGTTATCATTCTCTGAATTATCCTGGCTCCTGCTCAACTTTTTGTATTCAACTTTTATCTCTTTTTTCTAGAGATGATTATTTTCCATTATAAGGGCAATTTCTGTGAGAGGGATACTCTTCTTTTACTCTGCCACCCATTTCTCCATGAGTCTGGTAGAAAATGGATGATCCAAATAACTTCTTTTTAATGTGATTTATGTGAAATGGAAGCATTTTCTATTTCCTCCTTATGTGCTCTTGTTTTGAATTGCAAATATTTGCTTTCACATATACTTAAAAGTTATTTTGACAGTATGTAATGTGGATTTAAAACATTCTGAACTTGGCTGTTTTCCCTTGATCAATTCTTCTTTTAGTAGAAGCACTGTAAATACACAAACAAGTGTCAGAACATACAGTATAGTGAACAACCAAGGACAATCTGTTATGATATTTGGCGTATTAAAGACCAATTTGTTTATGCCACCAGGAGGAATTCATTTTTAGTATTTGGATGTGATGGATTTAGTGAGAATGATATGATTTGTTTCACTAAGCAACAGTGCCACATGAGAAGAGTATGCATTACTCTTTCCTCAGTGTTAAAGGGGGAAAAAATGTAATGATAGAAAAAGTTTCGGTAACCAGAAATTAACAGAAGGAAATTCAATGATGATGCTAAGAAATTGAATGATGCTAATTCCACTCTGATAGGTTGATTGAATGGGCCAGGAACTTGCTTCATTGTAGGAGAAATGAAGCAGTTAGCTGTTTCACTTAGAAACCTTGAAACTGAGGAATAGTCTCCAGAGAATAACTGATGTGAGCTATGATCTTCCTGACTGATTCTCCAAAATGGGGATTGAACTGTGAGAAAGATTACAAGAAATTTCTCAATTGTCAAACTTAGAGGAAGCAAAACCACAGGGTTTTCTGTCTCCTATTTCTGACTTTCCTCTTCTTTCTTCTTTTCTTTCCATGTCTTTCTTCTTCTCTCTCTAACTTTAGATTATTCTTTTCCTCTCACTCCTTTCCATTTTTATATGAGGGATTAAGCAGGACTTAGACTAAATGATTGATTAAAAGCTACTAGTCTTAGGAGAAGGACAAAATTAAATGTGCTGAGATTTGTTTGTAATCATTCTGATGACAGAAAAAGAAGCAACACTCAGAATCAAAGATGGAAAAATCAATTAAGTCAATATTTATTAACATGTATGTCTTAAAGGAGGAGATATAATGATGTATAAGAGTTCATGCTTTCAAATTGTTTGCAATCAATATTGAAAGTTGAAAAAATACATATGTTGCAAAAGATCTATGAGAAAAAAAGCAATTGACAATTTAAGGTAGCTATGTGTTAAGAGCAAATTAACCCTTACAGCTGGAAGTGTGGATGAAGAGACACCCACTGTTCACGGGGGCAGACCAAAGAATGTGAGGCTCGAGCTAGATTTTGGGCAACACTATAAGATTCAATCGAACAAACCATGGCTAAAGCTGTGTTTGAACAAAGGATCAGCTCTAGATAAATTTGGCTTAAGCAGAAGGATGTTTAAATGGTGGATAACTGTGGAAAAGTGACTTGGGGCCAGTTTGTGAAAGGCCCTGAATGCCAAGGTACAGAGCTTAGGGTCAATTCAGTATGTGCTTGAGAACCACTGATAGTGACCACGGGAAAGAAAGATGTGAGCAATATAACAGAACAGGAAATAGTAGACCCAGTCACCATTTGGGGGTGTGAGAGTGAGGATAGAGAGGTGCCTTGACCAGAGGAGAGTAAGAAACAGTGCATTTTGAAGGCTGGTGTGTAAAGTGAACAAAGGCATCAATGAACATTATTGAAAGGTTAACAGAAGGAAGTGACTTTGTGAAGGTGATACTTTTGGATAACTATGAAATAGCCAAGTGAGACTACCCATTAATCCATAAGGAGATCCTAAACTAGAGCTTGGGAGAGAGTACAAAGCTTAAGCTGTAGATCTGTGAGTTAGCCACCCAAAGATGATGGTTGAATCTGTGAAAATAGATATTTCCCACATCGAATGTGTTCAGAGGGTTAGGCATATCCATGTTGAGTGTATAATAGGAAAGTGAGGAACCATTGAAGAAAGAAGGGGCACTTAGAAGAACAAGAAAACTAGCCAGTATGTGGAATAGTGAGCATCTCAGGATCAGTGGAGGATCTGGAACTCTAAGACCAGCTGGGTTATCAAGAGACTAAGAGGATGAGAATGATGCTCACCTGGGATGAAGAGTGGACGGGGACTTAAAGGTTTTTTGCAGTGATCATTTGCTTGTCTGGTAGAGTTATATCCTTGGGAAGCAATGGGTTAGCATTTTCTTGTTCTTTCTTCGTTAATACAATTAGAAAAATAGGTGGTGAAACAAACTGGAAAACAGTGTAGACACAACTAACACTCCTAAAGAGATTTCACATGGTCTCTTGGTAACCTGTTCTGATACTTAATGACACTTGTTTCCTAGGAGTTCTTTTTGAATGCATTATCTAACATCCCCATTGCTCTCATTCAAGCTGTATTTTTTCTGACTTTCTTTTGTTTATCCTCAGGGAATATGAAGAACATATGATAACTATGTCTCAAGTAGTAATCTTCATATTTTTGAAATAGGTATAACACAAGATTTTTCCTCTCTGGCCTTCTAGTCTTCAGGCTAAAATAGTACTAAGTAGTTTATCCTTTCTTTATGGACATTCTTCCTAGGACAATGGCTCAGACTCAGTTTGTCAAATTCAGTTCTCAGGATTTGGATAAAATTTATGTTGTAGTCACTGGTTTGTATTGGTGAGTAATATTAGAGTTAAGTTTGCCTATTAAGTGGAAATTCAAGAATGAAATTATGATAATTTCTTTTGGGAACAACTTTCCATTGCATCTTTTCTATCCTGATAGCACTTATCAAAACTAATAGGTACACAGTTAAATATTAAAAAAATAAAACTTGTGGTCAAAAGGGAAGAAATGTAGTTTTTATTCCCAATAACTGCCATATATCAACTCACTTCATGTCTCAATAAAAGCAAGAATCAAAAAAATATGTATACTAAGATATGAAATCAAGAATATGATTTTTAAAAAGTTAAAAGTCAACGCTTCTCTGCTGGGCTGTTTCTTAGGAATATATGTTTCATTTCTTTTAATATATTCAGAAACACTGACTGGTAAGGATTGGCTTTCTAATGTATGTTGCCTCCATTTTCTTTCTAGAATTTATGCCATCGTTTTTCATGGCATTCTTAATAAAGATTATTAAAGGACTATGGGTCTCAATTCATCAGTAATATTTGTGTAGGCCCCAAAAGTTTGGCACTGTGTTACAAGGGGAAGTTAAGTAAACACAAAAGCGCAGACTAGTAGAATTAATAAATCTTCTGACTTATCCCAAAGCAGGAATTGCCTTCTACCATAACAAGAGTACATATGAATATTTATATAGTACTGACTTTGAGGTAGGCAATATTGTAGCACTTTCTATATAACTATATATATATAACTGTATATATATATAACTGTATATATATATAACTGTATATATATATATATATATATATATATATATATATAACTATATATATTTATTTACTTATTTTAATATTTACAACAACCCATTGAAGTACGTACTATTATTATTCTCAATTTACAGTTGAGGAAACTGATGACACTTGCCTAAGATCAAATACTTAGTAAGCAAAAGAACTAGGATTTGAACCTGGATCATCTGGCTCCAAATCCTATATACTTAATCATTGTTCTACGAGAGATGCCTTCCAGATTCTGTTTGAGTAAATTAAGAGATGGGGCTTGTGCTACCTTGTACAAGAAAATCCCTCCCCCTGTTGAAATAAAATCTTCTTTCCTTTATCTCTCCTTTGTTGGCTGAATTTTACTCCTTGGAGAAAGACTGAATAGTCTCGTCTACAGGGCAGCCTTAGGAGTTGAAGACAGCCTTCAAATTCCTCCCCAAATCTTTACTCTTAGAGATTCATTTCATTCTCTTGTCCAGCTGTCAAATATGCCATTTGTTTTGTTTATTTAGCTTTGTAAAACTTGCCTTTTTCCAGAACGGATATTAGATGGTTCACGCAAATATACACAATGGACAAGCGAGATAATACATCCTTCGGTGTTTCGTGGCATCAGTAGATTTGGCAAGCATGCCGTTTGTGTCTTCATTGGAGCTATAGACATATTATAGCAGTGGAAAATCTGGACCCCTGCAAGATGTGCTCCTACACATACCCCTTAGGACTTCTCATCCTGGTTGCAATGGTGGTTGTCAACTGGCATGCTTATATTAAGATTTCCTGAGACTGTACTTTTCTCCAGGACGTAATCACCCACTAACCTTAGAAGACAGCATTTGTATGGTGATATGGAAGTCAATTTTGGATTCAAAAATCTGTCTTAATGCTTTGCAATATTGAATGATTGACTTAGCCTCTGAGCTTGTAGTCTCCTTGTGTAGCGAGGAAAACAGTAGGTATTTTGCCCCTTGTTAAGAATACTTCAAGGATGAAATATGATACACAAGTAATATTCCTTAGCACAGAGTAGGTGCTCAATTATGATCACAGATACATGTCAAGAAGGTTTTGTGTGGTCAGTGGAGTCTGATAAATGTTTAATAATTGGCTTTCTGCAAGAAATAAAGACCTGGTTTGCAGCACTTTTTTATTTTTGTGGTGAAACTAATCCTACCAAAACTGCTTTCAAGCTACCACTGGGGCATCACTGAACATAGGGTTGGAAAGCGATATGCACAATCAAACAGCCCTTGGGAGCCAATGTCAGCCAGTTTCAAAGTGCCACTGTTTGCTGCATGCTTCATGCCCACTCCCAGGCATAAGTAAGGTTTGCAGTATTAATAAGTCAGTAGACAGACACACACACACACACACACACACACACACACACACATACACATTCCATTATAAGGCACTCCCATCAGGTACTGACATTTTCTGAAAAAAGAGAGGTGATGATTTTAGTTACATTTCTAATTGTGAAACTTCTTTTGCTAGCTCTAGTACGGGTAGGGAGGCTCCAATTATCCTTTCTAAATTTGCTTTTTGTTTTTCTTTACCTCTGTCTGTCTCACTCTCTCTACATCCCTCTTCCAACAAATGCTTTATATGGCAACAGTTACCAAGCAAAGTAAAGGATTTTGTGAGAAGTTCCAAGTTCCCGTTAGAAAAATGAACACAAAAAGCCCGTGCTTTATCGATAGGTAGCAGTCAGCTAAGAGTTGGGTATAAAAAGAAACATTTGCCTACCCAAAAACACACACCGTCAAAATGTTGGCATAAGAGAAATGAACTTGTTTAGTATTGGCTGTTTATTCTTTCCTTGTGAGGAGAAATGTCTGAATATGCTCATTTTCATACTTTGAGTCATCATCAATTACAAAGTTGCAGGCGCATTTCTTGTGGGCTGCCTCCAGTGGTTGTCACTGCAAACCAAGCAGCTGTTGGGGAGATACCGAAGGAAAGCGCCCGGAGTGCTGCCCTCCTGTTTCCTTCTCCTGGCACGGGTGGCGATATTTATGCACAGGGAAGGAAATGAAGGGCTTACATCCAAGTTCCTTTCTAGCTGTCTCCTTAGAAAGCATTGCTTTTTGGACAGTCCTCAAAGTGTGACACAGCTGCGACTTGGTATAGATACACACACAGTATCGTCTTTATTTGCTAGTTGCTTCCTTCTGGCAATCCTTTGGCAGGTGGAATCAAATTCTTCTTTCTGAGCAGTGTTACCAGCTGAAAATGCCCTTTGTGTTTAGTGTATATTTGGCCATTGTAGATTGTCAGCAGTGATTTCTTTTATGCTTCAAAGTCTGGCAAACTTGTCTTCTTTGATACTTGATTATTGATTTAGTAATAGCCAGATGGAAACTAGACAAGGAATTAGGATGTATAATTCCCATTAATGGTTACTCTGTCATCATTGAAAATGTAGTACCCAGTAGGTTGGGAACCTAATTTTACAGTGGCTCTACTTTTGCAATGTTTTATTCAATTCATTTATCAGACCGTTTTTACTTTTCATTGCTTATTAATGTTGATTTTTTTTTTAAACATATGCCTTGAAGCTGTGATTTTTGAGCTAAAGGGTCTTACCATAGATCTACCAGCAAAGGTTGAGTAGAGAAATAAAAGAGTACATCCTAAGTGGAATAAATCAAATGGATTTACTCCTGAGTTGTCGTTTACAAAGTTTGTTAGTCACTCATCACCACAGTTTAGCACAAAGTTAATGAAAATCGGACTGTATCATTTTGATGTAAATCATCAAATGCCTCATAGTTATTCTCATCATCCATCTTGATCCACCACCATCCATCAGCATTGTTATTGTACTTTTTATTGCTTGGATTAATCGAGTCCTGATAGAGCATGGTGGCATGGACATTATTTCATGACATTGTAAGTGCAAACTTCATGAAGTCAGAAATCATTTAGTCGTACAACAGAAATCCAGAAATACCACCTCCTGGAAGGACTAGCTACGTGCTATTAAGGTATTTAATGAAAACATGCAGAGAAATCCATAGGTTATATGATAGCTGACTTTTCTTCTGTTTTGCCATGTTTTATGTTGCCTCTGTATCAAGGAATCTCAAACGTTAGGGTTCAGAAGAAACACTTAAGACCCTTGCTAGGTATACAAGTTTTGGGATCTCATCATAGTGGATCGCTGTTGGGGCTCTCAAAATCTCTCTGTTTATCTATTTTTATTATTTTTTCAACAAACAACCCAGATGTTGCTGATGTAGGTGTTCTGGAAGAATACATTTTGAGGAACATCCAGCTCTGACCTCATAAAAAGGCATTCATTATTCTGCCTATGTTTTTGTTATATTACTATCCAGTAGAATGTGACTATGAATGAATAATCATTGCAGTTTTTATTATATAAATTATGATAGTCACATTGGTCAAATTACATTGGTCATTAATAATTAATAATGTTGATAATAATGAATGATAATAGATGCAGATATGGTACTTACTATGTCAGCCACTCTTCTAAGGGATTTGCTTGTTAATCCTCACAATCCTTTTGAGGCAGGTGATACCTTAGTCCCATGTTTGAGATGAGAAATTCCATCTGGAGGAGGCTGATCACTAAGTCACAGAAAGTCTGCGCTCTGGACCCAGACTGTGGGTTCCAGGTCTGCCCTTGCCACTTACTGGCTCTGTGACAATGTCCAGGGTCCTTCTCTCTCCCCGACTGTAAACGACAAATGTGGATTTGACTAATACTAACCTCACAGGGTAGTGGTAAGGACAACACAAAGTGAAATATGCCAGTGTTTAAAGGCTAGCCTGGAAAGTCATGCATGCTCTAGAAATGTGAACTGTTACCACCATCGGTTATGACAACTCTGCCTTTCCAGCCCTTTTGCTATTAAATATTGTCATTAACATCCCGTTGCTGCTCTCTGGACTGTTAGTATCTTTAGCGAGTAGGGAATGTATCTTCTTTTTTATTATCATTGGAAACCATTTGGTTTTCAATTAATTTTAATAGGCAAGCATACAACTGTTAGGCATAATTAATAATTTTATTACCTAATTAGAAAGGCAGAATATGATGCATGTGAATAGATTAATGTGCAAGTCACTCACTTATTTAGTATAAAATAAACTTAAAAAAAATTAAGACTTTTTTTTCCTACTAGATTGAGTAACATTAGCTATATGTAACCTTTTCCACTTCCAGTAGGAATATCTCCCAGCACACTATCCCTTATTAGCTGCTTCCTGGACCTCTAGCCTCTGATGCGGGCTCACAAACCCCTTTGAGTTTTGAAGGTATTTACAACTGCCAGTATCAATGGGACATCACTTACCAGTCCCTGTACCATGTTCACTGCTGTCTGCTGGTTCCTTGAACCATGATTCTCAGTATTTAGTGTGCATTCGCTTCATCTGGGGTTCTTTTATAAATGCAAATTTCTGAGCACTACACTCGGATTCTGTGAGCCAGGAACAGAGCTCAGGAATCGGAGCCCCCCCCCCCGCCCCGCCCTCCTCCCCAAGTTGGCTGTGATGTAGCCAGTCCACAGAATTCACTAACTTAGATTGTAGAGAAAAATAAAAGTGCACATGAAGGAAAATTTGGGACATAGTAGGACAAAAGATACTGAAGTAAGAATAGCAAGCATTTCAAAAGAAAATGAGACCACCTCTCTTAAGGATTTTATATTGACAATTGGTATAAATATAGAGTTTTGCAGCAGGGCTCAGAATAGGGCAGTGAGGAGACGGAGTGGAAGCTGGGAACACTCATGAGGAGACCACTCTGAAAATGAGCATGTGCCTAAAGTGCAACTACCATACAAGTTTACCTTCTCGACTTCTTCCTTTTATTTCTTTGGCCCACTCTCCCTGCCCCAACATGCCACCAAAGATCCTTCTTAGAATGTGCCGAGGTCCCAGGGGATTGTTGTGTCTGCATAAAGGGAAGGTTTTGTTGGTTGCACTTGGAAGCCTCTGCGTTTGTTGGGATATATGTATATTGACATTGTTTAAAGAGAAGAAGCACAGATAAGGAGAGGGATCTTAAAATAGCAAGAAAAACAAGGAATTCCTCCTAGATGATAATTCAGTTGAGAATTATCTCAGTAGAGATAATTGACAATCAATAACTGAGAAGCAGATTTATAGGATATATATTTTAAATTTTATTTAACAAACACTTATAAAGCATTGCTCTAGGAGCTTTCAAAATATTAACACAGTTAATCTTCTCAGCCACTCTGTGAGTTATGTAATGATATTCCAATATTACAGACAAGGAAACTGGGGAGTTTGAAAACTTTCCCAAAAGGCATAAAGAGGAGGCTGCAAGATTATGGCTCCATACTGTGGAGGAAACAGATTATCGTTTTTGTAAAAGTTCTAAGTCCATCTCAAATAAATCTATTTGAAGTAATTAGATTGAATAATTCTGCATGAATTGGAACCCACGACTCAAACAATTTAAACAGTTTTGACATCAAAAGTAACTTTCGGGGGAAGGGTTGCTTCTCAAGATGATATATTGGGTGAGGTTACCTAGGACAGTTCTTAGATTTATGGTAAGCAGCATATACGGTAGATTCAAGAATCAGAAGTCATCCATTAGGCTCTCTGCCACCAAGGTTCATTTTTTCAAAATCTGAGCCAAGAATATCGGTGCCCTCATTTTTATTCCTTCTCAACTCAAAGAGCTCAATCCAAGATCTCACACTGAGAACACTGAAATCTTTACCAGGGATCTTTTTTTATCCAAGAACATATTTTTCATCTCAATGTCCCCAAAACACTTTTGAATCAATTAATGTTCATCTAAAATTTTATTTTCGATGACTTAATAATAATATGCATAATAATTGGCATGTAACGAGCTCTTACTCTGTGTGGTCACTGTTTCAAGTATTTTAACCATATTCCATTATATAAAATAGCACAGTTTACTTTGATTAACCCAATTTTATTGAACATTATGGTTATTTTCCAATTTTTGCTACTATAAACAATGTTGCAGCAATCATATCTGTAGCTAAACTATGTAAAATATTTGTAATTGTATCCTTAGAATAAATTTCTAGAAGTAGAATTGCCTCTGTTAAGAGTGTGTATATTTTTAAGTTCTTAGCATATTTTGCTGGATTTTTTGCCAGGAATGTTATATCAATTTGTTTTTCCACCAAGAAATAGGAAGGTTTTTATAAAAAGTTGAAAAGAAATGAATTGCATATTAACAACCTCCGAGTTCTTTTTAAGATGTGTAGCGGTCTTTATCAAGAATCAAGACGTCCAATTGCCTGTTTCCTCAGAAGATAGAATCAAGGTTATGTTTCAGTCTGTCTGTAATAAACTGCCATGTGAGTACTAAGGAAATGCCTCCAAAAGTCACTTGGAGTAAAGTGTTATAAATTCTCCGGGCCATAAGTAAAACTCCTAGTATCTGAGAAACTCTCATTTCCTGTCATGCAGGTCTTGGTTCAAATGTCACATTTAGAGAGAATCTTTTCCTACTACCCTACCTAACATTTTTTTCCCAACCTACTCATCACTCTATCCCATGACTGTGTATTATTATTTTTGTAGCATGTACACCATTCTATTTGTTTACTGTATTGCCTCTCTCATCATTACAACATAAGCTTCTAGTAGTCAAGAGACCTTTCCTATCCTAGACATTTGATCCCTGGGGCCTAAAATAGTGTTTGAAACATGGGAGACATCCATATATTATGAATGAGTGAGTGAATGAATGAATGAATGAATGAATGAATGCTGGTCCTATTAAATTCCTAAGTTCACCATTCACCATTCATGCACAGGTGCTAGTCTGCAGTATAACACTGTAAAGGGACAAAATATGCAAATGGGGTGAAGTATCCTTTGTGACCCTGTCTAAGCTACTCAACCTTGTAGATGAAAATAAGCAAGGAAGCACTAATTATTAAAGCATCAATAGCATTAGCCCTTTGGTTACACGTGTGAGTTAATTTCCCCTTGAATTTATCCTACAAATGTGCATTTAATGGTATTGGGCTGTTGTTACAGATGAATTGGGCTGTCCTTTTTTCTCTTTGCTTCCTTAAGAGCTGTGCCCTTTGGGCAGTCATCTTATTTGATTCTCTCAGTTCCTGTCTTCCATGGATAAAGTTTTAGCAGAGCTGTTAACGATTCTAATGTCAACTTCTCTTAAGACTCTTTTGTCCAATAATAGGTGCTTTGAGAATACTATTTTGAGAGCAAGTATCTTAACAATTTCCCTTGCACCTTAACTAGGAGAATATGCTGGTTTCCCTCCAACAGGTATGGAATCTATGTGGTTCCCTGTGGTATCCCCAGCATTTACTTACACTGTGACTGGTGCATAGGAAGCATTCCAAAAAAATGCTGAATAACTGAAGAAGATGGTCAGTGTCTGCCCTCCCTATCAAAAATTCAACTGGGATCTATTAGGTGTACTGGGTAACTCCTTCGAGCATTGAGAATCTTTGTGACTCAGTCTCTCTTCCTTCTATCTGAGTTGGACTGCTGAGTGTGGGCAGTAGAAATTGCTTCAGTAGGGATTTAACTGGCGTGAATTTGTGAGATGTTATTTGTCTCTTTGGGAAGAATACCTACTAACTTCCTGATTTTCTAGAAAGCCCGGGTCTCCTGAGAGTTCTATCTAGATTTCATGTAGAGTTCTTAGGTTATAATAAACATTCCTGACTTCTGCATATTTGCTATTTACGCAGAAAGAGGATTGGGTCAAAATCACTTTTTTTGTGTGTCACTTCTCAGTGCATTTGTTTGGATTGCTTGCACAGCCAGTTATAAAACAACAGAGCCAGCCTGATGCTGTAGGAACACATAGTAGTGTTTGATGAGATTATGGTATTCCTTGGTAAGCATGTCAGTCCTCTCACGTTTGGTGAAACGTAGGGTTCTTTAAAGTGTCATTTCCTCTTATTTGTTTTAAATTTCATCAGTTGGTTGTCTTTGCCACCTGGATTGCCTCTTACCCATCCCTAATTCTCCTATAGTAAAATAAGCAGAAAATTTGAGCTCTAGTCTCCCTTATAACAGTAGCCATATTTTCATTTCTTTGGACAAGTCAGTTAATTTCCCCATATCTTGTGGTAAAGGGTCCAGATTTCAGAACAAAATAGCCTAGATTTGTGTCCTGACTCCACTTACTTACTATGATTGAACTTGGGCAAGCTACTTAACCTCTTTGTACCTCAGTTTCCTCATCTTTAAAAGGGGGCTATTAAGAGTATCTTTCCTATATGGCCATTGTACATTACTAGTTAACACATTAAATTAGCTTATAAGAATGACTGGCATATCACAAGTTTTCCATATCAATTTTTTTTTTATTGGAAAGGAATACACATACTTACCTATCTGGAATTAAGGAACGGGACCACTAACACATTCCAACTCCAAAATAACGATTATAATTGCAGTTATCATTTATGACATGTCCACTGTGTGCCAGGCATTGCACTAGGTACATTGTCTGCCTTATGTGATTTAAATCTAATAACACATTAAAGCAGGTATTACTCTTATTCAATGTTAGCAACGAGGAAACTGGAGATCCCAAAGACTGAGGACACTTTGCCCAAGGTTAAATATTAATAGCTCTTAAGTGTGTGGGGGGGGGGGCGGGGGCGGGAGGGGGTAGATTTGAAACTAGTCCCACCTGATTTCAAAACCTGTCCTGTTCACCATTACGCCCTGTCTCATCTACAGTCTTCTTTCACTGACTTAGTATTTTATTAAAGCTGAATTCCAATGGCTCTTCCAGAAGAATCCTTCAAAATCCTTTCCTTGGTCACTTTCAAAGACAATTAAAATCCTGAAAACAGAAGAGTTTTATAAACTCTATCCGTACAATCCAAAACTAGATAAATAACTTTTTAAAGATCTGCAGCTAAAATGCCTTTCCCCCTGTTATTCCACTAACAATGTAATTTTCTCCGGGGTTGCTCAGAGCAGTAACGAATTAAAGTAGTTGAGGCCGGATGTGTCAAGAGACAATTTTTTGCATTGTTTTAGTCGCTGTTGTTGTTCTTTTTCCTTCATTCTACTTTTTCTTTCTCCAGTCTTGGCTTGAAGGAGAACTTCCTGTACACGTTCAGGAATCTGTGGCAAGGGAAACAAGCATCATAATTTGTCTGCCACTATTTGGATGTTAATATTGCATGTAAGTAGCCAGGAAAACAGGCAGACCCCCCTGTGAACATCATTGTATTTGGGCCGCAGCTTTGGTTGCCAAAGTGCAATTTTTACCATTGGCGTTTCTGCCAGCTGCTATGGGTAATAACTGTCGAAAGGAAAAATCCCCCGTCTGTGATTTCTGTTTTTTTTTTTCTTTGTTTTTTTTTTTTCTGGGCTTCATTGGAGAAAGACTGTGAAATGATTTATTCCTCCGTACATGAGAAGCTACATGTATTCTCAGGTGCAGAGTTTTGGCCTCTGATACTCTATGTTCTAAGGTTAATCCATTAACTTGCCTGGGGGAAAAGGGACAGGGAAGATGGATGAACGTGTTACAAAAACCTAGATGAGAAGGATCTCAAAAAACCCAACCACTGCCTCTTCCTCCCTGTTCCCATCTGCTCCTGGGAAGTCCTTTACAGGAAACTGGGTCTGTTAATATCTATGCCTTGTACCTGTTGTTATACATGAGACCAGTTCTTTCTTACTATATGGATATAACGGATACTTAACCTGTCTTCCCATATTTTCTCAAAAGAATGCACGTGCGCGTGCGCGCGCACACACGGCTTTGTGTTCAAATAAGTGTGGGAAATGTAGGGTGAATCAAAACTCTTTTTACTGCAGACCTTCTCAGCCTTAAGAAAATCACCCATATTATGAATCAGTCTCTAGGAGGGATATATAGTATACAATGTTTTCCAACCTTATTTGACCTTGGAATGCTTTTTTATATAAGGAGCTTAGGGACTCATGTTCTGTTGAACATACTTTGGAAAGCATTGGACTAAATAATTTTCATTACAATTTTGTAATTCAGTTTACGAACTTATCTTGTTGCTTTGGTGAAGTGGCTTGTTAGTTCAAGTGAAATTTTTTTTTAATGTATGATTTTTCAGGTTGCAAGTGTATTTTTATAGAACTACCAGAAGTGGTGGCTCTAAAAATATTCTACAAGAGCATTTATCTCAGTGGCTACCCTGTTTTCCTCCTACTCCCTCCATTTTTATTTTTTTCTGTTTTTATAAAGCCATGAATATATCTAAAAAGAAGAAAACTAAGTAAATGGTAGAAGTACGGTGTCTCTGTAGGTGGATTGGTGTGTTAATTACACTGTATACTGTGGGTGGACTTTGTTAATTAGATACCTCAGGAAATGGTATATTTGTATATAAAATAAACATATCCTGAATTTCTCTTTATTTACGTTTTAAGGTGTGTTTTTTCTATTAGCAATATCAATTTTTCATGTTCACAGAATCAACATACATTTATACAGTCAAGCATAACATAGTAAAAATACAATATATCTTTTATGTAGGCTTCTTAATACACCATATAACAAATTGTTTTAAAGAAGCAAAAGCAAAAAAAGAATCATTTAAAAGGAGATTCGAACCCGTGGTAGATGACACGTTTTAGAATCCATGTGACAGAGGTCAGGAACTTCCCTGTCGTGCGTCTATGCTACTGTCCCCAGGTCATTCTCTCTCAGTTCCAGGAGAGACTGGCCCTTGTGACTGCCATAATGTAAAGTACTCATAGGACTGTGTAGCATTTCCATATTTGGAAAATTATGTTCTTTGTTTTTAAGAGATCAATCTTAAGGACATGTTTTTATTCCCTTCCAAGTCAATTTCATTAAAACACATGATGAAATAAGAACAAAAACAAATTTAATTGTTCAACTTGGTATAGTCTTAATCACACATATTCTATGTTGAGCTCAGTCCTAATACACATTCTTCATGAAGCTTTCAGTTAAAAAAAAAAAAAAAGAAAGAAAGAAAAGGAAAGAAAACTTTCCGATTATGAAAGAAATGAATTCATTGCCCTGCTGTGTTGAGCGTTGCTCTCTCATAGCTCCTGTAGAAAAAAGGTGGCTGTGAAGACAGTTCTGTGATCACCTGGAAAGGCTTCCATTGGCACAGGAGATAAGGCTGTCTGTCCCATTTTCTGGATGATAAAGAGCCAGATATGGAGGGTGGTCAAATTGTCTCCCTGGCTGTTCTAAAGTGGTCTTTGTTTCTGAAAGCAGGATCTGGGGGGATATGCGGCAAGTCAAAGCTTACTTGGGTTGTTCCTTAATCTGGATCTGGACCCATCTGAATATAATTTCCTCCTACTTCTGGCAATAGGCTATCGCCTTTGTTTCCACCGTGTTGGCTGACTATGCTTTTCCTTATCTTTGTCAGGACTTTATTTTTGACAGCACGGTGACATTTTTGAGCTGCACATTTTTAATTTGTTTTATAATTTTTGTTATTTTTTTTTTCCTTTTTGACTTCCATTGACATGCATTCTTTTACTTCTATTCTATTTTATTTTTCCTCTTCCACCCTTTCTCTAAATTCGGAAGAAAGAAAGAGGACAGAAGTGGAAAGAGTTCTCAGGATACATCATAAGCTCAGATTCCAGTAAAGTTAGGGGAAGTCGTTATGTTTGAACTGTGGGTGTGGTTTCATTCCTTCTTCAGATTGGTGCTACTGGGGAGTATGGAGGCTGGCTCAGGTACTACTGGTCACTTAGAGTGGGCATAAAGTAGTATCTTATATTATGATCCTTCTTTTTCCCAAAAGAAATCTCCATTTTGTGGTTATTATATCTCCAGCTTTCCTAGAGAAACAGATCTCCACAATGTTGATGGCTCGTCCCGGCTCTATTTGAGAGAAGGACTTTGTCATATTATTGTCAATATATATGTTATACACTCAATATCAGTTAAATGATTAAATAGATTCAACAACTCTCAGAAGTAGAAATGGGAAATGTTGTTGTGAAGTGGGAAAACAGAAACAATAAAATTTAAAGAGGTAGAGGTTTTCTCTAGTGCTTTTCCTGACTCTCCTGAGATTGTTCTGGCTATCTATTGCCATGTTAACAGACAACCTTGAATTCAATGGCTTCCAAGTATCAAGCACTTTCCGATGGCATGAATTCTAAGGGGCAGGAATGTGGACAGAAAGTTGACTTGTCTCTGCTCCCTGATATCTGGGGTCTCAACTGAGAAGACTTGAAGAGCTCGTCGTGACTTGGAACTGGAATTACCTGGAGGCATCTTTACTCATGTGTCTGGAGCTTGGACTGGGGTGACTTGGAGGCTGAACTGAGCTGGAAACGTCTTCTTGGGCTTTCCATGTAGCGCGTGTTTCTCATTCATAGTGTTTGGTTTTCTAAAAGGGAATGTCCTAAGAAGGAGCTTCTGGAGAGGGAATGTTCCAAGAAAGTAGGTGGAAACTGCATTGCCAATTCTGACCTAACCTCAGAATCATAAAGTACCACTTCCACCATGTTGCACTGGTTGCTAGTGAGTCACTCAGTCCAACCCAGATTTCAAGAGGAGAAAGAATTAGACTCTACTTCTTGATGAGGGAGAGGCAAAGTCACCTTGCAAAGAGCTAGTTGGATGGGAGATGGGTTATGGCTGTCTTTGAAAAATACAATTCTCCACAGACATTGTTTGGTCATTTTGGAAAAGAGTGAGGCAATTGTAGTTTTGTAATATTTGATTCAGAAGTGTATCAGGCACTTCATCACTCTAATAAGTTAGATCACTTTTAAGTGCTCTGTATTTGAAATACTGCTTTTCTTCATCTCTCTAAGAATGTGCTAATATATGGGAACTAATCAACGTTACTTTATTTGTATAGCTCATTTAACAATAACCATTACTTAACCGACAGGGCAAAAAATCATAGAATGGAAAGTAAGAAACAAATAGGAGCATAAAAATGAATAATTAACAAATAGAAACACTTAGGACAGGGTAGCATACACAAATGAAGTTCTAGTGCTTCTCAGTTCTTAGCTCTCAAAAGAATCATTTACAGAATTGAAAAACAAAACCCCCCCAAAAAAAAACCTCTGGTGCCCAGACTCCTCTTCCAAAAACACTGATTTGATTGGTCTGAAGTGTGAACCAGGCATCAAAATTTAAAAGCTCCCGAGGTGATTCTAATGTGTAGCCAATCTTGAGAACCATTGTTCTAAATCCTTTATAAAGTGCATAAATGAAAAAATCTTTAATTGTAATGCTTAGTTACCTTAGTGAATTCTTATCAATAAGACACTAATCTAAACAGACACTCATTTGCCTCTTTACTCTTTGACAGATTATTCCACAGCAGACACGATTGGTTTCCTATCTGATATATGGACATGTGGACAAAGCCCACATCCAATATCTAGAGCAAAATGCTGAAAAGAACTTGTTTCCTTAATGTTATCATTGAACCACCAAAATATCAACCCTATAGTTGCCCTATTTTTACGTGAATGATAAATTTTCCTTTGTTTTTTGCACCTGGTAGTTGGGATATCCTGTAACTTGAAACCAAAAACGTTTAACCTGTTCCTGTGTAGAAGCACATTTTCTTAATTGCCTGAACAATCTGCTACACAGAAACACCATGAAATCAGGCAGTTCTGGGTTTAAATCCTGTCTCTGCCACAGTGAAATAATTGAGTGACCCTCCGCAATCTTTCTACCTCATAACTGGGGAGAAAATAGAGTACTTCTTTCACGGTATGGCTATAGGAATTAAACTCAATCATCCTTTCATTTAGCAAACCTTTACTGAGCAGATGACTATTCCTAGATTATGTTCTGTGCAGGGAGGATTTGCTGTTGAGCAGGACAGCCACCGTATATATATATTCCCTTGAGGAAGAGAGGCACCAAGTAAGTTAAAAGGAAGAAGAGAATGTCAGTTTCTGATAGAAACTGGGATAAAACAGAATGAAGCGAAAGCGTTTGATTGGGAGATACCTTGGGTTGTGTGAATAGGAAAAGCTCAAGACCCGAATACTAAAAGGTAGCGCCTTCCAAGAGCCAGAAAAGCACATCGAAGTCAGAGGAACTGATAATAAAAGTCTTATGGCAAAAATAGGCTTGGCTTGTTTGAGAACCAAAAAAGGACGCAGAGAGCCTGGGTGGAATCAGCATGGAAGAGAGTAAGAGTGGACAGGTAGGCAGGGCCTGATTGTGCAAGCCCAAGGGAGGAGTCTGGATTTGTCGTAAGTCAGATCGTGCACATTTCTAGAATTTTAAGCAGGGGTGTAAGTTATCTAATTTTACTTATGCAAATAGGAAGTCTGTTAGGAGGCTATTTTAATTGTCCCAGTGAGATATTATGGTGTCTTGTTTTAGGGTGATCCTGGTAGAAATGAAAAAAAAAAAGGACACTCAGCTTGGCCATGAATCTAAAACTGCTCTAAAATAGAAACTCTATTTAAAAAAATGTACATAAGTGTAAGTAAAACAGAGCACTCAGTAAGTGCTAGCTATTATGCTTGTTATGTTATCATTTGTATTAGTAAAACCTGGAGGCAAGATCTTGTTCTGTCATTAGCATTGCTTTTGTGGAAAGATTTAATAAGAAAAGCAGAGGGTTTTTTTTTTTTTGCGAATTGTAATTTATTTTCTTTAAAGGCTTTCCCTCAAAGTACGCTGTGATTGTAAGAGGGCCTAGTTAGCTTAAGGTGTCTACAGAAGAAGGCTACTTAATTTAGTAATGTGGTCTATTAAGGGTAAGTGAAAGAGTCGAAACTCTTAATGGATGGTTCTTTCCATTTCCACGTCTGATGGTAAAGAATTAGATTTTAGCATCCCAACACAGTTTTATCATTGGTGTGGTTACATTATGTACCACTTCAACCCAAATCGGTTTCAGGATCTTATCCAGACAGAATTGTTTTCCCATCAAAATGGGGACAAGTATGCAAAAGCAGGATCATACTATCTTTCAGAATGTTAAGTTTGAGCTGCATTGGTTTTAAGACCAATGCAAATCCTCACTGTCTTGCTTTCTCAGGATACTTGTAACAAGCTGTTTTATAGGTCATATAAGCGAAGGCTAGTTTATAATTCAGGCAATGGGTCTGCACTGAAATGTAGGTTACCATTCTCAAACTAAATATGTCTCTGTCATTTTCTATTGGAAAACTGCTTGCCATCTGTATTTCTTAGTTTCACACCGATAGACTGATATTGAGATATGCTTTCCAGTTTAAAGGATGCTGGCTGCATCAGTGAAATCATTCTTCCATACCTGGAAGACTTTTAAAAAAGAGACGCTTCCTAGGTAAAGGTGATAATATTTTGTCTGTGATGTTTTCTTTCTCCTTTAAATAGACTTTATTTTTAAAAGCAGTTTTAGGTTCCCAGCAGAATTGAACAGACAATATGAGTTCCTGGATACCTTGTTCTCAAAAAATATACAGCCCCCCACTGTCAACAGCCCCATCAGAGTGGTATTTTTCTTGTAATTGGTGAACCTATACCGACACATCATTATCACTCAAGGTCCATGGTTCATATTAGAGTTCACTCATGGTGTGCAGTCTATGGGTTTTGACAAATTCATAATGGCACCTAGCCACCATCATACAAAACAAGTCCACTGCTCTTAAACCCTGTTTTCCTCCTGTTCACCCCCCACCCTTTCCCTTGGTAACCCCTCATGGTATTACTGTCTCTGTAGTTTTGCCTTTTTCAGGATGTCGTGTAATTGGAATCATACAGCAGTAGCCGTTTTAGACTGGCTTCTTTCATTCAGTGATATGCATCTGAAGGTTTCTCCATGTCTTTTCATGATTTGATAGCTCATTTCTTTTTAGAGCTGAATAATAATCCATTTTCTCGATGTACCACACTTTATATATCCATTAACCTACTGAAGGACATCTTGCTTCCACGTTTTGGAAATTATGAATGAAGCCATTCTGAACATTTAGGTGCAGGTTTTTGTGTGGACATGAGTTTTCAACTCATTTGGGTAAGTGTCAAGAAATGCAGTTGTTGGGTTGCACTACTGTAGTTTTAGTTTTGTAAGAAACTGCCAAACTGTCCTCCAAAGAAGTTGTACTTTTTTCATTCCCACCAGCAATGCATGAGAGTTCTTGTGGTTCCATAGCCTCATTAGCATTTGATATTGTCAGTGTTCCAGATTTGGGCCATTCTAATTGATGTATAATGGTATTTCCCTGTTGATATTAAAATGTGTTTCAATATCCTAGTGACATGTGGTGAGCATCTTTTTATATGCTTATATGCCATCTGTACATTTTCTTTGGTGAGGTGTCTGTTCTCATCTTTTGTCCACTTTTTCATTGGGTTGTTCACTTCTTGTTGTTGAGTTTTGAGTCCTTTGTATATTTTGGATAACAGTCCTTATCAGATATGCCTTTTGCAGACATTTTCTCTCGTCTGTGGCTTGTCTTCCCATTCTCATGAAAGTTCCATCACATTTTTAATTGTAGAATCAGACAAAGGAATAACCAAAGCTTAGTAATATTACATAGAGCATGCATTATCGATATTTTCCTGGTTTCATTTGAGATAGGAGACTGACCTGTACTGATCTCCTCTTTCACAATCATTACAGTGAAATAAAATGAAAGGGACTAGGAAGTCTTAGCCAATTCACCAAAAGTTACAGCCAGGATGCTAGCATCACAATCCTCCACCTAGAGAGAGGGTGAGGTGGAAACCAAATATGTGAAGAGTTTATTTGCATTATACCTTGGAGCCAGGGATGTTGTTCATCACTTTGCTGAATCTATATAACAGAATTTGCCCCTCCACATGAAGGTTTCAATGATCTAGGTGACGTTGTTGAAGTAAGGTTCCTACTAGACATTTCTAAGTTTGAGCATGGTGAACTCTTAATCTAATATAACTGGTGTTCTTTGGAGGAGACACAGAGACCAACACACATGCACCCACACAGGAGAATATCATGTGAAGGTAGACATACACACAGGGAAGACAGCCATGGGACGATGAAGCAAGACAGTTTGGAAGTTTCAGAGGCAGGCCAAGGAATACCATGGATGGCTTGTAAGCACCAGAAGCTGGGAGAGACTGCATGATCCTGCTGACACCTTGATTTCCAACTGCTTGCCTCCAGAATTGGGAGAGAATTAATCTCTATTGTGTTAAAATACCCAGTTTGTGGTATTTTGTTACAACAGCCCTAGCAAACTAATTCAGGAGTCAGGAGGCTACTGAGCTCACTTGGACACTGAAGGACTTCTACAGAGGGCACCAAAATGGAGTGGCCATAATTAGATCTTGGAAGCCAGATATGGAGGCCGGGTTCCAAGAGCCAGAGGGACCGAAAAGGAATGGTCATTAAAAGAGTTCTGGCAATCACCTGTTCCAGATGTCAGTGTTTCTGCCACTTTTTGTCTGCTCACTGCCCAAATCACTTTAATGGATTGAGATGGGATGGACAGCTTCTGGTTTGAATACACCCTTATACATGAAGTAAAAGTAAAACCAAAACCCCAGGTATCTTGTTTTACATTGAAAAAGGGATACGAGGGTCCCTGATCACATAGTTTCCTTCCTTGTTCATAGATAACCTCACGTACACTTAACCCAGCTTTATTCCAGCATTTTCTTCCTATTCCACTTTGTCTTGATATAATCATGAGAGGTCAGTATTCCTGGGAGTTATCCCAGAAATGGTTGGGTTATGTTTTAGCTTCCTATTGCTATTGTAACAGATCACCACGACTTTCATTGCTTAAAACAACACAAAGCTTTTATCTTACAGTTTTCCAGGTGAGAAGTCTAGTATGGTTTACACTGGACTAAAATCCAGGTGTCAGCAGGCTGTATTCCTTTCTGGAGGCTCTTGGGGCAAAGTTGTTTCCTGCTCATTAAGTGGTTGACAGAATTCAGTTTCTTGAGTTGCAGGATGGGGAGCCCTAGTTTTTCCTGGCTGTAAACTGAAGGCCATCACCAGCTTCTGGAGGCCACTGCACTCTTTGGCTCTTCAAAGTCAGCAACAGCTGGTCAAGTTCTCCCCTGAAATCTTTCTGCCTTGTTCTCCTGTGCATTCTTAAAGACTCATGTGATTAGATTGAGCCCACCAGATAATTCAGAATAACCTCTCTTTCTTTAGGTCAACTGATTAGCAACCTCAATTCCATCTGCTACCTTAATTCTCTTTGCCATGTAACCTAACATGTCCACAGGTTCTGGGACTTAGGATGGGGACATCTTTGGGGCACCATGATTCAGACTCCCACTGCTTATCTGCAGGAGACCAGCAGGACTTCCCAAGGACGGAGTAGAAGGAGAAGCTAAACTGTGAGGGGGGGAAATAGAGCTTCATCCAAATATGGCAAATGTTAATGATACACAAAAAGAGAAAGCCAAGCTGCATAGGATGTGCGTGGCATTTTTAAGTCTGTCCTTTTGTCAAATTACTGACTTGAAAATTAAAAATGAAATCTACTTAATGGAAAAGATTTGACTGTTAGGAACATTAGACATGTCTTCAATCGCACTGGTTTCCTAACAGGCAAGAAATTGCTTTATGGAAAGTCCATGAAGGAAATATGTAGACTCACTGGTGTGCTGTGTTCAGGGCTCCTTTTTGGCTTTAACTTTGAGTACATTAAGTGTAAGTTCCTCTTGTTTCTCTTCTGATTGTTCATCCAAACTCAGTATATCCCAATAAAGGGAACCTTACTGTTTTCACTTAAATGTTCCTTGCTTAATTCCATCCATAGGATATAATCATCCTATCAATGTGTTATATCATTTATACTGGGGGTGACAAAACATGTACGCATTTTAGAGATGTTATCTATGTATTACTTTTCGAAGTTGAATTGAATTATGGTAGCAAGGTGTAGTATGACGTTTGCTCAAAAGATGGCCTTAATCAAATGAATGCTCGTGTCACTCATTGCATTACAATTTTAATACAGTTTTCTTCCTTTCTTAAAATGTGTAAACATTTATTTTTTTTTGGCACCCTCTGTATATCAACTTCTGTCTTTCTGCCCCTTTTAAATATCCTAAGCGGCACATTATCGATAAACACTGACTCCCAATTTGGTTTCAGCTCTGTTTTCTGAGCTTACCGCCAAATGTGGACACATACTCTAATTTCTAGTTTTCCAATGCAGGGTTCAGGCATGTTTTGGCATTCCTGATCTTCTCACATCCGTATAAAATTAAACAATACAAAAATATATGTGAAAGCTTCTTAGAAGAGAGTTGATTCATCCATTTAATCATCATTATTGAGCACATGTTATACAGTAGGCATTATTCTAGGCCCTGGAAATAGGCCATTGATTCCGAGGCTCAATGTTCCTGATGGGGGCAGGGCCTTAGCACAGACTTGTTTTCACTGTGTCTTCTCTTCCCTAGCACCTCTGTGGTAACCCTGGCCTGCTTAGGTTTTGTCTCCTTACCTTGGTGTCTATACGTCTTTTCTATGCTTTTCATTATTCAAGTTCCATATACAGAGTCTCATTTGCCCATGGCAAGGCTTTCGAATAACTCCACTCAGAAAGAGTCTGATTAAGAAAATGCCAGCGAAGGATTAATTGTGATGGCTCTGTATGCATTTGCTGTTTGTCAAGGGGTTTTATTTGAACCCAAATGAATGGACTTTCTATTGGTGGAATTGTAGCCATCCTACTCGGAATGCCAAAGACAGTATATGTTTTGTTAGGGCCATTTCCCGGCCCCCTTCCAATTTCTCCATTTTAGGCTCTTCACTTAATCTCCCAAGTGTTGAGACCAGCCCTGACCTCAGATGTGACACTGAAGCACAGGTCAATGACATCTCTCCCCAAAGCAGTAGAACAACCATTTTTCAAATAACGATTTAAGTAGGTCAAAGCAAACAAGATACATTAAAGGAAGAAGAAACTGCATATTTCAGAAAGACCTATGGATTTAGATACCTCTGCCTTCCTGACATTCCATTTTTCAAACTCATTTTGCCTGTTAGGTAAGAATCTGCTCAATGGAACTGATACTGGTAAACTCTGAGACCTAATACAGTTCTCAAGAGATAGCGACAGGCTTCCCTGAAGTGTTACCAGCATAACGTATCCCTTTAGGGGCTCAGTTATGTAAGTCGTAATGATAAAGCTTCCTGTACTTGAATTCTTGGTGGTGGAGAGCAGAGGGATGACTATTTGGAAGACTTTTTTGGACTGTTAAATAATTGGTTGTTTAAAATCCAAAATAAAGTAAAATAAAAAATAATCATTGCAGGTAACTTGGTTAAATATAAAAATTTGCATTAAATTTAGATGTCACTAAGCAAAAAATATTTGATGTTTCAATGCCAATCAGGTACTTGACTGAGACAAATGTTTAATTCCTAACTGCTTCACCAGAAATAGCTTCTCACCCCATTTCAGAGGGCGCTGAATTATGCCAGTCTTAGAAGAGGCAGTTGGTAGGTAAAGAGAATTAAAATAAAGAGACATCCAACATAGCGTGGGTCCTTTCTCCGTATACGTATATGGAGAGAGCGAGAGTGTGTTCGTGCCTGGGCTCATTAGCAAAATACATTAGCCATAGCTGACTGATTTGCACCTGGTGCCTTTCTGAGGTCTCCAAAGACAGGAGATTTACATTTAGGTTTTGAGCCTGAGAAGCTTTGAAAGCTCTTCCTATCAAAAATTAGATAGACATTTAGAAATGTAAATATACCATATTTCTTTCTGGATTACACATTTGCTGAGGTTCACCTTTTAATTTTTTTAGAAGCAAGTGGTCCTGACACGCCTATTACACTCTTTATGTGCATCGCTTTTGAGATGAGATTTCTAGATGGAGTTTTATCTCTGAAATGGAGCAAAGCGATCATCTGTTATAACCTCCTTCTTATAAATTAGCAAACTGAGCCCCTGAGAGGTTAAAGAAGAGATTTAAAATCTCAAATATTTAGCAGCTTGGCCAGGTCTAGGAACCACCTTAGACTCACTTCCAGCAAAGTGTTTATTTTTTTCCCTTCCCTGGGGTCAAATGACCAGGGAAACTACGATATAAAGTGGCATCTAACTCGAGCCAGACACTTTATTCAGCACACTCCTTGAGGTCTCCGATAATTATCAATAAATTGGGTGGTGGATAAATAGCCATGTCATGAGAGTAGAGAGTGCTGAAGGCATGCTAGGGGTGACTGACTCCTGGTTAGTCAGTAGGAGGGAGGAGTAAAGACAGATCTGTTCTGTTTGTCAGGATCAGAAAGTACGTTGGAGAAAACTAACTCCTGGGAAGGGAATATGTCAGGAAGATGGATTCCCCCAGGAAGTCAGGGCTGCTCTCCCAGTGGGCAGCAGCCCATTTGGATATAATTTTCCAGCTGCCCGTCTTGTCCCAGTGTGTCTGTCTTTTCCCTCCTGTGCACTGCCAGCGACCAGCCTGTGCTCTGTAGATCTAACGCAGTCACCGAGCCTTCGGAATAGTTAAGACGAAGAAGGGAGGAGAAACTTGTTTGCAAAGAGTGAATATTCAGCATGCACACTCCTCCTATCAGCACTCCCAGTAGCTCTCAGAGAGGCAGGTCCTGTGGGGAAAACTCTTTAAATGAGCACCTCATTGGAGAATGATCCTGTTAGGTGAATGAAAGGCCGATTACATACCCAGAGGTGAGCCGTGATGAGGCTCAGAGTAACTAAATGAAGCAATCTGCTGTACTTCATATCTGGACTTGAGCCTGAGCATTTCAAACTGGCGTGTGGAAAAGGAAAAGGCTCTGGGGAAAACCACACAATAGACTTGAAATATTTCATCTTTTTTTTTTTTTTTTTTTTCCAAAAGGGAATTTAGGGCAGATTTCCTGGGTAACAGTTTTGAAGAAAGAAGGCTAGTGTGAGAAGGAAGCTTGGTGTGGGTGTTGGCACCTCACATAACCAAACCTTAGACACTTTCCTGCCCTTGTTGGGGGCTGAGTGACCTAATGGATGCTGCCTGCCTCTTTAAAGCCACAAGGGTTGTCTGGCCAAGGATTGTAGCATGGCATCTTAGCACCATTGACTGAAAATTGGGGAGGGTGTTTGAAGCAATGGTCATTATGTTCCCTACAAGAGTAAGTGGGGCATGAATTTACCTTCCACGTTGGTGAATTAGCCACAAAAAGCAAGGGCAACAGGTTGAAATTACCAACCTTGGTTACTGCTGTCCAGTCTTGTTTATACTATTTTAAATCCTCCATGGCAGCAGCTATGGCCCAGAAGCACATTTCCTTGCAAGTTCATTGGCCTTGGTGATCCATGAGGGAGGATGTTTTTATTTGGTGAATTTTTATCGTAATTAATTCATTTTGTGGAGCAAGCATCTTTGGGATTCTTTCCTCTGCCGCCCACTTTCTCCACAACAGGTACAGGAAAGGTATTGAAATTGAGAGAAGATTCTTACCTCTGAAACAGAAGATTAGATTCTCAAAGGCGCCATGACACTTGCTTATAATGTAACCTACCATTGTTCAGTATTTCTGAGCCTCATTTGACTCACCTATAAAATGGGCAAAGTAATAGTCGCCCTGTCTTTAATCCTTTCCTTAGCATACAAGAGATATTATTGAGAGTGCTTTATAAACTATCACGAGCAGTTGTAGGGAAAGTTATGTTTATTCCAGGTGTCTGATTTATATTTCAAAATCTTATTGAATTATGATTCCTGGCTAACAATACCTAAGACCTTTTTCATTCCTCAGGCACACAAGTAGTGTTTGTTTCAAAGCAAGATGTTCAAAAGCAAGACCAAACAGTCTGATTTCCTGGATCATGCTGTTGAGCCCTCTTGACTCTGGAAACTTTGCTTTCCCCATTCTTGTTTCACTGGGAAGAAAACTAGGTAAAGTTTCATCCTGAGGCTAAGGGGAACTCTTTAAAATGGCCTTAGAGATATGAATAGGCCAGTTACCACTTATTCCCTTAATCTGATTAGTTACCAAAGTGTAAAAAGTTGAAATAGCATTTGTTCCTCATAGGTTTCCGTCAAAGCCCACCCCACGTGGGTGTTTGTTAGTGTCATAATGATGGGTGGCAAAGACACTTAAGCTGGAAATTGAGGAAAACCAAATATCCTCTCTATCCCTCATTCCACCCCCATTTTGTAGTCAACTTTGGTGTGAAAGTGTCCCATTCTTTCTATACGATAGTGTGGTTCTCATCTGTCCACTAGATGGAGGATGGCAACACTAACTTGTTTCTCTAGGAGTGCTTCCCTCAGACGAAGGACTAAAACTACCATATAGTTCAGATTTGAGAGATAAGAGTCAGAGGCATTCAATGATTAAATAGTCAATACGTTCTGACTTCTCTGCTAATGGACCAAAAAGAATATCTTCTCAATGTTGTCACTTATTAGCTGCACTTTAGCTTGTCTTAGAAGCGTATCTTGATTTGAACAGATAAATCACATTTAAAGCATACATTAATAGGCTTTTGTTTTATGAAATGGTAGTGCCCTAAAATTGGGGCAACTGAAATTGCCATTCCACCAGAGGGAAAAAAAAATGCTAAACTGGTTGTGGTAGGAAGGGGGTTGGGGAGGTGATAGGAGAGGAAAGTTGAGATACTAGCAGCTACGTGAAAAAGAAAAAAAGAAAAAAAGAAAAAATAATAATATATATATATAGTCATTCAAAAGAAATAATAGGCTATTTCTTTATTGGTCTCAGAGACAAACAAGAACCCCTAGGGAAGTAGCTTGAAATGGAAGAAATATTAAAAGTATTTTATATGCTGTGAGGTGAAAACAGGCTCAGAAAGTTTAAGTAATGTGGCTCACGTCACAACAGCCAGAGAACGTGTTGTTAAAATCTGGATTTGAAGCTGTGTCCATCTGACTACAGCTCTGAAAGGTGAATCGGTCAGCCTTTGTGTCCTGTGGAATCTGGAATCCCTACTTTTCTGCACATTTTTCCATCCTCTCTGTCTATCCCTACATTTTAAATCTGATCTTTCTTTCTAAAAAATATGTTAAGATCATCAAGGCACATAATTTTGGATGAGGTTGATATCTGGGTGTCTGCTATTGTGAAATTGTATTAAAAAGAGGACCTCATTCTTAAAGGTTTGAAAATCTGTGTCAATTTCACAATCCTAAATACATGGTCTTTTCCTCTTTTAAATGCTATACAAAATACTTCATATTCCTTGGCTGTTGAACTTCTCAATATTAACTTAGCTTATTAATGCACCTCTTCCTACAGTTCCCTTATAGGTTGCTCACTTTCAGTGATGCCAGCTTTCTAGTTACATAATTTCTTTAAATCACGGTACCACATCAAAATGTCTTTCAGTTAGGACAACAGATCCAATAAACTACATGTGTGTGAAGTACAGACCTTGTGCATGAGGGAATAAACAGATTACCTATGACCATCAGGAAGGAATTTTCCCCATTAGCATCCTGCAGACACCCAAGCCAAGAGCAGGATCCGACTAACCCAAAGCTTTCTTATAGAACTTCATTACATACAGAGTATAAAATCTGGACCTATGACATAATATGCTGTGTTTAATCGTTGTCATACATGGATACACATTTAATGTACAACAAAATAAATGCTGTAGCAGTTGAGACAGAGTTTTATTTAAATAACTGGAATAGTGATTCATTAAACATAAACTGCTTAAAATCTTTACATGTTTCTTCCAGGGATCTCAAAGTACCTTCCCAAAATGAACTCATTAATCCTCATGAATATTCTGTCACATAAATTTATTCAATTTCTCTGAAAAAACAGGTCAGTCAATCTTACTAACTATTAAGTCCTCATAGCAGCCCAACAATCTTTATCACCTTGAAATCTCATTAGAGATTTGACTTCTAAGATGATTATTGTAGATGGATATTTTTTTCACCCCTGGCTCACTTTCTACATTCATCCCTCCAACAATCACGTGGTGAGAGTCAACAATGTGCAAAGTTATCAATATAAAAAAGATAAATAGGGCCCAGGGTATAGTGGGAGAGAGCTGGAAGTTCTTCTAAATATACTAGCAAGATTCCTCTTCTTCTACTGTCCGCCTCTTATTCTACAAGTCATCACATCACTTTGATCTTGACATATAGAAACTTAGTCTGATTCATGATTTGGTCTTAAGAGACTATAATAGATTTCAGTTAGTCTAGTTGAAATTTGGAGAGAGTTGGTGATGGTCTATCTTAGAAAACCCTTAGAATAACATTGGTTCTTGCAAAAACTGGAGTGGTCCAGAGATCCCTTCTCTAGCATAACTGCGTTGTGTGTATATGTGTGTATGTGTGTGAGAAGCTCTTTATAAAAGATGATTAGATTTAAATTTGGCAAGATTTTTCACATAAATTCTAGAGACAAATCCCATGTTGACCCTAGAACGACAGAGAATAACAAGAGACCCTTTTCAACTGGATGTCCATGTTAAAATGTTATTTGTTTGGTTTCATGTTTTTTGTTTGTTTGTTGTTTTTCTTAATGTTCTTTTGGATCAAACCATGATAGTGTCTAACCTTGCTGCCATCTGACATGAAGGAAGGTTCTAAAAAATTTTGAGGAAAAAGACTCGTGGAATGTTTAAGCATGTCTTTTGAGCGATGTTGTTTGGGTTACAAAGGTGTTAGCACTTTCACTTCTGGAAAGGAATAGGGTCTTCTCAGTTAGATGCCTAATGGATGTTCGCTATGATAAGAAACAAATACACAAAACAATGCCCACTGTACCCGCACCACATGTTCAGCCCAGCACTGGGTACACTAATAGCACTGATGTTTTGGTAGGCTCACTTAAAGAAATATGCCATTAGATGGTCGTTTTCCCAAAATATATTCTCTTAAAAACCAGTCCTATCATATGGCCTTTGGGAATAAAAAAAAACAAAAAGCGGAATATATTAAATGGTAAATCTATATTGGGAGCTTTTTAGTACTGTCCCCTGCCCTTAGATGTTCACGGTACATCTTAGTAAATTAAAGGTTCTGTGAAGTCTTATAGTACATACACCTTTTACATTTTATTTAACTTGAGGTTTCTCACATTCATTTAACCATTCTGCTTATATAACATACATTGATATAATACTAATATTATCTGCTCGGAATGCAGATTGGGAAATAGTATGCTAGAAAAAATATATCAACTAATATGGAAGAATCCAGCTAAGGAATGGTGTGCTTATTTATATTAGTAAGTTATTTTTACTTTATTTTATTCAGAGTTCCTTTCCATGTGAGTTTCTCACTTGTATTAAATAGTATTTTAAGTGATTTTTAAAACATTAATTATTTTTGAAAACATAATAAACATGTTTTTAAAAATTCAAACTATACTAACTCATTTCTACCCCATCTCCCATTTCAGCATTTTTTTCTCTTCTGTATTTGATTTATGAGAGCTCAATTTATATTCATATTTTTGGGATATTTCTTAGGCAATGTGAAAGATAGCATACCTATATTTATGTAAGAAGAGGAAAAAACCTTCTGAGTAGCCACTAAAAACTATGTGACAATGGAGTATGACAATAGGAGGAAAATAACTATTAAAAATATCAGGACACCTTTATTCTTTATTTTCCTTTGGCTTGCCTGAGATTTGGACTAACAAGTAACCTCCCTGATTCTTATAATTAAAATGACTATTACTTCCCACCCTCTGAGAATGAATGGTGTGAGGAGAAAGCAAAAACAGGATTCTGACATTTGAGAAAATCCCTCCTGCTGATTTAAAAGAAGGTATCCTCATTTCTAATACTTTTATACACGTCCATGATCCCATTCACTAACCGCCTCTAATTTCATTGTCATTCTTACACCTGCTCCCTATCCTCTATTCACTTCTTTTCTCTCTGTAGTTAGGATATTGTTGATACTGCTTGTGTTTCAGGGAAAAGGTAGGTTTGGAGAAAAAAATTGTGTGTGTGTGTGGTGGGGAGGGGCGTGGATCAAAAGACAAGTAAAGACACACCGTGGCTCTTTAGTCCAGAGTTGATTTACTCATGTCTTACTGAAAACTAACCATGAAGCAAAGCAATTAGGTATGGAAGTGTAAAACTGTAATGAATGACTGTGAGCAAAGGTTATAATCAGAATCGCTAGATTTCCCCAGATAAGCAAAATACCCTCTGATAAGACAAAGAATGACCTAAGATCCTTTGGAGTTTATTCACCCAGTTCTATTCAGAAAATGTCAGATTCTTCATTCTTTTTCATTCTGTAGAGAATTACCATGTCTAATTACTATTTGAAAATCCCAAACGCCAGCTCTTCTAAAATAATGTTCCTTCTGAAATTTCCAGCAGTTACAGAATTTGGTTATCTAGAAATTTACTGCACATATGGCTCAGCAAGAGAATCATTACACTTTATTGATATCCTCTCACAATGCCATGAGTAAAAGTGGGAAAGAAAACATGGCTGAAGCTGTGAAAAGTGAGATATATTTATAAACCTGCGATGTTGGCTTTCCAAATTTGTTTTAAATCCAGATACCACATATATACTATTGAACTTACCTTTACTTTCCCACAAACTCATACAAGAAAACACTCTATGATTTATTTCTAGGCATTTGATATATAAATATCTATATAGTGTATTTATGTATGTATGTATGTAGGTGTATGTGTGCATGTTTGTATGACTCATAATTTGCTGGTGTTAGCTCCTGTGATGTTAATTTTTTTCCCTTAATACACAAACTCTCAATGTTTTAGCTCAGAAGAAAAAATTGAAATATATGAAAACTCTCTTCTTTCCATCAGCATTCGTGAGAGCATTAAACTGTATGTTAACCATTCCCCAGAGTGAAGAAATTCTACTTACCTCTTTGCCTGGAGGTTGCTTCTTATTAAAGTGTGTTAGATTTGTATATCAAAATGACATGAACTGAGATTTCTCCTCCCTTATTTATTTCTGATGAAAATATGGATATTCACTACGCGCCGACATGTACATATATAAAAATTTCACTACACGCTAATTATACTGTGTGGTGTCAGAAGGGTGCTGTTTATTATTTTTTTCCTTGTAATATTTTGTTACATTGGGGAGGAAGCTTGAAAAATTAATTAAATTGAACTTGTGTCTCAACATGTTATTGCGGTAGAGGAATGCAGAAGGGAAAGGAGAATAGCAATGAATTGATTGGATAAAAGGAAGCCACTGGTTTCACAAAAGGATCAGGGCTTGTCCAGATTCTGTTTAAAGCGGTTGTGAGGGCTTAATAACTAACTGTAGTGAGATTACAAGTTTCAAATTGATTGGTGAAGATAACAGGGAAGATAACATTAGAAACAAAAAGAGAGCTATCTAAATCAACCCACTTGGAAAATGCAAATGAGGATGGCCAAAAGGGAGTAGGGAAATCTGAGCAGCAGATGTCCCATAGTTGATGTGCTTAGGGACATGTGGAGAGTGGCTTCAGGACCGGGGGACGGGTAGTGAGGCGAAAGCTGTTGGCTCTTCCCTCTCTGTCTTTGCTTGGAGATCAGAAGAGACACCGGACCTTCCCTCATTCATTCATTCCACAGAGAAGCTCCTTTCTTCAGCATACCTTTATTGAGTATCTATTATGGGCCACATGTTAAGACATGGGGGAAGCAAAGAGACAAACTCATCTTCCATACCCTGGAGGAGTTTAGGACAAAGAGTCAAATGTAGTGTGAAAGAAAGAGCGTGGGGTTTGGTTTAAGGGGAGGAGGGTTTCGTATGTGAATTGAAATCTTATTCTGTCTTCATGGCTTTGTGGTCTGGTGTAGGTCCCTCCACTTCTGAGTATCTGATCTGTAAAATGAAGATAATGAAGATACCAGCCTCACAGGGACTCTGTGATGATTCATTGTGACTGGTTTTGAGAATGCGCTTTGAAAATAATCAAGGTGCTAAAGAGATCTGGTTTTAATTATGAAGTATTTGGATTCAAGTTTGACAGAGTCAGAATACAGGGAATCAGAGAAATAGATCTAAATATAATAAATAAGGGAAGAACATTGTAAATGTTATAGACAAGGTCAGATTCATGGATGCACAACCTGTGCGTTTGCACAGGGCCTCGAACTTAGAAGTTTAATGCTATACTGTCAACCTTTTGAAAGTCTTAATAATTGTTAAACAAGAGCTCTCCCATTTTCATTTTGCGTATTTTCATTTTATGGAACCTCAGAATTATATAGCCAGTCTGAGTTGTAGACATACTGAGTGTATAAATACTTAGATTAGTTATACACCAAATATATTAATCACCAAGTTATTTATTTATCCATTTAACAGTTACCCATCTATTCATTCACAGGCATATTGACATATTCTTTCATGCAGGATATGAGGCACGTGAGGAATGGAATTTGTGTGTGTGTGTCCGTGGCCTGGGAAAGAAGGCGGACCTGAAAAAAATTGTTAAATGTAATAGATATCAGTAGTTGAAAGTATATGATGTTCCAAGGCCAAGAATGAATATGTATTATATGTATTCATAAATGATATATACTAGTAATATAGCTTATTTTCTTCCTTACAAAAATATTGCAATACTAATAATCAGTATTCTGGAATGAGGCCAGGGACCTATATTTTATTAAAGCACCCCAAGGGCTTCTGAGGCAGATAGTTTCCAAACCTTTCCAAACACCGATTGCTCATGTTATGTTTCTAATATTTATGTATAATTGGGAGGATTAGGTAACTTTTTTTCTAGTAGCCCTCAGCAGCAGCCCCACAGAAAGAAGATAGTAACTAGTAGCATTTTTCTCTGTTATTTGGGCCCCTGTTCAAAATCACGGTAACATATTTGCTTCACCAAGCAATGCACTATATCCAATCAAGTCTCCTTTGGGTGCCAAGCCACAGGTTGGGTAAAATTGTTCACAAATGCAGCTAACCAAATTAGGGGCAAGTACATTTTGAAAACAGTTTCTGGAAATGTGGCCTACTGCCTACCTACTCTGTATCAGAGATCTTGAATGAAAAGAGACTTAGAAATATAATAGCATATCTGTTCAGAAGAATATCCACTGGTCTTTTCGAATTTTTTATTCCAATCCACATTTCTTGAAATAGGAAACGCTTGGAAGTTAAGAGTATTTTATTTTTAATTGGAAATCCCTCTTTTGTCCTCCTTCTCCTTTTCCATCTTTCCTTGTATATATAAAGCTATTCTCAGCATTTCCAGGACTCCCCTAACTCCATCTTTCCAGTCCATCAGTAACATTTATTTAGCACATACTATATGCACTGTGTAAGACACTATAGTGGCTACAAATATATACCAGAATTTCTTCAGCAAATATTTACTGAGGGCTACTCTGTGCCAGGCTCATTTTCTGACCTATGACTAAGGTTTTAGGCCCTACCCTCAAGGAGCTTGCATTCTAGTATCTATATGTAAACAACTATAATTTAAAAAAATAGCAAATCAATGAGAAATCAGGAATTTCAGAGGCAAGATATCAAGATGTCTTTCAATCTTAAGTAATCAGAGAAGGCTTCATGGACAAAATTCTATTTGATCTGTTCCTTGGATGATAAGAAGTATTTATATAGGTGAAGACACACAAGGAAGGCATTCCAAGTAACAGGAATAGCATGGGAAAGCAGACGGGTGAGAAGATGTTGGGTAAGCCCTAGAAATATGAAGCAGTTAATTCCATTTTAAATACGCAGAATGTGAACAGGAGTACTAAATAATATCATTGAGAAGATAGTTTGGGGCCTTGAATGTTGTCTGTAAAAGCTGAGACTTTTTAAGAGGGCATTAGGGAGGCATTGGTTATACAGAGTGAAGTAAAGAAGGAAAAAGTGAAGGGTAGAGAGATCACTTAGAGACTGTTAGGAAAATGTAGAGAGGCTCTAACAAAGCCTGAAATGAGGGACTAAGAGTAAGAATTAAGAAAATGATCTCTACACCCTCTTTTCTAATTTTGCTTTCATAAAAACAGTATATATCTAGAATGAAGATCACCTTTTTTCTTCTCTAGGTACACACTCCTTCTCTATAGAAAAATCCACGCTCCTCCTTCCAATTATGCTCCAGGTCCCAAAAAGTTCCCCTCTACAGTATCTTGCAAAATCAGGCTCTCTTGGGAATCACTCACTAGTTTACCCTGGAACAACTGTTTTTCCATAGGCTCCCTAATAGCCTTCACCTATTATTAACATCCCCAGCACCCAGGGGTGGCTGAAATGCTGGTTTTTATTTTTTAATCAGTGGGTGTTTTTTTTAATCGTCTTTAAAATCTATTACCAAGGCCACAGGCAGCCTTGACAGTCTCCAGACCCTTGCTGAGAAAAGAATAAACTCAATGTACACCAGTGAGAGACCATGGCCTTTTCCCCTGACAACTGTGTGGCATCTTTGGCTGCCCTTTTAATGTGGTTGGCATTGTGCTTTCCTACATCAATCTCATAAGACACCCTTTTCCTCATGCTTGACGTATTGATATCACCCCACCACGGATGAAACACAGAGCAATGTAATATGGGCAGGTGATGAAATTATTTGCAATACACAGAAATCTCCGCTGATGTTTAAGACTGGTGCAATATTAAACACATTACTTTCCCTGACAGACATTTTCATTATATCCACACTATGCAGGTAGTGAATCTAAAAGTAAAATCTTGTTTCCCCCAACTGGGCCCATGTAATAAAATTTAAAAATGTGTGTGTGTGTGTGTGTGTGCGTGCGTGCCCTTTCCTCTCTATATATTTATCTTTACAAAATCCACAGCTTCTTGTTTAGATCACATTTGAGTTTAGTTGTGGAAATGACATAAATCCCAGAGAACCTATATTAAAAACTGTTGCCTTGGATCAGACCAGTGTTCTTATGGTGGGTGCTGTCTCATGGGCAGATTTGGAGGACCACTCTGAGATGGGACAAAACAAAAAACAGCCTAGTAAAACTCAAGAAAGACCAACATGAGAAGGTTAATTAGTCCTCTGGGATGAATTAATGCTAATACATGTCATGAAAACAAGCAACAGCAACAATAAAGGAACACTGCTTGAGGATTTCTTACGCTGGAAACTTTCGTGGGTTTTATAATACATTCATGTTTAAAGTTAAATCCTCATAACAGCCCTGTGAGGTAGATAACAGATGACCGCCTATTTTCCAACTGGGAAAAAGAAGACTCATAAAAGTCATATAACTTGTTTAAGGTAACACTTCCAGTGATTCAAGCCATAGAATGACCACAAAGCTTAGGCTTTTATCTGATCTGAATTCTGTATCCTTATGGAGAGGGAAAACCCAGATCCTAGGAAAGCAGGTAGAGAAATGTGCCAGGCTGGTCCATAGGAACCCTGGCTCAGTGGGGCATGTTTCTGAGCCTAGAAGAATGTCTGTCCAGTGTCCACCTGCTACTGCTAAATGTTCAAGATCTTTCAAACAAATAGTTGTGACTCTGGGGGGGCTGTTTTAATTGCACTCTGGATTCCACTGGCGGAGTTTACTTACTTTACTTTGGACCTAAAGCTGGAGTGAAGGTTGCTACCTTGAAGAGCTGCAGTTTTGCTTTAGGGTTTCGATGGAATTTCCTCTTAGTTTGGTGTTTTCCCTCTGATGATGTCACTAGGAAGTGTGAGGCAGAAAGTCTGGAGGCAAAGTCTCAGTTTCATCAGGCAGATCCAGCAGAGCCCTGCACAATCCAAGTGTCCTTTTGCAGCGTCTGCCTGAAAGGAGTTTTCCAAGAAGGAACTTGTGGTTCATTCATTATATACATTCTCTGTCGGGACAATGACAGTGGACCCTATTTCACAGTGGATCATAACATCCTTACATCCACCATTGGGAATTATGCTATTAATGTACAAGAACTTAAGAATTCTTCCCTTCCATAAGTTTATTAAGAGAAAAAAATACCAGAAGAATCTTAGTTGACATTAAGATGACACAATTAACAATTTATTCAGCTGCCCTTTCAACCTATAAGTTGAGACACTAGTCTTTTTCATGTTTCAGATGAGCAAAGTGAGACACTTTGTGCATGCATTAATTCAGCCCACATTTTTGATGACTTTCTATACACTTGGTGCTACGTAGATTGAGGAGATAAATACAGCAGAATACAATATAAAAACTCAGATTATTTACCCTTAAGGATTCCGTAATCTACTGGAGGCAGCAAACATAATAACATAGACTATAATATAATTTGTTAAGTGTGCTGATAGAGGCATACACAGGATATCATGAGAGCAGAGCATATAAACTTGGCTCACCTGGATTAGGGACAGGGGGGATTCCTGTAGAATGTGACACCTGAGCAGAGTATTCACTAAGAAGATGATCTGTATAACAATATATGATCTTCTATTGAGGGTTTACTATGAGTTGGACTAAATCTAAGTGCTTTATATGCACTGTCACAATTAATTTATGATATCCTTAAAACAACACAATTAAGTTCAGAAACTTTCCACCATGTCAGTGTACTATATCACCATTTTATAAACTTCGCCAGGGCAGAGCAGAGATTTGAACCCATCTTCTCTAGCCTTAGAGTTCAGCTCTTAACGAAGAGGCCACACTATCACTAACTATGGTACATCACCTAGGAACATCACCTTGTCCTTCTTGGACCCATGACTCACTCTTGCCCTTGGGCAATGAGCTTCGGTCTAGCTTTTGATGAATTTCATTTCTAAAGCTGGAGGTTAATGATTTGGGTAGAAAGTAAACCTGCAGAGATCAGCTGCGATGTTGACAGGTCAGTCCCAAGATCTAAGCATTTGGGCTTCCGCGAGAGTATCTGTGTAGTGCTCTGTATTATTCACTGCACACTTCAACATGTGCTGTGCAGGGAACACATGACCACAGCCTAGTCCCTGTCAATCTCATGCTCCCGGCATCGCACATGGGCCCGGCAGCAGACACGTTACCTGCCAATTGGGTGCTTTCTAAAGACAAGCGTTTTCTTTTATATTCTGGAGACAAAAACAAAACAAAACAAAACATTTTCTCTCATTAACCTGCCAGAGCCTTATGGAAATTCTGAGAAGTCAAGTTCAGTCTCATATTGCATAAATGTTATTTATCTTGAATGCTGCAAATTTGGCATATTGGGGAAGGAGGTGACAAGGTTAGGTAGATTTATTAGCATCCTGTCAGGATATTTCCCATGAGCAGTAGAAGTTCGTCAGAAAATTCAGTGTAATTGACGGGAGCAAGTTGGACTCTTCCTTAGCAGATCCGCACTGGCTCTGTTCACACCTTTCCTTTACAGACAACAGAATGTACCGAGCAGAGGGCTCATTAAGAAGACCTTCCTGCAAACATCCTCTTTGCACCAGGTCCCCTTCCTTTCTTTCATATAATTATTTCAGTTACTTGAGAAGATACACACACATATCGGAAGCATTACAGAATAGGCAATGATTTTACTCATTTGTATGTATCTCTTAACTCTCTAAGGGAAAGCTTATATTCCAGGGAATAAGGATTAACAAGAAGCCGGTATCTGTTCTGTTTTTCACTCTGTTTTTACTAAAGAATTAGGCGTTTAAACAATTGGGTCTAAAAGCGATTAAGGCGGAGGTATAATAGTGAAAAGCCTTTGAATTAAGATACATGGGTCCCAGTCTCAAGCTTCCAGCTTGCTAGCTCTTTGGCGCTGGGCCAGTTATTTAAACTTGCTGAGCTTTGGTTTCCTTGTTTGAAAGGTGAGGTTAATGATACACATCTCACGGGGTTTCTAATAAATATTAAATGAAATGAAAAATGTCACAGTTACTTGACCTGACCATCTTTCAATTTTTAGTTCAAGTGCTACCTTCCCTGAAAAGCCTTCCCTGATGTGCCCAAGAAATAACAGCCACCATTTATTGAGAAGTTATGATGTTACTACCCACTATGCAACTTGCTTTGCATGCTTTATGTCATTGAATCCTCAGAATCCAGACATAGGGAGAAAGACAGTGGGGGGCCGGGGCGGGGGGGGGGGAGAGAGAGAGAGAGAGAGAGAGAGAGAGAGAGAGAGAGAGAGGATAAGTGAGTTATCATGTTAAAATATACATCCTTTCTAAACTTTAGTTTCCTTCTCAGTAAAACAGTAAATAATAAAAAGCACATCTTAACTTGATTTTTTCTTTTAAATTAAAGTTTATTCGGGTGACAATTGTTAGTAAAGTTACATAGATTTCAGGTGTACAATTCTGTAATACATTATCTATATCTCACATTGTGTGTTCACCACCCAGTCAGTTCTCTTTCCGTCACCATATATTAGACCTCGTTTACCCTCTTCTAGAGACCCCCTCCCCCCTTACCCTCTGGTAACCCCTAAACTATTGTCTATGTCTATGAGTTTTTGTTCCTTCATTTGTTTGTCTTCTTCTTTTGTTGTTTTCAGTTTCATATACCACATATCAGTGAAATCATATGATTCTCTACTTTTTCTGTCTGACTTATGTCGCTTAGCATTATAATTTCAAGATGCATCCATGTTGTCACAAATAGTACTATTTCATCTTTTCTTACCGCCGAATAGTATTCCATTGTGTATATATACCACAACTTCTTTATCCATTCATCTATCGAAGGACATTTTAGTTGTTTCCATGTCTTGGCCACCGCAAATAAAGCTGCAATGAACATTAGAGCACACATATCTGTATGGGTAAATGTTTTCAGATTTTTTGGATAGATACCCAGGAGAGGGATTGCTGTGTCATATGGTAATTCTATTCATAATTTTTTGAGGAACCGCCACACTGCCTTCCATAGCGGCTGCACCAATCTGCATTCCCACCAAAAGTGTATGAGGGTTCCTTTTTCTCCACAGCCTCTCCAACACTTGTTACTATTTGTCTTGTTGATGATAGCCATTCTAACTGGGGTGAGGTGATAGCTCATTGGGGTTTTTATTTGCATTTCTCTGATTATTAGTGATGTTGAGCATTTTTTCATATGTCTATTTGTCTATTTGTCTATTTTTCAAATGTCTATTTGTATGTCCTCTTTGGAGAAATGTCTCTTCAGGTCCTCTGCCCATTTTTCAATTGGGTTGTTTGTTTTTTTGTTGTTGAGTTTCATGAGTTCTTGGTATATTTTGGATATTAGCCCCTTATCGGAGGCACTGTTTGCAAAAATCTTCTCCAATTCAGTTGGTTGCCTCTTTATTTTGTCGATGGTTTCTTTTGCTGTGCAGAAGCTTTTAAGTTTCATATAGTCCCATTCGTTTATTTTAGCTTTTACTTCCATTGCCTTTGGAGTCAAATTCATCAAATGCTCTTTGAACCCAAGGTCCATAAGTTTAGTACCTATGTTTTCTTCTATGCAGTTTATTGTGTCAGGTCTTATGCTTAAGTCTTTGAGCCATTTTGAATTAATTTTGGTACATGGTGACAGATAGCAGTCCAGTTTCATTCTTTTGCACGTGGCTATACAATTCTCCCAGCGCCATTTATTGAAGAGGCTGTCTTTCCTGCATTGTATGTTTTCAGCTTCTTTGTCAAAAATTGTCTGACCATATTTATGTGGTTTTATTTCTGGGTTCTCAATTCTTTCCATTGGTCTATGTGTCTGTTTTTCTGCCAATACCATGCTGTTTTGATTATTGTAGCCCTGTAGTACAAGCTAAAGTCAGGGAGTGTGATACCTCCAGCATTGTTCTTTTTCTTAAGATTGCTTTGGCTATTCGGGGTCTTTTGTGGTTCCAAACAAATCTGATGATTTTTTGTTCTATTTCTTTAAAAAATGCCATTGAGATTTTGATGGGGATTGCATTAAATCTGTATATTGCTTTGGGTAATATGGCCGTTTTAACTATGCTGAGTCTTCCAATCCATGAGCATGGAATGTCTTTCCATTTCTTTGTGTCTTCAATTTCTTTCAAAAATGTCTTACAGTTTTCAGCATATAGGTCATTCACATCCTAGGTTAAGTTTATTCCTACATATTTTATTCTTTTTGCTGCAATTGCAAAAGGAATTGTTTTTTGTATTTCTTTTTCTGAGATTTCATTGTTAGTATATAGAATGCAATGGACTTTCGTATGTTGGTGGCAACTTTACTATATTCATTTATTTTTTTAATAGCTTTTTTTATGGAGTCTTCAGGGTTTTCTATGTATAGCATGATTATGCCATCTGCAAAGAGTGACAATTTAACTTATTCATTCCCGATTTGGATGCCTTTTATTTCTTTCTCTTGCCTGATTGCTCTGGCGAGAACTTCCAACACTATGTTGACAAGCAGAGGTGATAGGGGACAGCCCTGTCATGTTCCTGAACGCAGAAAAGAGAGCTTCAGTTTTTCACCATTACTTTTGATATTAGCTGAGGATTTGTCATATATCACCGTTATTATGTTAAGGTATTTTTCTTCTATACCTATTTTATTGTTTTAATCACAAATGGATGTTGTATCTTGTCAAACGCTTTTTCTGCATCAATTGATATAATCATATGATTTTTGTCCTTTATTTTGTGTATGTGGTGTATCCCATTGATGGATTTGCGTTTGTTAAACCATCCTTATGCCCCTGGGATGAACCCCACTTGGTCGTGATTAATAATCTTTTTAATGCATTGTTGCTTTCAATTTGCTAGAATTTTGTTTAGGATTTTTGCATCTGTATTTATCAGAGATATTGGTCTGTAGTTTTCTTCTTTTTGTGTTATCCCTACCAGGTTTTGGTATCAGGGTAATGTTGGCCTGATGAAATGAGTTAGGGAGTACTATCTCTCTTCAATTTTTTGGAAGCGTATGAGTAGGACAGATATTAGATCCTCTTTGAAGGTTTGGTAGGATTCACTAGTGAAGCCATCTGGTCCCGGACTTTTGCTTTTGGGAAGGTTTCGGATGACTGATTCAATTTCCTTACTGGTGATTGGTCTATCTAGATTTTCCAGTTCTTCATGATTCAGCCTAGGAAGACAATATGTTTCTAAGAACTTGTCTATGTCTTCTAGGTTATTGAATTTGGTGGCATATAATCCTTCATAGTATTCTTGGATGATCCTTTGTATTTCTGTGGCATCCATAATAACTTCCCCTCTTTCATTTCTGATTGTGTTTATTAGTGTCTTTTCTCTTTTTATCTTAGTGAGTCTAGCCAAGGGTTTGTCAATTTTGTTAATCTTTTCAAAGAACCAGTCCTTTGTCACATTAATTTTTTTCTATTGTCTTTTTGTTCTCTCTTTCATTTAGTTCTGCTCTGATTTTTATTATTTCCTTTCTTCTGCTGTTGTTGCATTTCATTTGTTCTTTTTCTAGTTCTTTAAGGTGTAACATGAGGTTATTAGGGATTTTTCTTGTTTCTTGAGATAGGTCTGTAATGACATAAATTTCCCTCTTAAAACTGCTTTTGCTGCATCCCCCAAATTTTGGTAGGATGCATTTTCATTCTAATTTGTTTCTATGTGTCTTTTGATTTCTCCTCTTATTTCTTCTTTGACCCGGTCGTTCTTTAAAAGTATGTTGTTTAATCACATATTTGTGGTGTTGCCTGCTTTCTTTTTGCAGTTGATATCCAATTTCAAAGCCTTCTGATCAGAGAATATGCTTGGTATGATTTCAATCTTCTTAAAATTGCTGAGGCTAGTTTTATGTCCCAATGTAGGGTCTATCGTTGAGAATGTTTCATGTACTCTCCTGGAACATTCAAGAAAAAAATCTGTAGTCTGATGTTCTAGGATGAAGGGCTCTATAAATGTCGATTATGTCCATTTCATCTAATGTGTCATTTAAGACTGATATTTCTTTATTTTCTGTTTGGATGATCTACCTGTAGCTGTAAATGATGTATTTCGGTCCCCTAGTATAATTGTGTTTTGGTCAATTTCTCCCATTAGTTCTATTAGTAGTTGCTTGATATATTTCGGTGCTCCCTGATTGGGGGTTGATGACTATTATGTCTTCTTATTGTATAGTCCCCTTTATCGTTATGAAATATTCATCTTTGTCTGTTGTTACCTTTTTTATCCTGAAGTCTGTTTCATCTGCTATACCTGATTTTCTCTGGATACCATTTGCTTGGAGTGTCAATTTCCACCCTTTCACTTTGAGTCTGTGTTTGTCCTTGTAGCTGAGATGTGTCTCTTGGAGGCCCCATATGGTTGGGTTTAGTTTTTTTATCAAATCTGTTCTTCTGTGCCTTTTTATTGGTGAGTTCAGTCCATTTACATTTAGGGTGATTATTGATATGTGAGGATTTCCTATCATTCTATCTTTGGTTTTCTGGTAATACTGTGTCTCCATTGTTTCTTGGCCTTTTTGTTGTTGTCTATTATTGTTTTGGTATTCTATGACTTTTCTCTCTGTTTCTTCTTTTATTACATTATATATATTTCAGTTCTGGATATATATATATATATATATATATATATATATATTTTTTTTTTTTTTTTTTTTTTTGAGTGGTTACTCTTGCATTTATGTAAAAGAAAGTTTGATATTTAGAGTATTCCATTTTCTTCAGCATGCTTACTTTCTCCATTCCCATATTCTGGTTCAGGGCTTTACTCTCCCACTTTTACATTTTGCTTGTCATAAATTATCCCTATTTATGCTGGTTGAATAGCCTCCTTCAGTATTTTTTGTAGTGCAGGTCGTGTGTTAGAAAATTCCCTCAGCTTCTGTATGTCTGGAAAGGTCTTTATTCTTCCTTCATATCTAAAGGATATGTTTGCTGGATATATTATTCTTGGCTCGTACTTTCTCTCTTTCAATAGTTTGAATATTTGATTCCACTCCCTCCTGGCTTGTAGAGTTTCTGCTGAAAAATCTGATGATAATCTAATGGGCTTTCCTTTGTAGGTTACCGTCTTCTTTTCCCTGGCTGCCTTGAGGATTCTTTCTTTGTCGTTGATTTTTGACAGCTTCAATAAAATGTGCCTTGGAGAAGGCCTGTTAGGGTTGAGATAATTAGGTGTTCTATTTGCTTTTTGGATTTGAGGATCCAGTTCTTTCCACAACTTTGCAAAGTTCTCCTTAACTTGATTTTAATGACTAAATGGTGTGATTTATGTTACATGCTTCCCACAGTACCTTGCACATAACAGACCTTTAAATAGAATCTAATATTGTTTCTTATGATGTTTCGTTTTTGCATTCCTAGCACATGTTATTTTAGGTTCCATCCTTTGATGTCTCATTGTTCATTTAGATTTCTCTCTCCTCTACTAGTCTGTGAAGAAGCTGGAGTCCGTGTTTTTTTTTTCCTCTGGATAGCATCCATCACACAGAAATACTCATAAATTGTTCTCGATGGGGAACAAACAAACTAAGAAAAGAGAGTGAGGGAAGAAGGAGGGTGAAGTACAATAATGTGCTCAGTAAATTGTCAGGAGCTGCACACGGTGGTAAACCAGCCCAGGCAACACCACGACGGTAGGAGGTCAACTTGGTTCTAGTCAGACTTTTAAAAATAAATTTGCCATTCCTATTGGAAAGTGATAGCTCTGTCTCTGGAAGCATTTCACAAAAACTGGAAGAGCAAAACAAAACAAAGCAAAACAAAATTAAAAAAAATTGTCTGCCCATTATAGTGTGTAAATTTTAATATATATATATATATATATATATATATATATATATATATATTTTTTTTTTTTTTTTTTTTTTTTTTTTTTTTTTTTCCATTCCTTTCTTCCTATAGAAGGAATTGATATACTAGGGGAGACTTTTCACAAAGTAGCATATTCCCATGGCTGAATCAAATAGCCAACATGGCAGAGGGAGTTGAATCACTTCCATTTCTTGTTAGGCTGAAACAATTTGGCCTAGCCAGGGATGATTTTGGCCTAGGAAGCTCAGATTTCGAATCCAGCCTAGCTGGCCTATTTCCAGTTTTAGAATTTTCCACATGCTTTCTTCTCTCATATATAGAGTAGTTTCAAGGATCCCAATAAAATAAGAGTTTGGTACAAATGATGGGAGTATCAACTCTGTTCGAGGCTATTCTTACCCACTCTGTGCCTGGGACAACCCCCCCCCCACACCCCCCACCTAGCTAAATACAGCCTTGTCTTTACCCAGCACAGATCTCACCCTTACTTTGTCGTCCTCAAATATATGAACAGCCTTTTTTGACACACATTTCTATCTCTTCTCATATCCTGGCCTTTTTTAAAGGTCAGGAGTTTTGAAAGGAAGCAGAGGTCTCAGAAAGTGAAAGATACGGGTTAACTCTGTTCTAAAGTTTAGTGGCAGCAATTAGTGTAAAGCAGAGTTCGATGGGGCTTCGCATGAGTTTTGTTTTCTCTACAAGAATGTCGAGATATTTTAAAAAATGAGATATTTCACATAAAAATGAAAATCATTAGCTGCTCTTGGTAAATGAGAAGACGTTGTAATATTGGGCCTGCATTTCCACACGGCACAAATTTGCCAGAGAATGAGTGGTGGTGGTTTTAACCATTTTGTGGGTGGCTGCAGTCCCCGCCGTTTCCTACCACTCCAGCAACACCTAAACCAATGGCCAGTTGTAGTTACAACAACTACATATGAAAATACTCGAACAGTAGAATTCTTTTTATTTTTTAATTTATTGGGGTGACAATTGTTAGTAAAATTACATAGATTTCAGGTGTACAATTCTGTATTACATCATCTATAAATCCCATTGTGTGTTCACCACCCAGAGTCAATTCTCCTTCCATCACCATATATTTGATCCCCCTTACCTTCATCTTCCACTCCCCACCCCCCTTATCCTCTGGTAACCACTAAACAATTGTCGAACAGTAGAATTCTTAAATCCCCTACTTCATGAATTTGCATGACCTGCTTTAACTCTGGAGGGATTTAATTGTGCAATGCATGCTATAAAGGAAGGAATTAAATACCAAGTTGGATCTGTCACATACCATTATTTCATTATATCTCTTTTTCTTCCTTTCCACACTTTCCACTTATACCCCTCTCTCCCACTACCTAATATCATTACTCCCAATGGAAGATGAATCATCAAAGCCTTACAGTTTATGGCCCAGAAGAAAAATTTTGCTTCTATAAAATCCTACAGTCTTATTTCTCAATGCTGGCATTAAATGTCACTAAATCAAGAAGAGGTTAAGAAAAAAATTAGTGAAATATCTATTGCCATGCTAACAGGCAGTAATAGAACAATCTGTTCATGTCCCCACTTCACAAGTCCACTTTCCCCAAACTAATCAAACCTTTCCGTATGTGGAACTTTCCACAGCCGGTCTTTTCTGTGAAGAAAGACCAAGAAGGTTCTCCACACATATTCTCCCTGGCAGAAAATTCTCACCTTATTTTTTTTTTTTCATTTCAGTAATATATATTTTTTTTCCTTCTGACTTTCCAGGTCTCCTTTTAAAATGGAAATTGCCCAAAGCTAGGTAGTTGTCTCATTGGTTTTCATTTTCATTGAATCCATCCCTCACTCCTTTTTCACATTACATATATGTTTTCCTCTGAAGGTTTGGTTATGTAAGGAAGCTTCTTTTATATTTTAACTTGCATTTTTATTGTTCTTCAGGCTTATGTCCTTAACTCTTCAAAAACTTGGGAATTTTTTTACCTTTTTCTTCTGCATTGCAGTGCTTTAAGGTATATGTGTGTATGTGTGTGTTTATTGACTTTTATGAAAAACACTCTCAACTCACATTTCACCACTTATCACCCACTCCGTTCCCTCATATCCTGTGATGTTTTTAAATGCTTATGAGATAGACCAGTCCCGGAGTGAAGTTTGTAATGTCCACATATGATCAATTTCTGGCCCTACTTTAAACCCTCCAGATGACTGTTGAATGACCTCAGGGTGAAATAGAAATGCTTTGTCACTCACAAGGCTCATCATGGTCTGTTGTCTCTCTCACTTTCCAGCAGCATCTATTTCATTCTTTTATCCAGATTCCAGCCATAATGTCTAACCCAGAGGATTTTGAATGCCATAATGCTGAGTTGGAACTTTCCATATATATTCAATGAGTAGCCACTGAAAGATTATATGCAAAGAAGTGAAAATTATGTGAATCGTGCAATAGGGAGATTTCTCTGGGGAAACCATGTAGCAGGCTGTGTTCACAAAAAGAGTTGGCAGCTAAGAACTTCATCAGTGTGCTTTTGAGTTTGTTGAGGCAAAGAGGTATTAAGAGACTGAACAGGTCTCTGGAGTGGGAAGGTGGGACCAGAAATGAATGATACTATTGAGACAGACAATTCTGCAGTTTAGATAAGAACAGAAAAGGGAGCCTACCAAGGAATGACTAAAGTTTTGAGCTGAGTAAATGGAAAAATTGTGATGTCATCAGCTAAGGAACAGAACCCACAATAAGTTTGGGGTAAGACAACAGTGTGGAAAGTAGTCATTCAAAATGGTGAGTGGTTTATCTTCAGAAAGAGATCCAGCAGGGGCCTATAGCTCAGATTATTGGATGGGATTAGACGCAGGTCTGGGGTCCTCTACTTAGAGGTAGTAGCTGAATCCATGCAGTGAATAACATGAGGTCATCAAGGGAAAGAATATGGAACAATATCCTCAAGATTAGAGCCTTGGGGGGAACACATTTTTAAGTGGTAGATGATGTAAAACAAACTACATTTTGAGAACGAGAAATTGTCAGGTGCATTGCACAATAACTCCCATTTTTCTCTACCTGACAACACCCTTATCTAGAACTTATAATATGGGCTAACCAATCCCTTCCACCAAAACCAGGAGTACCATTTTAGTCTGCAGGTATGTACAGTATTGCCCATTAGGACAGGTAAATCGGATGCCTCCGGCTCCTAGCTCTTCAGATGAGGTGCATCTTGGTGTTATGGTGATTGGCATAACACTAATGCATAATAACCAGAACTTTCGTTTACCTTCAAAGATCTTAATAGAAGACCCTCCTCAGGAGGAAAAGTTTCTGACTTATCAGGCTGAGAAATGAAATCTATTTACTTTTTATTTGTTTTTCACCCTGTCTGTTTCTGTCATTTTCCTTTTGAATCACCAGCAATATTTATATGGAAAAACAGGGCTCCCTCTTCTTAGGTTTGTGAGATCTTGTGGTTGATGTCCTGTTTCCTCCCATCGTACTAATTATTTAAGCTGCAGTAGAATCTCCTTTTAGCATGCATGATTTCCCTGAAGATTAGTTTGAAGGAGATTAGATGTAACGAGAGGGATAGGTGAATAAAAACAGGATGGAACTGTCTCATATTTAAGAGAGAGTTGACAAGATTTCAGAGGCAATTAGAAAAGTAAGAAGATGCAAGAATTACACTAAAAGACGTGAATGAGACCTCCAAACCAATGGCAAACACAATAGATAGGGGCTGATGAATTCAGAAATATGACTGTTCCACCAGATCTTGGAGATAGAATATACGTTCCCACTGTGCTTTGGAAAGGTGAGCCTCCTTCCCATATAGCATTTGGTGAACTTTTTAACTGTCATGAGAATGTTCAGAGTGCACTGCAGGAGTTGTCCAGCCACATCCATCGATTTCCATGGAACCCAGGAGGTTCAGTCCCATAGAGATCTGTGTGAAGACCTGAGCCCCCAAGGATCTCAGACCAAAAGAAGAGAAAATGGGGTTCTTAAGAGAGACTCACCATGAAGATACAACCCGGCGCATGGGCTAGACTAAGTAGTGTGACTTGGATGTTGAAGAAAGGAGCTGTGGTTCCAGGTCCCGTTTGAGGCTGGTTCTAAACATCCATGTATCTTCTTTCTCTGTATTATCTCTGAATCTTGGGAAAGAGATTATGTGCAAAGGGAAGTGCCGTGTCCCTTGGTGCCTTCCTGTTCTCTTGAAGGTACTGCACTGACTGCTGGCTACAGAAGGGCATGGGCCCGAGAAGGCAGTTCCATAGATGTGGTTACCAGTTCCATGAGTAAAAGCTTTCAAGGACACATGTGGCTTCTAGAGCATGGGGCTGGTAAGAAGCTCTTCTCCCACTCAGGAATTTCTATGGAAAATGATTAAGGAGGGAGATCCTTGGGCAAGGCTAGACTTCTTGCTAGTCAAGCAGGTGGGTGCCCAAAGCATTGAGGCACATTGTGGAGTTGCTCTAAAGCAGGGCATGTTGGTAACTTCAGGGTTTTAGCTCCTGGGTTTTCTCTTATTTGGTCAGGAGGAGATCATTAAAAAAAAAAAAAAAAAAAAAAAAAATTATGACCCAAATGGATCCATTCCTCATCATTACTATTCCATGGTCTAAATTCTTTTTTCTTGGCCACACTTCTTTCTGTAGGCAAGGAGGGGAGGGGGAAAGGTCTGAGAACCATATGTCTCCATGGCATCCTGGGTGCAACCTGAAGACTCTCTTCCCATAGTACCCTTGGCCCTTCTCAGAACTGAGATCATCAGAATGGCTCAGGCTGCTATCACAGCAGCAAGAATGCTTGACATGGAGTGATGCCCAAGAATGTTTTGTTAATCCTTGTTGATTCTAAGGACTGTGTAGCAGAAACTCACTTTCAGCAATCTGTTTTCTGTTAAAGGGAAAAAAAAAAAAAGAGCAATTCATCTCAAGCAATGGAGAAAATCAGCTCATTTGAGAAGACTTACTTAATGAGGCTCCTTGATGACTTTTCAGAGACAACTTTAGACTTTGAAAAGGAATATTTTACCTCCTTACTCTGCTCTGCGAATTCAAAGGAAGGGGCGACATTAAGTGTGCTTCTGTGTTTCTTTCATAGGAAGCTTTGATCATTTTTGTTGAAGTGATGCTAAACAGGTGATGAACACACAGGCAGGCCAGGGAGGAAGTAGCCTTCCCATTGCATCCATGACTCCTGTCTCCCAGGCAGCATTCATTACCATGCTGCCCCCAGACCACTGTAGGTGCAATCAGTTGAAAGGAGAAGGAAGAACTTTGTGAAGAAAAATTATCTTGCATTACAGGCTTCAGAGCAGGAACCCCAGTGAAAAAAAATTCTAGTGCTTTCGGAGGCACATTTCTTTTTCTGTTGTTCACTTAATCAATGTCTCTTTGATTCCACCTCTTCTTTCACTTTATTCACCTGCTTTTGCTTGGCAGTTTTGCCTCCACTTCTATAACCCACTCGCCACCCTAAAGAACAGGGGTTGAGGCCTATGTCATTGAAAGGGAATGGCATTCCTCCTTTTATAACAGACAATTGAAAGACGCAACTCAATGATTTCTTCTTTCTGGAAGCTTTCCTGGATTCTCTGGCCCTATTTTGAAATGGAATTCTTCTTCAGTCCTAAACTCATTGCACAGAAATGACCACAACATCATACTGTCAGGAAGTGGCCCCAACCATCTGGTTAACTACATTTCCTGCCTTTATGAGGGAAAGGGATTTTTCTCAGCCTTCAGGAGGTATTCTGGACCTTCTGCACAATAAGCGAGATCACTCTAGCACTAGAGAAGAATATTAGCTAATTATAGCTAATATAAGGGCTGACAATTAAGTTTGTGAACTTGTTGCAACAATGTTGCTAACCTTATTTGATATTAGAGGGATTATTCATTATGAATCTGTACCAACTGGACAGTTAACCAAGTTTACTATTTGGAAGTGCTGAAAAGGCTGCGTGAAAAGTTAGACCACCTGAACTTTTCGCCAACAATTCATGGCTCTTGCATCACGACAATGCACCAGCTCACACTGCACTGTCTGTGAAGGAGTTTTTAGCCGGTAAACAAATAACTGTATTGGAACACCCTCCCTACTCACCTGATCTGACCCCCAATGGCTTCTTTCTTTACCTGAAGATAAAGGAAATATTGAAAGAAGGACATTTTGATGAAATTCAGGATATAAAGTATAATACGATGACAGCTCTGATAGCCATTCCAGAAAAAGAGTTCCAAAATTGCTTTGAAGGGTGGACTAGGCGCTGGCCTCGGTGCATAGCTTCCCAAGGGGAGTACTTCAAAGGTGACCATAGCGATATTCAGTAATGAGATATGTAGCACTTTTTCTAGGATGAGTTAGCAAACTTAATTATCACATCTCGTACATACAGCTTGCTTATCATGCCAGGTGTTTTACAGGTACTGATTAAGTGACAGCATAGGTATAGGTGAAGAGTGTGACTTCCAGAGCCAGAGACACTGGATTCAAATCCTGCCATTTAATATCTGGGTGACCTTAGCCAAGTTACTTAAACTTTCTAGTCCACAACTTTTTCCTTCATAAAATGAGGCTAATTGTAGCTATTGCGAGTTGTCGTCTGGGTTAAATGAGATAATCTAAGGTAGATCACTTATCATAATACCTGGCATACACTAAAATACACATTATTATTATTCATTTTTTAATCTCCAAATGCTTAGGTGTAACTTTCAACACTGATTTATCGCAAGGATCATAGACTCTGAAATTGGTACAGAGTAAACCTGCTGTCTGAAGCCCAGGGGAATGAGAGCTGTGATACTAACCTGGTACATTTTCTTCTCCAGAGAATGGATTTAAAGTCTCTGCTCAAGAAGCTGATTGGCAGTACTGCCTTAGATTGGTACCCTCTATTTCTGAAAGAGAAGATGGTTCTATCAGCTTTCCCCAATTTTGAGCTTTTGGAATCTAGGAAAAGAGAAAAACAAAACTTTATCTCAGGATTGTTGAGGGTGAATACCTTTTCTACCTTTTTTGTCTGTACACAGACACACACGCACACACACACACCCCATCCCACCCCCCTCCCAGAATAGTTCAGCTACCTAGAGGAATATAATAAGTAATTACAGAATTTGATTGCAGAAATTACTGTGAGCTGTTCCAAGGAAAGGCAAAATTCTTAAACTCCTGGAGTTTTTTTTTTTTGTTTGTTTTTTTTTATTAGCACTATTCCGAATAATAATTCCTTCTGTCATTAGTCAACTTTGGGGATCACCACTTTCTGTGATAGCATTTATCGAACTGTTTAGTTCATTACACAGAACTCCCAAGTTCTGCAAGCTCCGGGCTAAGTCACCTATGCCATTTCCTGTAGCAGAGCGCCCCCTAGCACCTCCACACAACTCTCAGTTTAGTTTGCCTTTGGAGACCCCAAAGAACAGCTAACTGTATAGATCAGTGACAGCTTTCACCATTTAGGGATCTAGGTTCTCCAAGAACTTAAGTGCCCAGCATTAGTCTCCTGATATTTGTTCATTTGACTTCACAACAGCTGGAATAGGGTAGGAGAGTTTTTGGACAGTCTCATCGGCTGGAAGCAAAGCAGGTGGCTTTCTCTCAGGTCTCAATTGAATTAAAACTTCCCATTAATTTTGTGGAGTCAACTTAATTCTCTTAACCTGCTAATGACTTCCTTTGGAAGAATTGCAGTATGGGGTGGGGGGGGGGTGCAGAATTTGAAAGATTGTGTGTGTGTGAGAGAAAGAGAGAGAGAGAGGAAGCACAGTAGAGACGATTGGACTGATTTCAGGTTTATGAAGTTCAGTTAATCCCTGAAGAGATTCTGGCTACTGCCTTATTTGTATTTAATTTGGGTGGCTCACTTTGGCATGAGATCAAAGATCTGGGTCATCTTTTTAAAGCTGTGCGTGTCTGGAAAGAATGTGGTAGGCTCATGCAGCAGAACAGAAGATTGTATTGCTTAAACCTCTCTCCAAAGGCAGGGAGGGTGAGGAGGAGGTGTGAGATATTTTAAAAATAAGAGATGCTGCTAAATTCCCTGCCAACCTCCGTTCATGCTGAGTGGAGTGTAAGTAACAAGTATCAGATAGTTCCTCCAGATGTCAGCTATTTAAAGAGGCACGTGCTAGAAGTTCTGTGGACAGGCAACGGGCTTATCCCCGGTCATGGTAATGGTAATGGTGGTGGTGTGGTGTTGGAGACGGATGTCTGCCGTATAAAAGAAACTTTTATCGACAGCAAAAGCATGTGGAACTGTGTGTGTGCACTTGGAAAGGAATAAACATCAGACAGAAGAAGACATGACTTAATAACTCAGGAAGGTCAGCATATCAAACCCAGGGCAAGTAACAGCCGATTTTTTTTAACTGTATGAAGCAGGAGGAACAATCAAAAGCCTTCAGCCCTGGAAAATTATCGTGTTCTCCTGGAGAAATTGGTTTATAGGCCAAGAAATTGTACAATGAGATGAATGACTCTTCAAATTCAATTTTAAACTTTTCTCAATTGTTTTACCTAAAACAGATGGGGGGAAAAAAAGCCAACAAGTTATGACTATTCTCTTTTCTAATATTTTGAATCCCAGCAGTTAAGGACTTCTGATAGGAAAAAGTAAGTTGACTTATTTAAGATTATAATGACTGGGATAAGAAAAAGTCAGGGTCAGTTCTGCTTCTAATTTTCAGAATCTGTACCATTGGTGTCTTCATTTATATTATAGTGAATTCCTGCCCCTTTCCCCAGCTCATTTGATGTTTTCTTATCACATTCATGCTTAAATTTCTCTGCAAAAGGCCATACAAATTTTTACAAACAATCTGTTCTCCTTCACTTTCTACACATTCAGACTTGATGCTTTTCCTTAATTCAGATTGCAGCTCTATTATCACTTAATAGCTAGAGGACCTCCGAAAGATGTCATTTTATCATGTCTCTGAGGGATTTTTCTTCAGGTTTTTGTGTAGGAATCCAATAAGTTAGTTTTGAGCTCTGGGCTCATTGCTGGTGACAGACTTAACTAGTCCTTCCTTTCTGATTGCAGATGACATTGGGCTCAACTCATCCCACTGCCTCCTATGAATCAGACACCAAAATAAAAACACTCACCTGAGGGAGAAGTGAGGCAGACTGAGAAAGGAAGGATGATTAAGTGAAGGGAGCATTTCTAGAAAAAAAATAAATTTTTTTTTTCCTTCAACCCCCCTGTCTCCCCGTTTGAGCATTAGAGAAAAATGGAGGGTTTTCTTGGTTATGTCAAACACAGCGGGATCAGTGTTCTTCAAACAGATTTACTTTGAAAGACACTGTCCTTAGAATTTGTGTGTGTGTGTGTGTGTGTGTGTGTGTTTTCTTTGCCTTTTGTTTTCTGGATTCTTCTGCAGACGTCCCAACTTGACACATTTACAGAAAGAGATAAGAGGCAACTGAAAGAGAAAAATCACAACCTGCATAGTCACAATGTGACTACTTGTAAAATGGCCCCCATATCCTATCTTTAGTTAGTCCCTTGGTGGGGCAGGAGAAACTGTGAGCTTTTATTTATGATGTTCAATGAGGAACACTGTGTCAAAAGGAGTGGACTTCCGTATCTGCTTTTCACAGCTACAAGAGAGGAGGTGTTGGCTGGAAGCAGAGCTTCCAATCTTTTTTCCTACCTTCTGATTCATATTTTCTCAGGAAGAAAATGTCTGTCTTTCAAATGAAGAACTAGTTCTGTTGTCAGCAATTAATAGCTTCTCTAGTGTTTACCTAAGACCCTTCTCTGCAGGGAACATCACTGAGGTCCTAGCAGCAATAGTGTAATACTTTAGTTTGTCCCGTATATTTATACCCAGTTTTTCTTCTTCATTCAATATTATGACTCCGAGGCCAAGGTTGATATGATGGGGTCTTCTGGATGGAGTGCTGAGTTATCTTTAGTATATTACATAGGAAAATTAGAACTTGGTAAGAAAGCCCATTTTATTTCTATTTCTTCTCCCCACCTTTTTCTTTACTTTCCATGGTGTGCAGAATGCTAGTCACTCAACTGTAGCAGAGGTGAATTGCTGATGAACTTGAACTGTGGAATGACACTGGTTATAGGTTGCCCTGAAATTTCCTCAAGCCTGGCAAATGTATTTTCTATTTTGCACTGTTCTAATATTATCAGTAAAAAAAAAAAAAAAAGTATATATATATATATATATATATATATCCTATTGTTACCTTCAAGAGATGCCAGTCATGTTTCTCATAAACAAATACACACACACACACACACACACACACACACACACACACACACAGTGGTTCATATCTATATGTTCATATCTATATGTTCTATTTTATAAGGGTCTAGCTAAAATTGAGTAACATTGTAAGAATGAAAACAGACAGACAAGTCTTGGGGTCACAACAAGTAGGAAGGATGGTATGTCTTAATGAAGGAGTAAAAATAAAATGATTAATAAAACAATTAAAATGGATGAGAAAACTCTTCTCTATTTAAGGCCCACAGAACAGGCTAAGCCAGAAGACAGAGAGTCCCGTGTTGGGGAGTACTTTTGACAAGGCCCTCACCCCCACCTCCATAGCCACCCCCCACAGAGGTGTACATTGTCTCTGCATGATTTAGTATCTGGTGCTATTCTGCATTTCTCAGTTTGGGGGCTGAATTCCTCAGCATCCTTGTCACATTACAAAAATAGAAAGCCAGATATCAGTCATACCACCACCCCACTTGACGCCCACAGCCTAACGGAAGAGCAGGCAGGCCTCAGTTTTCAAAAGGGTTGTATCCCAAAGGTTACTTTATGAATTCTCAGAGTTCAGATTATATTTTCCAAGAGATAGAATGTATTCTATTTCCAGAAGTCAAATACCTACTAACCCAGAACATTCCCAATAACCTAGTTTAGAGCTACTATAGCCAAGTACCTGGTCACATAGGAAATGTTCTCTAAAAGGACACAATTTGGAATTCTGGTTTAGGATGCCAGCAACGCATTTCTTAGCACTGCAGATTTTATAACAAAATCTGAGCTGGCCAACCGCACACTTTCTGTCTCCAGCAATTCTAGTCAAGGTGGTTCTTGTATCTGGGTCAAGGTGGGGATCGAAGGCAAGAAATGGGCTCCAGCTGGAAAAGATGCAGTGAGGTGCTGGACTGGATATTCTGAGATGGCATGAAGAGGAGAGTTAGGCATATTTGAGAGGAGTAATAGGAGCGCCGGGGGTGGGGAAATGAGAGGAGAAGAGATCCAACTTGAAGGAGTGGGGCTTTGGTGGTTAACAAAGAGGAGAAGCAGAACATAAGTCAATTCAAGTCAACACTCTGTGTTGAGCACCCAATCCTATTTGTGCCAGAAAAGTGAGCAAAGTTGAGTGAGATACAGGCTCCATAGTCAAGACCTTCTGTAAGTGGAGGAGACAGGATACGGACTAGCACCACAGAGAGGATCTGTTCAGCCCCAGACTAGAAATTCAGTAAGAGCACAGGAAGGACAGATTTATTCTGGCTTGAGCATTTGGAACCATTTCATGGAAGAGCCAGCGTTTGGGGTAGGTCTGAGGATTTTACTGGCCTGAGATCGGTAGGAGGCAGAAGGATAGGCACAGTGCAGGGTGAAGGTGGGTAAGATTAGAGTCCAGAGGTGAGGAGGGGAAGGGAAAGTGGCAGAGAATGAAGACATGCCTATAGAGTAGAGGGTTAGAAGGATGGGAAATCAAGATGTTACCTTCTGGAATGGATTTTCTTCTTCAACACCAAATGTTCTCCTTATCCTCCAAAGAGACCCAGCCCCTGTAGTGGGGTAGAAAGAGTGAGAATGGGAAAGGGTACCGAGGAGAGGATCTGAGTCTTTGAGAATCTGGCCATTGGGGGCTAGTGGTCAAGACATTTTTTTCTGCATCTTGCCTCTTCTCTTGCCCAAATGCTGCCCTAGCCCATCGTGTGACTTTCAGATGTGAATCAGGTGGGAGTAAGAAGAGAAGCATGATTTTGGAGCTCAGATTGTGTCTTAGGGTATCCCAAATGTCAGCAACAGAAAAACGTGGGGAACAGAACCTTTAGAGGAAATGGAGGGCCTGGAATTCTGGTGCACATGGTCTATGAAATTTATTGTAAGAAAGACTGCGTCTGTATTTCATGAAATAATCATAGGCTCCTCTTGTCCACAACTTCCTCTAAAAGGACAGGTGAAGTGTCCAATTCTCAAATTTCTTCCTATGCAACATCAACCCTTGCAGTATGGACGCCAAGGTTAGAGGTGCTCTCTGAGCAATGAATTCTGAGACCTGGTTAAAAAGGAGAAAAGGAGAAACTTTGCAAATATTTGTGAAAGGCGTAAGTCTCTTGTTACAAAGTTGAAATGGCCTTTCTGTTTCAGGAATGGAATTTCTGTTTCAGGAATTAGGGGAGAGGACAAATGCAGACAGAGGCAGTCACACTGACGGCAAGTGCTGCACACGTAAGAAGCCCTTCAAAGCAGAGAGAGCTTCACATTTCAGAGAAGGGAAACAGGCACTGATATTCATAGAGGCTTAGAGAAAATGAGAGGTTCCTGGGTCAGTGTCAACACAGACGGTTACAAGGTGAGGGAAGGGCTTCCAGCCTCCACTTCCTCTTGGCTTTTAGAGCCTGCCTGTACTGCTGGAAGTTCATCTGCGAGACCTCTGCAGCTGGAGTTTAGGAGATTTATACACTTTGTGTGTGTGTGTCTGTCTGTCTGTCTTATTTACTACTAACCACAGACAAGTAGGAACATGGTGACAATCAAATCAGGAGGCAGAAGTTTTGGATTTTATTTTTGCTAATAGTCTTATTCATCTTTGAGTACTTTCTATTTCTAGGATTCAGTTTCTTTATCTGGAAAATAAGGGCTTTGAAGTCCTCAGTAGTTCTTCAACATTTGGAGATCATGAACTTCTTTAAAAATCTGAAGAAATATTTGTACCTTCTTTCCAGAAAAAAAAAAACAGAAAAAAGAATTACACCCTGACTAAATTGAATGTAATTTCAGGAAGGAATTTCACAGGCCATTTTCAGGGCTATCATACAGAGCCGTAGAAATTGTGCACTACATAATTATGTAGGGTAGATCGATACAATTCCAACAGGGCATAATTCACACAGGCTGTGACATAAAGGACATCCCTTCGGAGGTATGCAAAGAGATGGGCCTCTTCATGGCAGTTCCTGGCTAAGAACTCTGGCCAAATGAGCGCTAAGGTTCTCTATGGATCTGCATGTCTCTAATTCCACAAATGCCGTTATTGTTATCAGCAACCCCACATTAGTCAGCTCATGTGCATAACAAAATATAATGGACAGGGAAGCTTACACAGAGAAATTGATTTTCTCACAGTTTTGGAGCTAGAAGGCCAAGTGCCAGTAGATTTGTTTTCTCCTGAGGCCTCAGGCCTCTCTCCTTAGTTGGCAGTTGGTCACCTTCTCTCTCTGTCCTCACATGACCTTTTTCTCCGTGCCCACACATTCCTAGCGTTTCTTTCTCTTATAAGGTCACCAATTCTATTGGATTGGGACTCCACTTTTATGACCTCATTTAATGTTAACTCTCTCTTTAAGGGTCCTGTCTCCAACACCAGTCACATTGGGGGTTAGAACTTCAACATATAAATATTGGGAGGATACAGTACCGTCTGTAACAAACCCCAAGTAAGAAACCATTGCAAAGAGTGATAGTGAACTAGATGAATCAAGACCTCTCACATCCCCTCCATGTAAAAAACAAAACAAACAAAACACAACTAAGCCTATCAAAAATCAGAATAAAATATGGTGCTGCTTTTAAACATGGGAGTTAATTGATAATTGATAATCAAAATCTATCTGCTGATGTTCTTATCAAAGGGAACACTTTCACAGAGGTTTATTTAGTAGTCAAAGAAAAAAAAAAAGCCTCCAGAAAACTTGATGTTATAAAAATAAATGAGCTTTGTTTGGAATCAATCATTGAGTGTTGTACATACTGGGTTAGGGAATGAATTAGGAGAGAAGAAATTATAAAAAACAAACAAACCTATAAATATTTTCAGTTTTTGCTTTCTTTTGGGGCATGCGTGTAATCATCTTCGTATGACGTAATTCAAGCTACCTAAAGTCTCTCCCACATCTGGCAAGTGGGGGTGGGGGCAGCTGGGGGTTGCTATATCTGCCCTTCCCACTGTTCCTTTCACTGTAGTGGGAGAGAGGGGGCTGAGGAGAAAAGGCCAAGCGTTTCTTGTAGTCGTGTAAGTTTATTACGGTTCCCCCAGTGCCACATTTAGTAACCACCACTTGCTGAGTAAGTAACTCCCCAAGCAACAACCATCCTACACCCACCCCTCAACCCCCTAGTCCCAGCAGGAGCTAAATAAGCGAGATGGTCAAGGAGAAGAGAATAAAACAATGTGCTGGATGTTGTTATTCCTGAAGCTTCTCCTTGCCTCTGTGGCGGTTTAATTTACTTAGCCGTGAGTCAAGCCTATTGGTTTGTGGTATTACAGACCCTCCAAGAATACGCAGCACCACCAATCACACACTGCCCTTTTGTCCTTTTCTCTCTCGAGGCACTGACCTTTCGCTGTCCTTCTGAACACCAACAAGGTGTGCATTTTAGGAAATCACAAGCCCGATGACTCCCTCTACGATGCTTTACTGCCACACAGACACGCTTCCTTAGATGAACTACCTCACCTTCTGCCTCAATTAGGCTAAGATATAAGCTGCTGCAAACTTACGCCTTCCAACCTTCTTCTACTACCCGCCCCTTGTGAATTCTCTGCTTGATTCTTAGGGAATCTGCCGTAAATATCTTGTTATCTACACTCATTTGCTTGAAATTAACAGGTGGGTGGTTGGCCAAGCAGGGAGGAGAGAGGTACAGCAGGGAAAGTAAATAGCGGGTACAAGCATGCCAGCGGGTATTATTATTCCCAAGTTGTGCAGCTTGTGAGCCTTAGTTTCTATTATAAAAAACAAAAAACAAAAACACCCCCTCAGACTCTGCATGAGATAAGTCTATGGTGAAGTGAGTTGCCTAATGTCTTGCAATGAATGCTACAGCTGAGAATTAAAGTCCAGATGTTTCCATTTCTAATACAGGATGGCAAGACATATCAACCACCGCATATTAAATCTTTGGAACTCATATGCCATGGATATCCTTCTCCATTGGTTTAAAATTTGGTTTAAAGGGACAAAAGCATAGTCTTTCTTCTGGTATAAATTTTCAAAAGCCTTTTTATTTTCTTCGACTCCACTTACATACACTTTTTTTTGGTGTTCACTCTCTTTTTCTATAGCTTAAAAACAAGCTCTATGGTTGTTATTGATGGCATTGCTGGTATATCAAAGATCTCTTGTGGAATGCTGTTTCCAGGATTTTCACTGAGAGGATCAAGAGTCGGGGGGCATTTTCCTGGTATCTAATTTCCAGGTTAAGCAGTACTTCTTAAACTTATAGCTGATTTTGTCAGGATACTGGTTTTGCAGTAAAGACTGGCACTCTCAGGAAATTAGTACCTTCTCTATTCAGAAAATAGTGGCAAGAATGGTGTCCATGTTCTGGGAACTCACTCTGACCTACAAAGGGAAGGGAGCAACTCCTGAGATAAAGAGAGCTTGGTTGTCGTTTGTGACAGGAACACAGGCAATAAACCTATTTTTTTTTTTTTTTTCATATTTCCTGAGACCAACAACTTTATGAACAGTTGCAAGTTATCTGAACATGGAATGTATTGTGGATTTTCCACTAATTTAATGCAACCCTAGGTTGCCCTTCCCATTTTCAGGTAATGAACAGAAACTGTGTTTAATCTCTGAAGTGTAAATTGCCCAAGCACTATGTAATAGAGATCCATACCTGATGCAAATGCTTTGGACGTTGTTTAATTCTAGTACATATAATTGAAAGTTGTTTATATGAAAACATAGAATTTTTGGCTTTAAATATTGCACAAGATAGCACAAGAGACGTATAAATTGTCACCTAGTAGTCCACACTCTGAAGCAATCATTTGAATGTCATTTGTTTTATTTCATTACAGAGCAAGCATTTTGACATGTGTCTTGGGTAACTTGTGATGAACATGTTATTTTAAAAAAGAGAATTACAGAGAAGAATTTGATCACAGTTCTCTTCCCGAAAGTATCACTCTAATATTCAATTATATACAGAAAGTGATATTTAAGGGTATAGAATTATTTTTCTAAGCACACATATGAATTTATATTTAAGAGAAAGATAGTATCTCATTTAATTGATAAAATGAGAGTTCACTTAATTTTTTCAGTCACAAATATAGTGGGGTTTCTTGGTAATTATTTCAACTGTTATCACATTGTGGGCAGAAGATATGGAATGAAGTTATGATTTTTCAGTATTTGTTCAAGATTCTAATACATGGTCACACTTTTTGCATCATGTTACATATATTAAGGATGACTCACTAATTGTTCTATTCAGGGTTTCAAATATGTCCATTATTTCTGGTCTGTTTATTTGGCTTTTTAAACTAACTATACTTCCTACTTTTTTCCAGCTTATCCTATCAGTTTTAACAAGAAGGATGTAGTGATTCAATAAATAGTTAAGTTCTTGACATATGCCAAGCATTGTTGTAGGTCCTAGAATCACCAGTGATCAAAGAAACAAAAACACCTACCCCCATGGAACATACATTTTGGTGGGGTATTTGATCATGGATTTGTCATTTTTTCAGTCTATCAATATGTGCTTTATATATTCTGAAGCTTTGTTATTAGATGCGTACTGATTCATGACTGTTGTGTCTCCCAGGTGACTTGTTTTTCTCAGGATATAATAATGTTTTGGGTGATAAAGTCTATTTTGTCTGATTGTAATATTTCCATATCTGTTTTAGTTTGGTTAACATTTTCCAATGATATTAGTTAGAATGTTGATTTGAGGATATGGTAGCTATGCTTCTCTGGGTCATCCACAGCACCAGGTTGCTTTTCTCTTGTTACCAAGCCATACTTCCTTGGGCCACCAACCAGTTCAAGCTTTTCTACTCATATGTGAGAGAAAGAACCTTCGGTCTTGTTTAAGCATAGTTATATGGTTTTGGTTAAAAAAACAAAAACAAAACACAGTATCTTAGTTAAAAAAAATATACCTAACAAATGTTAACCAAAACAAACAAAAACTCAAAAATGACAGCAGATATGCTGGTGTCCTCTTTCACATGGCTGGAGTTGGCTCATCACTACATCCACATTCCAGAAAAGGGAGAAAGAGGAAGTAGAATGCAAACAGAAAAAAACAAGCATCACCTTCTTAAGGTGTGACTTGGAAGTTGCACACTTCATTTGTATAACATTTAGCAACAGGATGGTAAAGTGATTTAGATACTAGATTCAGTAGATAGGTGACTTGGGTTCAAATCTTGTCTCTATGTGAGTATGAGCAAGTCACAATTTGTGCCTCCTTTTTCCCAGTTGTAAAAGAGATGATAATAATACCTAGCTTATAAGTATTAGGAAAATGTTGGTTATTATTCTTGTTTTAAAGCCACCACAAACAAGTTGGTAGTGGTAGGGGCAGTAGTAGTAGAGACAATATGCTTACTTAGATTTAGCCATGTCATACCAGTTCCTTTTACTCGCTGTTGCCTCTTGAACATCACTCCTATTCTCTGGGCTTATTTCCTTTACTCTGAAATATGTCCTTCAGTTTTTTTCCCAGTGATAGTCTATGAGTGGTAAGCTTTCTCAAACTTTCTTTATCTGAAAATGCTTAGATTTGCCTCCACTCGTAAATCATTTGCCTAGATAAATAAATCTAGACTTTTTTTTTTTCAACACAAAGCTATCATATTCATTGTTCTGTGGGCTCTACCTAAATGTAATGTGTTGATTTTAAGGTTTTGATTTCAGTTTTGGTGATTTGGGGTTTTGTTATGATGAACCAAGGTGTGGATATTTGTTTTGGTTGCTTAGGCTCAGTTAATATAAGAATTCATATTACTTAAATCTGAAAAATTATCTCTTCGAATATTGCCCTTTCCTGTTTTCTCTATTTTATTCTAATTAGAATTTCTAATAGTTATATGTTGGCTCTTTCATTTATCATTCATTATTTTAAATCTATTCTTTGTAAATGTTTTTCCCTCTGTGCTATATTTTAGGAACTTTCCTTAGTTCTGTCTTCCAGTTCATTAAGTCTTTCTTCAGCTACATCTACATAATCTATCCACTAATTAAAAATAAACAAAAAAAATCATTGACTGTTTTACATTTCCAAAAGATTTTGTTCTCTCATAAGTCTGCTCATCACCACAATACTTTTTCTTCTTCTCTGTGGTTTCTATAATTTATTCATTTCATCATTTCAACCATATTTATTTTGGCAATTTCTTTCAGATTGTTCTATTATCTCACATTCTTGGGTTCCTGATTCTTGCATTGTTGAGTCTATTAACTGTCTCTCATGATAGATTATCTTCTTACTGGATTACTATTTTTCTTATAATCTTATTTTATTCTGATGTTGCCACAGGAACCATGCATGCCTCACTCTAGAGTAATATTCTAGAGGAATATTCCAGCTTAATCTTACATTGAAATTCTATGTGATATTAAACAAGTCATTCTCTGTATCTCAATTTCTCTAACACTCTTAGGTTTTCTTCTGAGTATCCAACTCTCTTTCTCTCATCCATAATAGCTCCCAAAGAGGAATGGCCTTGTCTTTTCAAGAGAGAGAAGAGTAGTTCTGCTTTCTGTCTCAGGATTTTCAAGACACATATTTTTACTTAAGGGGATTCAGATTTATTTATGTTCAGTCCACGAGGATTCCCTGCTAGGAGGTAAAGTACAATAGGACAAGCCAATCAGCATACTCTTCCTATAGCAATAAGCTCTTCAGCAGTGAAAAATGCCCTCTTAGATCACAGGAACAGCAGCTGTGTAGGTGTTGCTAATGAAAAAAAAAAAAAAAAAAAAAAAACAAAACAAAAAATACTTTGATATTTAAAATAGAAACATAAAATTGTTAACATGTCTAGAGACAACTTGTACTGCATGCAGTAATGAAAAATGAAGTTGTGGTGTAACAATGCTGGATTCATTTTATAGAAGTCTAAGATTTCTCACCTCCATGTATGAGTTTTTAGTAAACAGGACTGTGATATAATTTTTATAGCATCTAGGAATTGGGTTTGAGCCTCAAGATAAGGCCAAGAGATCACATTTAAGTAAATGCAGAAATAAAAGACAAAGGAAATTTTAAAAAGAAAATTCCATCAGTATCACATATAAATTTGAAAAGGAACTTAGAGGTTATATACTCCCCTTTTCTCACTGCAAGATATCAACTTCACGGTCTCTAAAAGGCATATACTGCTTGAATATTTCCTATTATGGAGCACTCACTGCCTTCAGAGGCATCCCTTCCAATTTGGTAACGGCTCTAAATGTTGAAAAATTCCTTCTTATAATAAGATGCTTGCATATTTTGCAAATTTTTTGATATGTACCAGGGCTGCCAAAAGAATGTATACACATGACTTGTATTCATCTTTTGTTATCAGTGTATATTGCATATTACAATCTTAATACAGTTTTCCTTTCTTAAAATGTGGATACATTTTTTGGCACTACATACACACACACAGACAGACACACAGAAAGAGAGAGAGAGAGAGAGAGGTATTATGTACATTTTAAGAAAAAATGTTTTAAAATTGTAATACTCAATATATACCAATAACAAAAGATGAATACAAGTCACATTTGACTTCTGCAATTACAAGAGATGCTCAAAGTGGTTACCATCAGCGTCTAGACACTTCTGATTATGGCAAACTACTGCTTGAGCAACATTGACCAAAGTGTCCATTTGTATACATTTTTTGGCACCTCCAGTGTGTGTGTGTGTGTGTACGAAACATTCTCTCCTACAGTAATTAAATGTTTTTGAATACTGTTCTACAAACATCCATTCAATGTCTCATATTGTCATATTTGCCTGGTATTGTGCTAAGTTTGAAATAGAGTATTGTGGTCTCCATTTTACTGATGAGAAAACATTAGTTTTAAGAGGCTAAGTAAATTGCCCATGATCACACAGCTAGTAAATAATGGAGCAGGGATTTGAACTTAAGCTCTCTAGCCCTAGAACCAGGCCCCGTTTCCCTTACATGATTCCTTTGTAAATCATGTATGTGAGCAAGGTATAAACCCAAATGATAATAGGATGTGACAAGTGTTAACATAAGGTAGGAAAGAACAGCTAATTCTGCCCAACCAGATTGCAAATAGTTGATTTTGAAGATAGAGATATCACCAATGCCAAAATATTGCTATTTTAGTGTTTCCTCTATTTTAAGAAAAGCCTATTCCTCCTGCTATGAATGAACTTACATTTTTGTAACCCCCTGACGTCACCATCAGTTTTGGAAAGTGCTCATTCCTTAATAACTCTGAGAAATGCCTTTATTACCCATCTTGCAAACGTTTTTGGAGCTAGTTTGATAACACTTTCTACCTTCTGTTTGGGGAACATTCATCTCATTCCCCTCCCAGATTTCTCGGCTAAGTGAATTTAAGACTATATAGTATTAAGGGTAAAGTGATGAGCTATTTTAATTCTCTGTCCCTTTACCTTAGAAGATGTGTTCTTCATGGAATTGTGAGTGAGATACGCACTTGAATAAAATGGATGCTTGAACTCTGATGTTCCTAGAATTAAATGATAGTCTGATGAATTGAATCCAATGGGTATTTTAGTATCTGCAAAGTAATTACATGGGAGACATTAAACAAAGGAAAACTCCTGGTGATGCCACAATTTAACTTTTTAAAATTTACATGGCATTTATTTGACATCTCTGAATATGGCAACCCTGTCATTAGAAATAAAGGCTATTGCTTCCAACATGCGAGTTTCCTCTCTTCTCCTCCCTTCCTCTCTCCGCACTTCCCCTCTCACCTCTCTTCCCCTCCCTTCCTCCTTTCTTTCCATTTCTTTTTTGTTCCTTTCCTTCCCTTTACTTTCATTGCCTTTCCTTATCCAATGAAACAACTTGTTTTTGAGTTGAAAGAAAAAGTTGACCCCTTTCTGAGATTCTCATTCTTTAACAATCTAAGTGACAAGTGACAGCTAAATTTAAAGCTGGCCTCCCTTAGGAAGCCCTCTTGTGATGATTCCACCCCGCGTGGATAATCCCCTTACTTTACACTACCCTTTCTCTACCAATGGATATCATTCAAGGCCAGGTTCATGATAAGGAACCTGAACATTTACAACATTCTTTTCAAATATGTCTTCTCCTTTAACCATCAGAACAATCCTATGAGGTAGAGAGTATTCATAATAATACTACTGAGGAAATAGGCTCAGTGAGTTTAAAGTAACTTGCTCAAGGTCATATGGCCAATAAATAGAGGACCAGGATTTGAACTCTAGTCCTTTGACACTCAACGCACATGTCACCTTGTCTATGAATCCCTCCTGATAGTCCCTCATCTCCCTGCAGTGGATTAATTTCACCCTCTACTATTTTGTATGCTTTGTTTATACCTTTACTCTAGCGTTTATCACATTGTATTTGGGAAGCTGTACATATGGGTGGAGTTTATGGTTTGTTTTGTTTTTTTCCTTTCTGCCTTTCTATATAGTTTTTAAGGCCTTAAATCTCCTTTTTCGTTCCTGAATCCCCTAGACTTCACCTGGTGCCTTGCTCATAGTGAGCATAAATTTCACGAAGTAGATAAATGGAGGCACTAAAGTAATGGTTTCTTCCTGTATTAGGTAGAACCTAGTTCAGATGTACATTCACCATAACCTTAAAAAGTTCGTGAATAAAAAAGAAATACTATTGAAAACTATTAAAATATTTACAAGGCATGTCTTTTCGGGGAAAGTGTAAATGATTAGAATTTATTGTTTATTTGTGAGATGAAAGTAAGAAAATAAAGAGATGGGGAAGAGAGGTAGCCCTTCCAGATCCCAAAGCCAACTGAGACGGTGAGAGTTCCACTCTACACTGGGAAATGATCTTTTATACAACATCGCTGGGGTTTGGTAGCCCATGTTATCTGGTCCTGGGACCACGGTGAGCTTGCTTGTTTTAGAGTTGGCTTGATGGTTGTTTGTGGGAAGGATGTGAAGAAGCTGCTTCTCTTTCTGCAAAATATGGGCAAAGAGAATCAATGAGTCAGGTAACCTGGAGTGACTTTTCAGTCTATGTTTTGGAATTGCAGAGGGAACTTTCCGTTTACTCACTCCTCTTGAGACTTGTATAAACAAGAAGAGAACATTCCCTGCAGGAATGACTTTCAAGCAGTCATCCTGCAAGCAGCCCTCAAGGATAAGAAGAGGATAGTAGTAGCAGTAGCAGTATAATAATAATAGTAATGACTGGTACATGGCAAACGATCAGTAAATGTGACTAATAACAATTTCTGATCATTAACGGTCTGCCAGGCACTGTTATACATACTTTACATACATTAACTTTCTAAATGCTCATGACAAACTTGCTAGATAGAGAGTATGATTCTTCTCATTTTATAGATGGAGATGCTGAAACACAAAGGGGCTACAGAACTGGTTAACATTTTCCCAGCAGCTAACAAGCAGATTCAGGATTTGGTCCTAGGCAGTCAAGCGCCAGAGCCCCAAATACAAATCTGTGTGTCCTCCAATCTTTGATTTGATAATTATCCTATGAACATACAAGTGATACTATTATTTTTGTTATTGTATAACAATCATTTATTTGGTTTGCGTCCTTAAAACTGGGTAAAGATCTATATGATGCTGAGGATGGGAAGTTTAGATCTTTAATATCCAATGTCAGCCTAGTGAAGACTAACAGGGGTTAAAATGCCCGAATCTCTCTACAAGGAACTGACTGAATCCTGTCCTTGAATAAAAGGACAATTTGCTTCCATGATAAAATAATTTTACTTAGACTTTGAAGGAAGTGGGTTAAGGTTTACACAGAAACATTTCATATTTTTTCTTATTTTTGAAGGAATGTGTGAAATGCTAAGGAAATATATCTCCTAGCGCCATTGATCAAATGCTAGACATTTGGAAAATTTCCTGGGGAGATTTTTTGCAGCATCCATACTCCTGATATCCCCATTTCAGCCACAAGGAGGACAAAAGAATAACTATAGATGTTTATAAGAAGGTGAAGTTAAAGGGACAGAAGCAATATCTACATTCTCTAAGCTGTAAAATTATGTGAGGCTGGCTTTGTCTTTTAAAAATAAAATGCATGGAGGAGTGATGCTTAAAAGAATAAAGCTTCTCTTTTATAGTCCCCCATGGAAAATATAATCAAAATCTGCTTTTTGCAGGATGGCTTTCTTAAATAAGCAGAAGGATGAATTATATGGCTATAAATAAATCTACTGACATATAATAAAGCAAAGTTTGACTGTTTTATGGTGTCACTGGAACCTTTGGATATATTTATAGTCATGTTAACAGTCACCTGTATTTTTTTCAGGACTTTTATTTCATTTCACATTATGAGAGTTTAGTTGTTTGTTTTCATGTTTGTTTCTGTTTTTTTTTTTTTTTTTTTTTTTTCCTTCTTCCTCCTAAACGTTCCTTTGGAATGCTGCATAGAGAGAGAGTGAGAATTTCAATAGTCCGTATTTGGGGAAAGAGGGCCGTTATCTAAGATCTTAGGGTTTATACAGACACAGACTGCTCTGGTGCTTTCTGTGTCTGTGTGGTCATATTAGATGCCCGAATGACAAACAACTTGACAGGTGTCTCCTGCTGGCAGTGAAGTAGAAAGTCAGAGTCTATACACGTGAGAAAGGCTTGTGCAGAGACAAAATGTGTTGTGAGAGACCAACAGAGCAACTTCACGTTAGGCTCCTGGCACTTGACACAGCTAAGTACTATCACGAGGCTTATTGTAGAAGCCAAAAGTTTCCCCAGACTACGTCATAGCTGAGATACAGACCAAGGCAAGACGAAGAGAGTCAGATGGGTAAGGATTCTCCTACCTCATCTTGGGACGATCTCCTGGGAGGTGAGGTGAAGGGCAGAGATTTAAAAAACAAGGGAAGGAAATAGATAATGCCACATTCTGAAGTCTGAAATAGTAGAGAAACTCAGCTTTTAACCAGGCAGATCTAGTTACAGGGATTTTTTAAAACTGTATTCCATTCAGAAATTTAAGATTCCAGAGTATGGTTAGGTTTTCGTGGGTTTTTTCCAAGTGGAGCTACACATGTAAAATTATTTATACTTTTCAACTTTAAATCTGTGGTGAGCATAACATTTCTAAATTTATTTTCCTTCTTCTCTATCTTCAAAGTGAACTTGCCTCTTCATACTGTAGCTGTACACTTCTTTCTAAGTGTTCTCACTCCAGGGACCCACTAGAGAAGACAACTCAGGAGGAAAGAGGGAAGCTTTTTGATGGTAGAGCAAGTGATGATGAATCCTTCAGCCAGAACTCTAGCTTCAGGCAGTGTTTAGAGGTATTGCTTGAGCTAAACATCTAAAAATATATATTTAATATGGCAGCCTAATATCAACTCTAATGGAAATGGGAATTAGAAAAAAAGAATCCAAGTAGGAATGTGTTGACTAGAGGAAGAGACAGGAGGGATAAGAAGACAAAAAAGAAATCAACAATGTGTTAAATTGGAGAAGGACGTGCCTTTTATCAGGATAACTGCAGGTTATCTCTTTGGAATGAAAGAAGAAAAATAAGCCAGACTTACATTTGTCCTATGGTAAGTCTTCTCAGTATTCAACTGGGTCCCCAAATGGAATCAGCCTTACAAGAATTCACAGCTACTTCTTTTGACATGTGGCAAAGAGTAAATAAATAAATTATAAGTATGACAAGTAAAATGAATAGCTCCAGCTGTGACGCACCGGCAGCATTTCCAGATTTTCTACTGCATTAAGGAGTTAGTCTCACTTTGTTGCCTAGCAGAGAATTAATTGGAAGGTCCATGAAAGCGTCCCATGCTTCCTCGGGACAGAGTCAAAAACAGAGTCTTCAACACTCAGTGCCAGTTTGGGAAAGAAGAACAATATTACGTGGATAGGTGGTCAAGTCATCAACTCTGGGAATTCATGCCTCTGGCAATCCTTGTCACTGAAGCCAGATGAATGCATCAGTGAAACTAATGGTATAGGAACATCTGAATATGAGATTGGCAATTGATTCGTTGTATTCATTCATTCAGCAAATATTTACTGAGCTTCTACTATGTGCTACCCACTCTTCCACACACAGAAAATATGGGAGGTGATAAGACAGGCCAGCTTTCAGAGAGCTTACAATTTTTTAGGGAGATAGACTGTCAACACATACAGATAAATGATTTCAGAAAGTGGAGAATGTTATGAAAGAACTAGAACAAGGTAATGGGATAAAGTGCTTTTCAGGAGTGTGATGGCTATCTTTAGATGAAGGCCAGAGAGAGCCTCTGAGGAGGTGAAATCTGAAATAAGCCAATCATGGGAAAATCTTAGAGAAAGGTCTTTTGAACAAGAGAGGCCAGCAAGTATAAAGGTTTGGGGTTAGGAAAGAACTTGACCCATTCAAAAAGCAGAATGAGGGTCTGGGAAACTGGAGGGTAGGTACTAAGGGGTCATCCGGGAGAAGACGGAGTTGGAGAATTGGGCATAAGCCAGGTTATCTAAGTCCCTGTAAGCCACGATACAGAGTTAGAGTAAGTCCAAAGTACAGTGGGACTCCATCTGGAGGACTGAAGGAGCAGTTGGCTTGAATGGGAATTGTTTACCTTAATGGAGGATGCTTAGGATAAGAGTTTTTTCCCCTGACTTTTCTTCTAACAATAACATAAGACCCTAAATATCTATTTAACCTTCTTGGAGTTTTAGCTTGTTTTTCTATTGAGCCAAGAGTACTGCCACTCTTTGTCAGGTGCTATGCCAGATGCTGTGTATATGTTATCTCATTTAAAACTCCCAAGAACCTCATGAGGGAGGGCATTAGCCGTATTTTACAGAGCAAGAAACAGGTTTAAATCGGGTCTCCATAAACTACTCTTCTTGCTTGCTGTGGTGTTCCTGGGTACATATTGCTAGTTTAAGACACCGTGTTTGTGGGTTGCCAACCAAGGGCATGAAAGATGTTGAATGAGATCCACTCCCTCAGAGGCTGTGGATCACCAGTGGGTCCCCTGTGGATCCCATCCCCTGTGGATCCCCTTATAGCTGAGAGCCAGAGCAGTTGGGATAACTGCACCATTTACCATAAACAGCATGGACCTTTAGGAGAACACTAATTGCAGAACCAGAATACCAAATCACCACCATAGATTCTGAAAGGGACTTAGCATTGACCTTGAAGACAAATCCCCCCTGGGTTTGGTATCCTTATTTGTTAGAAAGGCATATGATGCTAACTTCCTCTGTTTCTTTGGGGTGTCCCAAGGGTGAATAGCACTAAATAGGACTGTCTTAATACCTGTAATTTACACCCAGCAAATGTCATATAGTGTATATGATATGATTTAACCAGTAAGTATTATTTATTCTACCCCCCTTTCGAAAAAAAATGTAATGAGCTTTTTAACCAAGGTGAGTGTGAAGGAGGGAGTCAAAGCTAGCAAGCCTCTGGGTCTAGGAGGGCTGCCTGTTGGGTCTGTGCCTCCAGCTTATCATGTGGAGTGGGAAGAAGGGGGGTGGTGGTGGTGAGGAGGCCACCTGTCCAGAATGTCACCAGTCTCTGGCAGAACCCTGGTCAGCTTCCTCCTGAAGACACAGATGGCCACGACAGGCGCACCAGCCTCTTTCTGCCCCTCCTGCTCTCCCCTGCAGGTTCAGCCTGGAGGTAAAAGCTGTGTTCTCTTTGATGCCCAGCACCCTGGAAGCTCAGGGGATTCACCCACCTGGGGTATGTTTCTGAGGCCAGTCTTGGACAGGTTGCCCCTCCTCTTTCACCAGCAGACGCAGCCCTCATCCCTTCTGAAGTTCTTTGACCAGGACTGCCAGCCTGAGGGCACTAACCACTGGGTCCTGCATTTCAACAGCGTCCTGTCCATGGGAATGGAAGCTACCTTCTCCAAGGTTCTCCAGCCACCAAACCCCTCACCCTCTGGAGTCCCGGGACCGCCTCTCCGCATTCACTTTCGAGAACTAGGACTTGGGTTCCAGCCATTCGCCCCTCCGGTGGGGCCTTGTGCGTCTTAACTCCCAAAGAGGCTCAGCCCAGAGAGTGGCTGTGTGGCGCTGACCGTGGTGCTGACCTCCAGGCCCGGAGGAGTGTGCGGGTGGCACCACCGTGTGAAGCCGCTCCAGCAACCCTGCTGACTCCAGGGGTTTATTTTTATTTCTATCTGGGGCTTCTTCAGCCTTAGCCGCCGCCTGCATTTTTCTCCTCGAATTGTAAAAGGTACTTTAATTGTGCGAGATTGGCTCAATGTGCCTGGGAGAGAAGGAAAGGGTGATAAAAAGGTGCAGTGTCAGTGTCCGTCTGTCCGTCTCTCTCTCTCTCTCTCTCTTTCACACACACACACACACACACACACACACACACACTCTCACACGCCCGCGCTCACTCTGCTGGGAGAGAACTGAGCGCGGCATGGGGTGGGGGGCGGTGTGCGCTGGGAGGCCGGCGAGGGTGTAGACGAGGGAGCGGAGCGTGTACTTGAATGGGGAGGGCCGGGATTCCGGTGGCTCCGGCCCCTCCTTCCTCCTGAGCCAGCCAGTCCCTCGGCAGAGCGCTCGGGCTGCACTGATTTGCTCTCAGGAGTGCGCTATTTGCATATGACTTGCCCATTTGTGAATTTGGTTCCCCAACTCCTCGCTTCACTTCACCTGTGCCTCCCCGTTCCGAGCACTTTGCAGGCGCCCTCCCGCCTCTCGGCCACCTCTGCCGCCTGCGGGCACCTCCTCTCACGCTCTCCCGGCTCGCCCACCCACCTCTCTCTGCCCTGTGCCACGTTGGTTTGGGTGGCTGCTCCGCGCTGGGTTCCTCCTCCTCTCCTCTTTCCCTCCGGTCCTTGTTCTCTTCCTCTGGCTGCTGCTGCTACTGCTTTTCGTCCAGTTGGGAAACCCGGGTCGCCGGCGGCGGCTCCGTGGCGCTCTTCCAGAACGTGCAGGGTTAACAGCCTCCTCCGCGCCCTTCCTCCGAGACTCGGAGAAACACTCCAAGAACTCTCCCACCTGCAGCCCCCTTTGGCTTGGCGGTTCTGCATTGCATCGCATGGAAGTGGAGAAAGAAAAAAAAAAATGTTCAAACTGCTTGGATGTTGGGATAAACTAACCTGAACCTACTTGGGTCTCCTGCTGCCTTCTCCTCTTCCTTCATTTCCACCTTTCCTGTGTGGCTTTCCTGGAGTGTGCAGTGAAGTCATCAGATCTGAGGTGCCCAGGGAAGCCTCAGTGGGCCTCCCCTGACATGTGTGGCATTCCGGGGCTCCCTCGGAGGGTTGCTGTACTTAGGTGGACTTCGGCATCCTAAATTTAAGCCCCGGGAAAGAGGGGCTTTTGCCTTCTATCTTACTATTTTTTAATAGTATTTTTTTTAACTGATTCACCACCTGTCTTGACAGCGCTTATTTCTTCCCTCTTTCCAAAATTCCAGCAAGTCTTCCTCCTGCTATGATGGGCCCCTGGGCATCATGAACTTCTTTATTCCTCACTGGCTGGAATTCAAACTGCCCATCTGTAGTGGTCCAGTGCATTGACCATGCACCTGAGAATCCATGCAAGACGGAGCCCTCCTCGCCAGCCGGCCTGGACGCTTGGGATCTGGTCCCTCTTCTGGGGATGTATCATCAGCTCTGTGTGGAGTTCCTCTAATGTAGCTTCCTCCTCCTCCTCTTCCTCGCCGGGGTCTCACTCTCAGCACGAGCACCATTTCCATGGCAGCAAGCATCACTCAGTGCCTATTTCTATCTATCGCTCCCCTGTTTCTCTGCGAGGAGGGCACGGTGGGTCTCTCTGCTCTTTATCCTTTTAATGGGGCATAGCAATTCCTTAACCCACTCGCCTTTCAGGTAATGTCAATGGTGGGGAGAGAAAACAAATTGAATTTAAAATGATGAAAAGTGTCGCATGTGCATGAAGGAAGAAAATGCCCAGTTTCCCCTTAAAGGCTAATGCTAATGTTTTCTGCCCCAGCACTCCCCACCCCCACCCCATTTTCTCTAATGGTCTCCCCACTCCTTAGCTCCCATATCCATAGCTGCACCAACACCACATTCTCCCCTTTGCAAGCTTCTACCTCTTTCACAGCCCCGACCCCCACCCATGATGACAGGCAACTTATCAGACAAGTCTCCCGGTGCTGCACTTTGAAAATTCATTCATTCACCTTGCTTTCACCCTTCTCTCCGATCTTGTTTGGGAGCTAGTCATGGGGAAATAACAAATAGCTGGAATCCTTAGGTCTTCAGACTAAAGTAGTCTGAACTGCTGGAAAGGGGCCTGTGTGGTAAAGATCAGGGGAGAGCAGCTGAGTGTAAGAAGGCAGAAAACATAATTAATAAGCAGTGGTCATTATTGTTTATTTGGGCAGCTTTACGTTTGTCCATATGTCTGATAGAGAAGCTGTCATAAAAACTGTACATCTAATATTTCTAAGCAGTATATAGACAAGCAAAGTCAATTTATAATTTACCCCAGTGTAAATTATAGTAAGTTTGATTCCACTATTTATGCACATGTTATTTCAATTAAAGGTAGCATGGGTGGGTTTGTTCACACCATACAAGTCTGGTGTGTTTTGCTCCAAACCCTTCTTGCGTAGCTATTAAAGGAAGAGATCTATGGCTTTTAAAAATATATTCAGCGCTGTGCAGGCTCCCTGAGAAAGGGGGATGTCTGCCTCCAAGGTAGGAGCTTGTTCTAAAGAAGAGGGCTTCATTATTTGTTTACTATGCACTCTACTCTGATGGTGGGGAGAGTAGGAATCACAGAGCCCAACGGCAGGAGCAGCCCTCCAGGGAGCCACGTGAGTGAACTACACCAGAGGGCCCCTGCCCTAGCTTGTATTTTGAAGACCTGTAACACGCAGACCCCAGTGGGAACTTCAGTTCTTCCTACTGCCTCCCTCCCTCCGTGCTGTCTGTAATGTGAAGTTGGAAGCACATTGAGAAAATGCCAGCACGTACTCTGACTCTTTCTGGCTCTCTCTTTAAATTTCATTTGATGGAGTTGTCAAGCGGCTTAGAGCTTGCAAGGTTGGTGGAGGGGGTGGTTGGAAGGAGAGAATGCTTGATCTTGATCTGGTTGCAGTGTTCTCTGTGACTCCTGCTGAGTCTGGTTAGGCTTTCTTCAAGAGAAAGGAAAGAAAACCAAAACAAAACCGAGGAGAGGCAAGAACCACAGCCACCAAAAATGCAAAAGCAATTTCATTGAAATGGAAACTGTTAGCTCCTAAGGGATAGAGGGACTGAAATTGGGGGTAAGATTATAAAGATTGGGAAAGAAAAAGGGGGGGTGGGGGATGGAGGAAACCAGACAGACAATTACTAATAGCCATAATTAAACACGGAAACGCTCAACGATAATTAGCTAAATTTTGCTAATTAGTGTAAATGATCAGCAGGGAGATGAAGATTATGCATTAGATAGAGGTTTAGAGGCTGGCAGGATCTTGATGTTTTCTGTTCAGTATGTAAACAGTTAAAAGCAGCTACTAGTTAAGTGATGGAATTTGCAGAGCAGTACTTCCCAGGGGTTCCTAAATCTCTCTCTCTCTCTCTCTCTCTCTCTCTCTCTCTCTCTCTCTCTCCCTCCCTCCCTCCCTCCCTCCCTCCCTCCCTCCCCCTCTGTCTCTTCCTCTCTCCCTCTCTCCCTCCTTCCCTCCTAAAGGGGTAAAGGTGTTGAGCCTTGCACAGGTTAAACACAACTCTTCTTTATTAACTTCATTTCTTCAAGGATCAGTTTGCTCAGTACCCTCTAAATCTTTTGGACTGGTTCCCAGTCTGGATTCTCATTAACCTGCATCTGATAAGATTCAGTATGATGGAAAAGGAGAACAAAGCAAGTAAATGACTAGGGACCCCAGAAAAGGCCCTCAGACCCACCGGAGCTAAAGGATGCAGTGAGCTCCAGGGTCTGCCTGGCTGAGATAAGAAAACTTATGAATTCAACTCTTCAATATCCTTTATCAACCCTGAAGTCCCATCCCACTGATTTGGGGCTTAGAGAATGAATGCATCTATATTAAGTAGGCTCTTTGAATAGTTAATGAATGTTTTCAAGCTCAAAATCAGGAGAAGCAGCAATCAAGAAGATGCCCCAACCTTTGGCTCCAATTCCACTTCCAAACCGTGACCCTTTGAGTCCTGGAAGGACCAGGAGACCCCTCAGCATTTTCCTAATGTGCCTTTCCTTCTTACTTGAAGTACACTTGCTTTCCCCTAGTCTAGGGCAAAGGCTTAGCTAACAGCAATTGTTTGAAAAACTCGTTTAGATGGAGGTGGCAGGAGGCACAGCCCCATGCTACTGAAGATGGTTGTTACTGGTAGTTTTCTGCCAACCTTATTCCAGAGTTTAATGCTGCAGTCTTGCTTGCCTGTGAAGAAGTCAGTGCCCTTCCTTCTGGTATAAAATGAGCACCAGAGGCTTGAATCCAAGAACTTTCTATGGACTCCAGAGAGGGTTTTGTTTGTTGTTTTTTTCTGCCTTTCTTCCCCTTGTCCATTTCCTGAGAAGCCAGAAGTCTGCAGAACTTCCATGGTAATCAGTGATCACCACCATCATCCCCCAAAAGCATTCTGCCCTATAATGGGGTTCACACTAAGACAGGTAGAAGGACTGGAAATCCTCAGAACAGCTTTTACCCAGGCCTTAAAAACTGATGTGTAGATCTGCCTACAGTCTATCCCAGGGCAGCCTAGACAAGGCCAAGCTCCTTTATGAGTTGGGGAGACAAAGCCACACCTGCCTGGGGTACCCAAAATAGTTTCAGGTTAGGGTTGTCTGTCAGAAGAGAATTAACTCTCCTCCTACCTGGAACCTAGTCAGTTTTCCCCCCATTGTTCAATCCCTTCCCTGAGGTTCCCCACTTTTGTGTGTGTGTGTGCTCTCTTCTATTCAGTAGTCCACATTTATTGAGCATTTACTATGTGGCAGGCTGTGTGCTATTTGCTAAGGATAGAAAACTAAATAAAACATTGTGCTGTTCAGCTAGGGATAGGGTCAGAAGTGTTTTTAATCATCTAAGTGCTTCTATAATTTTAAAAAATAGGGGGGACAGGGTGGGGATCCAGATACCAAACTGAATTAGTTAATATAATATATAGACTTTATAAAACACAGATTTGCATTTTTCTGTTATTCAAAATATTCCTACAGGTATTTTTCATCCTGGACTTTGGTACCACACTTAACTATCATGCTTATCATAACTCCAGGGAAGCTCGGTGGTATGGGACATACAAATATTAAAATGTATGTGTTTACCAGCCTTCAGTTTCATAAGGAAGTTTTGTGTATTCCCTCTTGCCCATCTTTATGAAGTCTAATGTATACCTGCCCAAACGATGCTTTCATACTTATAATTTAGAAAACAGGTTTCTCTAAGGATTCTAGGTGTAGTATGTGTCTTATATTTTATTCCCCATAACTCAGCAGACCTTCCTGACTTTAGGCATTTTGGGGAACTAGCTGAGAACATAGAACTTAACTTTAAGAGGGAGTACACCACAGTGTATTTAGAGGAAAATCTCTTGCTCAGAAACCAGGGTGTGTGAGTGTGTATGTGTGGAGGGGGGAAGCACATGTCTCCCTGAACGATCTAACAGCAGTGGTGGTGATCTCACGAATGGCACCTGAACTAGGAGTCCTTCTTGTAAGGAATTACGCTACTATTCATTGTCACAGACAACAGCCTCTTAAGTTTCTCTAGCCATGGGGCTTGTTTTGCTCTGATCTATTGAGCACTTTCTTCTGCTCAGCCAGCTGCTTTCTAACCACTTTCTCCCTTCCTTCTTGGGATTTGGTTTGCTGAATAATTCATAGTGTTGGTTGACAGATAAAATGATAAGATTTATATGTCTTTGGCCTTGGTGATGAATTAATTAAATTGCTTTCTCCTTTTCTCTCCTCTAGATGCATTGTTTTTCTTCTCTAAAATTTGCTGACAAGTGGTAGGACAGGAGATTAACTTGTTCTTAAAAGAGCGTGTTAAGGAAGATTGTACTATCCTAGTATAAATTTCTTCAGGACTTTCAACATGGACCATTGGGTGGGGTAGAGGTGAGGACTGTCATAAGGAGAGGAGATGAGATAATTAAAACAATTCTTTTCAGGAAAAAAAAAAATCCTTCAACAAACTGACTAATAGCTAATTCCATAGTAAGAATTTTATTCGTTATTGCTGATTTTGAATCTGGAAGGGGTAACATATTCTATTTTAGTAAATGAATTTACCAAATCTCAGAAAACTTTCTTTGCTGGGACCCTGGGTGATCCAGGATAGAAGCAAATTTCAGAAGATAAACCTTGAACTTATTCATACTTCCCTACGTGTATTAGTTTTAAAATCACAGGCTAGGTAGCTTAAACCACAGAAATATGTTTTCTTAAATCTCTGAAGACTAGAAGTCCAAGAGCAGGGTGTGGGCACATTTGGTTTCTTCTGAGATCTCTCTCCTTCACTTATAGATTGATACCTTCTCATTGTGTCCTCACATGGTTTTCCTCTGTGTTCATACAACTCTGATGTGTCCTTGTGTATCTGAATTTGCTCTTCTTATAAGGACATTGGTCAGATTGGATTAAGGCTCACCCAAATGTCTCATTTTAACTTAATCACCTCTTTAAAAGCACTATCTCCAAATACAGTCACAATCTGAAGGACTGGAGATTAGGGCTTCAACAGATGAATTTGGAGTGGGCACACGATTTAGCCCATAAATTGGGCTTCCACTTCTGCCTTCCCAGCCCAGACCCAGTCATTGGGAAAGAAGTAAAAATGTACTGTTCAGCGAATTGCTGTTGAACTCTCTATGGAAAAATAAAACTTTCAGTGGCAATGGTAGCAATTTACAAAATTGATAAGCTGGTGCCTTATCAAGAGGAAACATTTATATATCTGGAGAAAACAACACCCGTAGATTTAGGTAAGACTTGTTTGCTTTCCTCTCAGTTTATCTTATGTGACCGAGTCTATACCTTGATCTGCTTATAGACTTATTCTGTTTGACCACAGCCATGTGCTCTGCAAACAGACCCTAGAGTCCACACTGTAAGGCTCATTCCACTTAGGCCTGCTGCCATTCAGGGCAGACCTTCCTACCCTCCCAGTGACTTCTTCCAGGAACTGCAGTTGCTCACTCGTTTCCTTTCCTCAAACACAGCACCAACTCCTTTCACAGCTCATCCTTCAGCGAAGAAAAGCAGTTTAAATAAGTATAAATAACTACGTTTTTGGCGGTTGAAAAACACTTTTTTTTTTTTTTTTTATAAGTATCACTTTTATTTTTTTCTGTTGGAATTTTATGTTTGGAAGGTTCATTTTAAAATATAAATATGAAGTAACTTGTCTACTTCATGTCATGGTCATGAGGTTTGCATGAAATGATTGAGAAAATGTGTTGTGATTATAAAGAACTCGCTGTTATAAATCCTAAGCATCATATTTAACTCTGTGGGGAAAGGGGATGATTTTGTTTGTTTGTTTGTTTTTGTATTTGGATACTTCTGAAAAATATGATTTTGAGAATATTTGCAGATGAAGATATTCATTGCGATAATGGGATTCTAATGGGCGAGTGGGGACAGTCAATCACAAGATTTAGAGTTGGAGGAAAAAGTCTCAATCTTTTCCTGTCACTTAGGAACTTTGTGAACCTGGATAAGTCACAAGACTTGCTAAGACTCAGTTTCTTTGTCTTTAAAATGAGAATGGCGATAATAATACTTACCATACCTATGTCAAAGAATTATATGGGAAATTGAATAAGTCATGCTTTGTACATTGTAAACCACTGTGTATAGGTTAGATGTTTTATGAGAAATAGTTTAATGATAATGCTCTTTCAGTTCCTTGTACAAAATTGAGTTTAATTGTTGAATGTTTGCTGGTTGGTAGTTTAAGTTTAAAGAATGTGCATCGACTAGTTCTCATTTCCCGATCTGTAGCAACACTTTTGCCTCCAAGTGGTTATTTCATTTACTCATTCCTTTAGGGAAATGTGGGGGAGAAAACCTTAACGTGTGTTTTCCTGTTTATGACACTGAGAGAAAATAACATGTGTGGTCAGCTTTTCCTTTGTGGTAACATGTAAAAATCCATGCCAGGCAAATTTTAGCTTAGAATAACAAATTCTAACTAACCATTTAGAAGCACAGAGATCTACTGAAGTAAAAGGGGGAAGGCCTCCAAGAAATACTCTGAGACCATCTTGGAAGTTCAGAATTGAATCTCGTTTCTAGAAACAGGTACAGGATTTAAACATTCCTATATGATGCTCAGTATCCATTAAAAACAAAAACATTTCAATCTAGTTTATAGTAGGAAAAGACAGATCTTTTCAGGACTCCTATTTTCAGATCTGGAAGTGGTGGAGAACTTCTTCTAATGACATTTCTGAAACTTTTACTTATCGGGACTCAAAAGTTATAGAGGAAATGGGAGCACATTATGCAAGAAACTTTGAGTCAGTAGACTTTGTGGAGCCTGAATTTAAAACCAGAATACTTATGGAAAGGACATTATGCTAGGTCATAGACTTTACTCCTAGCTTTCTCCCTGACCAACTCTGTGACTTTGGATATGACATTATGTTTTTTAATTAATTTTTTTAGCGTGTAGACATTATATGGGATATCTTGATCTTTTAACATATCCTCCTTTTTTTTCTTTTTTTTTTTTAACCTGTAGTTATCTGTGTGCCTTAATAGTATACCTGGGGAAAATTGTCTGTTCCATTTTTTCCTCATTTCTACAATGAGAGAGTTGAGTGAGATGATCTCTCCAAATGGTTCTCAGCACGAGGTCCGCATGATTCTCCAGTCTGTATGTCTTTAAAGATACCACTGTGTATCTTAAACCTGTCTGAGTTCCACAGGTCTTCCAGTATTTTATAGGTCTATTTTCCTGACGATCATAATAACTTATACCAAAGCCACAAGCCAGGTTTTCTCTTTCCCCCTCCGACAGAAGCAGCATATTGTACAAGAATGGCACACTGTGATGTTATAAAGCCCGCAATCCAACTGCATCTCAGAGTCACGCCGAGACGGCGAGAATGCAGCTTTCGTTTGAACACACCTTATTAATAGTAGAAAAAAGCTCTCTGTTGTGTTTAAAATGCTCTGCTGTGTTTAGCCGTATTGGAGCAGAGGGCAGAATAGCAACTGAGTTTATAAAGACCCAGTGTTTTATTTTTTCTTACAGTTGGAGTTTTGAGAGACTTTCTTGGATCGTAAACCAACACATGATGCAAACCTACTGTGTACCAGGCACTCTGCCAATGCCTAACATGTATGATTTCATTTAATCCCCATAATCCTTTGATGCTAATCCAGTTACCACCATTTCATAAATAAAAACAGTGAGATGGCAGAGAGCTTAAGTGGCTTGACCAAAGTAATACGGCGGTAGAGCCGGAATTCAAATCCTGTTCTAACCACAAAGCTCTTGTCCTTTTTGGTATACAACCAGCTCACTATGTCAAGAAACTGAAAGCGAAGACAGCAAGCTCTGTGTCAGGAACAGAGTGCCCAGAGGAATGAAGCATTCTGATTTTACGTGCTTGACACGCCTTTCCAAAGAGCCTAGGAGAGTGTCCTGTTCATGATCAGGATTTGAATGTTTGTCAGTCTGCCTGAACCCATTCTAACCCAAGGACATACTAATTAAAAGGAGCAGACACGTGAAACATTCACACCTGCTACATCGCTTTCCAATGAATGAGTATTGATTGAGTGACATGTCACATGATTGATTCTTGTTTGCTAGGAGAGTAGGGATAGTAGTTTATAGATGAGGCAAAGGATAGAGGACGGCATGTGCCCCCAGAAGCACACCAACAGGCTTGTAGCACGTTAGGGCTAAAAGAGAGCTTAGGGATTATCAGAGCCCCTAATATTCCAGGTGGGCAAAGCGGGGACACGGCCAAGGGCGGCTAGTCAGTGTCAGAATCGGATGGTAGCCGGTCTGTATGACTCCAAGTTCATCCACCTTCTTTTACTCTACTGCAGAAAGGCCAACTTCTTACTCTTCCAAGATCCTTTCTCAAATTGCAACCTTATCTCTGACCTCTCTTTCTGCAGATTGTTCTCCCCTCAACCAGATTAGGTCCTGCAGGAATGGATACTGCCAAAGTTGGACTTTTCTGGCCTGCAAAATTTAATTTTTTGGAAGCGTTCTTCTTATAGGTGCCTGACTTTGTGCTAAGAGGTGGGGTTTCTTGGTGTGTTCTGAAGGTTTACTCTATATGGGAGCCCCCAGTGTGAGAAAGTGCTCGGATTCTGGTTCCTGTGCAGGGAGACACTGTCTATCCTCGTGGGGTCTCACTTCCCAGAATGAAGGGGAGAAATGGCCTGTGTAGTAGTCGCTCATCTCTGTTTCCTGTTTCCTATCTGGAAGCCACAATCGAGTTATTGTTCAAAGGTATATCTCCTGCCTTAGTCCCCACCCCTTGCTACCAGCTTTTGAGTGACTATATGAACATAAAACCCGTAGAAGCCAGCAAGACACATTTTCTGAGTCACTGTTTCACTGTTCTCACCCTTCCTTTTTTTTTTTTTTTTTTTGCTGTTTTGAAATATTCCTGTCACCCCCCAACATTAAAACATGTAATACTCCTAAGTGACTTTCTCCCAAACTATGAATTTCAACTATTGCCGAGGCAGTCTTTCAGAATTTGAATATAATTACACGCTTTGGGTGCAAATTGTGGTTTTTGCTACAGAGGAAACTAATGGAAATGATCCGCCTGCTCCTGTAGTTTACAGATTATATGCTTCAGAACTGGGGGTATATATTTAGGCTGCTATTCCGTGTGGCACATTAAAATGAAAATGAACTCAGGGTGAGCCACCCCGGTTGCTAGGCAGTAGAGTGGGTTGACAGAGCACAGCATTAAATGGAACCAGTGTGGATGTTTTACTTAACATTTATTTGCTTTGTGCCTTTGTCATTTGACGTTGTCATAGAAGGGAAGGAGGAGGAGATAGGCAGGGTCTCACTGTCTGCAGAGACTCAAACAAAGGGGAAGACATAATTGTCCCAAACACCCAAGTGAAGTGAGCACTTTCTAAAATTTGCAATTGCCATACAGAGAACTCTTTTTACAAAGAGCGTTCAAGACATGTAGCCATGCATGGCTGAGGTGACAAGTTGAGGGACAGGGGCTTGGGCAGACACTGAGCTTCAGAATAAGGGCAATAATTAGCAAAGAAGAACCAGCTTCCCTGGGCTTCCCCTTGCCTCAGTGGCTCTAAACAAAAGGCTTCCACTCTGGCTGAAAATTTTAAACGTGCTGGCATAGTCAGTCCATTTAATGCCTGGCCTGAGATCCCAGACTTACCATGAGTATGTCGTGATGGACAACAAAGGTTTTGGGGTTTCTTCATAAATCATAGCTAATGGAATCACTGCAGTTGTTTTGAACTTCTGGTTTTCATAAAAGACTAAAGGGCCTTCTGAAAAACTAGATCACAGATAAAGCAAAGCAAGACCCTCTTGGATTCTTGGGGTCAATTTTAGCAGCATTCTGATTATTTAAAAGTTTCCAAGGATGATTAAAGGCTTAAATCTCTGCTATTGGGAAAATTTGACTCCCTGAATAATTTGGATAGAGGGAGGGTCCTAAGGTTTGGATAGCCAAAGTTTTATTGTATATCTATTTCTTTGAACCAATTATTATGTATCTCTGAGTGTTCACTTATGTCAGTTCACTCTTCTTAGATAAAATAAACCCAAGAAAGGAGACTGCTATGCTTTACAAGAGTGATAATAATATCTTCTTTATTACTACTACCACAAATAATAATAATAATAATAATAATAATAATAATAATAACAATCACTTTTTTAGTTCTTTCAATGTGCCTGACACTCTTCTAAAGGTCATTTAATTCTCCTATGAGGTAGGTACAGTTGTTTTCCCATTTTACAGATGTAGACACTGAGGCACAGAATGTTTGAGTCATTTGCCTAAGGTCATGCAGGTAATATATGACAGAACCAGGCTGAGTACGCAATTTGAATCTAGACCTGTGCTCTTAATATTTAAATATTTATGCAATGTTATCTGGGATGGTGGGAATAAAACTCTCAAAGTAGTATTCTCAGATGCAATATCTGGCTCTTTTTAAGGAGCCTTTTATGTTCTACCTAAAGCCAAGATTAATTATGAAGACCCTCGATATTTTCTAAGCATAACAGTATGCATTTACCATGTTTCCCTGAAAGTCAGACCCAGCTGGACCATCAGCTCTAATGGGTCTTTTGGAGCAAAAATTAACATAAGATCTGTTCTTATTTTACTATAATATAACATCGGGTCTTAGCTAACAATATAATATAAGAGCGGGTCTTATATTAATTTTTGCTCTAAAAGATACATTAGAGCTGATGTTCCGGCTAGGTCTTATTTTTGGGGTAACAGGGTACTTTGTGCCAGGTACTGAAACAAATGTTTTAATTTACCTCATTGAATCTTTACCAACCATCCTTTAGATAAGATACTATTATTTTCATGAACTTACAGAAAAAGAAATTGAGCATCAGAGAGTTAGGTAGTTCACTCAAGTTCTTCTACCTACTAAGCAGTTAACCCCTTGAATCCATTGAACTTTTAGGCCAGCTAATCTGTGCAAATGTAAAATCTTTTTCTGGCATTGAGAACAACTGATCAGAAAACTTCCCTGTGTTCACAAGTCCTGTTATATTACAGGATATTATTTGTGCTTTCTGAAACACCTTCCGACTCATATAAGTTCCACTGTCAACTGATGGAAAATGGTTACATGTTCAACCAAGGATTCAAGAGTGAGGGACCCCTCCATGGATGAGAGAGCCCATTAGTGTTAGTGACTCACCCACCTCATTTTTGATTCACTGTATGAAACTCACTTGTCAGGAAATTTAGCTTCCAACAGTTACTACAGGCTTTCTCATCAAGCTATAATTCTAGGAAAACCAATTCTCTTAACTGCAAAATGAGAGGAGAATTGTAATTAATGATCTTGAAGTGGCCTGCCAGCTTTGTCTTTGCAATTTTGGTATTCATCTTTCTATCAGCATTGATACGCAAAATTCCATTGCTTTCTAAAAATACCTCTTTTCTCCTACAAGACCACCTTTGGATCTACTCTTATCCTTGGCCGTTTGTACACACAGCAGACGTTCATTAATTATGAGCGTAAAACTAATGAAACAAATATTTCAAGATTGGCAATGGTTTTCAATGTAAGTGAGTATGCGGGTGAATATGTGAGCCAGTATAAAATGATGTAGCATAAAGGTCTGGATAGCAACCTAATTAGCTCCTGACCTAGAACGTAAAGATGAGACATGAGGACTAAGCCTGCTGTGCATTACAGATGTAGGGATGTTTCAGTACCTGCTTCTTACTGCTCTGATGGCAGTCATCGATGCATTGTGTCATGGGGGCCCATGTTAATACGTCAATTATAAGCTAAGAGATGCACAGCTTCAATGTGTGAGAGGAAGATAAATCTGGAGCCCGGGACCTCTAGAGCCAATTTCTCTCTTTTAGATGTTTCATATTTCTTGCCTTTTCCATGCCAGTGGGCCATTTTATGTGTATGTACTTCTATCTCCATTCTCAGGCCCTGGGGCGATGCCCCTAAAAGTATGTTCTTATGAAAGACCTTCATTGGACTCAAAAGCTGCTTTGCACTTGTGGAATTAGCAAATGCTGGACCTGGAGGAGGTCTTTAGGGTCCCTTTCCAATCAAATCACTTTTCATGCAATGAAACTAATAGCCTGGGAGTTCATGAATTGTTCCCAAATCTCACTTTTCAAGTCAGGAACACGTTTCTACATTCTTTGTTTAGTCCTCCTTCTGCTACACCACAACGATAGTACTCAAGCTTGCCAGTTGCCACCTGTTTTGCTGTGGACAAGGGGATCGAGATACTCTCTGGCACAACTGGAGTAATAAATCAGCACAGAAGGGGCAGACAGAGCGACAGCAGAGTTACTTCCAGCACTCACACCATTTCCCTTAATTGCCATCACAGGCTGCTGTTCCCACTCCATCCCAGGCATGCCGTTCTCTCACAGGGTCCCGCTCTCTCTCTACTCCCGCAGCCTGGAAGGGAAATTCAGTGTGCTGCTTTTCAATCAAACCATTTGATGAGAGTTTTTGAGCCTAATTACGTGGAAGTTTTCATCCAGTGAAAAGAAAGAGAAAAGAGAAAGGGAGAAATTAAACCGAAGTGTAAATCAGTTAAGGGCTTAGATGCCGTGCTTTCTTTCTTTTTAATCAAGAGTAAAATGAGAGGAGAGTTTTAAGGATCATCATAAGACACCATTAACTACCCAAGGAGCTCTTGACTGAAGATGGCTTGTCATGAAAAGAAAAGGGTACAATTTGTTCAAAAAAGGCAGTACCCGAAGCTGGTGCTTCGGTTTAGGAGGATGATACTGAGGGCAGGACAGTTTGTTTTGCTGTCACCATTTCATCTTTAATTCCCCGAGATGGCTAGCACATTATGTGCTAGATAAATACTTTAAGTCGATGATGTAGTAAATATGTAGTATGTAACTGGGATCATTACATGTTACATAAGAAAGTGGAACATGTTTTCAATTCAGTCATCATTAAACTCTACACCTGAGATCAGTATTCAAAGCCTGGCCAGTTTCCCATTACGGGTGACATAGTTTTCGTATACTCCTCTAAAATTTCCTGGCATTCACAGAAGCATGCTTCACAGTGTGACAGAGAAAATCCATGATCTTTTTTGATTCTTGCAACAGCTCTCTGCAACAGGAGGACAAGTGATATGATTGTTATTCATCTCATTTTTTTAAGCTGATGTAATCAAAACTAAAGAAGCATAAATGACTTGACCAAAGTCATTCAAGTATTAAGTGACAGAGCAGAAACTAACACCCAGCTTCTGTCCACCATATCAATTTGCATGACTTAGTATCTTGTGTAGAATTTCCAAGCTTTCCAGTATAAGAAGAAGGGGAAGGAGAGCAGCAGAGAGGAGAGTTTACAGAAGAATGGCTAAGACAGAGAAAGTGTGGTGCACCTTCATTGTACTTCACACTTACGATGAGTAAAGCAGCGCCCTGGGCTATGCTCTACATGATTGAAATATGGATCTAATACTCAAAGGCTTAAATGTGGTTAGAGATTCTTTGAACTTATGCTTAGATCTATTTATTTTCATCCTCACAGCAGCCTATACCATGTCACCTGGACAGTTGCAACAACCTCAGTAACAGACCTCCCTAAGCCTTCTATTGCCCCTGGTGTCCATGCTCCGCCTAGCACTGGAGCCATCTATCTGGAGGACCAGCCTGACCATGCTATTCCCCCATGGGCTTCTTCTGGCCTGCAAGATGAAGTCCAATCGGATCTGTGTACCTAGAACAAAAGCTAGCCCCTTATCTGCGTGACCTGGTCCTTTCTTACCTCTGACTTTAGAATTCATTTCCTAACATGGTCTTTGACCACCACCTTGGATTGATTGATTCCTTGAACATTCCAATTTTTGTTTTTTTTTAAGTGGTGAAAAAAGTTTATTAGAAGAGGTAGTTCACTCCAGAGAATTAGGAGCGGGCTGACCACAAAGAAAAGCAGCTCAAAGCCCAAGGTTCAAGGCTCAAGATGGCATTATTAGGAGAAAAAGTATACTCCAAAGAGTTTGGAGTGGGCCCCAAGCCAAAGCAAGGCTCAGGAGGCCTGAATATGACAATTTTGTTCCCACCATAGGGCCAGCCTTTATATTATCTGTTCCTTCTCTTTGAAATAGTTTTATTTCCATCCAGATTGTCACCTGGCCACTTCTTTTTATAACTCTAGGCTTCACCTTCCATGTCATTTCCTTAAGAGCCCTTAATGACCCAGTCTAAAAAGCACTCTTTCACCTCTTCATAACTATTTGTTTTCTTTTCATTGTAGCACAAATACCTCCATGAAAGTTGACATTGTGTGTTATTGCTTCCATCACCCCGTTACATTATAATGTCTAAGAACAGAGACCTTGTCTGTCTTGTTCATGGTCGTATCTCCAGTGCCTAAAATAATGACTCTCCAGGAGTGAGTTTCCTAAACATTTGCTGAGTGAATGGGTGGATGAATAATTGACATATTTTCCCTCAAGTGTGGCTCCCACCCAGCATTTTAGTCTCAATACTCACTGTTTTCAAAACTCCATGTTTTAGAATACGCTGTTCCTTGATTTGGGAATCTCTTTTATTTGGTAGCTTTCTACTAATTTTTTATCTTAACAGCTCAGTCTCTGGTATCTGATCTGCGAATCCTTCCTACCTCCCATTGGCACAGTGAATTTCTCAGCCTTCTGTGTTTTTCTCCATAGCACTTTCCTCATTGAATAATTAAAAGTATTAAATATATACTAAGGCTCCTAGTACATTCTAGACATCACCCTGGGTGCCAGATACTTAAATGTGAGTATGATTGGATTCCGTAGGCAATTCATACCTTGGTAGAAGAGCTTACTCTCATTGTATTGAATACACAATATTGAGTTGCTATTATTTCTTGATGGTGACGGTTTTTCTCACTCGGCTCTTCCTTAAGGGTAATGAATGAGTTATCTTGAATGACCAACATAGTTCTTGTTTTATGAATGGTTCTTGGTGAGCATCAGTGGAAGAATTTAGTGAGTGGGTTGAGAAGTAAGAGCATAAATGTTTTAATGCATGTAACGGTATGACAAACATCTTGAGATAGGCAGATAGACATTAAAAAGCACTTGGTGAGAGAGGTAAACTTCCCATTGTGTTTCTGCAGGCATGCAGGGGAAAGGGTGAAATATATTTACGAAAAAAATTTGAGAGATTTTCGGGATCAGTGGCCCAGTTTGCTAGATGACGGGCATGTCGAGGAATGTTGAGATAAGTGTTTTCATAGGAGACTGGGGCTCTTTTGATGGAGAACATTGAAAAATATTTATAATAACAGTTGACACCTTTGTCATTTGCAGTTTGTAAACCAGTACTGTAAACATTATCTGGTTTATTCCTTTCAATCACCTGATGATGCATTTATCATTATCATCATTTATAAGAGAGAAGGGTCAAGACTGAAAAGTTGATGTTTAATTCTTCCCTGAGGGTGCTATGTCTTTTCAAAATGTGAATCTGATCTTGTAACTCCCTTGCTTAAAAAACAAAACAAAAGCAAAGAAACAAACAAACAAAAACCTCTCTCTTCAGGAGCCTCCAGAGTCCTTCACATACAAACAGAACTGACCCTCATGATCTAGGGATCCCTGCCGGGTCTGGCCATTGCTGGCATTTTTAGCCTCATCACTCACCAGGCCTTTTCTGTTCCAGCTCCCTGACCTTCTCTCAGTCACTCCAACTCTCTCTCACGGATTTGCCTTTGCTCCTCTCATTTAAGTAATTTCCTCACCTCTGTCCCTAGTTGACACATACTTAGACCTGAGATCTCTGCTTTAGTATATCACCTCCTCTTGGAAGCCCCCCTCCACTTCCTCGAGAAATTCAAATTCTCCAAATAAAAATTCTCATAACCTCCTGGAATTCACCCCTATTGCACATTTCACAGTCGCTCCTTTACATTTAGTTGTGAGATTATTTGATTCATAGCTCTTCCCTAAATAGTTCTCTCTCTCTCTCTCTCTCTCTCTGTTCCTTCTCTCTCCTCCTTCTCTCTCTCATTTTCTCTCTTTCTTTCCTTCCTTCCTCCCTTCCTTCCTTCTTCCTTTTTTTTTTTTTTTTTTTTTTTTTTTTTTAGTACGAGTATGTCCCATGCAGTATGTGGGGCATATTTATACTAAAATATTTTATTTTTTTGAAATTCAAATTTAACTGGATATCCTATATTTCATATGGCAACCTTAGTTAGAAACCACCCTTATTTTTGGCCCTAGCACCATAGCTGGGGTATAACAAATTATGCAACATTTGATGAGTAAATGAAATGAGTTAAAAAAAAATATTGTGGCAGTGCTGCGTAGGGTGAATTGGTATAATAAGAAACTGAATTTGGAAGGACTACTTCGCAAACTCTTGTAATCATCAAAGGTAAAAGTAGTAGAGACCCAAGAAGGATGGAGGATTTGAGGCTGGAAAGACAGAGATGTGTAGGACGAATCTTCCAAGTAGGGATCAGAGTTGGTACAGGTGTGACTATGAAGCAAAGCAACACCTTGATGTGTAGGGGAAAGGATCACTTAAAATTCCTAGTAATCAGGATCACAAAGAATGAAAAGATAACGATAAATATAACCCCTCTCATTTAAATAGTGTTTCACATCTTTCTGTTCTATGCTGTACCTCATGTCCCTTTGGGAGAGAGCCTTACTTCTGAATAGATGGCCATTTAATGATCACTTTTCTTTGCAAATGCAATTAAATTTCCCAGTCAATATAGTTTATCAGTTTGGAGATGATTTTCTTCATTTCTGTTCATTTTTAATCAATTCCTGTTACTTCCACTCCATATTTCTCAGAGCTGAATCTTGTATTTCTGAAACACCAGATAGTTTTCTATTGTGCATAACAAACCTCAGATGCATTTGCATTAACAGGTTGATATTTTTATCCATCAGGTTTTCTAAAAATGGGCTATAACTGGTGTATAATGAGATGACCAGCCAGAGGCTAATTTCTGTGCTATTTCTTCCTGATGCCAGAACAGGTGGAGGTTGACAGGTCACAAGCTCCCACTTCAGATAATAAAGATGTAATTCCAGTCATTCAAGTTTGTATTGAAAGCAAGTCTTTTCATTCCTTATTTTTCAATTAGTTCTAGGTGTAGCCCCATGGCCTCTAGCTACAGGAGGCCAGACAATTGTATTCTTAACTAGGTGTGCAAACCAAGACCACAGATGACATTTCCTCAGCTGCACTTACAGTGGTGTTGAACAATTTTCTTCAGCACATACTTGCCTGTGAATGGCTATTTGAAAGATCAAGTGTGATGAGTAAGTGATTAAGTGAGTGAAACAATAAAAAGACAGAATAGGCTAATGGAAAGAACGGAGTCCTCTAACTCCACACCCCTGAGTGTGACTGACAGATCACTGTCTCGGCAGATTACTCTAGTTCAGAAGTAAGCAGACCTTTCCTACAAGGGGCCAGCCAGACAGTGCACATTTTCACCTTTGCAGGACATACAGCCCCTGCCTTTACCACAGCTACTCAACTCTGCCTTAGTAGTGTGAAAGTAACCACAGACAACTTGTAAACGGATGAGTATGGCTGTGCCACACTAAAATTTTATTTACAAAAAGAGACAGGCTGGGTTTACTGACTCCTGCCCTGGATTTAAGCTTCCTGATCTGAAAATGGCAGTCATAAAACCTATTGTTGTTGTACTTAAAAATTTCTCTACAAAGAGCTTAGCACAGAATCTGACACATGAATAAGTGTTCAGTAAGTGCTAACGAGTATCATGATTATAATAAATGAATTTTGGAGCTGTAAGGAGTCTCAGTGACTAAAGGGAATTTTCTCCTTTTAAAAGATGACTAAGGGGAAGATCCAAGAGGTATAGGGACTCAAGTAAGGTGACCGCAGTCTGTTTCTCCACAATTCCTTTCATATCACCACTTTCAATATCCCCAGTAAATATGGCAACATAAAGTCAAGCTGGGTATTTGAGGATTGATTCAGCAGCATGCGTGCATTGAGTATCAACCATATGTAACATACTGTGTTATATATTACAAGTGATACAAAGATCAATTAAGTTCTTGACCTTAAGGCTCTAACAGAATTTATTTACCCAAATAACTATAATTAGATGGGAAATGACGAGTAACAAAAGAGTGAGTGTCTCCTGAGTTCCAAGCCCTGTGTTCAGGTGCTTGCATGTGTTATATCATACCTGTGAACCACTCAGTAGTTTCATTTTCAGCATCATATCCTCAGAGACACTGGCTCAAAAGCTAAGTAAATTGCTTAAGGTCAAGAGTTACCTCATGGCTGAAGTGTGGTTAATCTAGCTCTTGCTACATAACAAACTGCAGACATACCTGGGAGGTATTGAGGCTTTGGTTCCAGGCCATCACAATAAAGTGAATATTGCAATAAAGCAAGTCACGCAATTTTTTTGGTTTCCCTGTGCATATAAAAGTATGTTTTATACTATACTATTAAGTATGCAATAGATTATGTCTAAAAAAGCAATGTACTTACTTAAATTTAAAAAATGCTTTACTACTAAAAGATGCTAACCATCATCTGAGCCTGTTGAAAAAATGGCGCCAATAGACTTGCTTGACGCAGGGTTTCCACAAAACTTGTTTGTGAAAGACACAATGTCTACAAAGCACAATAAAGCAAGGCATGCTGTGCTCTAAAACTTTGTATTCAAAACGGTCACGCTATTTGCTTGTGATTCTGTGCATCAGCAAGTTAGGCTGGACCCAGCTGGGTAGTTCTGAAGGCGTCAGAAGGGGTTACTCGTGTGGCTGTAGTCATCCGGCAGATGGACTGGGGTTGATGGTCTAAGGTGGTCTCACTCACATGTCTGGCCATTGGTTCTGGCTATTACTCGGGGGATCACAGGTGGGATGGCTGTCTTTGCTCTGCATGACCTCTCATCCTGACTTGGCTAACCCAGGCTTTTTCACATGGTGGTCTCTGGGCTGCATTCTAAGGGAATGATAACAAGAGCAGCAAGAACTTTGGAGAGCTTGGAATTCACACTTCACACAAGACCTCTTTCCCTACATTGTATTGGTTAAAGCAATTCTCAAGGCCAGGCAAGATTCAGTCAGCGGGGACACAAATTTCACCTCTTAGTGAGAGGAGCAGCAAAGTCACATCGAAAAAGGAGAGCTTGCAGGGATGAGAGGATTTCTTGCCATATTTACAAATAATCTACCAGAAGTTGGTCACTGAGTGGGGAGTTGGATCTTAACAGAAATATAAAGATTTGTGAAGTGTTGACTTTGCCAGAGCAGGGATTCTAAAGAACAACATTAGTTCTTAGCTGGGAATGGGGCTCACACTTGTATTATATTATCTAGGGAATTCCCTCTTGCCTTTGCTCTATAAATGAATTGCTGTTGCTCTATGTAGGGTCATAATTACAAGAATGGGTTCCATATATATGATACTTCTACGTTTTCAGAGGATTTTCACTTCGATTATATCACATTAAATATGGTATATAGTTTTGTTGCGTGTCTTAACTCAGAGAAAGAGGGCAAAGCTACTCCCTCATCCCCTCTCTGTCATGTGGTGTCATCTTTGCAGCAAAGCAGATTCCCAGCTCACTTTCCAAAGACAATCATGTGGACTATCTTTAGTGATTGACTGTGGCTGAGTGTTTGCCCCAGCAGCTGTTTTGTTGTGAAGATGAAAGTTTGATGGACTTTAAGATGGAAAGGAAGGAATCTCTTCCAGGAGAGATTTGATTTCATCGGCAGCTGTCTTACCCGTCTTCATTAAGGTGGGCTGTGGACACTGCAAGGCCATTCTGAACCAGCGGTCATAAAAGTAATAGGCGCCACTCAACCTCAGCAGCTCACACTGCTGCTTGAGAGCTGTCATTTCAGCGGCTATTGCAGAGAAAGAACGAATCTCCTGTAGGGAACACAACAGTCATTGTGTGACAGAAGTGAAACTGAAAGAAATAGATTTTTTTATTAGCTGCAAATCAAACCCTTACACATCATCCCTTGAAGGTGACAGCACCTGATCCTCTAAGGCAGGGCTTGAGCAAATTAGTCAGGCTTCCAGATGACAATATAGGGTTGGTATCCATGGGTGCGTGCGCACACTCCTTATTTGAAATCTCGGACCTGGCTATGTGTGTAAGTGTAAGGGACACGTTAGTGGACTGGAGGTTGGGGTAGGGGACCTGAGATGTAGCATGAAGAGGGAACTAGGAGAGAGGATTCAGTGCTGATTAGAAGAATCTTGAAGTGAGTGGGCTAATAATATTCAGTCCCCTGGATTTCTGGCTCTGAGACCTTTTCCTCCAGAAATGTTTGCTGAAGGGAGGCAAGAAAATGTATCCTTTTCTCTGGAAAATTAAGCATTTCAAATGGCAGGCTGCTGTGGACATTTCTCTCCATTATTAAGGTTCCTTTATATTTCAGTTCAACACCTTACACGACCTGGATTGTTATAATAATGGTAACAGTTACCATTTATTGAATCCTTGTCACGTGTCACATGCTTTGTATATATTACTGTGGCTATGATCCATAAAAAGTATCCTTGCAGATAGCTTTATCCCTAGGAAACTAAGGCTCTGAGAGGTTAAGTAACTTACCCAAGAACACACAGCTTGTAAAGGGGCAGTGCAGGGATCCAACTCACCCAAAAACCATTATCACCCTGTCTCTGCAAAGCTGAGGCTATAGGCAATACTCCGCATGAGTGGTATGAAGATTTGTGAAGGACTTTTTAATTCAATTATTGTCTAGATCTTCTTTGGGAAGTCTTCTCAGCAGCTGTAAGGTCAAAACACCAGCTATCTGATCAAATCATGTTATTGAAAATGCAGTAAAGATCATGGGCACTTGTAGACCTTTGGAATCAGAGGGCACTTGCTAGATCATTTAGTGATTCTGGTCTAACATCTTTTCTGGCCAGTGTTGCTACATTGTACAGAAAATGAGGTCTGGATAGGTCAAGGAGCACAACCACAGTACTGGAGTTAGCAGCAGAATGGGAATGCCTTCTCCCTGTCTCTTGCACTTTCTCCTCTATAACACTGCACATCTCTTGTGGAATAATTTACTGTTTTTTTTAGGTAAAAGCTACTTACTGTGATCAACTTAGGCCAGGGGCTGGCAAACCATTTCTGTAAAAGGTCAGATAGTTACTATTTTCAGATTTCCGACCTGAAAGATCTCTGTTACGACTACTCAATTCTGTCCTTATCACTGTAAAGCAATCACAGACCATATGGAAATGAATGGGTATGACTGCATTCAATCCAACTTTATTTATGAAAACACAAAGAGGGCTGGGTCTGGCTTGCCGACCCTGCCTTAAGCCATTAGTGGTATAGCTGCCCTGGGGAAATGTCCATCTCCACATTTTGGGATTTATTCTCCAGTAGTAATAATACATATAGTAGTGACAGAGTAGTGGTGTTGGTGATGGTCGTAATAATAGCAGTAGCAGCATCAGCAGCAACAATGCCACCTCTTTACATTGCCTCACGCTTTCAGGTTTATGAAATACTTTCACAATTATCATCTCACGTAATCCTTTTTCACACCTGCTCAAAAACTACGTAAGCAAGGGAGACTCACCAGCTGAGGAGTGCGGTACAAAGAGAGCAGAATAAGATAGACCTGAAGGTGTGAGGTATGATACAGATGCATTGAAAGAAAGGTTGTATGCCTCCTGGCACCGTTAGGGGACAGCTCATCCAGTGGTGATTGATGAGCGTCAGAGTTTCTAGAACACTTCCCATTACTCCAGAGCAAATTTGCATTTAACTGTCCAGAAAAGAGAGGCTTGATCTAAGAGAGCGTGGTCTGAGGAGAGCTCTTCAACTCTGTCCACTACCTTTTTCTCAGTATGTTAGTGAGTAGCTATGAAAAGTGACCTGTGATCACCATTCATTCAACAAACCTTTATTTAACATATAGAGGACTTGCTTGATATTAACAAGCAAGAGACTCCTGCCCTAAAGCATCTTTAGCTTCACAAATAAACACCCACAGGGATATGTCGCTGACTCTGGTCATCCATGCTGCAGCCTGCCAGAAGCACAGCCATGCTTGTTGGGTTCTGGAAGTAATTGGCTGGGACTGACTTCTGGTTCTGCCACTTGTTAGCTGTATAACCTTGGGCAAGTTCTTTATTCTAGTCTCTTTGTCATGTTTTTCACCTGTAAAATGGGAATAATGTTTGTTTTTTTTCTGTTTTTTAACTATGTGTGGTGAGGATTTAAGAGCTAATACATATAAAGTGCTTATATGCTGCCTTGCTAAGTGTCCAAATAAATACCAACTGTTATTCTGGTTATTGTCACTGCTGTAATTGCTGGTGAGGAATAACTGCCAAAACTACCATACAACATACCATACAAACCTTACTTTCTTCAATGTGGATCCCATACTCTGGACATTTTTCCAGCACCTTGGGGTTCCATAGCTGATATATCTTTTGAAACTGGTTGACAAACACAGAGTTAAGTAAGGTGAGCAGCATTTATCTCCTGACATTTTACAGATGGAAGGAATCTGAGAGGTTATCTAGGCCAGAGACACATTTTGAAGATAAGGAACTGAGGTTCATGGAAACTAAATGACTTGTAAAATCAAATACACTTGGGGCAGAATGAGGGCTAGAACTTTGCCAATTAGGTTTTTTCCTCTGAACCTAAAAATCCTCCCACATCGATTACTAAGTTATTCCATTTCATGTAATTCCTCATATTTATGTGATTATTTTAAGGATCCCATTGGCTACAAATTATACATTAATAAACTAGCCATGAAGCACAGTGGTTTCACCTTACAGCCCTCAGTTTCCTCTTCTGTCTCGTGTTATGGGAGCTTTATAGGGATCTCTAAGGTGGCTCTCGGTTCAGACAAGGTACCACCTGAAAGAATAAGATGGGGTCAGAGTGGAATCTTTACATATATATATTAGCCTGAAAAGATTGTTGTGTTCTAGTGTGAAATAGCCACCAACCCGGACAAAAACGTGTCATGTGATTCCATCATTGAAATTATCTGAGTGTGATGACCCTAAATTGTTCTTTGTTCTCTAGAGAATTCAGTATTGCCACAGAGCTTCTCTAAGAGCTGGGGTGCTTTGGCAGCTGAAATCCTTCCCAGAGTGATAGGTATCCATTGATTCTATTGTATTTGGCCCATAAGTAGGAGACCTAAGAGAAGACATCCTAGCCACACTAGACTGTACGTTCCCTCTGAGGACAGTACATTCATCCTTCTTGAAGCCTCCCCATTTTGACAACTCTTCCTTTTTATTCTTCATTGTTACGTCACTCCCATGCCTTTCACTCTTGACATTGGGCACTTGCTTCACAGCAGTCAACAATACTCTTCATATTTAAAGGCAAATGCCATTTTAATACAGTCCACCCCCCACCCCCCATGAATGTACTCACCTATAAAGAGCCTTTGGCTTTAAAAGGTAATGCTAGATGCTTTGGCAGAGATTCAGGCAGAGATAGATAGATAGATAGATAGATAGATAGATAGATAGATAGATAGATAGATATTTTAATACAAGGTTATTTGTTTGTTTGGATGGTTTTAATGGCTACTCATTAACACCATGATCTTATCTGGAAAATTCATTTAATCTGCACAGAGGTTGGAGCGTGTTGTTCACATCCCTTGCTACCAACTTTCCAAGGTATCTAGGCAGCTGGTTTCTCCCTTTCCTCTCAGGCTTGACACCTAATCCATCATCAGAGATAAGCCCCAGTTGTCTGCAAATTGCAGTCTCATCAGGTCTGCCAGATGGCGTCTTGTTTGACTGTTCTCTGCACCTTCCATTCACACCTCGGGACTAGGGCTTTGGGAAGAGCCAGTCTTGTCACATTGGCGATTGTGGTTGATGAACAGATTTTGGTTTTCCCATTATTGACTTAATTAAACTTGACACACATTTTAGTCTCCAGGTAGGGTGAACCTTTTTTTACTGACCCTTATTAAGAGCTGTCTCCTTAAGAAGGGTCACTCAGGAAGAAGGGCAGGTAGGGTCTACTCTTTCTACTTCCAGAAGTAGTTGATTTTGGTAAACAACCTTGGTTCAACTTTTAGAGTTCTTTTACCTCCCTGATTATAATAGCCACCATTTATCAAATGCTTACAATTCACTAGGCACTAGGAATGATCTCATTTATTTCTCTGATGCATGGGTACCGTGTTTCCCCCAAAATAAACCTATTCGGACCATAAGCTCTTATTTTAATATGATATAGGACCAGGTCTCATATAATATAACATTATATAATATAATAATATAATATAATACCGGATCTTATGTTAATTTTTGCTCCAAAAGGCGCATTAGATGTGATGGTCTGGCTAGGTCTTATTTTCGGGGAAATGGTATTATTTTCCCCATTTTCTCATAAGGGAACTGAGTCTCAAAAAAATTAAATAAGTTGCTCTAGGTCTCACATCAGTAAAGGGACAGAGCTGGGAATTGAATCTAATAAATCTGACTTCAGAGCTTGAAATTTTAACCACTGTACTCTATCACTTCCACACTGCCTTTAGCTACTTGATTGTATTTTAGGATTACCTCTTGATTATTGGTCTTTAAAATCCTTGAGTTCATTCTGACTTTATCAGGTGTATTAGTTACCTATTACTTCAGAGCAACTTACCCCCAAGCTTAACACCTTAAAACGTTGCAAATTTATTGTGTTCTGTGGGTCAGGGATTCAGGAAAGGCTTAGCTGGGTGGTTCTGGCTCACACTCCCTCACGATGCTGTAGTCAAGATATTGGCTAGTGCTGCCATCATCTGAAGGCTTGACAATCTATTTTCAAGGTTTACGCACATGCCTAGCAAGTTAGTGCTGGTGGTTGCTAGGAAGCCTTAGTTCCTCAGCACCTTCTAGTAATGTCTGGCCTAAATTTGGTTTTACCCATGAATCAGCTTAGTCTTCCAGCTGAAGCTCAGCTCGCTCTCTCTCTCTCTCTCTCTCTCTCTCTCTCTCTCTCTCTCTGTCTCTCTCTCAATCTTTTTAGGGTCAGTCCATCTGTATTAGTTTGCTTGCGCTGCTATACCAAAGTAGCACCGACTGAGTGTCTTAAACAACAGAAATTTATTTTCTCACTATTTGGGAGGTTGAAAGTCTGAGATCAAGGAGTCAAGAGGGTTGAAGTCTTCTGAGGCCTCTCGCCTTGCCTAATAGATAACCTTCCTCACCCTCATTCTTCACGTGATCTTCTCTGTCTGTGTTTCTATGTCCTGATCTCTTCTTCTTATAAGGACATCAGTCATATCGGATTAAGACCCACACTATTGACTCTCATTTTAATTCAATTACCTCTTTAAAAGCACTATCTTCAAATACAGTTACATGAGGTACTGGGGGTTAGGACTGCAACATAAAATTTTTGGGGGACAATATTAAGCCCATAATACCATTTTTGACCTTTGTCTGTCTTGGGGAAATATATATATGTACATTTTCTTACCTATAACTCAGGTTTCATTTCTCCTTCCTCAACCTCTCTTCAGCTCATATCCTCAAGGCTATTGTGCAGCCAGTCTTAACAGTTAGTCACTTGCCTTTCTGGCTTTTTTCATACTAGAATGACTTGGGATGCTATACCTTTAAAAATCTTTGCAGGTGAGACTGGTCCTCAGGTCTTCTAATGAATTCTCTAGAAGCGTTTTAACTCATGTATGGTATTCTCCTAAAGGAGCTGTGGTTATTGTCGCACATGTTTGTATAAACTAGTTTTTGAGCGTATACTGAGTGCGAAGAAGAGCAGTTTTTAATAATTTTACGGGCAGGGTCTATGCATCTTTGTTATCCTTTATCTTGAATGCCCTATAGATGTTCCAAAAGATTTGATGGCTTGTGGGATAGTCTGAAGACCAGATGGAAGCTAGAGAAAGAATAGAACCAAAAGTATCTCTTTGACTTACATGAAAGAAGCTATTAGCATTAAGAAGGTGGTAGAGAACAAATTATTAAGATCATACACTGAATGTATGCAGTTGCCAGTGTTTGTTCCTCATCAGCCCAAGGGAAGCTTTCTTATCTTTTGCCAGGATGCCTGCTTGTTACATACCTGTGCTCTGTTCAAATCCTCTGTGACTATACCAACGCCCAGTTTTCCTTTGAAACCTGGAAGCCCATGAGTTATGTTGGAATTCCCAAGTGATTTTGATGCATCTAATTTCCCTCATTGTACTTCTCTTATTCTGTAATGTGCTGTTGATTCCAGTTGTCTAACCATGATGGGAAATAGCCAGAATTATTGTAATAGGACCATTCAGTTCACTAAGGCTTAAAACATGCCTATTAAAAATAGGGAAAGCTTACAACTCCTCATAGCAACATGGTTACTAGACTTTTCCTCAAGCAAACTTTGATAGGTATTTGGGAATAATTCTTTTCAAGGCCTGAAGTGTGTGAAATATACTATCTGTTATTGTAAATGCAGGAGCAATGTTCCCTTCTATTAGAAGAAAGAAAAGCGATTTCCATGGAGAAACTACTTAAAAGATAAAGAGTCTTACCTGAAATGTGACTTGGTGATGAAGAAAGGGAAACCCCTCCTCCTTCCATAGGCTACCAGAAGTAAAGTGGGAAATAAATCAAAATAAATTTGACCATAAACAAAGATATTCTGATCATTGGACAACACTTAAATGCCAAAGTACAAAATAGAGAGTAGTATTACAAGAAATAACACCAGATTTTTCTCCCAACTAGGTACAAGTTACTTAGTTTTCATGACTAACCAGGTTAATCATATTCTCAGTCTTAGCATCCTTTAATGTAAAAAATATATGTATGAACTCAAACCTAAATGTGTTCTTTTTAGCTCTATCCATTGTGTTAGCCCATCCAGAACAAGCTGCAATTCTGGAAGTTATGCCTTAGAAAACAATTTATTTAGTACATTTCAATGCTACACAAAGCTTTATTCCTTAATATGCGCTGTTATTTGTTACTAGAAAGAAAACAGAGCAAGATATGGCCCTTTGGGGAGACGGTTAAATAAGAAATACATTTCCAGATGATATCACATGCAAATAGTACTCTGAAATCACAAGACATCAAAATTAATTAGGCTGAATCCATTGCTTTGTTAGGTATAAATCTCTAATTTTACTTCAGTGCTGAGAAGAGTGACTCTTGCATTCAGGTGTGTCTTAGTTTGCTCAGGCTGCTGTAAGAAAGTACCATAAACTGGTAGCTTATAAACCCCAGAAATTTATTTCTCACAGTTCTGGAGGCTGGGAAGTCCAGAAGCATAGTGCTGGCAGACTCAGTGTTTGCTAAGTGCCGGCTTTCTGGTTCATAGATGGCGTCTTCTTGCTGTGTCTTCACATGATGGAAGAGGTGAGGAAGCTCTTCTATAAGAACATTAATCCTGTTCACGAGGGCTTCACTCTCATGCCTAAAGCACTTCCCAGTTGCTCCACCTCCAAATACTGTCACCCTGGGCATTAAATGTCATCATGAATTTTGGAGGGGCACAAACAAGGTGGAAAGTGTGGTTCCTATTTTTATCTTCCATCCTCTGTGTTCTAAGTCTGGAACAAAACTGAGAACCTTGGAAAACGATTATATTAATGGACACTACAAGAGTAGCATGCAAACATTCCCGGGCCTCCAACACCCTGCAAATGCATCTCGTCATTGACTCAAAGTATACTTTTGGTGCTGATGCTGAGAAAAAGAATGTGCGTATAATAGGGATTCCATTGTTACTCCCCTGATGGGTGTTAGCTGGGGAGATTGTTTTAGCTAACAAGAAACCCAATCTCTGTTAGGCATATCAGTCTAGGTGATATTATGAGTATTGAACAACCAATAGGACAAGCAGTCAATCATAATCGACTCTGGCTTGGGTCCCCTGTTGACAGGCATTGACCTTTTAGCTGCTGAATTATGGGAAGAAGGAGAAGGGCCGGGATAATCACTGTGTGGCGGGGGCGGGGAGGGGGGTGGTTCGTTTGAAGCAGTGATTTTTTTTTTCCAATTGTAGTTGACATTTAATATTATTTTATACTAGTGTCAGGTATACAGCATAGTGGTTAGGTACTTATATAATTTATGTAATGATCCCCCCAATAACTCTAGTACCCAACTGGCACTATATGAGTACATAGTTATTACAATATCACTGATTTTGTTCCCTATGCTGTACTTTACAACCCCGTGACTATTTTGCAACTACCAGTTTGTACTTCTTAATCCCTTCCCACTTTTACCCATCCTCTAACCCCCTTTTGAAAAGATATATGCACCCCTATATTCACTGCAGCCTTATTTACAATAGCCACGGTATAGATGCAACCAAAATGCTCATCAATAGACGATTGGATAAAGATATGGTACATATATACAATGGAATATTAGCTATAAGAAAGAATAAAATTTTGCCATTTGCAACAACATGGATGGACCTAGAGGGCATTATGCTGAGTGAAATAAGTCAGACTGAGAAAGAAAAATACCGTATGATTTCGCTTCTCTGTGGAATCTAAAGAATAAAATAAAATGAACAGACAAAACAGAAACAAACTCATAGATAGCAGAGAACAAATTGATGGTTACTAGATGAAGCAATGACTTTTTGCCATCTACTTCTGAAATTATTTCAACATGTTAATAATTGAGATAGCTATATGGGTGCCCATCAGTTGACCTTGGCCTTGCACGTTGAGAATTTTAAGATGCAGACTTCAATAGGTACTCCATAGGGAACTCATATTTCTTGTATTGTACTGGACTCATAGCTTCATGTAATCACTCCATCTCTTCCCCTTTATCTCTCAACCTCTATCTCTCTCCAGTTATTACATTAACGGAGTTGGGAAGTTTTTAATTTTGGTTTACTTTTTTTTTCACTGTCCATTGTTTGGATGGAAGTAGGAAGTTTTTCTGTATTAGGAAGTGTATTCATTTCCCAGAGCTGCATATCAAAGTACCACAAAGTAGGTGGCTTGAAACAACAGAAACTTACTGTGTCATAACTCTGGAGGCTAAAAGTCGAAAATCAAAATGTCAGCAGGTCTGTGTTCCTCCTGAAGACTCTAGGGGAGGCTTCTTGTCTCTTTCTAGCTTCTGATATTTTCCTAGCAATCTTTGGCTGACAGTTGCAATACTTTGATCTCTGCCTCCATCATCACATGACATTTTCCCCTTGTGTACCCAGGTATCTTTTGGGTGTCCCTTTCTTAGGAAGACATCAGTTATACTAGGTTAAGGACCCACCCTGCTCTACTATGGCCTCATCTTAACTAATTACATCTGCAATGACTCTATTTCCAAATAAGGTCACCTTCTGAGGTACTCGGGTTAGGACTTTAAGATATCTTTTTGAGGTGAAACAATTCAACCCCATTACAGGAAGGAAACGCACTGGCAACAAAATTCTGCAAGACTGATGAGATTTCAATGTGTAGAGTAGTTGCTCCAAAATGGGGTACGTATATTGGGGGGTGTACAGTGAAAGCTTCAAACCTTCTTTTTATATTTACTTCTTTCCTATTTTTTTTTTTACCTTTCTATTATATTATGTTTAATAATATATTTCATGCGTCAGTATAGTAATACACGCCTACATGTTATAAAAGTACATACATTGAAGGGAAAATGCTCAGAAACTTTTACTGATGGTGGTTGGGGCAACATGATGAAAAGGTTTTCCAGCCAGTGTAATAGGACAAGGCCTTAATGACATATAGTTTCAGAGAAAATCTCTGTGGAGGATTTTAACAGATCCAATTCAAGTTAAACTGAGCTAGCAATGAGATTGTCAATGCAAAGAAAAATGAGAGTACCAAGTCCACCCACAGTTCGAAAATGTCTTCTTTCAAGTCAGAAGTGAAAGCATGAGAGGCCCTCAATGCAAAGAAAGGGAAAGGTAGACTCTGCAGATGAACAGGTGTGCAGAGCAGCTAGGCATTGTGTGCCTGTCCTTTCTCAGAAGGAGCACAGAGCAGATCTGTGACTGGCTTTTTCTCATGTCCAACTTTGTCCATTGAGTAGGGGAGGTAGACGGTACTATTATTGGAATATCATTGAAAGAGTTCTTTCTCAGTCACCAAGTTTCTAGAACTAAGCAATGATAATTGTCACCTTGAGCCATTCTTAAGCTGTTGCCATGTTTCAGTGTTGTTGAGTAATACCATATGTATTAGGAACATCTCGTTAGGTTAAGTCCAGGGAATTAAACTAGAGATGAGCTTGGGTGCCTCTCTTCATTTATTTCTGTGGAATGTTTTTGAGGTTAATTTTGAATAATCATTGTACATTATTAGATTTATATCACTAGTTTTGAATATCCCTGTGATTGTCCACCAGGGAACATTTTCTAATATCCATATTAATTTTTTTTCTTCGCTTCTTGCCTCATTATTTCCCCTTATGTTAGCATCAGCCTCTAAGCATTACCTCCTTTCCCTCCCCTAATCATTCAATATTAAGGTTTTATTTCTTTCTCTCTGCTCACTTTTTTTTTTTTTTTTTTTTTTTGACCAAGTTATGTAGTAATTTGGTTTCCAAGTCATACTTTCTTATAGTTACTTAGGGATATAAGCTAGAACAAGATTACCTGCAAGTGCTTAGGGACCGAAGATTTTGTATGTTACAGTTCTGTTTATGAAAGATCCTCTATTATAATAGGATAAACTATATTGGACCTACAATCCACACCCTTTTCTTTAATTAAAACTATCACGAGACTTTTGAGTTTTACATTCCTTAGCGTGATCCCTTGTTTGTGAAGACAAAAGAGGGGGCAGAGAATTCTGATTGGTCATTTCTCATGCTGGCAGGAGCTATAATACTCCCTTTCTCCATCCTTTCTAATTACTTTCTCATAGATACTAAACTACACACCCCTGAGCGTCTAGAAGGGTTAAACACTGATCAAAGGCAGGTTTAGCTATATCCCCTGGACAAGCTGATTCAATGAAGAAAAAGCTCAGGCTCTGGGAGAGCATTTGAAAAGAGAAGTAAATTAACAATAAGCATTTTAATAGCAGTAACAACTGCTGAGTGAAAGCTAACTTGGTGTTTGATAGGACTTGGGGTATTTGGAGTCATGGGATGGATTGGAAAAACTGTGTTTCAATGAGTAGGGCAGAGTGTAAAGGGGTGAGATGTAGTCTTCTAGTCCATTCCACTTGTGACATATAGCCTTTCTTAGGACAAACTTAGTCTTTTTGAGCAATTACCAATGTTATAATTTCATGTGTGTTGCTTTTAGGTATGCTTAGGGTTATGGTTGTGGCTCAAATTAGTTATGAATTTTTGTAGTTATGGATTTTTGTGTCCTTAGCATTGCAATTGAGTATTAGCAGTACCATTTTTTCAGGAATCTCATTCTCTTTGTTAATGGGTGTCCTTATTTATAAAACTGATGTTCTTACAGGTGGCAGGATTCTGTTTGGTTAGAATATGCCCCAAAATGTTCAAGTGTGAAGTACTCCTTTACCTTGCATTGTATGTACCTTTTTTGTACTTTGCTTAAAAGAAAAGACATTAACAAACAAATCAGATTAAAATTTGAAATTCAGGCCTTTGGCAAATACATACAAAATTGCTGTATTGTCCAAGGTGTCTAATTAATTACCACAACTTTCCAATTTTCCATGTTCAATAAGTCTGTGAAATGCTATTTATGGGAAGCATAAATCACTGGCTATTAAACATGAAAATACCCAGGAGTAAATACACAATGCACTCTCATAAGAAGGGCTATCAGTAGCCTAAATAAGCAGTGGACATTCTACACTGACTGTCCACTTGATTCTACAGCTTGATCTTAAAATGTTAGAGCTGGACAGGGCCAGGTGAGTTGCTGAAGTACTCTCTGCACTGTTAATGAATGCACCAAGTTCAGGAGAGGTGAAGTGATGTCCCTAAGGTACTTTAACTATTGCAAACCTTTGAAGTCTTTCCCATCCAACCGAAAGTGTAATCAACATGTAAGTCTCTGCCTATTTTGTACAGTTTTGGCTATGTCTGGGAAGATAACATAATGTGTCATATGTGGATAAATCATGACATTGAAACCACCAGGAATTTTTCTTTTTTACAACATTCACTATACTGACCGCTTAATGTCAGGAATGATATCTTTATTGATCTTTGAACTCTAACACCTATCATATGTCTTGGTGCCTGGATGGTATTCAATAAATATTTGTTGAATGAATGCATGTTTTCCACTTTCGTACCCAACTGTGATATCTGACTGATTTTGTGGTTTCATATGGGTTGATGATGCTTCTTATACCAGTGCAATTTTCCATATACTCACGTTTATTCTATTTCTCCTCATATTAAAAAATTTTTCCATTCTTTGAGTTTTGTACTCCTCCAAATTGTTGTCCTTAGCATTGTTTATATATGGATAAGTTTCAGGGATATACCATTTTATATATATATATATATATATATATATATATATATATATATATATATATATATATATATATTTTTTTTTTTTTTTTTTTTTTTTCCACGAAGATAAAAGAATGAGTTGTTAGACTTCAAAATCAGTGCTAATTAAAAATTATTTTCCCTGCCAAATGTTGTAATTCACATTGTGTGGTACAATTTATGGCTGAATGAAATATTTACTTGGATTTCAGTGAGCAGATTTCTTAAAGTAAGGACACTCTAGTCTTCATTATGGTATTAAGAATCCTGGGACAAAAGTTTTTATATATATACTTGAGTTCAATTTATTTTGTTGGGTATTTGGGAGGTGGCCTGAAATATTTCAAACGTTTTACACACACACACACACACACACACACACACACACGGTAAACATATATGTATATATATACATATATACATATTTATACATATATATACACACACACACACATATACACATATGGAAGGTAATTTGTGGGAATGTTTGTAAAACGATTTTTCTCTAGTGCATCACGACTTAATGGTAACTCATATATAATACATGATTTTAAGCAACGTTGTGTGACATCACCTTTCCCACATTCTAGTTAACTTTATCTGTACAGTTGTGTAATGAGTAAACCCAGAAGGAGGTAAACAAATCAATACTTTGTTCATGGAGTCTTTTAAAACCCTCTGCTAGCTTTGATTAGAAAGCTTTGAATGCCATCCTTTGTCCTGGCTCATCCTCTATTGATGTACACAGCTTACAGGAAGGCATTGAATGAACACACGCTTAACCAAATAAATTTACTTATGACACTGATACTAAGTCAAAAAAGTTATTTGACAATATGAAACCATGAAGTGAAATGGACAGGAAACCAACATTTCTTGAACACCTCCTGTATGCCAGACATTTCATATTTCTTATCCTTGAGAGAATTTATGATATGAAATTATAATTTTTTTCCATATGGGAAAACCAAAAATGAAATATATTAAATTAATTCTCAAGGTCATATGGCTTAAAAATATTTTGTATGGAATAGAGTTTAGTTATTTCTGATTGTAATGTCCTTCTTCTTGCTTTAAAATAAACTAATGAACAAGCACAATTAGTTTAGGGAGACCTATTTTAACAGAAATTCTTGCAAAGCAGTCCCTGGATTTTAACTTACTGCAAACTCAATGTAGACCATGGGCTGCTAAAATAAATCTACACAGCAGTAATTCTATTGTACATTAGTGTTGGTCAGACCACATAAAAAGTATTATATTTATACACCTCACTGCATTCACAAATTAGAAAACATTCTGAAGAAGAAAACTTGAAGGTATGGGTCTTGAACCTATATCACATAGATGACAGTTAAAGGACTTCACAAGGCTCAGATGTGGTGTAACTGAAACAATGGCAGGGAATGGATAAGAGCCAAAACCTCTGTTACAATATATATGCTAAACGGTAATGTTGAAGGGGGAATTACTTGTGGTCAGTATAGCTTTAATGGGGAGAAATGGAATCCATGCTTAGAAATGGAAATGCCAATTATTATTCATTATAAAGAAGCTCTTTATAACAATTTGTGAACTAAGACAGAGCTAATGAGGCATGGGATATTAGTCTAGACCTGCGTGGCACTACTCTTAGAAGGTTACATTATTATTAATATTTTATATACAATAATTCTAATAATGGGATGACCTGCTCTTTTCAGGAGAACTTGCATACGGAGGTGTTTGTTTCCCCAGGATGGGAATAGAATAATAATAAAGCATCTACATTTATATATTACTGGTCAATGCCAAAAATATTTGTTAAGCAGCAAGAATGTGGAGTTCCGCCAGATGCATATGGTTATAAGGATTTCTCAGAACAAACCAAGTGACCAGTCTAAATTCAGGTGCGAGGTCCTTGCCTAATTTGTCCTTTGCTTTTTTCCCAAAAAGAACTTGGCCAGGAATATTGTTGCTATTGTTGCTAATAAACATAGAATCCGGCCCATAGGAAGAGAAGCCTAGACAAGGGGATGATGCTACCAAAGTTTTAGGTTTGGTACTTGAGATGGAAGGTTTTCAGATAAAAGATATTGAATTAAATACACACATACGAGGTCTGACAATTAAGTTCGCGAACTTGTTGCAACCATGTTGCTAACCTTTATTGATAGCAGAGGGATTATTCATGACGAATTTGTACCAAATGGACAAACAGTTAACCAAGTTTGCTATTTGGAAGTGCTGAAAAGGCTGAGTGAAAAAGTTAGACAATCTGAACTTTTCCCCAACAATCCATGTCTCTTCCATCACGACAATGCACCAGCTCACATGGCACTGTCTATGAGGGAGTTTTTGGCCAGTAAACAAATCACTGTATTGGAACACCCTCCCTAATCACCTGATCTGGCCCGCAATGACTTATTTCTTTACCCGAAGATAAAGGAAATACAGAAAGGAAGACATTTTGATGAAATTCAGGACATCAAAGGTAATACGACAACAGAACTGATGGACATTCTAGGAAAACAGTTCCAAAAATCACTTTGAAGGGTGGACTAGGCACTGGCATTGGTGCATAACTTCCCCAGGGGAGTAGTTCAAAAGTGACCGTAGTGATATTCAGCAATGAGGTATGTAGCACTTTTTCTAGGATGAGTTCACAAATTTAATTATCCAACCTTATATATGCACACACAGATTTTATACTCAATTTCAGGGAATCCTACCTAAAGAACTCCAGATACCACTTAATCAGAAGAAGAAATAGGTTTGCAGGAAGAAGAAATAATCAGTTCTGTCAGATAAATAGCATTGGTATAGAAGATCCAGGTCTATCGATAATATGCCATAAATTTGTGGATCAAATAAAAAGGTCCGTGATTTTTGTTTGTGTTACTTGACTTCTCAGGAGTGGGAACAGAGAAAATGCTAGGTTTGGAGATTAGTAATGAGGTTATGTCAGAATGTTGGGTGAGGGAAGCAACCGGAGATGTGCGATAAGGTAGATCTGGTCTGGCATATTGGGACAGGCGAGCTATGGGGTTTGGGACGGGTTAGAGGGAATAAAGTCAGAAACCAACAAGTCATCTTCTCTGAAAAAGGAAACATCTGTGGATTTCTGAGTAGAATTGCTAATATCTAATCTAATTGCTTTTTTGAATCCTTGGAACATGTAGGTTTTCTTGTATCAGTATGTATATGTATGTTATATGTATTTGTGTATTATATGTATATGTGCATTTGGGTGTATGTGTGTCTGTCTGATGCAAAAAGAAAATGTCCCTGAAGAATCTCCAGTTGTCAGAGATGCTTATCCTTCAAAAGCTCCAATCGTTCTCCTTGTCTCAATGAGTCAGTGCAGTGTGAGTCCTGAATTATTCAAGGAAACATAAGGCCTGTGTTGGTCTGCATGCATTTATCTCTGGGTTTATTTCTGTCCCAATCTCTGGCCCAGTTTTGTTTCCATGTTTTTCTTCTTATCTATCTATCTATCTATCTATCTATCTATCTATCTATCTATCTATCTATCTATCTATCTATTTAGTTCCTGCTTTGGAAAAGAAACATTAGAATAAGCTATTTTACTGCTTTCTTCTTTCATTTAACATATGGCATTTGCTTAAGTTCTTGGAGAGGAGTGACTTCCTGGCCCTGGAGTTCTGATTCTAAAGGAAATGGGAGGTGTTGACCTGGTGCTCATAGGCCAGGAAGCTAAGAACAAGCATTGTGTCCCCTTGGCAGTGACAAGGTGACAGACAGCTTCCACTTGCCTCACCTATTGGCACCTCCCAATTCTACATCCCAGTTTACTTTTGCTCTAGGAGTGACTTTGTTGCTTCTTGTTTTGGGGTCTGGGAATAATCATGATAGATTCTAAAACTTGTAGCAAATAATGGTGGACAAGGGTCTATAATTGTGTTTAAACAGGAAAGTAAAGGCTCAGGTATTGAAATCCCCTGCTGATCCCTATTGTCATTGGTGCCCTAATGACTATTTGCAGTTTGTTTGCTCTATGCAGCATGCAGTCAGGAGACAGTCTAAGAATTTTTGCCCCAGGTAAACGTGTGTGTGCATGCTCGCACGGGTAGACATGTGCAAGAAGATCTCCCTCTCTTCTTGTCAAGACTGCAGCTGTCAACCATCCCCCCATGTGTTGCTAAGAATCAGCATGCAGGGCTGTGGGCTGCCTGCCACGTAGAGATGGCACCTTGCATATATGCTACCTTCACACGCTGACTTGCCTGTGCACAGTTGCTAGCTTGTCCAGGAGAGCACAGGGCTAGTGTGAAACACAAGTGCTCCCTGAGATGCATAGTAGCTCCTCTCCCTCCAAAAGAGAAAAGAGCTACCTTTGCTGGAATGGCAGAGGAGGGTCTGTGTGTACCTTCCAGCAGTGTGGTTTTGATGTCTGAATCTTCTGGAGAGGATCGCTGCAGTGAGGAGATAAAAGCAGCTGCCTTTCCAAGGGCTGTCCATTTGCGTTGATATTTACATTCTTTGCCAAAGTGACATCATGACCATTTGCTTAGGATTTGCACCACAAGGATGTGTTTTACATAATTTAAGACTTGGAAGTGAGGCTAATGTATTTCAGATGGGTAGCAGAGGCCACAGGGTGCTGAATCCTATCCCTTTCCTCCTCAAAGACCCCAGTGCATAAATGAGTCCCTCGTCCATATCCCTAAATCACATTAATGGTCCTGCTTATTGGGTGCCAACAATGTGTCTGGCCCTGGGTTAGAGTATGACTCTGTATTATTGTTTATCCCCCACGACAATGTTGAGTGTAAGGGTTATTATCCCCAGTATATGGTAAGGGTCCTGAGGCCTAGGAAAATGAGTAACTTGTCCAAGTCTGAATTCACAGACATTTGACTCCAAGGGCTTTACCCTAATGCTATGCCACAGTATCCCCCATCTTGTAGCCTGTTGTTCTTACAGATTTAAGGAAGAGAAAACCTCTTTTACTTTCTCAGGAAATGTAATATAAAGAAAGATACTGATATTAGGGGCCTTTGACCTTGGTTCATTTCTCTTTCATTCCCATCCTTACGTCAGGTGCTCAGAGTCTCCTCTTTGAAATGAGTATAAAACAACCATGTTTGCCCTGAGACAAAACTAAATGGTAATGTTAGAAGCCAGATTATAGAACTCTGCCAGATGGCACTTATTTACCTGAATGTGTGTCTTCTTAGTTTTTTTCCATGGGCAGAGATTTTTAAAGAAAGGAAAAAGAAAAGTGATTGTTTTCAATGCCCCACGTAGGTATAACACTGTTGGCATGACTTGCAGTCAGGTCCTCTCTCGGCCTGTACCTTCTCCTCATCCCCAACCCCCACCTCCAGGCCCTACCCTCCTCCATCGTCATGAAAATCTGAGATGTCTTTTTGAAAAATTAGCAAAAATGTGTTCACTCTCTAATCTTGAGATGGAGCATTAGCAGCAACTTTGCCTTTTATTTCCTTCCTCCCTCCCTCCCTTCCTTCCTTTTTCTTCCCACACCACGTGTTCCAGAGTCGCAGCTCAGGGGAAGCCAACATTATAAGCTGAATAACCTTTTCCTTGACGTTTCTCGAAGGACTCCTTATGTTCAGGGGATGTATCACTGCATTTGCAAATTCCCCAGAAGTGCTGTAGTTTGGAATAGCCTATTAGTCTGCTTGAGGCCCCTTCGCATAGACTCATGAATAGATTCTCATCCTTTCCTTATAACACCATATAGATTTAAGCATCAGAAATGAAGAGATGACAATTCAAGCCTTCTTCGAACCTTGCCCCTCTTAGTGACACCATAGGGCACTATATACACGTCCATCTGGATCTTCTCATGTCAAAGACATCCCAGAGCAATGGCTGGTGAGAGCAAGGGGGAGGCCCACTTGAATGAAAACATTCCATGCAAACACACATATCCAGACTCCCAATCTTTTGCTTGTCCAGTTTCCTCCATCTACACTGTTCTTCCAATATCTGAGATCCAAACCCTGTCCTTTTCAGCTCAGTTCAGATGCCGTCTCTACCCCATGACATTTTCTTCCCTACTCTTCCAGTTGAAACTTTTTGATGCCCATAGCCCTTTATCTTGTACCTCTTACATGAATCCCACTTACCTTGTATTATTCTATTGTGTGAACATGTTTGTGGTCCTTATTAGATTATATATGTTGCGAGGGCAGGGGCCTTCTCTGATTAATTTATGTGAACACCGCAGATCCTAGATAGCACCAGTTTTCCCGAATGGTAAGTTCATGTGTGTATAGATAGGAAAAGCTTTTACATATAATGCCGTTAATTGTGTTCCAAGAGCAGTGGCACGGTTTGTTTTCTCTTTATATCTTTCCTCTATTTATGGTTCCTTTCCTCAAATGGCTTATAAATTATTGGCAGAAATAATCAGAAAAGATAAATAATTAAGAGTGTTTTATTATATTTAGAAGCAACAGTAGAAGATGAGCATGCTTCATTCATTTTTTTTTTTTACAATGCATGTATTTTATTTATTTTTTATTAGTTTCAGGTATACAAAACAATGTAATAGATATTTGTCATTTATATCCCTCACACAGCTTCATTCTTAAGTGAAAGACACAACTAAAACTTGTCAGAGGAATTACTTCAGCACCAGTGGTGAATAGCAAAAGATTTTGAGAGGGGAAAACAAATATTTTAGGCTTTTTAAGGGCTGGTTACTTAATTTGCAGACACAGTGCAAAATGAAAATGTGGGTTCCTTGTACAAAAAGCTCCTTGGGCAGTAAAGTGCCCCTAAAGGTACTAAAATAAAAAGGCTGCGCCCCCTGCAACTAAAGATTGAAAATGGCAACTGGACTTGTTGCTGAGCTGCGCCCTCCACAACTAGATTGAAGGATGACTTGGAGCTGATGGGCCCTGGAGAAACACACTGTTCCCCAATATTCCCCCAAAAAAACAAAATTAGAGAAAAAAAAAAAAAGCTTTCCCTTTCTTCTGTAGCCTTGCTCTTTCCACTTGTCATAGTGTTTTGTGTTTGTTATTTATTCATTCTAAGTAGAGAAAAATTAAAATTTTAAATTATTAGTGTGAATTTTGCCATTCAGCTTATATGGTATGATGCCAGTTTTAAAGGGAAGCCCAAACACTGTTAACTATACTGCAAAATTACTGAAATAGGAAACAATTCTTATTTCATAGCTCATGCAGTGCATATTTATTTTGTCCTTACCAGAAAAGTGGGAACATTGCATAGATCAACTCAACTGTTTTTATTTCACTACTTGATACACACGCATTCTATCAATACCCACTACCTTTGGCTTACCGATAAGTAAGAAAGGATAGAAAAGGAAAGAAATTATGGGTGGCTTATCTTTCCCCTTCCCTCTTCATCATAATTTTTACTTTAAGTGGTTGGTCAGTTTATGGAAGTTCTGTGAGTAAGAACGGATATGATAGGGTTCGTTGGCCATTTGTGTTTCATTTGGTCATTTTTTTCTTTCTATGCCTGAAGCAAGTTTTGGTTCCAACTGATGAAAACACGACCTCTGAGGGCTGTCAGTGTCCTGGCTTCCTCAGTAGTAGATGCGGCACATGTACTTTGCACTCACTTTGAGTCTCACTAAATGTGCTTCGTAGATCTGCCTACCAGGATCCTGTGCTTATGAGGTATTGCAAATGCCCTTGGGAAAGGGGTGGCAAGAAACAGTGAACATGCATATTGCGTGCATCTCTTTTGTCTTGCACATGCTAATTGTCTCATTGGACTTTACTTTAAAATACAAATTCAAAGATAAAATTGTTTTTAATAATCTCAAGATGGGTCTGGAGAACATTAAACCAAATACAGGTTGTGTGGAGCACCGTGTGACAGTACAAGTTGAAAAACCATGAGACTAGCCCTGGGCTTTGCAAGCCATATGGCCTGTCTCAAACATTCATTCACCTGTTATAACACGAAGCAGCCAGAAACAATATGTTAACAAATTGGTGTGGCTGTGTACCAATAAAACTTTATTTACCAAAACAGTTGTCGGCCAGGATCTGGCCGTTGCCCAGGGTTTGCTGATCCCTCGTTAGGTAAGAACATGGAGGTGAGAGAGTATGAGATCTGTTTGAGAACCGCTTACCCAGTGAGAGGTAAGTCTGGGAAAGTCAGAGGAAGCCTAATTCTGAGGGGCCAGGTCAAGTTGTTTGAATGTTGTCCGCTGGGTCATGCAGAGCGATGGATGGTTTTAAACATTGAATTAAGATGATCAAAGGAGATTTTTAGTAAATTATTATGAAGGTGTTGTGTCAGAGAGATAGGGAGGGGAAATCTGGCAGCCTAGACAGGGAGCTATTGTGAGAGTCCAGGCATTAGATGATATGAACTTGGAGTAATAAGAAAGGAACCACAACGGTGGAAGAATTTGATCTGAGAGGAATTTTAAATGAGTCGCCAAGATGTGGTGTCTGATTTGATGTGGGAGATGAGAGGAGACAGGCAGGAAAGACAACACCAAGCTTTAGTGCCTGGAAAGCTGCAGAATGGACACTTCACTCATTCCTTGGACCCATATTGTATATATTACTGATTTGCTAAAATGACCATAAACAGATAATTCATAGGCTGCCTATTTTAGGGGTTGCTGAATTTTAGGCTGTTTGAGTTGGTATTGGGTCGTTGAGTTTACTTGATGCCAGCAGGGTATTAGAGGTGTGACACTGGCACGGATGAAAGAAAGGAGAATTGAACCAGTGACAGCAGACATACTCTCCAATGAAGGAAGCATAGAGAAGAGAAAGAAAAGGAAGGCGTTTCTAATATCTTAACATATAAACCTTGATGTGGCCCTTTCTGTTTTTCAAACTAAGTTGCTATTTCATCTTCCTGTTTAACCTTTTCTGGAAAGTAAGAAACCCACATTTGGTCACCAAGTTAGAGTGAAATAAAATAAATATGATGTGAAGTAAATCATATTTGTGGTGTAAATATATTTTCATCTTCAGATAACTCAGTTGCCAAAGCAATTTGGTGAGTCAAGTAATGATTCATTTAGAGAATTAAATTTTGCTTTTGGCTAAACAAGTATGGCATCCTGGTCTTTTCTCCAAAACACACACTCAGTTTTAACCCACCTGGTGTGGCTGCTTGATTGACTGTTCTCTTTAAAGATGCACTTTAGCGATGACAAGGGCAGAGCCACAGATACTGAAATATCATAGATGTTGTGAATGTCACAGGTATTGAATGTCTTTATGTATTTACTGTAATAGCTTAGAATGTTATGTAGTAAGTTGCAAATATATTTTCTACATAGGGAAATGTAAATGAGATTTTTTTTTTTTTTATCATTCTTGCCTATAAATATGCATTTGGAATGCACTGAACCATGGCCCTATGCTTTTGCACTGGGTCTATAGGCTGTTTTTGTTTGTTTGTTTTTAATATCTTGGACCCCACAGGTCTCTCTCTCTTTTTTTATTTTATTGGGGAAGGGGAACAGGACTTTATTGGGGAGCAGTGTGTACTTCCAGGACTTCTTTCCAAGTCAAGTTGTTGTCCTTTCAGTCTTAGTTGTGGAGGGTGCAGCTCAGCTCCAGGTCCAGTTGCCGTTGCTAGTTGCAGGGGGCACAGCCCACCATCCCTTGCGGGAGTCTAACTGGCAACCTTGTGGTTGAGAGGATGCGCTCCAACCATCTGAGCCATTTGGGAGCTCAGCGGCAGCTCAGCTCAAGGTGCTGTGTTCAATTTTAGTTGCAGGGGGTGGAACCCACCATCCCTTGTGGGACTCGAGGAATCGAACTGGCAACCTTGTGGTCGAGACCCCAGTGGCCCATTTGGGAATCGAATGGGCAGCCTTCGGAGTTAGGAGCGTGGAACTCCAACCGCCTGATCCACTGGGCCGGCCCCCTATAGGCTGTTTTTATTTCTACCCTCTCCATAGACTTGCCAAGATACACCATCTGGCTCATCCTCCCCAGTTGAATTCCCTTGTTTGGCTGGAAATGGTCTGTAGAACAGGAGTGAACTGCTGGGGTTCAGAGGCCTTAGTTTGCTTGCTATTAGTCTGAGAAAATCTATAGCATATTGGACCAGCCAAATTTGAAAGACCTACCTCAGACTTACTATGGTTCCTATTATAACCAATACTCTCAAATTTCAACTTGAAAAATGGTATAGAAATTTCCTTTGTAGGCAATCCTGAATGTGGAAAATCCAGTGCAATTTTCAGGACAGTCACCTTTAATTTCCTACCACCCTTAAGATAGTAGGTGCTACACCTGGGATTTAAGTGCTTTTTGCAAGACAGATTTCCACACTCTCAAAGTCCAAGTCTTTATATCTTGTCCTATCTGGTTCTCTATTAAGGCATATCAAAGAATGTGTCCCCTTGCCCAAGGTATAAAAAAGTCACTAGGAATGTTTTCTCCTATTTTTAAGGCTTTTGCTCTGTGGGGGGGGGGGGCAGGGGGAGGGAGGGAAAGTAGGACACAGTTTATTTTATTTTGTTATTGTTGTTGTTGAGACATTTCAACTATATTTGATCCAGGCGGATACTTGTACTTTATGTTCCCAGGTAAGGAAATAAGCTGGTTAGGTGGGTGGGCTTGTGTGTATTTTATTGTGACACATGGTTTTAGTTTTTTACCTGTTTGCATGGCTGCGTTCAACTGTGTTGACTCCACATGAGTGGGCATGTGTTAACCATGCAAGAATCATCAGATCTCAGAATTGCATTGCTAAAGGTGACCTTAATTCCGGTGCTCATCCTTCCTTGTCTCTTGTATAATGAAGGGTTCTAACTGGTTAGCTTGTCTTTGATTTCAGTTTTCTTTGTAGTCTTTGTCATACCAAATGTCTGCTTTGAAGCGGCGTGGCCTTTAATTTACCAGCCTTATGCCCTGCCATTCACCAGTCTGTACCAGCGGCTCCAGCCCACACCCAGCTCTTCTTGGCCTTTCTACAAGCCTTTCATTGTCTGGCTTACACTCCTTTGTAGAGTGCACGCTGCCTCTGCTGAGAGTGCCCGGTGAACATCTACTCTTTCAAGACCAGACTCCAGTGGCACCTCCATTATAAACGAGTTGATTGGTCTATTGTTTTATTGATGGTCCCATTTCAGAGACATTATATGTTCTGGGAAACTTTCTCTAAACAGACTCAAGTATTCCGTCCTCCAGGTTTTCTCTCCACTTAAACTCAGTTTTCTCACTCGGTTTAGTCAGAGTCCTTACTAATCCACACTGGGTTCTAATTATTTGGACTGCCTCCCTTAATAGACTTTATGAGTGCAGAGTTGATGTCTTCTTTTATTTCCGTGTTCACAGCATCTAGCCTAGTACCTGGAAAACAGTAGGAGCCCACTAAGTGTTTATTGACTAGAAGAATCATTTGTCAGCCAGGAGACCTTGTTGGTAGGTGCTGAGTAAGGTGACTTTCTTGCATATGCAATGGCCAACCTTTTCTCTGTTCTCTAACACTGCATCCCAAAGTAGATAAACTAGAGTTTTATCCTTCCCAGCCATCCTTCACTCACCCCGTCCTGCTTTCCCAGCACCCCCCTACACCTTCCTGCTGTGTGCAAAGCTCCAATTCTGGGAAAATACCATGCAGTGTTTTCATTCTAGAGGGGAACAATTGAAAGCATTTCTCTGGTAATTTAAGCACACAGCAGCTACCTTTGCAAAAGGCTGGTTGCTAAATTATCCCCTCAGCTACTCCTCAGTTTTTGCAGTAGGGGAAAGAAAGAAAAAAAACACTGGGGGGAAGAAAGAGACTCCAGCAAGAAAAGAGACTGTTTTCTTTGGATTTAGCCTCTCCACATCCTCTTCATTCAGCAACTGGAGTGTTCCCGGTGTGGCACGTTCTGCTATTTTTCCTTTTAATGTTTTAAATGCCACAAATGCCTGTCATAAACCACCTTCTTAATTATGCAGAAGTAAGGCTGAACGGTTAGTTAGCAGCCCTTTTGCAATCACTGGATTTTTTCAGGTCGGCTGCTGTTTTATGTGACACTGTTTTCTAAGTTACTGATTGAGATGATATAGTGGGTGGAGTCTTTTCCCCCCATTGGAGAGAGGCCTCAGACGGCTGGGATCATGAGTCCTCAGGCAGTAGCAGGAATTAAGGAATGGAGCCAAGGAAGGGGTGGAAGAGATACACCTATTCATTTTCTTCTTACAAGTGAGGCCCTCGGGTCATTTTCAACTTTCTCCTCTGTCCATTCCTGATGCTGAAAATGGGGAGAAGTCCTAATCTCAGTCGGACCTGATATCCTGATGCCTTCAGACAGCCTGGTACAGTAAGAGTCTTGTGCTGGAGTTCAAATGCTGGCAGGGAAATTTAAGAGCTGTGAGGATTTGAATTAATCTCTTTAACTTGCTGTAGCTCAACCTTTTGTTTTTTTAACCAAATGTGAATAATGCTGTATGCCCATCTTGAGCCCGGAAGGCTATGGTTCTAGGATTGTTCCTTAGTGCTAGGTACTAAAATAAATAAATAAACAAACAAAATGATGTGAACTGGAAAGCAACATGCTATTGTAAAATAGTTCATCATTCATTCATAGATATTTATTGAATTGCGTGCTGACTATGTTCTAGGCACCATGCCTGGCCCAGGGGATGGGGCAGAAAACAATACAAAGTCCTTGCCTGTACAGAAATGGCACTCTAGTCAGGGATACTGACATTAAACCCACTGACAAAGGTATATACTTTTAAGCAGTGGTGAGGGCTATGAAGAAAACTAAAGTGAGGGGAGGGCTGGACAGTGTGCGCGGGACGCTATTTTGGATAGAATGGTCAGAGAAATCTTCTCTTGGGAAGTGCCATTGAAGCCAGTGTCTGAATGAAGAGACAATGAGCCATGAGAATATCTGGGAAGATCATTACAGATTGAGGGAATAGAAGCTGTGATCACCCCGAAACAGGAATGCAGTTGGCTTACCTGAGAAACAGCAGGAGACTGGTGGCTAGGACACAGTGAGCCAGCAGGATAGGGTGAAAAGTGAGGTCCAAGTGAAGCCCAAGGCCATATTGTGTATGGCCTTGTAAGCAAACAAAAGGACTTTGGGTTTAATGTAATCTTATTTACATTTTAAAGGAAGTATCCTCTCCTTTGAGAGACAGTTATACTAGAAAGAAGCAAAGTGGAAGACATGACAAGCTGAGGAAGAGATCACAGGAATTCAGGCAAAAGCTATTGTTTTAGGGTGATAATGGCAAATATATTACAACACTACATTGGTGTTCTCTGATTGCACAAGTATTTGCTTCATAAAGTGGCGGAGTTTGAAGCTATGACTTGGACCTAATAATGAATCATTACTTATTTTGAAATTAATACATGAAACAATAGTCTTAATTTTTTTGTAAACTGATATGAAGTATTCAAGGAGCGTGGGTCTTATTTTGCATCTGTTTGTTTATTCAACATTCAAGTGGAGAGAAGGCTATGTGACCCTGGAGCCAAATAAACACTTCCAGCGCAGCCTACCAGACTATAGTTGAGAATTTAGGTTATCAACCTTGGTGTTCCCCGGGGCCTCCCTTCACTGCCCATCCATAGCTGCGTGGCAAAAAAGTAAGCAGGGGAAGATGGGCACTCTTCTAAATGATATAAAGAACTGTACTGTCTCCATCAAAATGTTGACTGCAGCTACAGGGGATGTGCTCTGCTGTTACAGTCTAAAGGGCTTTTATTTTCAAGAAAAGGGATCTGTTGGCACCGTGGGGTGTGTGGGTCTGTGTGTATGCAGGTGGACACACTGACACTGGGCAGCTATTTGTTTCACTTTGCTTTTCCCCCCTCCCATTAAATGGACTCATTTTGCAGGAAAATAGCATGCCAGTCCTGGCACGACTTGAGTTTTTTCTCTTGTTCAGTGTAGGTGCAGCAGAAATTGCTGAAGTTATGTTTGCCCTATGTTTTCTCCCTACTTTATTTTTGTGTGATCATGTCAGTCTTTAAACAGGCATCTTGAGAGAAAGTTTATGCCACATTTTGTGGTCTTTTTACTCTTTTTATTAAGAGAGAGGTGTTCTAGAAGAGAGGAAGAAAAAAAGTATATATATATGCATATATTTATGTATGATTCTCCCTCTGAAGCTTAAAGAAAATATGAATTATGAAATGTATAAGTGAGTGAGATTAGGCAATGGTAAGGACTTAAGGAGACCTACACACACACACACACACATAAATACACACACACTATCTGGTTATATAACTTCCATAGCTGCTCTTCTCCATTTAGTTAATATGATCTACCATATCTGGGATCCCCTTCTATGTTGCCTGCAGTTATTGTCTTCCATTCCCAAACTAATCCCCTTTATCTGTCACTTAGCATTGGATACCTCATAATGCTGTTTATCCTTTTTGTGCATCTCTCCTTTCTAGCCAACTGCATCATTCACTTCTTTAGGGAAAAACAAAACAAACCCAAACATAATATGTGTCTTCTCATATGCCCCAGCTTTGTATCAGTTCAGACTCTTGGGCTGCAAGCAGCAGAACCTGGCTTAGACTACCTTAAGTAGGTTAGGAGTTTATTAAAAGGCTTTTTGAATAGTTCACAAAATCAAACCGAAGACTAGAGGATAGGTTTTCAGAAAGAATCATCTAATCTTGGAAGGTCTAGGTAACAGGAAACAATAACTTCATCAGGCCACTGCTGCTAGAATGCATGGATTCCAATCATCCCACACCTCACCCCCCACCCCCCCACCCCACCTGCCCATTCTTCACATAGTCTGCTGAAACCTCACGGGTGTCAGGTCATGTACTCATCCTTAGGGAAGAAGAAAAAAGTCACGTCAGCATTTTCACAGTTTTATGAGTCCATGAAGAATGATAAGGAGATGTAATTACCCAAATGAAAACCAGGGTACTGGGTGACCCTAAACAACTCTCCTCTGCAAGCGAGCACACTTTGATGTCCACAGGTAAAACTCTCTACTGGTCTGGTGGCAGTGATGATGATGGCGATAGTGGATGATGAGAAGGAGGAGGGAGAATTATAAATAATCCTGCTTTTCTGAGGAAATGCTAAAAAATGTCCTTGCAGTCAGATGGCAAACAAGTGGTGTGGCCTGTCAACATCTTAAGTTAATATTAGGCTGGACATCTTTCTTGTGGATATTTAGGTTTCAGCAATGTTTCCCCAACAGCCATAGTAATAAACAGTATTATGCTGTATAAAACAGGTGCTGTATTCACTGAAGAAGATTGCATGAGCTGGAAACAAGGACACCTAATTGAATCCCCTGTGCTATGTACCTTTCAGCCCTGGTGGCATAATTGAAGCATTATCTTAGTTGTCACTTTTGTGATTCTCATCCTTATATTTTCACTTTATGGTAGCTGGATTGTGAACAACCCCAAGGTCAGACTCGTGTAGAAACCAGTATCTTACACATTTCACTATTGATACGATACGTCCTGATCACAAACATTCATACAGCACATTTCCCTATCACTACAGTTCTAGTTTTTTCCTGTGACCTTGACCACATGCTTTAAATTCCTTGGGAAAATATGCTGCCATTAAAAATGCTTCACCCATTTTGTTAAAAAAAAAAAAAGTGACAGGCTAAAGATGTTTTTCTTCCAATTCTGTCATATCGTTTCTATTCCCTAGATTTAAATTGCCTGGACTTAAGTTGCCTCTCTAGTTAGCAGAAACATTATTTTAAGAACAATTTAAATTGGACCTCATTGTGAAACTGGCTACTGAATCTGAGTCGGGACCTTCTTCTGGAGGGAGGTAATTAAATATTCTTCATTGATGCTATTTTAAATGTGCTGAATGAAAGGAGTTAATTATACAGCAGGGAACATGGCAGACTTCTGACTAATAATGAGCTCTATGTTTAATATCTTCATCTTGGTTAGAATCATTAAAGTTGTTCCGACCAATCAGATGCCATGAAGTGAATGTAGACACATAACTAACCAAGTACCAATGGAAGTCCCTCACAGATGCGGGGGCTCATGTCTCTAACGATGACTTCAGGAGAGGGATGCGGATATATTGTTTTGTTCTGTGCAGTGCAATCTGTTTCGATTGGCTTTTTATTGTGATTGTAGGGAGAAAAGAAGAGCAAGCCCCATTGTTATGAGAGATGGCACCTGTTAACATGGACTGATGTGTGTGCCTGAAAATTATAAAAAAGGAGGTGATTTATTTTCTTCGGATCTTTATATGGCCAGTCTCTTCAGAGTCTGGTACAATATGGAAATCTCTGTTCTGCTAAATCTTCACAGGACAGGTGTGAATTCTGTGTCCTGGGATACACAGGAATCATTAGAGGACCGAGTGTGGTCCTAAAGAAAGCATCTACTGTAAAACTCAGTTGGAGGTTTGTGGACTCCTGCGGTCAAGTTTTCCATACTCTTACTGGTTTCTTCTGTGTCTTTAAACAAATTTTGTAAACTCCCATATATTTAAGGCACTTCCTCTTAAATTTCTCTTCCCTTTGGATCACCTCACAGAATAGCATGTGGCTTTGTTCTTATTTATAGGACTCCCGGAGTTCTGTTCTGTCCTTTCTATGTTGGAGGTTGTAGCACTGACCTTCTAAGTACGGAAGATCAAAGGAACTTTCTTCTTCCATTCCTTCCCTGATTCTCCAAAGGAGTTTTTTCACCTGGCTGTGGGGAGCATTAACAATGATTGGCTGTGAGATCGATCAGCCCATAAATGATCTTCACATGCAGGAGTTGGGAGACTTTGAAGAATAAGGAGGGTGGAATTACTAAATTCTCACATGGGCCCAGGCAGCTGGTGTGTGTGAAGGGGGATGAATGCTAGAGCAGAACAACATACATCATAGGGAAGGAAAAAGACCTGGATTAAAATCTTAGCTCTGACTCTCACTAACTGTATGAACGTGAACAATTTATGTGTCCTCTTTAAGCTCATTATATAGTCTTTAAAATGGGGCTAATGTAGTGCCTACTTTGTGGTATAGCTGTAAGGATTCAATGAGATAAGTCATCTAAAGCACGTAGTATAGTGCTCAATTATTTTATCACTTATTAGAAATGTGATGGTTGCAGATTGTTGATTACTTAAATAAATCCAATTAAAATGTTTCATTTGTATTTATCTGAATTGTCCAAGCACCATAATTTTCCTTTGAGTCTTACTGTTCATCCCAACTGGAGATCGAAGATAACTATCTTCTTTGTGAATACTAATGATTTGACATGTTTCTTCTCAAACTAAGGAAAAACACTTATTTCCTAGTCAGTATTTAGAATAGAAATGTGAGACTAAGTATTTGTTTTGGAAAGCACAGTAGAATAGGGAAGAAACATGGTTTGAGCACACTGTGGGAAGATCCCTTTGAGAAAGATAAATTCCTACCCGTTTTGGAGAGGGGGTAATTAATGAGTTGAGTGTCAGCCCACCCCCACCCCTTTTCACAATACACCCCAGTGACCTCTTTCTGGGATCACACACTACAGTCTGGGTGACTTGTGTGCACTGCAATGCAATGGGACAAGGTTACCTTCACAGTCTCAGCTTCTATTTATTTATTTTTTCTGGCCAGGCCATTTTTTAACTAAAGATGTGATGAAAAATTTCAGATAAATTCAGAAGTGTGACCAACGAAAACAAAAGGAAATGGCATCTACTTAGCTAAGAATCATTCCAGATTGTATAGAGTTAGATGGTTCACATTGGTGGAAATGTTGGAGGTTAACCATCGATTCTCAAACTTGAGTGTGCATCAGAATCTCCAGGAGGTCTTCTTAAGTCGCAGGCTGCTGACACCCTATCCATGTAGGTCTTCATGTGGAACCAGAGAATTTGCATTTCTAACAAGATCCCAGGTGATGCTGGAGCTGCCTCCCCAGAGACGATACTGAGAAACACTGTCAAAGTGCCTTGCTGTTCAAAATATGGTCCCTGGACCACCCATATCAACATCTCCTGGAAGTCTGCTGGAAATGCAGAGCCTCAGGCCCCACACTTGACCTGCTGAATCAGACACCGCATCTTAACAAGCTTCCAGGGTGACCTGTGTGCACATTAAAGTTTGAGAAACACACTGATCTAGTGGTTACAGGCAAGGGCTTTGGAGAATTCAGAATTTGAATCACTCAGACCTGGGTTTAAGTCTCAGTACTGCCATTCTCTAGCTCTGTGACTTTGGAGGAAGTAGTCATGTATTTATTTTTTTAATCCCTAGTTTCATTTGAAAAATTGGGATGTTCATACTTGAAGTTGTTGTGGAAACTAAATGTGATTTTATATATATATATATATATATATATATATATATATATATACACACACACACACACACACACACACACACACACACATACATACACAGTGCATATAATTAGTAGTGTTTTTAAATGATGTTCCTTCCTTTCTATGTGTGATCTGTCCTGTGAAACCTTCCTGTTTAAAGGAGGTATTTGAAATTCTCTCTGAAGTATTTTCGTATGTCCTGTTTTGAGAGAAGCTATTTTCACAGTACAGCATTAGGTTGTCCTCACTGTGTTATTTTGTCTGAATCACAGCTGTAGGTGGAGTGGATCAAGTTTGCTCTAGTCCAGTCTCCTGGTTTGACCTCTGAATTTGAGGTGTGTGTGTGTGTGTGTGTGTGTGTGTGTGTGTGTGTAAGAGAGAGACAGACAGACGGTTTTTTTGTAGGTGGTGTGTTTGGGAAAGCCTAGGTTGTCTCCTTTCCTTCATAATGAGAGAGCACGCTATTCATTTTTAAAGATAAAATTTGGTTTGTATCATTTGACAACATCTGTTAGTAGGTTCTCACCTCACCGAGGTGTTATGAAAAGGAAGGTGAGGTCAGTTAATAAAGTGTTTTGAGAACAATGAAAGATGTTATCTAAAATTGGGTGTTTGACATTATTTAATTTTTAAAAGTATTACCCTTAGTGATATTTTCTTTATTCGCTAATCAACTGCAATTCTAGTTTTTTGGCAGGTATCTTAGCCCTGTCAATGACCTCATCGATTGAGAAACAAGCTTGTTGGTTTTAGTATTTTATATTCTCAAAGCTCAGAAATTCCAAAGTCAGGCTAGGGAGAAGAGAAATATAATGGCTGCAGAGAGAAGAGGTTAAAATGAGAACTGTGCTAATGCAATTTAAGAGGGTTCATGGGACCATTACCTTCCGGGTTGTAATTCAGATCTGTGCAGGGGAATGAGGGGTCTTTGGACCCTGGGTGTTATTCAGCTTGGAGGGGATTTTTTTCTGAAATTGTTGGCTCCAATACAGATAGACCCCTTAGGACAGGTCTTTATAGATGCACACCTTGCACTATAACTAGATTTTAGCATTTACAGGGAGGGCAGGGGAGCTCGCTGCTGCTTACTTAGCAGCCAGGGTAATCTCCATCAACAGGAATGGCAAGTCACCAAAGTTCTTAATGAGTGTCTCCTGCTGGTCCCTTGTAAGGAGGGTAGGTGTGTGGGGAAGGCAAACTATAAGACCTTAAACTGCAAATCCTTTAAACTCTTGAGACGCAGGACTAGCAACAGCAACATCACCTGGGAGTTTATTAGAAATGCAGACTTTCAGCTCTGCTTCAGACCCACTGAGTCAGAGTCTGCAGCTGAACAAGCTCTCCAGGGAATCCATATGCATATTAAAGTTTGAAGAACACTGCTTTAAGCAGCAGTTCTTATGGAGGGAAGTTGAACTGGGCAAGCATCTAAAACCATTTGAAGTTCAAATGTAGAGAATGAGATTAGTTGTTACCAGGACAGAAAGTTTTGTAATTGGTTATAAGCACTCTAATAGTTGCAGGTCTGAAGAAATGCATTGGTGTGAGGTCAATTACCTACTTGATTGCTGTGAAAAATATGCTTTGCAGTTAGCCTCATCTAAGGAAATCCGATTAAGCTTCATCGACCTGTATGGCAAATCCAAGTAGACCCCAAAGGTTAAAATAAAACCAACCAGAAAAGACAATGTCATAACAAATAGGAAGGCAGAGCTAAGCTCAAAAATAAGAGATGAGGTTTTTGAATATAACAATAATGGAAATCTGATGCCACAATTAATGCGACTCCCCACTATTTGCAGCCTAGGTTTAGAAGCTAAAATGAAAAGGATTTTTGTCTGAAGCTAGTGCTTATTCTTACTTACATTAAAGGGAAATCTTTGCCTCTGTCCCGCAACGAAGTCAGTGGCATATCTGGGAGTGGGGGTACTGGTGGGTGTGATGGGTGATGTGCAATTTCATCCCTCGAGCACATTTTTCAGCAGTTTTTAAAACTAATTGGTTGACCAGACTTGTCCATTCTGTGACCCAGAGACATTGGAGGAAGCGACGGAAGAGCAAGGGCAGGCCTGTTCAATACAGGGTTGCAATGGTCAGTCTCTAAGATGCGCACAGACGCACATGTTCCCCCACCAATCAGCGTCACAGGCTCTCCACAGACCTAATCTCCTCAGATTAGGATAGGCACTCTTCTGAACCAAATGTACTATATTGCTTTACGACAAATGCAATTGCCCTGAAGGGCTTGAAAGATACTCTGAGCTCTCTGAAATCACAGGCAATGTTTGTGTACAACATTTGTGTGCCAAAGTACATTTTTGTTTTGCTTTGTTTGGGTTTTTGCTTGCCAAGAAGAGGACCGATCATTTATATCAGGTTGCCAGGGCATCTAGAATCTTAAAAAGTTTAAGATCCAATAGATTGAAGGATTTGTACTCATTTTCCCAGGGGAACATTTTGGAACTCTCTCCTCCTGAACGGTGTTATTCCTCAGATTTCTGTAATTGGGTTGGGTAGGATTCCGTGGAGTGCAAAGAACAGAAATCTGACTTAAATAGCCTCAGTCAATAAAACCAAGTTACTGACTTATGTGACTGAAAAGAATGCCAGGCTCACTTCAGGTGAAACTTGGTCCAGGATTCAAAAATGTCACCCAACGTGTTATTTCTCTCTTTTTCTCCTCTGCCTTTTTTGGTATTGACTTTATACCAAGGCTGGGTATTCATTCATCTGATTCTCAGATGATGGTCAGTAACTCTAGGGCTACCTGCTTTCTCATGCATTTCAAGTTGGAGAAAAGAGAATCTTTGCCCCATCAATCTCAGGAAAATAGTTTAACATTCATTGAGATGGGACTGATGTAGGTTACATGTGGAGTCCTGAAAACATCACTTTTGCCAGTGAGAGAGGTGATTTAGTTAGAGCCTGTACTCTGTCCCTGGAGCTGTGGCAGTTTCCCCCTAACCTCATGGGTCCCCAGACAGAAATTGTGGGAATTAAATTCTGAGGCAAGAAGTGAAAAAACATCCAGCAGCCCGATTTCCACGTGGTGCTTTACTCACACTACTCTCAAGACCTCACGTCAAGAGCATGAGGTAGGTATTGTTAACTCTGTTCTATAAACGGAATATCTGGGAATGTGGCGATGGTCAGTTTCTCATGCAAGAGTTCTGGTTTGTGAAGAGGGTACTCAGCTGGGGGTTGGGGAAGGGGTAAGTGGGAAAAGAGCCGGACTCAGTCTTCTGTCAGCGAGACTCTGCCCCTCTGTGTGGTCAGAATGACCCATGCATTTGCAAGCTCAATGCCTCTTTTCACCAAACCATTTTTTATCTATTGTTATATAGGAAAAGTAGAACCTTTCCTAAAACCATTCAATTTCCTTAATTAAAAAAAAAATGCTGCCATGTACTGCTTATATGAAAGAAGTAAAATAATAGATTAAAACATTTTTCTGGTACAGTTATTTGATTCTTACATTAAACTCTATGCCATGAACATGGATCTGAAACCAATTAAAATGATTATTCATTGATTTTCCTGTTGCTAAATTAATCAAGGTCTTTAGATGTGGTAAAAATAAGAAACAGTTTCAAATTGGAAAAAACAAAGTATGATTCAGAAATTATTTTTTAGTTAAACTACCTCTGCAAAATTTCTTGTTTGAAACTGAAATATCCCCCTTAATAAAACATTGACAATGGAACTTTTTGTAACACAAAGTGTATCAGGAAAATCTTTGACAAAATAGTCAAAAGGAACTCTTGTAGAACACATAGGTCACCTTAGTTCCAGAATTTAACCTGAGCTAGCTAAGATTTTTAGAACCCAGAAGCAAATATCATGGAGACTTATATATTATAGAGGAAGTAAATCATTTGATTATACCTTATTCTGAATATAATCTCTCTGAAATAGATTCCCGTGAACTTCGTCCACTATGCTTTCACAATGAAAACACCATGTATATGTCCTCTATTCCCCAAGAAGACATAAAAGCATTTCCAATTTAACTGTATTTTTGTTGTTTTTATTAAATCGCTCTGTTGGATGAGTATTTGCACATTCCAACTACCCAGAGGATTATTGGTGAAAATCTTTGCCTGGTAGTCTCTGTGGCAAGAGAAGGGACAAGAAAGACTAAATGTCAAAAGCAAATTTGCATGACTTGCCTGGTAGAGAATGAATACCCTTTTATGCTTCTAATATTTCTAGAAAATAGTTAGATTTGAAAGGTAGGTAAGAAAGCATATTTCCACTTTTACAGTAAGAGAGCAGACACTGCTTAAATTACTTGCCTTCAGAGCGTTCGGGGAAATATATTGATGTTTGTTTCATAACTGACTCTGTCCTCTACACCAGGCTGTCTAATATGGGGTCACAGGAAACTAAACTTGTGACATAGCTCCTGTCCTCAGGGTGATCACGATAAGCTTTTGAGAAAAGACAGATTAATATGAATTAGATTTTTTATGTTATCCATTATCACAACTTGTCTGTTCTACCTCCACAATAAATCTCAAATTTGACTACTGCTCACTAATTCTGCCTCTATCAAACTAGTCTATACCAATATCATTTCTTACCCAAACTATGACTGCACCCCTAGCTGACCTTCCTGCTTCCAATCCTTGCCTCACACCAATTTATTCTTCATATGGCAACACAGCTAGCCTTACCACTGAAAATGTAGACCACATCACAGAACTCTTCCTTGCTAAAAAAAAAAAAAAAAAATGCAAACAAACAAACAAAAAAAGAAGGCTGATGACGTCCCATTGCACATACACTAAAAATCTAAGCTCCTTTATACTGCTTGGAAGTCTCCATCATCTTAGCTTTGCTCAAGTCTCAGATCTCGTGGGCTATCAAACTATCTCTGGAGGTCACTACCCTCTGCCCACATTAACCTTCCTAGTCTTTGAAGGCATCCCAACTTTCCCTTGTTTCTGCGTTAAATATACTTCTTCTACATATTTAGGTGGATGGGTCCTTCTCATCATTCGTACTTCACTTACATATCACCTCTGTGAAGAGATTTTTCTTGACTACCCTGTCGAGCAAAAGATATCGTATTTACTGTCTTATTTACGTGGATATCATCTATCTTCCCCAATTTCAATGGAAAAGTCCATGAGGTCTGTGTTTCTGTCTGTCTTGTTCATCACCCTATACCTAATATCTTACAATAATACCTCATATTATAGTAGACACTAAGATGGCACTAAACGACTGTACTGGAAATACTACAGGATTTTAGACAAATGTAAAAGCATTCAGGCCTGGATTATTTCTTAAACATTTTGAGCAGTTGTATCAATTGGAGTAAGAATCTTGAGATTAAATAACATTTTAATGGATGTGAGAGGGGTTGGGAGTATGTCCATGATTCCCCCCCACTCCCCCCCGCCTTTATCTCTACTCTGATAAGAAAATACATGATACATTCCCTTGGGATTAAAAAAAAAAAAAAATCTAAACTGCCTGCAATTATTTTAAAAGTTTTTGCAAGAACATTTTTTTTTTTTTTAATTTGGAGAAGTTTTAAAAATCAAACAAAAAGTAATAAGAACTAGTGCTTAATGTCTTAACAAAGTATTAATTTGATGGATTTTCAGAAAAGACCTCATTAAGCTGTGTGATAAAATGATTATTCAGTGTCACTTACATTGGGTTTTCAGCAATTATCTGGAACAGTTTTTAGAAAGAGGCAACATTTCCCTTTTCAGTAGCACTTGAAACCTCCTTGATGTTGACACAGAAACGCTGATAGGAAAAGGTGAGGAACAAAGGGCTCCAAGTCTTCATTCATACATACTAAAAATATCACATCCTCCTCAAGAAGGTTTAGAAATATGTCAAAGGCACTTTTGAAAATTTTTTCCCCTGTTAAGACCATTCACAAATAGCTTTTGAGAGTGAAGTGGCAATGAAATCTTTCTCACTCAAGTCTTAGCCCATCTCTGAGCATGTAATTTGAATTAAACTTTTATATATGATTTTCTAATTAGATTTTCTCCTTTCGTGGCCTTTTTAAACTTTCTATAACCTTTGTACCTCCTTGTTTAATTAATCCTTCAAATGGCAGCATCCCACTGAGAAGGGATCCATTGTAGTATCTCCATCATTGTCAACAGAGCCACAAAATCGTTCTCGTATGTTGGAATTTCCCATCAATGAGAAAATGCTGTCTAGGATGTGTAATTATTAGTTGATTCTTATTTAACGCTGATGAAAGTACAAATTTCCCCCTAGTGTTTATTTACCAGTTAAAGCACAAACAGGTAATTTATTTTCATTTGGATAAGGAGTAGATAATAGAGAGCTGGAATTTCCTAAATTAGGTGCATTTTTGGTAGTTAGTTCTATAGTTAATCTTCTTAATTTATCACTTAGAATAGGGCAATTACTACAACATGGAAATGAGCCAGGATTATTGTATCACTGGAAAGTGATTGTAAATTTTAGGTTTGTGACAAGGAAGTATATTGAATTGCCTAAACTTCTGTGTTATTAATTACTATAGTTTTTGTGCCAAAGTCCATTATGTATTACATCACATTTCAAAAGGCGATTTCTCCACCCCCTTATCAAGCAACCTTGTATCATTGGTGGAGTTGATTAATGTTGCCTTTAATTTAACTGAAAGTGGTTGATCACTAAGGTCAATTTTTATAGATTTATTTCCATCATTTATGTGGCAAACCATTAGTTATCATTATCTAAATTAGCATAGTTTTCCATGAAAAGTGAAGGGAGTCAATTGCTTTATGGATTTCTGAGAGCATTGTACACACATAACTTTTCTTAACACACACACTTTTTAGCAGTTACCTTATGCTGGGTTTCAATTTCTATTCTGCAATTTCTCCAGCAATCTAGAGGTATCTGTGTCAGATAGGACATGATGAAAGAATAACATTTTAGAAAATTCAAAAGAGTGAGGGCTCTGGAATCATTAAAAAAAAAAAAAAAATCCACATTATTATAGGCAGGATTTCAGTGAATACCAATGTAGGGAAACACCAGTGGGGCACTTAGGAAAAAATGGACCTGTTTCCAGAGAACAGACAGGACTATATAGACAAAACAAAGGGAAAGTTGAAGTAAAAAGAAAGGAATGCAAATACCTCTCAGTCTCTTATTTTGAAGACCTGTGTTATGGGTTGAATTATATTCCCCCTACACCACGTGCCCCGCAAAAAAAACAAACAAAAAAAATACATATATATACAGAGGTAATCAAGTTAAAATGAAGTCATTAGGATGGGACTGAATTCAAAAGGGCTGGTGTCCTTATAAGAAGAAATGTGGATATGGACATGCATAGACAGAAGATGCTTTAGAGCAGAGGTGTCCAAACTTTTTTCAACGTTTTTTACCAAGGGACGTATGCAGTAAAATACACAAACAGCTGGGCCACTCACACAAGGTGAAGTACATATTGCCTCACCTGGTTTATTTAAGTAAACTAAATATATTTTTGGAATTTGCTGCGGGCCAATTAAAAACGGATGGCGGGTTGCAGTTGGCCCGCGGGCTGCAGTTTGGACACCCCTGCTTTAGAGAGACGCAGGAAGAAGACAGTCATCTTACAAGGCAAGGAGAGATGCCTGGAACGCATATTTCCCTCATAGTCCTCAAGAGGAACCAACCCCGTTAACACCTTGATTTTGGGCTTCTGGCTTTAGAACTGTGTAACAATACATTTCTGTTATTTAAGCCACTGAATTTGTGTTACTTTGTTATGGCAACCCGAACAAACTAATACAACCTATAAATTTTGACTAATATTTCATATTAATCAACCTATATGGAAGCTTCCCAGGATACTAAAACCTACAGAACTTCCCATTAACTGTTTTCTTTGAACTTTGGAATACAGAATCCAAAGATATTTAGGATCGAAGCACAGCTTTATCCAAGCTTTTTATAATCAAAGATTCAAGAGCACATTGATTGGGAGAATTGATTTCCATATATATATTTTAAAAAGAACCTCCTTTTATTGTGATGAAAATAAGGCTCAAAACTTGTTAAGCCTGATTCTGAATGTTAAGTAACTCAGGGGTGAGGAAGTACAATTTATGGGAAATTTAGTTAAATAGTGTCAGTTATACCGTGGGACTCTGGTGTTTGAGTTATAAAATAGCAAAGTGAATCCATCATGGAGATTTATCCTGAACTAGCTTGCATCTGGACCAAAGGTGATCCATCAGGTTTGCCATTTTATGGCGAAGTCCATAAACTGCCTATTCTGCATAGCCCAGTTTGTGTGCCTATATGTCATAGCACAAATCAGTCTCCGATGCCTATTGGTGGAAAGGGTATGTGTTTTGTTTCTGTAGGTGTTTTAGTAATGACAATCCAAAACCCCTTTCTTTGGTTCCTCTGAATATTGAGTTGAGCAGTTATTGATAAGGAGTAGGGTCGTCGAGTTTAGAATCAGGGCCAGCAATGGTGAGAGGTCAGAGGCACCCTTCTCTGACTCCATAAATCTCCCATCATCTCAGATCTTTCATGAAGTCCTCCGACTTCCTCTGTGCCTTCCTCCCTGGGAACAGTGATGAGGGTTAGTGTTAACTGAGCACTTAAAAGACATAAGTGTGTTCCACACAACTTGTTATAAATGTTTTGCTGACATCAACCCTTTGACATTAATGCTATTATGATTTTCAGTTTACAGAAGAAGAAACTGAAGCTTAAAGAGGTTAAGTGGCTCGCTCAGTGTCACATAATAAATAATACATGCTGGAGTCAGGACTGTAACCCAGTACTGACTAAGGAGCTGATATTCCTCAGCAGTGATCCCTGCTGCCTCCTCTAAACACTTCGCAGTCATCTCGTTTCTTCATCAAACCCTGCCTGGTCTCTCTGTCCAACTCATCCCTGATAATGTGACAATGAGTTATAATGGATCATGCTACTTCTAGAAAGGACATTTTCATAAACTGGATGTTTATGAAATAATGTGTTAACAGAAAGAAATGATATTCATGGTGAGACTTTCTCATTCCCATTCTGGCAAATTGTGTAATCTTGGACAAGTCATGACCTCATGAGCATTGGTTTTTATCCTCTATAAATGTCAGGGTTGAATTAACTGCTCTCTAAAGATCCCCTCAAGGCTTAAAATTAGAAGATTCTTTCACATTAAGTGCAACTCCTTTTCAACCTACATGTACACTTGGCCCTTGATTGATCCTTTTCATAAGTTGGCAATTGGAAATACAAAGTCATAATAAATATGAGGAAATGGGCAAGTCGCTTAACAGCTCTTAGCCTCAGTTCTCTCATATACAAAATGAGAATACAAAGAGTACTCCCCTCATAGGTTGATATTGCACATGCCTAGCAAAATGCCTGGAACAGGGCAAGTGCTCACTGCTATAGCTATAATAATGTGATAAACTCTCGTGTGATGAGTTCTATTATCATCTCCCCAGGGAAATCACAGTATGACTAGGGTTATAGAAAAAGCACCCATCACGACTACTTTTGTTTTCAATCATGAGGCATTTTATGCAGACTGTGTATTTTAGCTTTGTATTCTACAGGCATTGGTATCTCACTAAAAGCTGGGCAGAGTTTATATCAAGCTGTATATCCTCCGTGTGTTCATTTATGCATGCAGACTTTCACCCCCCTCCGAGCCATGAGAACAATAGACACTTTAACAGTCTGAAACAAGAAGGATATTAGCTCCATGAATCTTTATTTTAAATTACATTTCTGTGTTAGAGGTGTCAAAATGGTAGAACAAGTTAAGCGAGATTGTATTCCCCAGTAGGGCTATTGATGTTGGTTACAAATAAATTGCTGGTGCAGGTGAAGATAGCAAAGTCCATGCCATCTTTTATTTAGCAAAGCATTTATCTTAACAGCTCCTTCTGTATGCTTTCCTTTCTTCTGTTTCACATCAATCATATTTGACACGTTGCCCAATGTCAGGGTAAAAATGCAGTATCCAGTTAATCAGCCAGATGTTTGGCCTCACGCTAGCTGAAACATCTGGATGTGTAACTCAATGTTACATTCTTTCATCCAGTTATTTTGTGTTGTGTTACTAGGCAGTGCCAAACAATAAAGCCCAGAAATCTTTCTTCTATTAGGAGAGAGATCATAACATCTTGAGTCTGAGGGTCCCAGGACTAAGCCCTAGTTCTTCCTCTTAACAGTTGCACAGCCTTGGGCAGAATTACAATCAATTGAGATAAAGTGAGTGGAAGCATTGCATAGATTCTAGAAGCTCTTGTTAAAAGAACTTCAGTCCCTTACTTAGCCGTACAACGGCCAAAAAATGTGTACCTCCTGGAAAGAAAGTTAAGAAGGAATAAAGGTAAATAGTCTTTAGAAACCCAGGTTTCAAAACAAGACATGATAACAGTCAAGATATATCACGTGCCAGCAATGGGCCATGAACTCTTCGAAATCCTTTGCATGGATTTAACCCTAAAACGAATCCTATGAAATGGGCACTATTATGTTTCCCATTTTACAGACAACATAACTAAGGACTAGAGTGAGAGTCAACAACTTGCCCACGATCAGGTCAATATTTGAACTCAGTCAATCTGCTCTAGAGTCTACATCCCTAACCGGTAACATACTCTTTATATCACCTCTCAAACCAAAGTATTGACTTAACTTCCAACACTATTGCTTACTAGCCGTGTAAGTAAAAAGGGATAGCATTACCTACCTTGCAAAGATTATGATGAAGATTGAGGGAATGCACGTAAAGTGCTTAACAATATTGTTTATGGTAAGCACTAATTAAAAGGTAGCTGTTTTTACTGACTAGGTTATATACTATTTGTGATTGAACAAATATTTCCATACTGATTTAATTTGAATATTAACTTCTGAAAAATCTCACCTCTTGAGAACCCATCCAAGAGAATTTTATTTAGAAGAAAGTTCCTAGATGGTTAAGCTCTTTTGGTCAATTCTTGATCTAGGCTATTACTTGGGGTAATTGAAAGCCCTCAAAGTATTTTATTTTTTCTGCTTCATTTCAATAGAAAAATATGTTCTGAATCTGGAAGTTTCTATTTATTTTTTTCCCCTTCATTTTCAGGTACAGCAAACATTTACTGAGTATGTATTAATGGGAAATAATTTTCTGGGCTCTCTCTCTTTCTCCTTTTCTTCCTGATCCCTGTTTTTCCTATCTTAACAATTTTATATTTACAACAATCCTGTAACATGACATTTATTTTTGTGTGTGTAGTTTATGACTCAAGGCTTTTAAATAAGTTGCATCATGTCTCATAATAAAAATGAGAAGCAATATTTTAATCCATCTTAGGAATTGAGGCCTAGTGTTTTCTACAACAAAACATGAAATATTGCTATTATTAGTAAGTATACTGTGAAAGCTACCATTTATTTGGTATATTGTTATATGCTTTGCATATATTTTCTAATTTAATTACCACAAGTTCTTATGATTGACACTTGGGTATCAGTGGGCAACTCTTACGCTCACCATTTTATCTTATGATCTAGGGTCTCTAGTCATTTTCATTACTTTTGCTCAGAGTGACCTTTACTTGATTGATTTGCTTCTCAGAAGCCTCCATTCCTCATGTTGTGAGGAGCATGAGTTTATAATTAGGGAGTAAATTTGGTCATCAGCTTTGATGGGACAATGGGCAGAGCTGACATGTTTTAAAGAGACTTTACAGAGTGTGCCGGCTTTGTGTGGGGCTGGTTTCTGTAACAGCTAAAACAGCTTTTGTTCACACTCAGCCTGGTTAAATCACAAGATTATGATATTTTGAGACCCAAAATGAAAACGATGCATTCTTGTTCTTTTAGTGCCCTCATAAAAGTCAAATGTTTAATCTCAGGAGGAAATTTAGAAGATGGAAGTAAAACCTTAATGAGATGCAACATAAATAATAGAAGTTCTTTTCCATGAAATGACTTGTGATGAGGTTTCTTCAAGGAAATAAACTATAAAATAGAGCATTTTAGAAATTTAAAATCCACAGGGGTAAACATTGCACTTTAAATATGTAGTGTCAATAAGATTAAACATTTCGTAAATAGAAGGGATTAGATCATTAGTATTCATATAAATGTTATTTTTCTAAAAAGATAGAAATGCATTGCCAAAAAAAAGTGTGTGTTTTTTTTTAAATTGGTATTTAAAAAAATTCTTAGTCCATGAAATCTGAGAAGTTACTAGACCACAGCAAAAAAAGGATTCTTTCTTATCCTTTCTCCAACCTTTTGTGTAACAGTCCTACCTGTTTCACATGCCTGCAGGCATGTACACAGACACACGCCAGTCACTGTTTCTCCTCATGCTTGTTAAATGGAAGGTACTCAAGAAATGGTATCTATCCTCCCTAATTATATTCTTCTTATTATTATTTAAATGCAAATGATAGAGGGAAAGAGCAAACTTGGGTTGTTAAAATACTACAGGGAAAGCTCTCAAATGTTTATCCCGTCTCATTTTATTTTGCCAATCACCCTAAAGTGTCCTCATTTATTGGTTTAGAAATCCTGTAACAACACAAAATTGAGTTGTGTCTCCAAAAAACATTTCCCCAAGTTTCTTAGTCTTATATGAGATTGTAGTAAGTGCTGACCCCGGGGTATACAAAAGACAGATGGTGCTACTTGGCTTCTGCTTCCCAAGTATGGATCTTGCCTAAGATATAGATGATTGGTTTTGGTTTATAATGATTAAATTTGCAGTCAGGTCAATTGCACAGACACATATTTTTATGGATGGTTTTTATTACTCTTGCCTTAGAAATTTAAATCAGGTTATTTGCCAAAGGGGAGTAACAAGTTTTGGTTATCGCATGAAAGAAAACACTAATCTAGAATGGCTAGATTTTGGTACTGATTTTGAATTTTATCAAGAGTTAATTATAAGGAATCAATCTGCTGTGCCATATTTGTAGATAAAATGGCTAATCTTCCCATTCCTGGGCCCTACTTTCCTTCCATTCCTTCCTTCCTTCCTTCTTTCCTTCTTTCTTTTTTTCCTTCCTCCTTCCTTCCTTCCTTCCTCCTTCCTTCCTTCCTTCCTTCCTTCCTTCCTTCCTTCCTTCCTTCCTTCCTTCTTTCCTTCCTTCCTTCCTTCCTTCCTTCCTTCCATCCTTCCCTTGCACTTCCTAACCCCACCAATTAACTTCTTTTCCAGTGCAAGTCATATTACCCTCTGCCTAGCTGTAACACCAGCTATAGCCCTAGTCAAAATAGACAGAAGATAAACCCAGAAGGAAGGAATATGAAAGCTCAAAATTGTGCCTGGACTTCTAGTGGCATTGATGTCCTCAACAAGCTCAGACACCTTCAGGTTTCACAATTGAGCTCCTTAGAATTGACTGATACTGTCTGTTGATATCATTCCACCATTTAGTAGTAACACAGACACCTGTGTGCTAGCCAGGGGTGTGTGGTTCCTTCTCCCTCTGGTTCTTTCTCTTTGGACACTGACAAGTGCTCCCAGACCTAACTGTGAGGCAACATCATGACACCATGAGCAGTCACTTGAAAGACCTAGGCCTCTTTTGTGTCATCTGTAACATAGGGTTACATCAGTGCATGTTTCTATCTTCCAGGGCTGTTGAGAACGTAAGATGAGTTAATACACATGGAAACTCAGGTTCTCAGGCTGTGGGAGACCGTCTCAGACAAAGTGGGACAAGTGAGTGCTTCCTCTGTGCCAGACATAGCGCTAAGTATTTCGTGCGCATTGCCCCATTTTATCCTCGCAACCACCCAATGAGACTGTCCAGGTTTTAATACTGAACGTTCTGTATCCTGAGAAACTCTCAGTCTCAGGCACAGTGAGACAGTCGGTTACTCTGGCACTCAATAATTATCAACTATTATTCTGATTATTCATGTGGCTATAAAGGAAGAGAACTCAAAGATTGTAATTTAAATGAAAGTCTTTTCCTTTACATATGATGTAATTTATATTATATGTGTTACATAATATGAAGTCTCAATGAGGACAGAGAAAATAAAACTCTCAAGTATGATTAGTTTATTATTTGTGACGTGTTCTGGTAATATTTTCTTCCTTATTAGTCAAAAATAGCCTTGTGCTTTTCCCCCGTGGCATAGTTTCACAATAGAGTGTCTTTTAAAAGACTAAGTTGGTAAAATCTATCTCTTGTATTAAATTATCCTATTCTAAAACCAGATAGCCTGATGAAAACCAGCCTTTTTGCTACCTCCTACCATTTCATAAAAAAGGTTGCCTTCACACTTAGTTTCTATTGCCATCTTTTGTTTGGAGTGTGTGTGGGGGTGTGTTATTCATCATGGGAACTATGAAAGCCTGCTTGTCATTGTTTTTTGTTCTTTTTTTTAAATCTCTGCCAGCTGTGTTGTCCTAAAGCTCCTGCTTTCCCTGGAATGCAGAAGCTTCCCCCAGTTCCCTGGTTCTGCCTTCAGTGTCACGCTTTGATGCTGCACCCTCATGACTTTGAAATGGTGTTCAAAAGAGTGTTTGTGTTTAAAGTCCATTTCCAATCTCACCTCACTTAAAAATGATTGCAGGAGGTAAAACAACATCGATAGGGAAAAGAATCATTAACATCTCTGTTATTATTTATCTTGTGCATAAAGCAGTTTTCCATTGTTGGGTTATAATCTTTGCGTGTATCGTGGTGACCTTTATCCCTCACCTCCCCATTCAGCCAAAGCTCCTGGCGATGTGTTCAATTTGATAAATGAATGTGTTGAAAGATATCATAAAAGGTGTTGATCCTCAGTTGTATGTGGCTGTGGTGTTTCATGTGGCTGATTCTGAAAGAGTAGTGGACCTGAGCTTTGGGGGAAAGCCTGAAACGGTAAAGCGTGAATGTTAGTTAATACCATCGCCTTTTGTGGCACACTATGGATGAAGTACTATGAATCTTTCTATTAACTAATATGAAATTCTTTTCAACAAAAAATTTTTGCAATCTATGCTCCCTGTCATCTTCTCTCCTGTATAACAAATGACCGAGTGAAAGTAGTAACTAAAAACATGCGTTTCTTTCTATTCCAGGATGTTCATACTTTGTTGCAAAGTTCCTTTCAAAATGTGTAAGGAAAAAATTACCTGCCACTCCCTTAAAAAAGGAAAGCAAACAAACACAGACATCAACTAATGCCATGTAAACTGGGTCCAGTTTGGTCAATCTTAGAGTGACCAATCATCCCTATTCTCCTGGGACTGTCCCAAGGTCAGCACAAAAAGTTCCATGTCCTGGGAGAACCCTCACTCCAGGGAAAAATGGGAGGCTTAGTCATCCCCATTTTGATTGTAGTGTTTAGATGTAATACAAAAGCAATGATGAGAAAGATATGCATTTTTTCTTTTCACCTAATGCTAACTTTTAAAGACATGTATACTGTTCGGCTGGTCCTTGAAAAATTGGTTTGCGTGTGAGCAAGCAAATGGCTTTTGGGGTAGAGGTAGAGCTTCTGTTAGACTAGCACTGCCCCTCTGTCTCTTTATAGTGGTTCCAATACCTATTTAATCCATTGTTCCTTTTATTTGAGTACTTCCTGTTGAGTCCTGGGTGACCGACCCGCCCTAGGACTTCTTCAGCAAGGCCTCTTATAAGATGATTGAGATTCTCTAGCTTCCTGATGTTTCTGGCTCAAGAGCATTAGTCCCTAAGGCCAGTAGATCAGGTTCAATTTTTTCAGCTTGATATTCCTGAGAATTCTACTTCCCTCATTTTCAAGATTGAAGAAAAAGAAAACACTGGCAGTTTATTTCCCTACATATGAATCTTTAAAAGGATGCTGGAGAGTGAAACTGACCAATTTAACTCCATGGGTCACCGCAGATGTGACCGTCACCCATATAATTGACATGTCATAGTTTTAATTTGGCATTCTCTGTGTTAGGAGTTACCCGTTCTGTTTGCTTGTTATGTTAGTGGAATTTTATCTCCTTTGCTTCCTTTGTTCCTTGCTCCCTTTCCCTTGCTCAGTTTCCATGGGAACATTTCTGTTACACCAAGAGGGACTGGAGGTTAGTGACATGGAGCCGTGAGTTTTGAAGTGAGTTTGAGCCTTGGTTTGAAGTGTTTGCTTGGTCCTCAGATATACAGGGTACTGTGTGATAGTTATCCTGGCATCAACTACACACAACACATCAGTTGTTCTTAAAATGAGCAAAGGCCTCTGGGAGTGAACCCTAGTACTTTCATCTCCTGCAAGACAAGCCTTGGCATTTTCTTTAAATTAAACAAAAATAATGGGAAATGTTGTCCCTGAACATTCAAATTGGGCTGGGAACAAAGAGCCAAAGGCTGTTAGAAGAAACTATACTAAAGGGAGTGGTGGTATCTTTTGGGCATTTTGGTGTCACCTAAATGATGTTTATTCTGTTTTTTGCTAAGATTATTTTAATGAGCCCCTTCCTCCCAAACCTCCCATCATTTCTGAACTTGTGTGACCATCATCTCCTGCCGAGTCTGTGGGAAGACCAACCATTATAAACCTCTCTTTCTTATCCTCACATCCTCAAGAAGAAAAAATTATATTGTTATTTTCCTCAAATAGGGCGAAAGGGAAAAAAGTCATTTTGATGCAGAAGTTAATGGGAGATGGGAGGAGGCTGCGGTTACGATTCCCATAATACACTAATGTATATTTAATATTCCGCTTTGATTTGAACCACCTCAAGTTAAATAACTACATATGTTTACAGCATAATTCTTTTCATAATCGTATTAGCCTCAATGGGAGAACATTTGTATTATATTCCATAATTGAAAATGCCAAATGCTGATTTTCATTACCGAGTGTTTTGGTTTTAGGTAGCAAAGACACAACTCTTCTAATATATGTCTCTTCTCTTTAATTCCAGTTGCTTTGTAAAGAAATTAAGTGTTTTTCCATTTTTCTGCTTTGTGCAAGTCACCTTCAGAGTAAGGGTAGGGGCGACTATTTTTGCCAATTTTTAAGTAACTGGCTTGCAAGTGTGATTCCCTACAGAATTATTTTGTATGTAGTTTCCCCCTTGGGTAGAAATTGTAGGAAAGTAAATGCAATGCATTTTAGAGTAGTCATTTGCTCTAATAATTAGCATCATAGTACAGTGTCTGGTCCGCTGCCTACTGAGGTCTAGATATTTACATATAATGTAGATTTTCCTATGTTTTCCTACTGGATTGATTGCATGTATAATTTGTGGATTTGAGCAAAAGAGTTATTTTATCAGAGTAAACATCCCTAACATTCATAGAGCATTGCCTTTTTCTTGTCACTGAAGATTGTTCCCATATTTATTCCTTCATTCATTACATATTTATTAAGCATCTATTATGTGCCCATGTTACAGAGGTGAAAGTGTAACATGGGCCCTTAAACAGACTTTTAAGGGTTATACTAAAGAGTGGAGGCCCGATAAGTAACTCATGTACTTTAAGAAATGGTTGACCAAACTTTAGAGAAAAAATGTTTTATGGATGGAGTTTTTAATTCTTCTTTAAAAATGATCACCTACATTGCAGATAAACAATCTGCCACTGCACATGGCAAAATTGTTTTTTCTAGACAAAAATAGGAGCCGTAGAATTAAATGGATGGGAGAACCATTCATTAGGCTATACTCTTACCAAGTGGTGTGACCTTGGCAAATTTACCTAATCTCTTTGAATCTTAGTATCCTTATCTATAAAATGGGTGCAAAACCTATATTATAAGGCTATTGTGAAGATTAAGATAATTTGTGAAAAATCTGAGCCATAGTAGTTGCTCAATAAATGGTAGTGATTGTTATAGATATTTAGAGTATAGAAGGATGTAGAAATGATTATCACGCAAACTCTAGTCCTTCAAATATGAATGAGGAAGAGGAATCATCTGTATATGTGTGATTAAAGTTGATAGCTGTGATCGTAGTGCATGGTTTGTCTCTGGAGGGTAATTTGATTGCAGGGATGTTTCTCTGAAGAGGTAATATGCTAAGTGAAATCATCGTGGATGGAAAGTGTTAACAAGGCTCTGGGAAAGGAGCCATTTACTTTCTTCACCTCTAAAATAAAACATAATACACACATGTATTTAATCACCTGTGATAGCTGATGCTGGTTTACTGGGACATCAGCACGTTTTCCTCAACCCATTTTTCTTTTCTCCCAGCTTTCCATCTCCAGTCCCCCCACATCTGTAAGAATCAGTTGAGTCCAGTTGAGTGCTTTACTTGTTATAAATAGAATGCGTCCTCCCTTCCCCTGCCCCCTACCATAAAGCTGATAAAAAAGAAGCCTATCCAGCACTGTCCCAAACAAGCTAAATTGGATGATAAAGAAATGACACCCAACGTGAAATGTTTAACACAACATAAAGTCACACATTGATTAATGACTTTGAGAGCAGTGACCAAATACCAGGGAACAATATTTTTTCACTTGGATTGTAGTTATCAAGATTCCAAGGATCCAGGAGAATGGAATGCTAGAACTGAAGGCACTACACAGTATGACTGAAAGTTAAGGCTTTCAGTCTTTTTTTTTTTATTATTGGGTGACAATTATTAGTAAAATTACATAGATTTCAGGTGTACAATTCTGTATTACATCATCTATAAATCCCATTGTGTGTTCACCACCCAGAGTCAGTTCTCCTTCCATCACCATATATTTGATATATTTGATCCCCCTTACCCTCATCTCTCACCCCCTACCCTCCTTACCCTCAAAGCTTTCATTCTTGTACTGATTTGATTTTGTAAACTTTCAGTGGTTTCAAAACTGTTAGGGCACTCAAGGCAAACAGTGTATCTTATATACTATTAATTCTACTTTAAAATAAGTTCAGTGAAACAAACAAAAAAAAATCTATTATTTTGGCTGTACATTCCTGCTCAGGGTCATTAATCTCTCCTCCAACTTAGCCTATTTGCAACAGTACAGGTTGATCTCAATAACCAAATAAACTGCCGATTTTATTTGATCACCAATCATGCTAATGACTTACAAAGACATTGTGCAAATGTTGGGGGACAAATAAATATATCTAACATAAATACTGAAATCTGGAGAAAAAAATTGATTAGATGTAGGTGGTATAAACAAACTTTTGCTAAATAACTTGTTCCTGAGCAGAGAATGGAACCTAGAGTCCATGGCAAACCATACTCTAAAGATGGTCTAAAAAGACTGAGATTATCTTTACATGATTGTGAAAGAAAAAGTTATGTGAGACAGCTGCTGAGAAATTAGGCCTAGGCACCATACACAAAGATAAAAATAGTGTGGAGTTTATCAGTCCCCTTGCTGCTCTAAATCTAGACTTCATGCAAAGTAACTTAATGCAGGTCTATCAGCCATGTTACCTTTATCATAATCAATTTACTGAGATCAAAATCATCCTCTTTGATTTCAGAAAGATGCAGAATGACGTTTCCATTTAAAGAGACTTAGCAGAACAAGGTTTGGATTAGGGCAATAGATACAAATCTCAGAGGGTGTGTTTTCCGATGTATATCAGAGATGGAAATGATGAGGGAGCATTTCGAATATTCTTTTTTAGTATTTCCTAGAGCAGTCTGACTCATTTAGATTGAAATATCTGTCAGAAGCTATGTCCCACTTCAGCTGATCCCAACATTAAAATGTCTCTACATATTCTCCCTCATTTTTCCCCTTCCAGCTTGATAGCTATAATTAGTATTCTTATGCTCCCTTGTGGGGGCAGAAGACCAACTGAAATAACAGCAGTACTCTCTGCAACTGCTCAAAACAGTCAAAAGATCTTCTGCTCATTTGCTACTGTCTTAAGTGGTACTTAACATTTCCTCCCCCTACTTTTCTTTAAAAAAAAAAAAAATCCAACAGGAGAGAAAACTCTGAAGACAAATTACTCCTTTAAAAATCATCATTTTATCTTATTTCAATGGAATACTTGCTATAGCACCAATCCAAACAGATTGGAAAAATGATATTTTGATTCCAACTCCTGCATAGAATACCTTAGTGCTTTTCAATTGCTTTAGGGAGACTGTGACAATAAAATTCTGTTAAATCTAACACCATTTTGACCTCTTCCTTGCCCATATTCTGATAAGAGATTTATCCTGGCACAGGTTTATCTCTGTTGATAATGGGCCTTGAGGCTATAGGGAAATGTTGATACAGTGAGCTAGCATCTATCATTTTGACACCTACTCTTTAGCAGATGAAGAGAATAATGGGTGCTTGGGGTGCAACACTGCAGAACAATGTCAGCAACCAGTACACACGGACCCAGTGGTGGGTGTCTCTGTATTTGTGCTGTGACCGTTTATCTATGGCTATTATTCTTTCTTCCTCTTCTCATTTCTTTTCATTTTCCTTCAACAGTCTGTCATTTGTTGCTTCGATTCACTTCATTTCTCTCCATCTCTTGCTCTTTTTGCTGTCTGCCATAATTGTGCATAAAATTGTGAAGTATGCTAAAGCATCCTTCTATCTGTCCTAGATCACTTGTCATAGTTCTAACGACGCCATTGGACATTGAGTGCTAACTGATTAGGCTCTGAGAGGGGACAGAAGTAGAAACCTTAAGTTTACCCTTCATGACAGTGATAGAAAAATGTGATTACTTATGAACATTTCTAAAAGTTTAGTTTTCCTTAATCCAATCCCAGGTATAGGGTGTTTCCCCATGTGCCTAGAAATTAGTTAATTCATTTATAACTTAAAGGCAAATAATTTCATGCTTTGTTCTTTATAAGGGAAGATTCTATAATGCAAAAGTACAGAAATATGAAATCAATAAAAAATTAGGAAATGAATTGCAATGCTTATATTAAATTAGAGGGAAAATACATAATACTATTCTATTTTCAATAACTCGGGTAAAATTGAAATATTTAGAGAAAATAAATGCGAAGAGAGTCCTCAAAAAAAATGTATCCCTTTACATATGTTTATATTACAAGTTGAATATTTCGTTAGGATGGTGGTATTTTAAATTTATTTCTCCTTCCAAGACTCCACAGATCTGCATGTACTCTATGAGGTTTCTTTAGGTATTGAAAATGCAACCTACTTAGGTAAATTAATAAAGACCCTTTTCCTTCAGCCGATATGAGAACCCCTACCTGCCGTTCAAAAATCCCAAACCTCAGGATTCTTATGATTCTTGGGTAGAGATTGCATGTTTCACTTGGCCCTCAATATTAGACATTTATTGATATAAAGTCCCGAACTGCCTATATTCTGTCAGATATTTTTTTGGTCTCTCCTCCTAAATCATGAGCTAAACCATCACAATATGAAAGGCAAAGATTTGAATCTCTCATTTTCCTTGCTGGGGTTCAGTTTGTGGGTTCCTTTCCGTGCCTGTGGTTGAAGCGGGGATGATGAGTTCTGTAGAACAAGAGGATTGATTTGTTGGTGCTTTCTTTGGCATCTTCCTTTCTGGCAGTGACACCATTGCAGACTAAGAGCAGAGAACAGGGAGTAAGGAAAAGTACAGCATTTCGACTTGGTCCAGCTAATGGGAAATTGCCCAGAGAAAAGGGCTTGTCTTTGAAAGATGCTGATGTGTCATTTTTTATTCCTTACCCCAAACATATTTATCTGCTGAGTCATTAAAGAGAACCAGTTTTGTTTATCTTCGTTGTATTTGTTATCTTGCCATGGAAGAGTTTTATCTACGGTAACATCTTGAATAGATATTGTTTTGGCACAAATAGCAATAATAACTTGAATTTATCTAGTCGGTTTTTTAAGGTGCCTCCAAATTTTTAGACATATATTTTATGTTAAAATTGATAAAGTATTTTCATGAGAAAGGTTAAGAGCAGGCTACTTTCTGATTATAGATAAAAATGAGTTTAGTTCAACAAATACCTATTAAACATCTATTATGTGACTGGTACAGCACTAGGGCCTTATAAAATGATTCGGCATAAGTTAGAGAAGGTGTCCTCTACAGACCCTTCAGACTAAGTGTAGAAAGACACAGAGCACCTCGATTGATACCGATAGAGTTTAATCCTGGGATTCTTGGGCTGAGAATCAACACACTGGTAAATTCCTTGTATACTTACTTCTGATTTAAACCCCTCTCCTCTTTCTCTGTCTTCTTTCCTTCCTAGATCACTAATTTTTGATATCTATTCTCATTTACGTTATCTTTCTGCTCCCCATTCATTGTTTATTACAATATATAATGTAATTTCACCAAGAAACCCAAAGAACTATAGCTTTTAACATCATTATTCTCAGTTCACAGAGAAAGCATGTGCACAGTAGAAGAAAAACATTGGGAAAGAAGACATACATGCTTTCTCCAACAGAGATTTGACGCGAGCCACATGTGTAATTTAAAATTTTTAGCTAGCAACATTAGAAACATTAAGAGAAATAGCTTTTTGATAACTGAATCAATGATCAGGTTTGTAAATCTAAATTCCAATTAATTGAAATTCAACAAGACTAGAAACTCAGTTTCTCAGTCTTAGTTGCTGCATTTTATGTGCTCAGTAGCCGTATGCAGCTATGGAATGACCACTGGATTGGATAGTTGGAGGGTTAGAATGCACTGCAGGCATAAGCATATACACTGTAGTCATGACCTTCGCATTTAATTAAGTCCTAACTTCTTAAATGTTGTTTCTCTGTGTAGACATGCAAAGGAAGGGAGTATGATGGAAAGCTTGCCTGGGACCCAGATCAAGAACTAAAATTTCCCAAGTCCTGTTCAGTGCCCTACTCTGTAATATCTCATTAGGGGAAGGAAAATGTGGGGAAGGAGAAAAGAATGAGAGCTGACATTGGTTTGTGCACTTAATTCACATCAGGTACAAGGCCAAGAACTTGATTTGTATTACTTTTGTTTATTCCTTATAAATAACGTAGCATATATTCTACATTCCTCATTTTACAGGTGAGGAAACTGGTAATCAGATAAATGTAATGACCTGACCAAGATTATTGAATTAGTGAGTGATAGGCCTATGATTTCAGAAAGCTTGGACTGATGCTAGATGTAATGGTTTAAACCCCAATACGGGAAGGGAATCCAAGAAAGGGACTTGTATGTTTCTGCTTCTTCTAATGTTTGCAAATCTATGTTCTGGAGCAAGGTCTCAGGTTGACTTTGGAGGTTCTGATGCATCTATTGGATATACTACAGTGAAAAAAGAAAACAGGGCTCCTTAAATTTCCATCATTGTGTGGAATATTCTTACCTCAACTCTTACGGGGCTTTGCAAGATACAGACCTTGGCAATAAAGATACATGTTAGGAGCAGGGTTCCTGTGGGGGACAGAATAAGGGGACATATCCCATTGTTTAAATATATCCCAGTTTATGAATTTAATGATTGCATATTAGGAATGGTTACAAGAAATTAAGAAGATTGAGACACACTATTTTTTTAGGTTTATTGCTCCTTAGTCCTTGAAATAAAGTTACATTAATTTCACAATCATTTATTAAGCACCTCTTTCCCAGAGTTGGTGGTAAGTGTTGAGACTATACGTGCATATAAATTATATTTTAATAAGCAAAATATATTCAAGGGAAACCTTGTCTTCCTAATTTTTGCTTTAAGAGACGTTAGTCTCTTTCTGTAAGTACTATTATTCCGACCAATATGCTGCTTTGAGTTCAGTGGTTCTTGGCTTATTCTGAGTCAATACCCTGGAGAGCGTCATTGCAATTCTTGATTGATCAATGAATAATGAGTTAATATGTGGACGCACCACATGTGCTGTCTTCTGAGCTGTGTTTTTGACCATTCCTTGTATATTTGCATGTCTGTCAGGTGATATACAGGAAAACAAAAGCAGTAAAAAAAAAAAAAAATCCTTATAATTTCCTTCCTAGTCATTAGTCCCCACGAGAGTTTGGGTTGGCAAGATAACCTTGATTTAAAACAAAATTATATTATGTGAAGATTCCAACCATTCATTTCGTTTGATCCCCATCTTCCATTAGTGAATTTGCTCAGATAAAATTTTTGTAGATTCCATTTCCTAGAATAAATGATAAATAATTATATCAAAAAGCCACCCCAAACAGCCAAAATTTCTGTCGGGAAATTATCTTGTGCAGTTATTCTCAGACTGAATTATATGAGAAATACCTGCAGCATTGGATAATACAGCTATGGAACTGGAACAACAGATAATAGTGAGGTCAAGAAGCAAAAAGATGTGCAAGCAGAGGGAAGAAGAGTTGTTTTGAAAATGGTATTTCAAAAGCTATGTAGTGATGATGGGCTAGTGTGAATGCTGTAGGAAGTTTCAGAAATGGGTAGAGGGTATAAGCAAGGTTTGCTACTATAGACCAAACCTGGAGGAAAGGACAGACCAATTATAAAAAGGTTAGTTTATAGAGGAAAATAGTAGGGACTCTAAAAGCAGAGTATTTGACCGTTCCTTTAACCCATTATATTTTGGCTTCTAAGTCAAGGAATATGATCGTTGTTCATTGCATTGTTTTATAGGAAAGATGATTGGAAGTTATTTCAATATTATGAAGAATTTGGCAATGTCCACAAAGTGTCCATGGTGTATAACAAATCTTTTACTATGAGTGCTACCTGGAATTATGTACTTGAGAGAGACGATTCTCTTGAAACACATTCATGAAAGGCAAAGATTTCATGTCCCAGTGGATGGAACGAGACTGAGACATTGAGAAACAGTACCAGTGAGAAGGTGAATAAAAATCTCATAAGAACACATAATCAGAGTGAGAACAGAATTCTTCTTGCAGATCATCAAGGAAAGCCTGTGGAGGGAGAGATTTCTCAGCTAAAGATGTAAAAGTTCCATTTCTGGCTTGGCCACTGAATGAATGACTCACTATTTGCCTTTGTCAGCTCACTTATGTGAGCCTTTAGATTTTTCACTGCAATGATCAAGATTAATATGATATATTATAGCATAAAGGTTCACAAGGTTGGATTAAAAGAATTTTATATAGAACAATAGAACTGGAAGAGGTCATTGCCTTCTACCTCTATTCTAAATTGGCACAAGATTCAAAGTTTTGATTATACAAGTGTTTTTCTAATATCCCACTTAAATTATGTAGCAGTTTGGGCTCACTTATTATTATTATTATTATTATTATTGTTGTTGTTGTTGTTGTTGTTGTTATTTTGATGATCATGATTACATCAGCAGTTGACCCATGTCCCTTTAATAAAAGCTCATCATAAAATCGTAGAGAGATGTCATCCCACAGTTTTCTCTTTTCCAATTATTTATGATCCTTCTCACTTTAATAAGTTTGCTTTATAGTCTCTGTGTTCAGTTTAATTTCTCCAGGCTTTTGAAAAATGTGGAAGCTTGAGCCAGACCAAAGCATTTCAGCAAGAACATGACTAATCTCGAAGACAGAGAGAATGGCTGATAATGTATGCCAGTAACTGTCAGTTAAGAAATAATGATACTTCATTGCTGACTCACCATCAGCTAATGGCTCGCTCTGCCCACCCCAACTCCCATTTAGATTTCAGTACACTTTCCATGCACTGAGCTTATGTGTTGCTTTACATCCAGAAAGTTCCTTGGTCCCATTGACCTTCACACACTGTTTGGTTAATTTACATAACTCCGTATTAATCAGACAGACAAGACAAATATGGTGTAGAAAAGTCTGTCTTTGCTGGCCTCCCTTAAACTTGTCCTCATTTCTATCCCCACTATTTCATGAGGAAGAATAGCTTCAATGATTGATTTACTATGGGTCAGACACTGTGTAAGTGACTTATACACATTATTGCATTTGATCTTTATTAGAATGAGGTGATTATTACAATCTCTGTTTTACAGAAGAAGAAACTGAGGCTTAGGTAAAACAACTTGTCCAGGAAGATTTGCTGGGATGTTTGATTCCAAATTCCACGGTTTTCACCACCCTGGCTGATGGCCAGCTTGGGGCTACCTCTTAACTTCCATTAGAATTTCAAGTGAATCCTTTCCTCACAGACTTTTTTCCTCTCTCCAATCAAAAATATGTTCCCAGAAAATGACTTAAGTTCACAGTCAGGTATGTTACTTATAGTAAGAACAGCTAACTTTCATTAAGAGCCTAATATGTTATAAGCCCTATGTCAGAGACTTTACATGCATAATGTTTAATCCTTACAACAAGCCTGAAAACTAGGTATTGCTTTATTTTATAGACCCAAACTCCAAGATTCTGAGAATTTAAATAACTTCCCCAAAGTCATACAGAGAGATAGAAATTGTTTCATCTAATGAGGCATAGTGTTATTTCTATCACATAATGTGAGAAAAATATCAACATTAAGTAAATGCTTTTCTAGTGTTTCTAGATTATCATCAAACAGTAGGGAAAGAATATTGCGTGTCAGGTGAGCTTTGCTATCAGTTCCGAAAACACACAGCTGGTGGCTACATAATTCATCCACTCATGGAACAATCATTGTCCGTGTTTTTTCACTATTCTTTAGTCAGATGTTTGTAAGGAATAAATTACTTAAATACAGCATGCCATTTAAAAATATAGAATAAAAGCTCATATAAAGTGAGGGCGATAGATCATATAATTCACCCTCCTGCCTTCTGTCAGACAGTAAACTATTTCCTTTAGATGGGTCTCTAGGAATGGATATTTGATAAAAAATATTTTTTTCAATCCAGAAATAGTCCTACTAACATGCTTGGCTATCACTAATTGAAGTGACCATCAAATCTATTGTATATCTCATCTGTCTAACCCAAGTAAATGTTATCTTTTTTGAGAGATAGTGAAAAAATGGAATCTAAGTCCTTCCTAGATTCTAGCTATATCAAGTCTAGAGGAAAACACACTCAAGTGGTTCTATCAGGTTTGACATTTAATAGATCAAAGTAGTAAAAGAGACTTTTTCACTTCATAGGCATCATGAGTTCTCTCTGGATGACCAAAGATCTATCAGTGATTATCATGGACCATTGGGTACCAGTGGAAGTGGGGAAAACTGTTTTGTGCTATCATGCTAATGATATTGCCCGTTCATTTTGAGGAAAAGACACACACACACACACACACACACACACACACACACACACACACACATGAGTCTTACCTTTATCATAGATATACGTTTGATTCCACTTAAAATGGACAAGACACAGCATTAATTTAATTTTAAATAGAATGTTTGTAAGTTGAAGCTCTTTAAAATAAAATAAATAAAAGCCAATTGAAATGATTGAAACTTTAGAATCAGCCTACTGAATATCTTTTAAACGGATTTTTGTTTAATTCTTTTGTAGAGCAATTAATAATACTAATATAGAAGACCATTTTAGCAGTGTTTACATAATTACATTTGTATCCATACATGTACATTTAATCAAATCTACATATACACACGTAAGATGCATACAGAGAGTGAGAGAGAGGGAGAGGGAGAGGGAGAGGGAGAGGGAGGGAGGGAGGGGGAGAGAGAGAGAGAGAGAGAGAGAGAGAGAGAGCGCGCGCGCACAAGCTCATCATAATTGTAAAGGCAAAAAAATGAATGGTTTGAGACTGAAACACAACATATTGAGGTGGAAGTTTTTATATTTTGAAAAAGATTCTGAAAGCCCTTTAAAGGATTCTCAGAGATTGATTAGAATTATAAATTTGGTATGCAATGTCTCTATTCATACAATTCCCCCCTCATTAGCGTATCCTTTTCTATAATACATTTCTTTGTCATTCCTTCCTTTCTCTCTGATAGAATAAAAATAATTTCCAAGGTCAGATTCTTTCTTGTAAGAGCTTCCCCCCAAGGAGATGCATGCATCTTCTTAATTTATTATATCTCATAATAATCTCTCATAGGAAAGCCGAAGGCAAATTAAAACCACACAGAGATGGTGCTTAAATATGTTTTATACCATTTTCTACTACTGGCTCTTTGTAAAAAGTGTGGATATACTTGTCTCCTGATTATCCATTTTATTGATCATGCAATGTGATATTTTAAATTCTATGCTGTTGTCTATGCTTTTTGTTAGTCAAGCTGCACTTGGATGTGTGAATGATTTTAATATTAACTTACAGAAAATATTATGAGGAAAATGAATATTCTGAAATCTCCGGTTTCTTCTTCCACCCACCCAAAGAAACTCTACGTATCATTTGAATATTTTAAACAAAACATAGACTGCTTATTACCATTTATTGTGGTATTTTTTGTCATGCATACTATTACTGCTGATTAGCAGATAAAACTGGTCATTAAAATTAGGTCATTAATTATGACCTAATTCTGGAAAAAGTTATCATTTCATAATATCCATTAAGATACTGCCCCTGAGAAATATCAAAAGAGCTCTTTAGTTTTCTTTGGTTCGAATGAGTAAACTGACTTCCTTTCTTAATTCTATGAATCTGACACGTCTCATCAACACCCCCAATTGCTCTCAGAAAATCCCAAACCATCTACTGATGAATGAGGTGATCTTGTTGAATTTTTACTTTCACGCTCATTGTCACACAGAGAATTACCTAGACTCTGCTAAATGCAGTTGTTTTACCTTCTAAGCAAAGACACAAATTCTTATAGTTCAAGTAATACCAGTGAAGGATGTATTATTTTATTCATTACACGAAATGCTCATGGAAAACAGTCTATCAATTCCAATTATGTTCTAGGAAAGAAAAAAAAAAAAAGCTGAATGAAAAGCAATCCCAGAGTATTTGACCAAGCTGGTTATAGCTATTGAACAATATGTAATTGTAAAAAGTGTGACAAAAAATAAAAATAAACTGAGTATTTGTTAAAGAAATGAAAATATCACAATAAAAGATGTTGGAAAGCAATTTAGCTTTCTACATTACTTCTCCATCACTTGATTATTTTACCGTTTCATTTCTATTTACATACCCAGTTGATTCTTTTGCATCTGGATTTTGCACAATTCTTTCAATATTGTATGGTTCAGTGGCTATAATTACAGGATTGTTAAAGTTCACATATTACTATTCATCTTGTTATCTCTAGTAATGGAAGGCTGGAATAAATGCACATAATTACACGGTTGGTCCTAAATTATTTTTATATTGCTCTTGCTAGGATACACTCGAAAAGCAGCATTTATTCTCTAAGATTTATTTTTGGTGGTAGTGAGTTCTAGCAGAATAAAAGTAATAAATACGTAAATGGACTGGTCCCAGGAGCTTACTGTTTATCGTTTTTTTCAAGTTAATTGATCTCTCTGAGCCTGCTGGGGGCAGGAGGTACTTGGAGTCTATGAAAGTAAACATGTCAGGTATCGTCAGAACTCTGATAACAGGAAAATGTCCCTCATGGTGTAGTTATCCTTTGATCTATCATTCTACCTATCCAGAGCAGACTAACTCAGCAACCTCCAGATCTGTGGGCCAACTTACTATAAGAGGCAGTTCAATAAGTTTGATTGCAATCTAAAGCAATGCCATGCACTGTAAAAGAAAGGTGATTTTTCTTGTTTGAATTATGCTAGAAATAGTTTCAGAACATCACATTTACAGTAGTCAAAGCATTTTATAGAAATATTAGCAGCATTCAAAAGATCCAAATTATTCATTTTTAAACTTTTCATTGATAGTGCCTGTTATGTACCAGGCATTGGGTTACATACCAAAAGCAGCGTTGTCAGACACCTGTGTGGTCCTTGCAGGTTACAGATGGATGTGAGCTCATTTTACCTTGAAGATCCAGAGACTTAACACATTAACGCATTTGCCTGCACTCACTCAGCTAGTGAAGAGAAAAGGAGATTCAAATCTATTTCTTAAACTGTATTACCTTTCAGTGTTCTTACTATTAACCAGTACTTTCAAGTGCATTTCCCCCCTTTCAACACAGAACTCCTTCCACTCCCTTTTGTCATAGAAAAAAAAACCCTGAGGTAAATGGGCTTTAAAAGAATCCGTTGTTTTGATTTTTCTCTGAAATGTCATAGAAAAGAAGAGTGAGGAAAGCACTGTAGACATTCTGGCACCTGTCTGGGGCTGGCCTCAAGAATGTCCTTGGTTTGTTGTTTGAGACCTAAGAGTTAAAAAGAAGAGTGCTTTCTGGAGGAATGTGTGTCTGTTTCCGCAGTGGGACATTCACTTGTAACACATCAGTGGGCATGGAAGCAGTGCCTCCCAGCTCATCTTTCTCTTTAGGGTGGCTGGCTGTGTGTTCTTCAGATGAATAGCTTTCCCTGGAGAGAAATACTGCCTAAATGTTAAGATTAGATTAGTTTTCACACTGCCCCATTTTGCCACTAAATTCAAATCCCTCAGCAATCTACTTCCCAGTCTTCCCCAGGCATGAAATTCAGTTTAATAAATGGTTTGTATGCTATTATTCCTCATCAATATGTAAAAACGGAAAGGGATTTTAAAAATCCATACATGCTGGTAAAGATCTGAAATGTGAACTGATGAGAAAAAGACATTCTTAAAAGTGTTTCTCATGTTCAATGAAGTCATTGCTCCTATTAATATGAAGGATATATATATAATATACAAATATATATTATATGTATATATATAATATTCAAAATATTGAAGTACAGTTGAAAGAATCTTAACTATGTATAACAAAGCGTATATAAATATGACTCCTAAAAGAATTACTCCAAAAATTACTTGTCGCTTCCTTGACCCGTTACCACTCCAGCCAATATCATGTAAATATCAAGCAAAGAATGGTTTGTTGGTACAACTGCATTCATTCACATGGAACTATTCATTCACGTAGAACTCCCTTCTAATCCTCAATCTCCAATCAATTGGCTGTAAAGATGGCTGCATCTGTGATGCTCTAAGAATCATGCTAAGCGAAATGAAGTCAGACAGAAAAAGTTGAGAACTTTTTCTGACTTCACTCATATGTGGGGTAGAAAACTGAAAGCAACAAACAGATGAGACTAACCAACAAAAACTCGTAGACACAGATGACAGTTTAGTGGTCACCAGAGAGTAAGGGGGGAGGTAGCAAAGGGTAAAGGCAGACAGATACCTGGTGACAGAAGGACATTTGACTTTGGGTTGTGAATACACAATGCAATATATAGATGATGTATTATAGAATTCTACACTTGAAACCTATATAATTAATTAACCAATGTCAGCCCAATAAATTTATTTTATTTTTAAAAGAATCACAGGACAGAGAAATGGGAAACAAGCTCTCAGTTTATTATATGAATTCAAACAGCTTTCTTTGAAGGGAAACTTGTTCTTGAGGGACGTGATGTCACAGATAAGGTTGCACATTTAGAAACATTGGTACAAGTGTGGGTTCCTTTTTAATTGCAGTTTTAAAACTATCAAGCTTCAATCTTCAGAACCTCTTTTGAAGAATCCAGTTCTTATGGCCCATGTGTTAGATAAAACGCATCTTTTCTTTAGGACTGAGAACTCACAGAGGTGTGGTGTGTTTCATGTTTGCTAATCATATGACTATTATGAACATGGATGATACACGTGAAGTGTTGCATTTTGAGTACACGGTTGCCGGTCCAAATTCATAGCCAAGAAGCAAAGATGTCGATGCCGTACAATCCTATTAATCTAAGATACTGCTTTTGTAGATTAGAACCACTCAGACTCCACCTTTTAGTTCTAGTTACTTTATATCTCTAGACTGAGCTATCAAGTTTCCTTTTATGATAATAAAAATGCTAAGCGGAAGATATTTGAATGTTCCATCACCTGACTGGCAAGTGTTTATTAGGCACTTACTCTGCGCCCAACACAATGCTATACATGATCAAAAGTAGTGTGGAAACTTCACACAGCACCTCTGGCTTCCAGAAACATACCATTTATTTGAGGAACGATAAGAATACGTGAAAAAATTAAGCTTTATGTAATACCTTAAGGTTCCCAGCTTAGTATTCTGGTATTGGGGTTTCCCATCCACAGGTTCTTCATAGACTACATTCAGCTTATCTTTTCACTGTGCAAACATTTGCTTGAGGAAGAAACTTGGAAAAAATGCAATCCTGGATATGATTGGAGCCTCTGAAACCACTGAAATGCCAATATGCATGCCGTGACAGTTTTGTCTTTCCAGTGACATGTGGTGTGGCGTGGCTTTGTTTTTGAGATAGCCATTGCTCAGACTTATGTATCCAGAGAAATCTGTCTCAGCAGTACCTCTGTGTCTCCTGTTGGTGTCTGACAAGTATCTAGTAAATTAATGAATAAACGAGAGAACAGATTCTGTGAATCCAAGATGAGTCACAAGGTTCGGGTTTGGTTTCAGATATCAGCTATAAAGTCTGAAATGTCTCATTGGTACAATGAGAGTTACACTCTCAAAAGTTGTCCTTGACTCAGTGAGTGGTAGGAGAAATTGTTTTGGGTACTTTTATATATAAAGCCCAGTGCCAATCAAGAAAGATGAAATACTTGGCAGGTATTCGGGCTAATGACCTCTTCTAATATGCAATTCCACTTTTCTTGTTCTCAGACCAAACCAGATACCCCATGATGTGCCCATTGAAGGCATCCTCCCTGTCTTCATTATCGATTTCTTTCATTTCACATGCAGAGGTCTGTTATCTTTGCTTACCCCAAAGAGCAAGGGACGAGGCAAAGGTTCTTCTGAGAAAATGTTCAGGACTCTGGAACACAGGACGCATGCTATTAATATTTACCATCTCCTCACCTTCACCCTGATGCTGGCTGAGGTACAGGGAGAGAAACCGTGGGGTCTGACCACATCCACAGCCAATTATCAGGAATGACCATCATCTGATCACCCCTGCTGGGTGCCTGATAAGAACTGAGTGTCAGCAAAGAACTGGTGCATCTGTCATCGGCTTTCTTGTTCAGATGTCAGAACATCATCAGTGAATACACACAGAAGAAAATGTGAATTGTGAAAATAAGTGGTGTAGACAGAAAGGCTAGAAGTTTCTAGCAGTGTTCTAATAGCACTTTATATGGAGCTCTATTATAATGCATTGTCATTATATGTTTACATGTCAGTTTCCCCTTCAAACTGTAGAATTCAGCAAAGCAGGGGCTATGTCTACCTCTTCTTTATTCCCAGGACCTATCCTGTCTCCCCGAAAATTAGATCCAGTCTTATACTAAGTTTTGCTCCAAAAGAAGCATTACTGCTGATTGTCCGGCTAGGTCTTATTTTCGGGGAAACACGGTAGCACAAGTTAATGTATGTCATAAGCATTTCACAATTATAATTCATTCATTTTGTTGAACAAATTAAAAACCTTTAAAATTAAAGTTCTTGATTATTGGAGGCTAACTTATCAGCCAATTGACATCATGTAATACTAGCTGAATGAAAGAATAAACAAATGGATAGAGAAATTACCATTTAAGGCCAAACTTAAATCACTTTTTTAGGCTTCAACATTGCTATTGTGGTTTTTGTTTTGGACTTGATTGCAAGGACCAACAGAGCACTTTACAAAGTGTATCACTTTTTCTGCTTAGTTCTTTGCAAGCTATAGGTGCCCTTTTTCTCCCCGCTTACTCTATTTCATCTACTGGCTATTCAACTGCAGGCCTCCTTAAGAAAATGTAATTACTTCTTTCAAAATTTCCCTAAAAGCTAGAAGTTTTTTCAGGACAAAAATCTTAACCTATATGAGAGCAATGTCTTTCCTTAAAATCTTTTCTGAGCTGAGAGCGCTCTAGAATCTAGAATGATGCTGGTGAATCCTTAGGCATAAGGTGATAGTTGTGTAATGGTGTTTTCTGGTAAGTGAAGAAAGTGGTAAAGTGGGGATTCTCACTCAGACATGCAGGCGTGTGAGACTCAGGTTTAAGGTGCTTCAGTAACGTTTTTGTGGCGGGTGGGTATTGTGGTTGAATGCTTCTGTGCGGTCTGGGCTCCTGGGGTTCTTCCCACGTTTGTATGACAGCTGCTTCCTCAATAATGTGGCAGGTGCGTGGCGTAGGTTCTGCCTACTTTCTGCAAGTGGACAACCTTTCCTGCATCTAAAAGGTCTCTCCTGTGGTGCTGGAATGCTTCTGACAGCATTTCAGAGTTGTGATGGCAGGACGATAGCTTCATGGTAGAGGACTGCTATTCTTTAAAATGCCACTGATGTCAGTTCGGACTGTAACCATTTTTATGCCATTGTCAAATGGAATAGAGTCAGAACTCAGGGAATCGCGAGACTCTCAGGATGAGGCAAATTGGGGAGAGTTTAATTGGCTCTGTGGTCACTTCCCCACTCCCCTTTCATTCTGTTTTGTTTTGTTTTGCTTTGTTTTTCTCCATGAAACATTCTTCCCAGTTTCTGCCAATAAAATTTTAACTTTTTGTACTGGTTCCCCCTTCTTTTCTACATTCAAGTATTATTCCTACTGGACGAGTAGAGATATGATATCTACAAAGTGCATTCTCTGGGTATAAGGCAGGTATGGAGGTAAAAATCTTGCAGAACTGAAAAAGAAACACAAGGTTCCCATCAGGATTTCTGAATGTACTCTGACATAGGATCTCCTAAGCGCTTCAGAATCTGTTCAACGGATTCTGTTGTTTCCAACAAAGAGAAGGCCGAGCTCATCTCGGGGGCATCCTGACAGGAAACTCCACCGCATTGGGTAGGAGTCAGGAGACCTGAATATTAGTTCCAGCGTAATATGGGATTGTGAGATATTAGTCATGACAGATTCTTTCGGCTGCTTTTTGCTCTTTGAGGCAAGGAGGGTGGGGGGAGAAGCTATACCATGTTGGACACAGAATCAGGGTTGGGGATGGGGGTGCAGTGCCAGTACTGGATTGCCAACTACATCAATGTTTCCAAAGGCTCTTCCAGGGGTCTGCTAGGTGTTCATAGGTATTTCAAAGAAGAAAAAAAAATGTTTTCCATTGGAATCAATTTGCAAAAGTTTTAGTCAAACAAAGTTAAATGGCTTTTTGTTTATTTGTTTTTTATAATAGGATCCTTGAAAATTCTCAATAGGATAACGTGCTCTGTGTATTTCTGAAAGCAGGGTGTGGGGGGGATATATAGTATTGAACAAACATTTGAACATAAAATACCTTTGGGATATAACATCTCTATCTGTATCCCAGTGCTGCTTGAAAGACTTTGTGAAACGTTGAACTATGTGATCTCTGAAAGTTCTTGAATTCTATTGTCAGCAGAGTCACTGGTACTTCCAAGCCTTTGCCTTTCCTCTGTCTAGTGCTGACTCCTCTGCCTCGCCAACTTCGTCTTTTATGCTTCTTTTCTCTGAAGAAGATGGACCCTGTTTGCCCTCTCAGTACCCCTGAAAAATGGAAAATCATTTTCTTCCCTTCTTGTTATCCTGGAGCCTATGTATAATTCATCATCCTTCGTCAAAAGGAAATTCCTTGTATAAGTGCCCCCCTTCCCCAGTTTTTGTCCTGTTAGTTTTTGTAAAGTAATTCCATAACATCCAGATTAACAAATAATTACAACATAGGAGGCACAAAATAATATTCCAAAGTTTTTATACATTGACTGCAATTAATTAGTGGTGAACCATTACACGAATCATTAGGAAAATTGTAAAGACATTAGATAGAGAATCAGCAACTGGTAAATTGTTTGTCCAGGATTATTTTGGGTTTCTATTTTACTTCCAAGTATAATACAACTTAGAGTTTCACATTTTATCCTCCAGAATCCCTCTGAATTATCATCTGAATAGGTATTCATAAGCTTTTGTACTCTGAAGTAGCCTTTACTTGACCTCTCATTTATTCTACAGTATTTAAACAAGATTGGTGGGTTATAAACTTGGCTTCTCTACGTTTTAAATGGTGTGACTTCTCTGTGCCTGAGTTTCCTCCTCTGCAAAATTCTTCTCATTGACTTATGAGAATTAAATGAGCAAATATCAGTAAAGGATATAGACCATCCCTGGTACATAGTAAGCCCTTATTAAATGTTAGATTGGTATTATCACATGTAGAATATCTCTGAAAAGATATGTAAGATAAAGGTAGCAGTTATTGCTTGTGTAAAAAGGTACAAAGGAACTGCGGAGCTGGAAGACAGAGATGGGGATAGATTAACTTTTCACTGCATACGGTTTTATACTGTTGAATACTTGACAATCATACATGTGTTTCACCTCAAAGAAAATCAAAATAAAATAAGCATCAATAACTCCACTTTACAAGTGAGGAATTGAGGTTCTAGCTTTATAATTAACTTTTCTTGTTCCATATGTACTACATAAGAAGATAGTAAAGTCAGAATTTGGACCAGGTGCTCTTTTTAGTATGTCACTTTTAGAGAGACAGGAAAAAGGTAAGAGGTATATATGTGTGTGTCAGGATGGATGGGTGGTGGTAGCATTGGATATTTTTGAAAAATTTTGATACTATTGAACTCTTTCCCTAAATTCTTTAGATTTTGACACTGGGTGTTTTCGTTTGTTTGTTTTTTCATTCATTTCTCCTATAAGTTAACACTCATTCTAAAGCCTTTACTTCTAAGTTGGACCTCAGCAGACTACACAGTGTGAACATGTGAAGGAAAACCTGCACGGGGGTCAGGAAATACAATAAATTTGCACCATGGAAGTTAGCGTACAAGGTCTGACAATTAAGTTCACGAACTTGTTGCAACGCTATAGCTAACATTTTTTTTTTTTTTTAATCAGAGGGATTATTCACTATGAATTTTACTAGCTGGACAAACAGTTAACCAAGTTTGCTATTTGGAAGTGCTGCAAAGGCTGCGTGAAAAAGTGAGATGATCTGAACTTTTCATCAACGATCCATGGCTCTTGCATCACGACAATGCACCAGCTCACACAGCACTGTCTGTGAGGGAGTTTTTAGCCAGTAAACAAATCACTGTATTGGAATACCCTCCCTACTCACCTGATCTGGCCCCCAGTGACTTCTTTCTTTAATTGAAAATAAAGGAAATGTTGAAAGAATGACATTCAGGACATCAAGGGTAATACGATGACAGCTCTGATGTCCATTCCAGAAAAAGAGTTCCAAAATTGCTTTGAAGGGTGGACTAGGCGCTGGCACATAGCTTCCCAAGGGGAGTACTTCAAAAGTGATCATAGCGATATTCAGCAATGAGGTATGTAGCACTTTTTCTAGGATGAGTTCGTGACCTTAATTGTCCATCCTGGTATGTTTGCTTGGCATCCAACCCTCTTAGGCCTTTCATTTGCTTTGCACATTAAGCCTCCCATTTTCATCTGTCCTTTTTTTTTTTTTTTTTAATGAAATGGACATGCAAAACCCACTTAGCCTCTTCTCTCTCTTGGACAAAAGAAGCAATTGTACCATGAATCCATCATGTATCCCAAGGAGGCAGCTCAATATTTGTCTCTAAAAAGCCTTTCATTCATGTCTTTTCATGTAAGAAAAACAATTTGGCAACTTTTTTTTTTTTTTTTTTTTTTTCACAGCTTGTAAATTCCAAGAAACTCCATATCTTTTCTTTTGATTTGTTCTGTAGCAAAGAACATAAAGGGGGTCTTTGTTCAGCAGTGCAAATCCACAATACTCACAGCATCTCAGTCCCGGCTACAACATGATTTCTAAAAGTTTATGCAGGGACCATCTGAGTAATAAATCACAGAGGAGAAGGAGGCTTCAGCCAGTCACCCCTTAGCTACTGCCTGAATGAGCGCCACGCTTTATCATCTCAGAATGAAGCTGCTTCAAATGCATGCCTCATTTTATTACCCACTGCAACCCATCTAGATTCATTTAACTTCTTATAGATTTGCTTCCTCTTAGCATTCATATCTTCCCCAGACTTTTCATTAATATTATGATACTTGAATAGGCGTATGCCCCTCCCTTGCCCGTATAATGTAACAGCTCTAAATCCGCATTTGGTGAATGTACATCATTGCTGTTCAAATTAGGTCAGTGTTTTTATTTCATTATGCTGGAAGTCCTCTTAGCTGCAAAATCAAGCCTGACGTCTTTTACCCGAAGCAATGCTTCTGGCAAATGTTTCTTAGAGGTTCTTGCAAACCAGGAATTGCCAGACTCATCCCCTCCCCCAGCCCTTTTTGTCCAATTTGGTTTGGTTTTATGTAACCATTTAACATATTTTTATTAAGTGGTGATTGAAAGGAATATAAAATAGGAAAAGTTAAATGATTTGTCCTCCAGGGGCTTTCAGTCCACCGTGGGGGTGTTAGAATGGGCAAAAGGCAAAGAGGAAAGAGAAGGCAGATAAGCAAATAAAGCTCGCACTGCCCTACGGTTTTTGCTGTGCTGAGTTATGTCTAAAGCATAGTGGGATCAGAAGAGAAGTCTCTCAACATTTACTGAGACTTGAGAATGAGTTTTTTCTTAATAATCTATAAACTGAAGTCCCACTTGTTCTAAATGCGCCTTTGGATCACAGATTTACCACTGCATTTTTGAATGAGAAAATGCAAAAGGAAAATGAGCTAAATTTGGTTTAAGAGTGAGGAACTACCCATACCAAGTCAGCCATCTTTCCCCAGCAGAGATGAAAAGACATTCACGAGTTATTAGTATGTTAACCTGGAGTTTGGGCCTTGCTTCTCAATGAGGGGCTACGTCTCTTAGACCACAGACATTTTCTTTTTCCTGGCTTTGTAATTGTGAATATATTTTGGATCTGAGAGCTTTTTAATGACAGGTTTCAGAGCCTGACACCCTGGGGTTTAAATTCTCACTTAAACACAATGTCATCGTGAGAACGTTATTTAATCTTACTGAGTCTATTTCCTCATCAAAAAATAAGGCTAATACTAGTACAACCTCATAGAATTGTTAAGATGATTAAATAAAATAATGCATGTGAAGCTCTCAGCACAGCATCTGGCATACGATAAACCCTCAGTAAATCGCCTCTGCTATCGTTACTGTTGTTATTACTTGGCTAGCCTTTCTCGCTTTGTTCTGGGAAGTTCTCTGCCTCCATTTCTCCATTAGGTAGTTTAAGACTTTGGTGCAATACTTAGATGATAGTTTAAATAGTGTCTGCCTGAATCAGAAACCTCTACTTTTTTTGTGTTTGTGTTTTGGGTGAGGAACTCTGATTTTAAAGTACATTTTATGTTTAGCTGCTGCTGTGTGCAGATGATTTGTAGGTGCATCTTGCTCTATTCAGCCTTCAGGAGCTGAGCCTGTGTGAAACTCCCCCTGCGTGTGGACTTCTTCCTGTTTTCTTAGGAAACCAAGACAGTTCCCTTTGTCAGATGATTTCATTGTTCCAGCTCCCCATGGAGTTTTGTGGTGCACAGTGACAGATCATAACAGACAGGCTTATACCCCTTAAACCCAGCGCTGGACCCAGGTTCGTTCTCCATCAAGGGCTGTCAATTCATCTCACTCGTCACCATGTGGACCTCTCTCCTAGCCATGTGTACAGACACTTTAGGGGGAGAGGTAATTTTTTCTTCTTTTGGAGTATTTCTTGTTGAACAATGTGGTATGTGATTATTAGAGTCACCAAGTGAAAGACTGAGTTTCTTTCTATTATTTCCCCCATTGTAAAGCACTGATGCCAATTAAGTCACTAAAGCCGGCCCCAGAGACAGTCACAGGGGCTGTGTGAATAAGGGCAAGCCTGGTGTGAGTCTTGGCTGGCTGCCTCTCAGCTTCCTTGGCAAGTCAGCCAAGCCTTTCTTTCCCCATCTGTTAACTGGGGGAATAATAGCAATGGCCTCGTGGAGGTGTTGTGAGAATCCAGTGCCTCAGACGTGGTAAGGACTCAATGATTGTAAGTGGTTGTATTGTCCTTTTAGTTCTACAACCCTGTTGCTTTTGTCCAAGAGTCAAAGATGGGAGGGTTCAATATCTAGGGTTTTATCCTTGAAGGACCGCTGGAGGATGCTGGATTCATGAATGGTCTCTCTCTGAATAACCAAAAGCTCTAAAAGGAACCAGTAAAAGTCAAGTTTGAACGATATTGTGAAGAGTGGACTTGGAAGCAAAATGCAAGATAGGAATAAAGAAAGAAAGGTTGTGTCTGAGTTGTATTTTATTTGCATTTGTTAACTGGAAAAGGGTCAGGAGGTAATCAGCCCATGATGTTGAAAGCAGTTTGGCAATATCGTTACATAGATAATTAAAAAAAAAAAAAAAAAAAATCTACATGGAACAGTCTGCTTGTGACCTGCTCAGCATCCTTCATCTCTCCTTTACCATTCCCATCTTCCAACTCCAGCCCTCCTCTGCCCATCCCTTTCTCCTGCCACAGTGTAAAGCAAATTATATTTTCCAAAATATGTAAACGAAAGTCAGAAATAAGGCAATTCACAGTGTTTCAGTGACAATTTGAAATTTTTCTGAAGACTGGGAGATTCTCCCAGATTCTTCCAAATTGTGCCTCTACCCCAGCCTCGTAAGTGACTGTTCCTTCATCCAAACACTGGAATGCCACTATAAAGCTCCAAGGTTGTCATTATTTCGCAGACAATGACAATTCCTTGGGACGTAAGATAATGTTTATTAAGTCAGAATGTGTGCAGAAGTACATTTTTAATCGCACTATATTTACCTGACTAAGTATAATGGACCAGGGTGGCCCACATTGTAAAATGAATTACAGGATTTTAGTATTCTATTCCATACTGAATTCTAGAACCATTTCGATATTGGAGATTTTCTATCAGATGAATTCTGTGGATTCAGTAGGATTCATTTTGAGGAATCTTTTTGAAGCAGAAAGAATTTATACTCAAGGCACATTAGTTGGGTTCTAATCCCAGCTCTGCCATTTACTATTGGGGGACTCTGGACAAGTCATTTAGACTTTTGGGGTCCATTTTCCTTATCTTTAAAATAAAGTTAAAAGATTTTCATCCTGCTTCAAATTGGCATAGATGTGAGGCTCGAATAAAATAATATTTTTGAATACACCCAGAAAACCATAAAGCATTCTGCAAATATTTTGTAACAAAATAAACAAATGTATAGTTAATGTCTTCAAGGAATGTCATAAATATCATGAAACCACAATGTGTGCTGTATCACAGCTTGGGAGAGATTAGGATGAAAAACTATCTATAATAGAATGTCCAAATACAAAAATGTGTAGTGTCTGACTTTAGTTTTTCAATAGGAGGACATTGGAACCTGGGTCCTGCAAGAATTAATGAGAATTACACAGATTCCAATCTTCTTCATTACCCCATTGGTCATGTCTAATAACTTGCCATGAAATTGCATTGGTTTCTACAAAGTGACTGTATATGCCGGTTCCCCTTTTCAATGAAACATATTATCATAATACATTTGTCTACCTTAGCGTTCCAGTTTTAGGAAAAGGCAAATGCTGGCTTTTTTTTTTTTTTTCCCCCAGATGAAAGGTTTTAAAAACCTATGTGCTATATTCCCTCGTAGAGAAGGGGGATTTCTTCAGTGTTCAGCAAGTAATCTTTTTATGGTGTAGGTAATAAGGAACCTGACTGATAATTGTTATTCTAGGTAGTGTGAGAATAGAGGTTTGCTCACACGATGCTATGCTGGCGTGTCCAGATAGACGCAATTACAGCACAGCAAATTAGCATACTGTGAAAGAGAACAACACAACGAATAAGAAACACAGATAAGGAAGGCTCTGCTGCAGAAATGAAGAGAAGGGCAAGAAATCAAAGCCGAATATTCCGGTGGCTGCTTACAGAAGAAACAAGGGCAGGAAAAAATGGAAAGTCTTTCATAGAAATATAGGATAAAGAGATGGGAGAGATGAAATATACTCCCTTCCAAATAAAGGTTATTATATATGTAATGGATTCAATAAGATTGACTGTGTTTTAAAGTCTGTTACAAAGAACAAATTTAATAGACTAATAAGAAGAAAAGGACATTAAAAAGCACATATTGATTAAAACAAAAGTTAAAGTTTGGAATATTTATTGTATGCAAGTCAGCAAACAAAGCTGACCTAGATACAAGAGTATTACTGGAATTTGTTAGAGTATACATTGACTGAATTTCGCTATTTTTGTATAATAATTATGACTAGGATAGAGAGCAGACATTCTGACTTTAAAGAATCAGTTGATAGGGGGATAGTTCCTTCAAATTATCATGATAGGCGTTGGATGTGAATATTTTGTAAACACAAATTGCAATATTAGGCAAAATTTATATTTTGAGGTATGTAGAGAAATCTAAAATGATTCTGTAATACTTTTTCAAATTGTGTTGAAAGGAATCGTCACTTATGTTAATGTATTATTTAACTAAGATGTCTAAAGAACACACATGTCACTGAGCTTAGTTCTGGGGACACAGAGAAGTGGAAATAATAATGATAACGATAGTTAATATTCATTTCATATATTTCATCTGCCACTGTGGTTAGTGATTTAACTAAAATGTCTTATTTATCACAGCATATTAGGTAGGCACACTTATGACTTTGATTTTTCAGATATGGGTATTGAAATCCTGAGAGTTGAAAGAACTTGCTCCAAATCACAAGCTAGTACACAGTAGAGTAGGGTTTTTTGCCAGGTGGTCCCAAGATAATATTTGTTGAAGGCCTATTAATAATCAGGCATTGAGATGGAATTTACATACATTAGTTATCTCAGTGGTTCTTAACCCGGGGTGCATATCAAACGCACCCAGGGAAGCCTTTTAAAACCCTGATACCCAGGACCCACACCAGGCTAATTAAATCAGAACCTCCGGGGATAGGAGACAGGATTTGGCATCAGTGTGTCTTAAATATAAACATCAGTATATATAAATATAATATAAATATCAGTGGTTTTAAAAGCGTCCCAGGAGATTTTAACATGCAGTCAGGCTTTTGGATCACTGTGCATTTAATATTCAGTGCAAAATCTATACATTTGCATTGCAGTGTTCCTATTTTATTTATGAGGACTGCGAATCAATGGCGGTAACTGACTCGCTCCATCAAGGTCACTTACGTGGTAAATGGCTGAGCTGGGATGGAAATGCAGTGCTGTCTGGCTCAAGAGCCCCCCTTCTTCCCGATGCCTCAGTGTCTAGCCATTTTGACTGGGGTAATAAATTCCTTGTTCCTGTTATTTGATGTTCATTGTAGAATTTCGCTTCAGCCTCAATCTTATCTTATTGTATTCACTACTGAAGACACACAAAGGGCCTAGTTAACAGCATCTTTTGAACAGACCATCTGAGTGGAGCGTTGTACTAATTGCTGTGGAAAAGCACAGGGGCAGATATGTAAATGTTCCCTCTTCAGAGATCTCTACCTTTCTGCAACCATTCAAAACCTGGGCTCCATGACCTGACTTCTGGATGGCCCATAAAAGTCCATAAATCATTTGGGAAGTATCTTTAACTTTCATTAGACATAGCAGAGGGCCACGAGCCAAAAGACTTAAGAACTGCTGCCTTGCTTCGTATACAGAGGGTATGATTCCAGAAGCAGTGGCACTGTCTCTCGAGATAACTTCATGAAGGCAAAGCAATACCCTTTCATGGTGTTTTGGAGTTTGATAGCTGTCAGAAAACGTCTGCAGTGAAGTCTGGGAAAAGTTATATATGTTTGTGGTGTGTGTGTGAGTGCATGTGCATTTAATGAAATCCAGGATATGAATTTAAAACAATAGAACAAATTTCATTAGTGGCTCAGAAACAAGTTCTGAACAAGGATTTTCTTGTTCCTAGCAATAAAACATTATTGAGAAAAGTGACTGTTAGCATAATTTTGAAGAATTGTATTCATTTGCATACACCCACACACACACAAATTGCAAATAAATCCACACATATATATCTATATACTATATGCATATTACCGTATATACACATATATACACTATATGCATTTACATGTACATGCTGGCGTATTTATAGAAAATTGATTTCATTATTCCATAGCAATTCCTCCTATATAATCCATTATTTTAAAATATATTAATAATTTTCATCTTGACATAAACTTAAATGAGTAAAAGGTCTATAATGTTGCATTTGTTTGTATAAGGGACATAATATGGGTGATATTTACATGATTATAGATTTACAAATATGTATTTTCTGATGTATTTATATATGAAATTGCAAATGTATCTAAACAGTGTATACACATATTACTGATATGGGATGTATGTATATTTACAACCCTGTGCCTTGTGAACTCTGAATTTTGGGTAGAACAGATGTTCAACGTCTGTGGTTGATTGTCAAAATTACTTACAGAGCTTTTTAAAAACCTGAGTCCTACTTGCCTGGTTCTGAGTTACTAGGTCCACAGTAGCCCTGGCCTCTGTGTTTTTGGAAAGTTCCTTGAATAATGATGCTGCTTTGCTTGAGAACCATCCCTGTAGCCTGTGCACAGGCAGAGAGGAGGACGCAACGATGCCAGACAATAGACATTTTCGTAAGTAAAGGAATAAGAGGCCAGGAAAGCTCCACCCTGGGGGGTGGCAGTGCATGTGCTTGTTTATATCATACTTGCTGAGCCCTTGCTATGTTTATCCTTTTACTTGATTTTACACAAACAAGATGTCAATAGTGATAATTAATGCCAGAGGAAGGATATTGTTTCTTTAAAACTCTGCTTGTTTTCCGATGACTCCATATCTGACCTAACAGAGGAAATCTTGGAGAGAAAATAGCCCCTTTCACACCACTGTCCGTTGGTCAATGCACTGTTTATTCAACATCATTTTCCCACTGAAGAAAGGAAATCCTACCTTTAGGGAATGACAGCTGATCTCGTTGGGAAAGAGATGTTAGGAAAGCCAGAGGCAGCTGTCTCGGGACTATAATAGGGGGGTGCGATAGGGACAGAACCTAATTTGAAATAGGTAAAGGGAAGGGTTTTTCCTTCCCTCTTAACTTTTTTTTTTCTTTTCTGAAGCATGCATAGTTCTTCAGCTAAGTAGTACTTTGTGATGCTTGTGTGGCCCTTCCCCAGACCCATCCAAGCACTTGAATGGACCATTTCCTCCTTCACACCCTTGTCCTGACTTCTGTCTATATCTATCTTGCAGATGATCGTTTGCCAGTATGTCTGTTTTTAAATTGTAATGTCATTGGTACCAAGACCCATATCTTAATTATTTTTCTTGGTTCTCAGTGAATGTTTGTCGAATCACTCAATAAACACTTGAATGAACAAATGAACTATACGCTGAGAAGTAACCCCTTGAGATCTTCACCTTTCTTTGTGAATGAGGCTTTTCCTCTCTGTTTCTCCTGAGCTACATGATTCATTATCTACATCATAGGTGATCTAGGGTAAGGTTGAATAACAACTTCCAAGTTAAAGATGAAAAATCGTACAGTGTGTTTAGCACCTAGGTATAATCACAAAACAATGGCCTTTAATTTGGGGAGGGAAGGAGAGAGTAAGTCATCAAACCCAGAATCCATTCATTTGGCTTAGATATTAGTGCTTCTTCTCAACATGGAACTGGAGGGAGGGGAAAAGGTGGAATATGGGAAGAGAATATGTGGCAACTTTTGTCATCTATGAGTGATTGGGCCTGGACTTTACGTCTTCTAGGAAGGCACATTGACAATAGGCAGAAAATCCTTAGGTAGAACTCCCCGGCTGACAGCTTGCCAGTGAAATAGTGCATTTACGTTGAATCCCAATGAAGTGCTAAGACAACATCTCGAACATTTTTTGCTTAATGAGATTCTGTACGTGGCTAGCAGGTCAGCAGTCTGATTTACCAGTCAGACTTCAGTCTATAGATGCAGTCTTGAATAAGGACCCTGAGCTCATAGATGACATATGACACTTCCCTTTCTTCCTTTGCACTGACAGCATCAATCAGCTTCCATCATGGATCCAAGCAGTGAAGTTAAATGGACCAGTAGCTCCATCTTCAGAACACTCTGTGAACTAGACTCATGCCATCCCCTCCCCATCCCAATTTTACACACAGGGATACAAGTGTAGTTTCTTGGGAAGCCATGGAAGAATCCATGCCTCAAGCAGTGTTGTTTGGGTAGGTGCCTTCTGTACAACTGTGTTAGTGTCTTGTGAAATTTCCAAGACTTGGCTACAAACTCTCCAGCCCTCTCTTCTTTTTTCAAATTACCCATGTAGACTTACCCATGTAGGAACCTCTTAGAATACCCTGTCAGGAAACTGTTTTAAGATATTTTAACTTAGCAGTGAATCTGAGAGAAGGATGTGAATGAAAATGGTTTCAAAAACAAAACACTTTGAATTCGAATTATGCTTTTCATCTAATAACCACTGGGCCCCAGACAAACTAACTCATCTATTCTCTGCACGTCTCAGGGAAGCAAGCAGATGGAAGATACTTACTCAATGGCATATTTAACAATGGAAAAGCAGGAACAAGGAGAAAGTGTAAAAATTTCTTAAGATCTGTAGAGGCTTGGCAACTGTATTTCTAGCAAAACTCTTGGCTCTATGCCTGTTCTATGCCCATTTAAATAATGAAATTATGCTGTTAAAGTAAAAGAGACACATGTGATAGGAGAATCCAAGCTGGTACCGTTTTTAGACATCAAAGCTGGGGGTTCAGCAATTCTCCAAGAAGGCAGGTAATGCTGAGAAAGTTCCGTAGGCCATGGCCCCAAAGGAGCCCATCCTTCTCAGAATTCCAGAATGTATGTGGCTCTCCCAAATCAATAGATTTAGTTATGCCTTCACCTATCTCATGCTCTGGTAATTTCTCCAAATTTAAATGTGCTGACCAAATGCAGTGTCTTTATAGCTCCCAGAGTTGATCTCATTAATTCGTCTCCCTTAAACTTAAGAAAAACCCTTGACTCTGAGTTTAGATACCAGCATGTCCTAATATGCATTCTCATGGAATTCTGAGTTCCCCGGTCCTCTACACATCTCCCAAACCCAATTTATTTTGCTGCTGAAAAATACCTCAATACAGTTTAATTATTAGCATGGATTTCTCCAACTTCCTCAGAGATACGCACATTATACATGAACCCTGCCTCAAGTTAGGCACCCTTTTCCTAGCTGGAAGTTTAAAAAAAAGAAGAAAAAAAAAAAGATCACTTTGAGAATAATGAAAGAGTCTACAAAGGGCATGCTGGGGTGCAAGGGGCCAACCTAGTAGAGGATGAGAAAATGGTATAAATCAGTATAAACTCAAGAACTGAAGAAATGTACTGATTAACAAAACAAATATTTATTGAGTACCGACTCTCTGAAATATGTTGAACTCAGGGCTATGGGGAATGCAAAGAAGTTTATAATATGACTACCCATATTTGTTTGCTAGGGCTATCGTAATAAATTAAGACAACCGGTAGCTTAAAACCACAGATGTTTATTTCCTCCCAGTCCTGGAGACTAGATGTCCCAAATCAAGGTGCTGTCAGGGCCACGATATCTTTGAAATCTCTAAGGGAGAATCCTTCCTTGCCTCTTTCTAGCTTCTGGTTGTTACCAGAAGGTCTTACCATTCCTTGGCCTTACAACTGTATCACTCCAATCTCTGCCTCTGTCACCGTGTGTGTGTGTGTGTGTGTGTGTGTGTGTGTGTGTGTATATCTTTACATGACCTTTTTATAGGGATCCCAGTCATTGCATTTAGGGCCCACCTTAATTCAATATGACTTCATCTTGACAGATTACATCTGTAAAGACCTGATTTGCAAATAAGGTCACATTCTGAGGTTTCATGGTGGGCATGAATTTTAGGGGGTTACTATTTAACCCAGTGCACCCCTTGAAAAGATCTTGTCTTTTGGGGGCTTACTCAATGAGGTTTATACATGGTGTGCCATGGCTGTCCAGAGAAGGAAGACCAGTGTTCTTATACAGGCTCTGGAATTGCTACGTGGGTGCAGGTCTGACAGGTGTTATATTTTTCTTAGACCGATGGTATCCAAGAATACATTTTAGACTGTGACCTACTGTGTGCCAAGTGCTCTGCTAGGCTTTTATTTACTTAATTAAATCTCATTCTCACAACAACCTTTGCAGCAAGTGTTATTCTTCCCATTTTATAGATGAAAAATTAGCTCGGAGAGTTTAAGATATGTTAGGAGCTGGAACTCAAGTCAAAACAGCTACACAGTCTGTTTTTCAGGCTGACAGCCACACAGCCTTTCCGGTGGAGAAAGCTCAACTTCCGTCTCAGTCGCCTTCTGGTTAGACCTTAGTGAAAACATTTGTCATTTTCATATTTGAAGCTAGGATGGACTGGTCATTCCAGGTGTGTGTACTGTATCTCATTTTGCCAGATCAATCAATTCTCTTGGCACCTGTCAGAGGGAAGAAAACCACAGAAATAATCAGAGTTTATTATCTTCATTAAATCTCTGAACGCTTTGAAGATCGAAGTGGCTGTTTGGAACTTGTTCCTATTTCTGTAGTCATGCTCCTACATCCTCCATGTCTTCCCTCGTGTCTCTAGTTTACAAGAAGGACAGAGATGGTCACTGACCACATGGCAGGGAAAACATGAAACTCTCTAGTCACCCACGGGATTTTATAGACTGAAACTTTTGTGACTTCCTGCTAGCAATTCTCAGGCATCTGATAGGTGCAGGGATTCACAGGCAGAGTAAGTAGGTGTCCCGGGAACCAGTGTCCATTGTAATCCCTTCCCAAACTTATTGCATGATTCAAGGAAGGTCTATTGCAGGACAAATTCTACCCATGGACCTGTTTTGTACGGTAAAGTGTTTTTGAGTAAATTTTGATTCTGAATAACTTTAAGGAGGGTGGGCACTCTCCAGGTTCTCGGAGGCCTCACTCCTGATTTACCCTGGCCTGATTTACCCCAATATTCATGTTAGCCCCTAGCCACCGGAAGCAGTTCTGTTTGCCACCCTTAATTTAGAACAGTAATAATCAGAGTATGGTTCCTGGACAGGCAGTGTCAGCATCGTCTGGGAACTTGTTAGAAATGCAATTCTCTAGTCCTCTAGACTTAATGACTCAGAAAGTCTCGTAGGGGCCCAGAAATCTGTGCTAGTCCGCCTTCCAGATCATTCTGCTGCGCACTGTCCTTTGAGAACCATTGACTTAGAGAAAACTTACGATTTCTCACAGAAACTCTTCCTTTCTTGGAAAAGAATAGCATCTGTTCCCTTTTTAATGATGCACGTTTCTGTAATGCCCCACAGCCTACGGAGGTGCCTTATCATATTGTTTTCTCACATGACCGTTGCAGCAATGATGCGAAGGCAGGGTTGTTCTTTTGGTTCTACTCAGAAATGTCCAGTGGCTTATTCAAGGAGGTACCTGCCCTTGCTCTGGATCTCAGACCCCAGTCCTTTCGTCAAAACACTCCCCTGCTTAATAATGGATTGTTTTGCAGAGTGATGAATAAGTACAAGTACAATAATTTTAGTGTTTCTGGTTGGAGAGGGGAGAAATTATAAATACTGCAATTCTTGCGATAATCACAGCATTAATTTATTTTTCGTGTATTTATTTTCTTACTCAATGGTTAAAAATGTCAACTCTAAAACAAGCACTGTGCTAGGTAATTTTTAAACTTAAAAATGCTCAAAGCACATGCATATTCATGATAAAAACCCATCTTTCTAGTTCCTAAGAGATAAACAATAACTTATTTTACAACTGTAAAAAATACATATCTGGGGCCAGAGATTGCATTTGGTCTGCCAGAATGTACAGACTTTGAGTGGGGTGATATTTAATGGTATGAAGCAGCATGAGTAAAGTTAATCATGTTTTAGATCTTACATGTAAATGCAATTCTCTAGTCCTCTAGTGCATTAGTATGCCAGGCCAAGAAAGGAATCCCCCTCACCTTCCTTAATTGGTCAGATGAAAACATTTGGCAGAAATACCTCACTCAGTTTCTCAAAGATGTATTGGTCATTTGCCATTGTTTAAAACTAAGAGGTCAAACTAAAGGGATTATCAGGATGGATTTAAATAGCCTTTTCATTCATTCATTCATTCATTCATTCATTCACTCAAAAAAATGATCTATTCAATGCCCATGATGTGTTACATGCTTTGCTAGGTGCTGTTGATACAATTATGAACAAGACAGACTCAGAACCTCATAAAGCTTTCTGTGCAGAAAGACAGCCATCAGATAAATTTAATAATTAATATTAATAATGTAAGTATAAAATAAATATTTATACTGTGAAAGAAAAATGCCATGTGTACTTAGGGCCAATAATTGGGGTACGTTGCTTATTTGGGGCATTGTGGGAAGATTGAGATATCAGAAAAGAGATAAATCATGTGAGATGCTTCGTTTGATTTGATTGGGGAATATAGGTCATGCGCCATGCTATGGGAATGACTTATAAAAGCATCGATTGTGGGAGCCAGAAGACACCTGAGAGGCTATAGTAGCTATCTACTTGTCCCTCGTTTAGAAATGAGGCGCCTATGTGCTGTAAAACGTGACGTGGGTTACCTAAAGCCACAGTCATGGAAAATATTTGAGCGGACACAAGCTCAGAGCTTCTTATTTCCAGGTCACGGATGGAGACATGCCTCTCCTAAAGACAAGTGAAATTGTAATATGGGAAAGGACATCTACAAAGATTGAGTGGGGGGATGCAAGGCTTGGGAACTGTGAAATGAGTCATCTCAGTGGGTGGCAGGAGTAAAGAGCAGTGAAAGAGAGCAGGGGACCCAGTGGAACAAGTCTTTGAACTGTGGCACCGCTGTCACTCCCTCTTAATCACTCAGATGTTTTGCTATTTCTGACTATTTCAAAAGCAGCTGCTATAACTGGGATACGTGTATTAAAAGCATGGATGGCATCATCCGTGTTCTCATTTTTGCATGGAAAAAATAAATAAAGTTCTTCTTGGGCAGGCATCTTGCTATCTGTGCATGACAATCTGAGGCCATGGGATAGAACTTGGTGTGTTGTAAGCTTGTCCCTGTTCTGCTATAACTTTGACCCCTGCATGTGAGTGATGGTAAAGGGTAGCTCTCAGAATTGTCTCAGGTACAACATGTGTGAAATTCAAAGTGAGTACCACATGCTAGAGAGACCTTGCGATGTCCCAAAGGTGAGACCAAATGTAAACTTGACACTGTGGCAGAGGAAAGGATGGTCAGGTAGAAAATGGAATGAAAAACAAAACAAAAAACCTCTTCCTTTGCTGTCACCTCAGTTTTATTCAAATGTTAACTCAGAGAACTAGATTCCATTACTGAACTCTTAAAACTTTTGTTGAAAAGGTGCAGCTGAAGAGTAAGACTTCCTAAGTTGATTTAAAATAAAAATTCTAATGTTTCAGAGGCTCTGATTTTTAGTATTCCATTATCACTGTTGTTTTTATTTGATTTCAGCTCTACAAAGACTCTTTGGAATGGGTAATACTATTTCTATTTGATAGACTAGGAAAATGAGTCAGAGAGAGGCTACCTGACTTACCCAGAGCTACTGGTTATTACTTATATGTTTTTCCCCCACCACTGCACACTAAAGGAAAGCTGTGAGACTAAGCGGTTGTTAACGGTAAAGAGAAATCCAGAAGAAGACTTCTGGAAAGGAAAGAGAGCTAAGTTTTTGAGTTTCTGTAATTCAAATTAGGGGGCAATAGATTTAAACTAGGAGTGCACACTGTGATTAAATTTTGCAACACTGATATTTTAAAATGTGTGAAGGATTATGGGAACGAAGAACTAGAAAGAAAATATTTGGCAGGAACAAAGGATGGAGATAGAACAACACCATGAGATACGTGCCTGGTGCATTAGGCTTTAAAACTGTCTAAGTTTACCAACTTTCTAAGCTTATCCATTCAGGAGGGATGAAAGAAACGATGCTGCTTCCATTGGTTTGTTTGCTTTCTTCTCTCATGAATGTGCCCTGGCTCGTGTGTGTGTGTGTGTGTGTGTGTGTGTGTGCGCAAACACACACATACACACACAGCAGGAGTTAAGAGAAGACAGTGGGTGGTGGAGAGCAATGGAACAGAACTGGTGCATCAGGGTCCTAAATCCATGTGATGGTCAAGTTCATAGCAATTTCCCTAGGAGACTGTATCATATTCCAGTGAACAGGACTACGGCAGAAGGTTTCCATGGCAACGAAAGGCCTGAAATATTGAGTTTGACTAGCAACAGGCCAGTGAAACAGTCTAACTAGGATTTATGGCACATTATAGTGTGAAAAGCAGGAGAAAATTACTGTAAAGGCAGGAATTATAGCACAACAGAACATATAAACTCCCAAATCCATCTTCCTAATTAAAACAGCATACTCGGGGGGTAGAGAGCATAGTAAGGCTGTTAGCGTAAATGGGGATGTGCTATCAATGCTTTGTTATAAAGTTTATTGTCCTTAAGACTAACTGTGTATGCATTTGGAGAGTGAGAGGGAGGGTAAGATAGAGGAGGGGTTGAAGCAAGAATCCTGGTCAGTTGAATCTCTTCAACATCATTCTTGCTAACATAAGATTTCTTTAGATACTGTCACGTCTCTGATCACACAGGAGGTTGCCAGAAGATTCCCAGATCCATCTACTTGTCAGTAAGTTATCACTTTCAGGCATGAAGGCCAGGATGGTGATACCATACTTGATCCCGTTGGAATCCACCAGAAAAAGGGAAGAGAATAAGGGGACTGATCCATGAGGTTTACTATTGAGAAAAAAGGATCTTGGATTTTCTGACCCAAAACAACAACTCAGATATCTTAATATCTATGATGGAGTTAATCAAGTTAATTTTGGGATATTAGATTGGCTTCCTAAAACACATTCTATATCCTAAATTTCTAATTGAAAGAAAATAAAACAGTATCTCATATGAATACAAGATATGCCCGATTGGCCAGATGTTGTTCTTTATTGTAGATAGAAGGAAATCTAGACAGATTCCACTTTGGTAAGTGGCAGATTTAAAGATACAGAGAAACAAGGCCAAGGCTCAAAGTCATCATTCAATAGACAAGTGGCTATAAAGCACCACACCATTTAGGAATAGTCAAGGAAAATCCAAAAACTCAAGTTTCGAAGAATTCAGATGCATCTTTGTGTAAAATATGATGCAAAGTAGGTCCCAGAGACATGGGAAGGACCACCGCATTTTGGGATGCTTTTCAACAGATGAGGCTCAAGAACATTGTCTCTAAGGTTCTAAGGGGATCTAGATAGGAATCGAAGACAACAGTCAAGGGAAAGTAAGAATAAATGAGATGTTGCCCAGACCTAAAGAGCACCAAGTGAGGGAATTCTAAGAATCATTGGCCAAATTCAGATATGTTTTGCTTGACCAGAAAATTATTTTCTTTCTTTCTTTCTTTCTTTTTTTTTTTTAATGAATATCTTAAGATTCACAGATGGGAGAATAACTCCTTAATGTGCCACAGTCTCAACCTTTCCTTCAGGTCTTATTTACCAGCCTGCCCCTAAGCATTGCTGTTTTCGAAACCTGAAAATCTTTCTCACAATTCTTATTTTATGATGAATCCTCTGCCTACTTGTAATTCTTATAAAAAGCTCCTAATCTCACAGATTCTTATCCGGAACCTTCATTCTCCATTGGGAGCCCCATCAGGGCGGAGGAGAAAACCACTATTCTGCAGTAGTTAATTACTCATCAATTACTCAATTAGTCATTGAATGAATATTTATTGAATACCTTCTAAATTTTAATAAATGCTGGGGATATATCCATGCTTATGATCAATGCAGTCCCTGCCCATTGGGGGAAGACAGACGTTAAACAGACAAATAATTAATAAATATGTGAAATATACAAAAGAAAGTACAGAGTGTTATGAAAATTATAATTCTTCATTTAACCCCATCTGTATTTCCTTATAGCCATAGTTGTCAAAGTCACCCTTCCTGACATTCTTCCAGGTTTATGAGCTTATAGAACCCCGTATTCCCACAGCTATGCCAATGTTATACTCAAGATCATTAACAGGCAGCTCTTGTTTCTTTTCCTTTTTCCTGTTTTAAATACAGGGCCTGAGGGCATTTAGAAGATTTCTAAATAAATGTCCAGACCTCTGTATTTTCACATTATTCACTTCTTTGTCCTAAAGTTGCAGTTTAGCAAAGAGTTATTATTGAAGATTCTTAGCAATTGTGACAGGTAATGCAAAGTTTTTCTGTAACAAAGCGGACATATGTAGGGAATGTGGTTAAGCTATATATGATTAAAGTATTATTTATGCTTTATTTATAAGTATTTGCTATTGATAACAGCTCCCCAAAGCAAGATTCACCAGTATTGCTAACAGCACATGGGACTTTTGCTGTAAATTAATAATGCCATGTTGTTTCCTTTAATGAAGGTGGAAATGATTGCTTTATTTTAACAAAGGGACCTGTATATTCCCCCAGAGGTTGAGCCTTGAGAGTAGATGATCAGGGATGCTATATCACAGCTGTCCTCGTGCTGATAATGCCTCTCCATGGGATTTCATAATTTCTGCCCGCAATCCATCGTTTCCTCTCAGGAGGCACCAAACAAATTCATAGGGAGATTCTTCAATCCAGGCACAAAAGAGGGTTTTTAAGTTTTCTTTGTGTCCTTACATAAGGTTATTTGACCGTCTGGCCCCACTGTTCACATTTCCTTTACGTTCATGTTGGTATCTTTCTTCTCATAGAAATACACGTGACGACAGCTCAGTATTAGGTACCAGTAGGTATTACTATTGTGTGTTATTTACTCCTCCGACCCCCTCCCTTTTTAACGATCACCCTTCGCTGTGCTTCCTATGCCTAGGAATAGCAGCAATGGAGGTGATAGAGAGTAACTATTAAAAAAATCAAAATCAAAACACAGAACTAAATGGGAGTTCAAATCCTAGGGCTGCCACTTTCTGGCTGTGCCTTGGGTTATTCAACTGCTCTTTGCCACAGAGTAGTTGGAAGTGTGTTTACCTCACTCAGAATAGTGCCCTACCCATAGTGAATGGAATGTGACATATTTGTTGTTGTTTTTATTATTATTATTATTATTAGTAGTAGTATTACAGGTATACAGATTTAATCCACATATCCCTACCATGCATTGGAGGGAAATCATTTTTAGAGTTTGTATCTTGCTTTGTTTACCTGAACCAGAGATAGAATTCAGGATTTGCAGCTGGTAAACTGAAACTAAGCCAGGCCTCAGGCCCTGTGGTTAAACAAGCACATTATCGCAGTATTGAAATCGTGTCTCTTTATTGGCATCCTTCTGGAAACCCAGTGGGGGAGCTCCTGGATCTGGAGCTATAAGACTGTGTGCCCAGTGAGGAACATGTGCCCAGCACGGAAGAAATGTCCACAAACATTTGCTAAACTGCACTGAACATTGTTTCTCTTTGCATACGACACAGGTTACCATATTCAAAGGAGTAGTGCTAAGGTCTCCCTTGCTCGTCAGGACCAAACTCCACCAATATTAGAATCATAACCCTTATTCCATCATGTTGGATGCTTCAGAATCCAACCCAAGTTTTCCAGGACATGACGACACTTACACCACTGTGGTTAGTTTTCATAATAACATGATTTGAATGATTTCTAACTGCTTGCACTTTATTTAATATTCTCACTGATCTGTGAATTTATAGTTTGAAATTCCTGGTTATTATCCTGTATTTGTTCCAACCTAAAGCACTTCCAGTCATCCAATTACATATTTTTTAAAAATAATTTTTACTAGTAGGTTCATCCGGGGCGTGTGAAAATGTTTGTATTAGAGTCACTCTAAATCAGACTGAGCAAAAAGTTTACTTCTCACCCCACCCCTCCGGCTTTCTCTGCCTTCCGCCTCCATCTCCCCAGCTTTCAACCGCCTTTCCTCCCAGGAGCTTGTCTTTCTTCCTCTCCTTCCTTCCCCTTCCTGACATCTGCTCCTCTGCCACTTCCACTGTTCATCTTTTGTCCTTTTCCTGGGACTTCTTGTCTTTCCCGTTAGCTACACTCCTGACAGAAGCTTCCTTTGACCCTGTGTGTGTCTATGCCTCAAAGCATCGTTACATTAAAGTGTATCCACACTTCCCCCTTTTATTAAAAAGCACCCCGACACCCCATTAGATTAATTACCAGGAATTTCCTGTCTCTCAGTGGCAAATTCTGCAGAACTTTCCAACCACGTAATTAGATTATATTACTAGTATATCTTCTCATCTGAATCTGAGTAGGAGTATAAACTGCTAACACCTTCAACTGAGTAAACTATTCAGTTTTCTCAAAGTTAATTAATATGTAAATACTTGCTAAGCAAAGGTAACACATTTTCCATTAACATATCAACAGGAGCTCAGGGCAGCGGATATATATAGGCAAAATACTGAGGAATATATATATATATATACACACATATATGCATATACATATATATGCATATACATATATGTATGTGTGTGTGTATATATATATATATATATATATATATATATATATATATATATTTAGAGCAAATTTGAAGTAAAAAATGGAATGTCTACATTATGTAAAGACATATGACAACATTAATATTTTTAGGTGGAAAGTGATCATTCTAACCCTCCATCCTCCCCAACCCATTTCCTGTTCTCTGGCTCTTTGTTGTTAGTTCACCAGCTCCAGCTCCTCACACTTACTTAGCATCATGGCCCACTGGCTGCATTGTTAGCTTTTGACATTTTGCAATCAGAAAGGTCTCATATTAAGCATAGACATTTTCTATCATTAAAAAAAAAATAATTCCAAACACAGGGCTTTTCTCCTCCTATCACGTATTGTTTTATCTTTGGGTGAAGAGGGATAGATTACTTATGTATCTGTTATAAATTTTAACTCTACAAAATGACCTTTTTCAAACTTTCTGTACATTTCTATTTAAGGTTTCCATCGCCTCCATGTTTCACTGCTACAATCAGAATGGTTAAAGAAAGAGTGCCTTCAATATTGAATGTCTAACATAATTTTCATAAATGTTTCTCCTTACCACAAAATGTATTGCTTATAGGTAGCTACACACACACACACACACACACACACACACTGAGCCTAAATGAACCACACATATTCATTAACTTTATCTTCTCATTAATTACACCCTCTAGAATCTTAGTGTTGCTTTCCTTTTAACACTAATTTGTTAAGTTCTTTCTAGCACCAAAATTTCCCAAACTGCATGCAATGCCCAATCACTTTTGTATTATTTGTAGGGGCTTATTTAATGTGTTTGTTTAAAATGTAGCCATTTGATTAATGTATTAGATAAACCATTCCCAAAAGATCTGTTGTTGTTGTTTTTTATTTGTTTTGTTTTGTTTTTTCCCCAGAGCTGCTAGAGATCTTAAAGCTTGTTTTTTCCCAGGCATTACAAAAGTGTTCAGAGAGATAATGTCCTGCAGTGCTTAAAATCTAGGCTCCTGGTTTGGATTCTGGCACCCCTTGCTAACCACCTTAGGCAAAGTACATAACTGCTCTGATTTTCACCTTTGTCGTTTGTAGAATTGGAGGCTAAACAGCCCTTGTATCCCAGATAAGAGCCAAAAGCTTGATTCATTGCCCATTAGAATGTACATACTATTCAAATGGTCATTCATTTATTCCTTCATTCATTTACTCACTCATTTATCAACTCTGTTAAGTTCAAGCCGCTGTCGAAGGTAATGGTGATATTCATGTTTTAAAGCTCACCACAGGTTCAACACATTCCTTCAAGTGTTACCTAATTTGAGCCTTTAAGATATGTTTTACAGAGATGTGAGGTGGGGAGGATATCTCTTAGCAAACATGATAAGTGAATTTTCCCATGGCCACCCAGTTGTGACCTGGTCCTCTCACCCAGAGTCCATGTTCTTTCACTCCCTCTTTTAGGCTTTACATAGAATGATTTTTCTCTAGGTGAGCATTGTGTGGGTCCTGCTTTATAATTTTGAGTGATCAGATTGCCAACATGTATGTCAGAAGTTGCAAGCACATGGATCATACTTCAAGAATAGCCTGTGTCATGTTGTCCAATATTTGACAATTGGGACATTTCATACCACAATGTAGTTTTCTAGCTTCTCTTGAAAAATTGAAGATCTGGTGTCACGGGGTTTGTAATCATACCAGGTAACGACCAGCTGAATTTGCCCTCTTTGGTTGAGGCATATGCTTATTCTTTACAGTCTTCCTCACCACTGTACATGAAATGTTTCCATAGATCTTAAAAACAACAAAAAAACCAACACTTTGTTTTTATGTATCTTATTCTCTGTCACATTACTGCTTAGCCTATCTGGCATTTGGGTTTTTGACTCCTGTTTTAAGCTACCGATAGTCACCAATTGTGATTTGAATAAGTGAGTAATAATAATGATTCTACACACACTTCACAGTACAGAGAATTTTAAAAATAGCCCTGTGCTACACTGCTATCTTGATTTTATGTTAATTTGCCTTAAATAAATCAACTGATATTTAGTAGGGACAGAATTAAAATCTAGGACAGTTGGTTATAAGTCTACTGATCTTTAGCTTTTTCTAGTGCCATTCATTCATTAGTTCATTTATTCCCATGTTCATTCAATAAAGGGATACTTTTTTGGATGTGCCAAATGTATTTCAAACCCTGTGCTAGATGTTGGGGACACAATTGTGAATACGCTGTGGTCCCAGGCCTTAAGGAGCTCATGGTCTATTTTGGGACAATAGATAAACAGACTGTTTGAGTGCTTTTTGATGTATACGTAAAAGGTATGTGAAAGGTCCCACGTTAATATCAAAGAGCCTGTGATTGGTTTGTGTGTGGCTTAGATGTACCTCTGCCATTAGGAGGAGTGGCGTGATTGATGTGGAGCCCTACCCAGTTTCTCTGTGGTGATGTTGTTTAACCTACAAGTCCTTGAGAAGCTCCTCAAGGACTGGACTGGAAATCAGGGCATCGATTGTCTAATCCTGGCTCTGTCACTTTCTAGCTGCTTGACCTTAGAAAAGTCATCAAGTTTATATATGCCTAAATTTCTTCATGAGAAAATAAGGAGGCATAAGAGGGAGATACCAGATCTCAGAAAATAGGCAGGTTTCACTCACAAATCCTTGTGGATTTGTGGGGACCCTTCACTGAGCTGTGAAAGATTTGAGTCCATGTTTGTGCTTAATAGTAAAAAGGGATGGGATCAGAGAAGTTATGTCTGCCATAGTCACCAGATGAAGGGCTAGAAAGGTTCCAGGATCTAAGCGAAAAAATGTGGTTTTTGAGAGTGAAAGTGAATGGAAAAGCTAGGACTGCTATTGGTTAATGCAAATAGAGGTTATAACAAGTTAATACAAATAGTATGCTTGGCAAGCTGATGATTCAAACCGAAAGGCCTCCAGTTGAAGGTGTGTCCTTAAGCGGTCATAGGGTCCAGCAAATCAACTGTCGGGAGATTCTAAAAATAGTCTGGTCACTTTGTGAGTCATAAAATTGATTGCACTGTCCTTGCTTTTCTCCTAATGCTCCGATGGACACTTGACATAACTCCAGTTCCTTGAATTTGGCAAAGTAATCATTATAATGTGTGTTGCTGCTTTTTAAATTTATCTATCTATCTATCTATCTATCTATCTATCTATCTATCTATCTATCTCATAACTTCCACCACAGTTATTTCTTACTAGTCTCTGGTTTGTTTTCCAATGTGGTCCTCATGATAAAATCTTTGCATCTCCTTGGGAATTGCTAGAAGTCACCACGTTGGAAATTTGGGAGGTGATTTTCCCTGTCAGATGATGGATGCATAATCCAAGAAAAACATGTGGTCTTAGAAGCACCCCTCCTCCCTCTTATTAAGACTATTTGGTTGAACTCCTTATTGGCTATGGGAAGACATGCCTATTTTCCCTGCCACAGTTAGCTGCCATCACACAGTTTTAGATTATCTGTTGCCTAACACCAGTGTTGGTGTCATTAAATAAGTGTACCTGGTAAGAGTTCTAAAGTGAGACCTAAGACTGCTGGGCCCAGAACCCCCTAAAAACAACATTCAAGGCCAGGTTGTGTACTCCTGCTAAGCCTTGCCTGCTGAGTTACAGCCTATTTCTCCTTCCCACGGACAGAGATGTGTGCATACAGGAGGTACAGCAGATCCTGGTTCAACTGGATTCAAAAAATCTCCTCACAACTTCCCCTCCACCTATATCTTAACAGGAAAGGAGTGCCAGTGAGTTGTGAGGGTAAGCTACATGGCCCTTTGGTGGTTTGTAAGGGATTAGGCCACCATTTGGGGTTTCTGGTCTTAGACTCACATCGTGAGAGTAGACCCTGTCATGAGCTGTGCAAGCTGACCCAGCAGCCATGTGGTTCTGAAGTAGATGCACCATATTATCTGATAGTGCCCAGTTTTGCCAACACTGCCCCTGTTTCCTCCATTTCTGCAAAATTCACAAAGTATTTCAGGCGGGATGTGAGGACAATGGTGAGATGTCATTCCCAAGAGCTGCCTTTGATCTCTCCTGCTGGGAGGTCTCTCCCATCTCTGTCTCAACCTTGCCTATGCTTTCAGGCCTGCCATGCAGGTTTTCCAAACCAACAATTGAGATACACAATCTAACAAAGAATGTCCATGCTTCTTCAAGGGGGATTGTCGAGACACCCTTGAGCAGTGGTTGACAAACTCACTGTTTTGTAAAGAAAGTTGTTTTGGAATACAGCCCTATGCATTTATTTATATATTAGCTATGCCTTATTTTGTGTGATAATGGCTGAGTTGCATAGTCACCTTATGGCCTGCAAAGCCTAAGATATTACTAATAGGTCTTTTACAGAAAAAGACCCGCTTTCCTTGAGGATGGCATGTGCCTGTCATACTAACATAGGTGTAACACACTAAAAGTTTCTTTAGGGGAAAAGGTACCATATTTGAAATAACCTGTGCTAGAAAGTTTTATGCTCCCCATGCTGTGGGGGTGGGGGACATTTGTCCTGCTTGTTTCTTTCCTCGACCATGCTGTCCTTGGAGGTTAGAGGATTGATGTCTGAGGAAGAAATGCAGAAACTGACCATATGTTAGCCATGTAGTAGAAGGCAGCACAGGTCAGCTGCCTACAGCTTGATGACTTAATCATTATAGCATCATTATGCCATCTGGGCTCAGATGCTGCTAACCTCAGAGTTTTCCTTCAAGAAGCATCTTGTTTTACTTAGAATTTCTTAAAGTTTGACTCAGGTCAAAGGAAATGCCCCCGCCCCCTTTTGGTTTTCTTCCTTTTTGTTTGTTTTCTTTTAGAAATTATGTCTTGTAACTCCAACTGAGAGATACATTTAATAACAAATTCAGAATCTTTATGTAAAAGTTCAACTATTCTTTCTCCCCCCAGTAAAGAAACTAAGGCAATATGCAGCAATGAAGACTTTGAGATTATTTTCTTATGTAGTCATGTGTGCAGGAGTGCGTATGTGCACACTTGTACATGTCATTCTGTGACATGTTATCACACATATACATTCACGTAACCATCATGACACTCAAGGTACACAACTTTGGGCTCATGTTGTAAGTGGCTTGTCCAATCCTTATCTGCTTTGAAGTGGCCACCACCTTATTTCTTAAAAGCTTGCTTCTTAAAACCTGGCCCTGGACACCTGGGAACTTGTTAGACATGCAGAACCAGAGGTCTCATCCCAGACGTACTGAATCAGAATCTGCATTGAATAGATCTAGTGACTCATGTGCATGTTAAAGTTTGAGAATGTGGTTCTAGTAAATGTCTTAGTTCATTAGCTTACTTGATTAATTGGATAGAGTGAGGAGCATAGCAGAATCAGTATGAAGCTTAGGAAAAATGTATGCCTTGATCGTAGACTCCAAGATTAAATCTGAAATAATTTTCAAGTATCTGTATTAAAAAAAAAAAAAAAGATCCCAGAGGCAATTCTGATGTATACAACATAAGAGAAGGGTGTGTGTTGCACGAGTTCTCAGCCAACAAAGATTATTTAACTTAACGTGGTTGATCGGCTTTTCACCATCCCATTAATTCTTGTAGCCGTGTGTCTCAAATGTGAGTAAAGCAAAGTCCCTTTCTGAGGCTAAATTTTCTCATGCATTCTTATAACTGACTCAAAAATATTTATTATGTTTCCTAAATATGTACAGACAGAAAACCAGGTACAAATGCTCTAGGCTCATAGTTCTTACATGACCAGAAAATCATTGCAAATTTACAAATGATATGCAAACAATATAATTGAAACTAAGAACATTAATGTGGCAGATGACATTTTCCTGAGAATAAAATCTCTGCTTGCAATACGAATACAACGTGATTGCCATGGTGTATGTTCTTAGGAGTTTGGCACATCTACAACTCAGAATGCCATTTGGTCTTCCCTTTCCGCAAATACATTCAGTGTATATCTATATTCAGTCCACCTTTCTACCATGTAGATTTTATCAATTGAATCAGTAGTTCTTCTTTTCAGTGTGACTGTAGGCAGAACCTTAAGTGGTAACATTAGGTGACAGTCCTTGGTAGGCAATTGTGTCACAGTACTCGGTTGGAATCATCCCTCAGGATGTGCTTAATCACTTATTAGAAGAAAACCACAAATTAGAAAAAAATTTGAAGACAACCTTGGTTATCTACGCCTATTTCCTCGATAGTTCCAGCCCTGTTTGCAGTGGGAGGCAGTAGATAGTGGGACTTACAAACATGACTTTAGAATGAGCAAGGCCTAGGAGCTATTTTTATCACTTCCATTTACTAGAAGCATCCAGGGTGAGTCTTTCAGTATCTCTATATCTTGGTTTCCTTATGTATATAATGGAGGTGATTACTATCGACTTCATAAGGCAAGGAATGGGTAGGATATGCAAGGAAAACCCTTAGCCCATCTTAGCACATTATAAACACTCAATTATCATAGCTATCTTAATTATATTATAACGTTATTATCGCTATTCTTATTATAGATCTGGATATTACATTTCTATCAATTAGATCTGCCACATATTCCTTTATTTCTTTTTATTTGTCTCATTGTATTCTTAAGACTTTTTTCTCTTTTCTCTACTGACCTCTTGTTTTAATACACTGATTGTGGCAGAGGTAAAACGTTCCATCAAAATGCTTAGTGTATTTGGCACCTGACTCAAAGCACCGCTGTTGCTTCCATTGCTACCCTTTTACTATTCTTACTGTAGCTGCCTCCTGAACAGCTTCTAGATGCAGCTTAGATGACTTCATTTATTTTCCGGTGCAGCCAGTCTGGGGAGGGAGCCCCTCGTGATCGTGATGTCCTGGGGCCGGAGCGCTAAGATAATAGTGCTTTCATTAATTGCCCCTTGTGCTTTTCATTTTTGCTAATGAAGCCTGTAATACATGTATTGAAAGTGAAAAAAATAGCTCAAAACATAGAGAAGTGTAGTATTTTATTTTGCTATGAGCATCTTCCTATGTTTATGTAGTAGGGATTGAAAAGTTGCATCCCCACACTTGAAAATGCACACGTCTGCTTCTCAGAGATATCAGGCAGGGCTTTTGATTAGAAGCCCTGTTATTTGCTTATTTCTAGCCTCAGTGTGAGTAGAGACTTCATTAACAGAAGTAGGTTCAGGGCACCCATTAGTGGCTTAGAGAATAAATGCCAAAGGGAGGGAAGGAAGGAGGGAAGGAAGGAAGGAAAGAAGGAACAAAGGAAGAAAAGAAAGAAAGGAGAGAGGGAGGAAGAAAAACAAAACAGGTGTATAACTGTTTTAATAAAAAGAAGAGGGAAAAGACAGCTCATGAGTTAAACCAAGACTAAAAAAAAACCTAAAAACTTTAGCGCACCTTTAACATATGCATAAAGCATGAAGGAAATGTGTCAATACATTGGGACGCGTGGCCAGCATCCTGACTCTTCATAGTCATTAGACAGTCTGGTTCTGTCTTGCAGTGGAGAGGTGCTGCTGACCATAGTGTTTGCGCCTTATTATTGGGCTGTAATTACCTTTTGCAAACATTCTTGAAGTGCCCTTTTTGGTGTCAGATTAGACATGCAACAGCAGAAACTGTGTTTGACCTGACAAGGTGCCACACTGTGTGAGAGCCAACTGTTAACTGTTGGGGGGGTTTTGTTTCAGTGAAGGGTTAAGTAACTTTGGGGGGTTACAACCAGGGGCAATAAATAGCCGCCCACACTCACTGAAGGAAGTGTCTTCTTATATAGGAGACTAGAGTTGGAACCAATAGGGATATTAGCCTGGTAAAACGCCACACCAACTAAGATTTGCTCTCACCAAAGGATTTAGGTGGTTGAGAAGCATCTGTGCCAACACCTGCCCTTGAGTTTGGAGGCCAATGAGCGTGAGAGAACATACACTAGCTCTCCTGCCAACAAGCGGAAGCCTGTTCTTAAGACAATAGGTCATCTGCCATCAAAAACGTGGTGTGGTGGCAGTAGAAGCAAGGGGCTGATTGTGTTCAAGACTGAGCTGCAAGGCATTGCAAATGCAGAGTCTAAAGTAAGAGAGTAGACAACGTGTAATAATTACAAACTGAGGCACACAGACAGGAAAGACCCAGGAGCTGCCACAGTGAGGTCAGTTACTGAAGGCTCATCTCTGGTCTATTCACACTGCTTCTGGGCATGTGAGACTCTAGGTGCAAAGGTATTAACAGTGGACACAAATGAAGCTAGATACATGAAGTAATTCAGAAGGTTGTCACCAACAGGGTGGGCACGGCAGGGATCTGATTTCTCTGTCTTTGTATAATGAGGGATAGAGTGGCATTGTAGGCAGTGCTTGACTTTGAAGGTAAATGGACTTAGATTAAAATTTAAATGTACTTTGTGGGCAAATTATTTACCTTCCAGGGCTATGTTTTTACTTGTAAAGTAGATATAAGAATAGACAGGGCTAATCTGTGAGGATTAAATGAATGTATGTGAAGTACCACCACAGTTCCAGACATTTAGAAATCCCTATTAATACCTTGGAAGAAGGTCTCTAGTTGCCTGTCTTGGTTCTTTGTACTTCTCAGTTTACAGTTCTCTTGAAGACCTATGACCCAGGTAAAGAACTGGTGCAATAGCTCAATGGTAATTGACAGATTTAAGATTCAAAAGAATCTCAACAGGAAGAGAGAAGGATCCTAAAATGAAATGGATAAGTTGTATTAGGACAATATAAAACCCCCACCGTTAGATTTAAAAACAGAAATCATCACCCTAATTCTGTGTAGAAAAGGCCTCATTTAAATAGATATATATGTGGTAAAGAATGCAAAATGCTTGGAATTCTTTTTAAAAATTTTACGTTGCATTTGTTCAAGTCCTGTGTGTCTCTGCTCCCACATTTGAGAAAACATTGATGAACTAGTCATGTCCAGTGCAGTATAGTGTGCTGGTTATCAAATCCCACCTCTGTCACTATTCGTCCTTGAACAGGTCAGTTAGCGTATTTATAAATGAATATGGAAGCCCTGTTCCTGGTTTGAGCTAACGATTACATTACATATTACAACTAAAGGATTCAGCACAATGCCGGGCTCATACCTGGGAGCTCTTATGATTCCTAAGAAAGAATGTTGAGAATGTTGGCAGCCAGAATGTTCTGTATAAGAAAAGCTTAGGGAGGGATGTGACAACTGTCATCAACGATTTGAATGACTGTTATGTAGAAAAGAGATTCTCGTTAATCAACCTAACTCTAGAAGGCAGAACCAGGACCAACAGAGAGAAGTTTGGGGAAGATCTATTTGGATTCCATGACAGGAATAATTTTCCATTTGGAGGTGTCCTAATCATCAGAATAAACTTCTTAAGAGGTAGCAGTGAGCTCTCTATCACTGGAGGAAGTAGTGGTGGTAGTAATAGTGGTGGTGGTAGTTGTAGTAGTAAATAAAAATAGCTCTTAGAGTGTTCCAGTTACTGTTCTAAGGAATCTGGATTCTTTTTTAATCTGCATAACATCCAGGTGAAGTAGGTGCAGTTATTATCATTCCCATTTTACAGATGAGGAAACTGAAGCACAGGGATTCAGCACATTTCAAACAGCATATAATTTAGAAGTGACAGAGCTGGTAGTAGAGCCCAGTCTTCCTGGCTCTTGAGTCCATTCTCTTCGCTGCTACAGAAAGTACCTCTCAAAATACACAGGGCGACACTGAGTGACCCACATCATGAAGGCTAGATAGCAGATTCCTGCACAGATTTCCAGATTTGACTGAATGATCTCTACAGTGCTTCCCCATTAACTAAGTGCCTACTTTGTGCTGGAATCATACTATCTATGGCAAAAAAAATAAAAACTCAATAATCATTGCAGTTTCTACACATTTAGATCTCAGTAGTCTTTGAACTTTTCCTGGACTTTAGTATGTAGTGGCATCTGTTTTTCTCAAATCTTTAAGGAAATAATAAATTATATCCAGTTTTGGAAAGGAGGTATACATGATATTTTTTAAAACATTTTTATATGAGCTAGGTACTATTACCTGCAGTTTGGGTGTTAAAAGGGTACACTTTCATTCATCTCAGACCAGCTCACTGCCCAGTAAAGACAGATGTAGGTCTTATTGCATTAAACTATTTTAATATACCAAAGTGGAAAAAACTCTGGTCTAGAAATTTGGAGTTTTGCTACTGATGTACTTCATAACAAGGTTCTATGGATCTCAGTTTTCACAGCTCCAAAATGTGGGGGTTTAACTATACTATCTTTGTTGCCTTTAGGCTCAAATATTTTATATTTCTTTTATTTTGATAATTATGTTCAGTTTCATTATGTAGATGCCAGATGGCAAAATGCCCTGGCAGTGTGTGCAGGACCTAAATTGATTCTGGGAAAACGGGGCACCCATGATTCCTAAGGTAAAAGGTTCTGAAATAAACAGAAGCCTCTAGGTTTTAGTTCTATTTCTGTTGGCTATAAAATGTGGGCATGGCTCAATATTAGGAGACTTCTTCTAGCTTTTAATATTAGATTTTAACGTTGCCTAACAAAACCCACTGAGGCTTTCTTACGCTTAGCGTACTTAATGATCTGAGGTTAAGATAGGGCAGTGTGGCATATAAGACTTAATTGGCCCTTCTTCACCTTTAATTTCTCAGTCTTTCAAAGCATTGAAGAGAAAATGTTATCTCTTGGTCTATTGCTATGAATATGGTTTATTCTCTGTGTACGTGTAGAGGGCTTACATGAATGAGAAGGTAGGCATTGTATTCAGTAGGCTTTGTAGAATAGACCTGCACTAATAATAAGTTGCCGGGGCAGTACTGCTTTGTCATCAGACTTTATCATGGATCCCACATCTCTCTCTGTTAGTCTTGATGCTATTATGTCAGTCACATACGAATATACACTGAGGTCACGGGTTTCATGGTGTTTTAACAAAGCCAGTCCATCTGCTGCTCTTAAGTTGATTAGTGAGTAGTGGCACCTTGACTGGCTTTTCATTTCCTCTGCCCACTTCAAGAAAGTTCCTTTAGCAATTAGAATGCTAAAGATAATTTAAAGGGGACTGAGGGAAATTCCCCAGTCATATTAGTGCTATAGAACCAAATAAGGCGCTGGTCTACTGTGGATGTAGATTAAGGAAGTCTCAGAGTAGATTTTGGTTCTAAAGATCACACTTGAAAAAATGAAAAAGCTATCCAGACCTGAGAAAGAAAGCCAAAAGGATGACTTTATAGATTTGAGTGTGAAGTTTTTTTCTGAACTGAATGTGTGTGTCCCCTGCCCCTAAAACCCACATCTTGAAACCTAACCACCAAGGTGATGGTAATAGGAGTTGGGGCCTTGGAGAGGTGATTAGGTCATAAGCCCTCATGAATGGGATACACAGGAGGCCCCTATGAACATTGCTTCGCTAACATCGTGATACTTGGGACTAATTAGCAATTCCTTAATGAGGTTGCATCCGCAGAAAGGAAAATGTCAAATACTTGGAAAACTAGTGATGTCTAGAACCAGTCCTAGAATGGTTAAGTTACTAGTTGTGAATCTTAAATGTGCTTCAGCTCCTTAGTGTGGATTGCATTAAAAAACTGTCTACTTTTGCTTCTTGAGTACTTGTCCAGTGAATAGCAGGGTAGGAGGGCCTGTTGCTCTCATTGCCTTATAGTCGTGCCAGCTGAGCATCACTGCTTTCCTGGTAGACTCCATTTCACAGTAAATTGCATTCATGGGAGGTGGCTAGTGTGTGGTGAGTATGGTGTGGACAGACCAATATGAGAGCTAGGGAGAACACTTGCTTGGAGGAGACACACACAAACTGCCTTTCTGCTGCCTCTGAAACATTGTCTTTGAGCATAAATATGAAGTTGGAAGGATGCTAACTAAAGCTTTATCCAAACAACCTCTTCATCGCTCGGCTTCTGGTAGGAAAGCTGTAGGTAGCAATTTGTTTTAATGATTGATTTCACTAATATTGAGTCACAATTGGATTCCTCTCAAAGTTGCTGTAAGATCTCCATGCACGGAAAATGAATTCATTAGAATCAAAGTAATTGTGTAAAAACTCAATTAGAATTATCCAGGTGTTAAAATAAATGCCTATTTCCATTTCAGACAATGGGATTGTTTTTAAAACATAAACTTATTTTAAACACACACAAACACAGAGACTGTCATACAGGGTTATGGAAGATAACTAATTAATGCACATTGATTTATATTCAAATTGAAACAAATATTAAAACAAACATTAGCTCCTCAGAGTTGTGGCTAAAAGGCTATGTGTAGGTGATTAGAGAAAGAAGTAAAGAAAGCTGAAGAATATATAAAGACAATAATAATAATGGATAACATTTGCTGAGCATCTATTGTCTGTCAGGTACTGTGCTAAGCAAGCTAGCATTTCACATATATTAAGCTATTTAAAACTCATATTAACTGTCTGAATTACGTTCTATTATTTTATCCCTCTGAGATATTTATATAACTTCCATAAGGTCCAAAACTATTAAAAGGAAAAATTGGGAATCAAACCCAGGTTTCTCTAATTTCTGAGCCAAGATCTTAGTTGACGAGTTGTTACAGCATTTTGTCTTTTATCTGACATAACACCATTGAATTCAAGGTTTATACTATTCTAGCAGAATCTTTCTCTACAAACAGGCATATTAAAAGAAAAGTCTTCCCCAATATTTTTGGGATTACTCAAGTGATAGTTTGTTTTTGAAAAGAGAGAAATATAGGCAATTGACAGAAGCTCAGTCCTTGACTTTAAATTTCTTTTTTTCCGATTTTTTCCTTGATGAGCATAATCATGTGAATAATTAAGCTTCAGGAGCTGAATGACTGATTGTCAACAAGTGACTTGCTGTTGTTTATTTATGAGGATATAGATTTCATGGGAAAATGCAGGATGGTTTTTAAAACAGCACAAGTCTTACATGAGACTTTGTAAATAATGGAGCCAACATAGCTTAGGGTTAAGTGTATAGACATTTAAGTCACACTGACATGGGTTCAAGTCCACGTTGCTGGCCCTTTGTGGCATTTTTAACCCTCTTATGATTGATTTCTGTAAAGTAAAACCAATAATAGTATCTATTTCTTAGGGTCATTGAGAGCATTCAAAGAGCTAAGTTATACAAAGTGCTAGCTCAATGCCTGGTATGTGATAAATATTCAATAAATCTACTTTGTAATATTTTCTTTTATAAAAGTGACAAAAAATTATTTATATATCTTTTAAATTATTAGGGGAGGCAGGCTAGATTCTTGGAAAACCTGCAGTTCCTCTGTCAGAGCCTTGCAAAGACTACTTGGGATGTGTCTATGTTGATAATTTGTCCCATGTTTATTTTTTCATTAATGTTAGATTTGTAGTCAACTATACTTCCTAAAGCTTTAGTGCTTTTTTACATTGCCTCCTTTAATTGTCTTAATAATCCTAGGAAATAGCAAATGAGGAAACTAGAGATTATAAAAGTAAATAGAAAGCTAACCAGCTAGTAAACAGGTGAAATTTGACACTAATCCAGATCTTCTGTACTAACAGTCCAGTTTAATTTTAATATAGGAAGCAGACATTGAGACCATATGGATCATGCCTCAATTCATTTTATAGCTCAGAATATTGAGGCTTTAAGATAGAAACATGATTTGTCTCGGGTCACACAGCAAGTTAGAGATAAAGCTGATAATAGACCCCAAGCCTTTATGCAAGTCTGGAGCTAATCCGTCACTCCTAAGCTATTTGTGTGTTTGCAGTGTTTTGTATACTCTGTAGAAGGTGAAGCAGAAGTAAGAGAATGAGAGAGCAGGGGAGAGGGAGAGAAAGAATAAACGCACATACAAAGGTTAGATCAAGGGATGGTCTTTATTGAATACAAGGGCTTTCTACTTTTGGACCTAATCCCTACCCATTAGGAGAGGCAGGAATAACCAGAAAGAGAACATATCTAGCAGGGATATATTTATCCCTGCTCCCATTCCATCATTAGTATGACCAAGTGATTACATCAGATGTAGTTGACAGCAGCGATGGCAACATCCCTGTGATATCCGTACCGCCATATGGCACCACCATCACCATCTCCAACAGCCTTGCCACTCAATTTGGTTTTCCCTCCACTGGTCTGCATCGCTGGATGTCAAAATTTGGCTCAGGAGACACTTCAGTGGAATTCACTCACATATGAGATGTGATTAAAAAAATACGGTAAATGTTTAAATTAAAAAAAAATACGTATATTACAGAAAAGACGCATTGCCATTAGTCCCCCTCAAAATACCCCCCCCACTTCAAACACACTTTTCCCATCATTCTTGCCACTTTCTGAAGCAGTTCTAGAAATCCTCTTTTTTGAGTGTCTTTAGTTGCGCTGTCGTGGCTGCCTCGATGTACTGAATCATTTTGACTTTGGGGAAGAGCCAGAAGCTGCATGGTGCCAGATCCAGTAAATAAGGTGGATGAGGACACACCATAACGTTTTTATTTGACAGAAATTGCCATATGGCAGAAGCTCCATGTGACACGGAGTGTTGTCATGATGGAGGGTAATTTATGGCACATTTTAAAACACACCTTCTCTCAACTATAGCTCACACCCGACTGACTGCACTAAACAAGTTGAAACTTGTCACGCATTGTTACTAAGTTTCTTTGGACCACTTCCCATATTGAAGATCCCTGCCTTTCCATTGGATAGCATTCACTATATTTTGTGACCACAGTGGAAAAGTCTCCATGTTACACATCGCTTCTGGTATGGCAGTTTCTGGCAAATAAAAATATTATGGTGTGTCCTCATCCACCTTATTCACCGAATCTGGCATCGTGAAACTTCTGGCTCTTCCCCCAAGTCAAAATGATTATGAAGGTAAACATTTTGAATGGGTTCAGGACATCGAGGCAGCCACGACAGCATAACTAAAGACACTCATGAAAGAGGACTTTCAGAATTGTTTCAGAAAGTGACAAGAATGATGGGATCAGTGTGTTTAAGTGAGGGGACATATTTTGAGGGGCACTAATGGCAATGTGTCTTTTACTGTAATAATTTTTTTCTATTTTTAATTTAAACATTCACCGTATTGTTTGATCATACCTTGTAAAGGCATTGTCTTGACATTTTGACATTTGCTCAGAGAAAGGCAAAAGGCTGGCCCAGGGCCCCATCATCAGGCCCATCAGAATCAAACTATATTTTCTGAGCAGCTGTCGATAGAGTGTGCGTGAGATTATTATTGTTTGCCAACGCTCTATTGATCTTGGCTTTGTGAAGCTCTAAGTCTGTTTACAACCACCTATAAAAATGAACGTTCACTTGTTTTACTGAAGGTTAACATGGTGTGTTTACTTAATTGAATAGAAATGGCTTTGTGTTTTCCAAATGTCATTGTTAATAAATTTTCAAAGGAATCTGAGTGACTAGTGTGTAGGATTCGGCATAGGATGGCTACCGGGGTGAGAGTGAGGGGTTTGCTGGGCTTTGGAGTTGGTGGAGGAAAGAGATAAAAGACAAAAGTATCCATAAGATATTGGAATAACTTCCCTACCCTGAGAAGTGCTACAAAAAAATCCTTACGCTATGTTAGTATTGTTTTTTAAACTCTTCAGCTAATAGTAATAATTCTCCCCCGGGTGTTTAATTCTTTTGCCTCCCTCTGTTTCTGTTTTACCTTTTGGATTTCCCCCAAAATGTTTTAAGGTGATACTGAGCATTTTAGCTTATTTTGACTTTCAAAGTTTGGAGTTTTCTACTATCATTTGTTCATTTTCCCCTCTTCCATAAGAGATTTGACAGAAATGGCTAGAATTAGATTAGGTTGCATGTCAGATAGAGGCTGACACTGGCAATCCCACTGACCTGCTTTTTTTTTTTTGTTTTTAATTGGGGGGTGTTGGGGAACAGTGTGTTTTTCCAGAACCCATCAGCTCCATGTCAAGTCATTGTTTTCAATCTAGTTGTACAGGGCGCAGCTCACTGGCCCATGTGGGACTCGAACCGGCGACCTTGGTGTTATGAGCACCACACTAACCATTGAGCAAACTGCCCCCTCCCTCCCTCCCTTCCCCCCCCACCCCCCTCCCCGGCAGCTCAGTTCTAAGCTTAAGCCATTGCTTCTCACTGGTCCATGTGGGAATAGAACTGGCGACCTTGGTGGTATGAGCACCATGCTCTAACCCACTGACCTGCTTTTAAGAGACCTTTTCAACTGACTAGAGGGGAGATACAAACATTTTTTACCAAAGTAACCAGACATTTTGACATTTGCTCAGAGAAAGGCAAAAGGAACAGTCTCAGGGAACTGAAAGTCTGTCTGAGTCTCCAGGATACTAGATAGAAAGCAGAAACTTCAGCCAGCCAGATGAATGTTTTCAATGGAAACATCAGAATAACTCACGGGGATTTTTTTTTCCCCCTTACCTTTCCTCAGAAGGTTTGTCCTTTTATGAGGTGAACACAGGCAATTTCCATTTTAAGTTTTACTCTACCCATTCTGTCTCAGTCTCCTTAGCAGGGGGAAAAAACCTGTTATTCTTAAAACATATATATATATATATATATACCAATGGTTATTTTAAAACAAACAAACAAATAACAACAATAACAACAAAACTGTTGAGGTCTCAAAGCAGACATTTATCTATTCAAGAGATTACTGAGCCTCTCTGAATGGCCAGCTTCTATTGCTGGGTGCTAGAGCTGGAAAGAAAAGCCAAGGCTCTATACTCAAAGATTCCATGACGTGTGTGTGTATGTGTGTGTGTGTGTGTGTGTGTGTGTGTGTTGATGGGGTGAATGTCTATGAAAACACTTAACAATTTAATAGCATTATGGTAAATATCCTCTAAAAGAGCATTGGGAGTGTCTGACTCTGATTGGGGAGCATGGTTTTAATATCTGGTGATGGGAATACATCCTTCTCTCTACTCTGTTTCACTTTTACGTTTAACCTTGATTAAAGTCTGATTTCAAATAATCAGCCCATTTTTTGAATATTTGATTCAGTTCCTTCAGGAGCCTGACAGAAAATGTAAAATCGTCAAGCATTTTGGGGAATGCTACTTCTAACACTTATTTGAGGATTTCAGATTTTTCTCCCTTTTAAATGTGCACATAAAATCAACGTGGGCACAGGAATTAGAAATATGCCCTTCCTTTTTCTCTACATGGTCCAAAATGTGGGAAACGAGAAGTAAGCAAGACAGAGGATTGGAATCACAAGATGGGTTTCCTTAGCGTGACTTCAATACCTGGAAATCTTCTTTGTTCTGAATTTGCAACGGATTTATAAAATCTAGTATTAAAAGAAATACAGTGAGAATTAATAAGGATGGGGGCTTGGGAGTGGGCAGATGTGTTCTTGAAGACCATTATCTTTTCTCAATTAATTTTACTTTTTATAGACGGTTAGACTATTAAACAAAATCTAATGAGAAAAGTGGGTTTCAGTGATCTCTAGGAAGAGTTCCTCATATTAAATTAAATTAGGACTGTGCATTGCAGAGACCCCACCAGTTGTTCTCCCTCTGGCAAGTATCTTTAATACCCGATGCAACCTAGTTAGAGATGACGTGAAATCATGATGTTTGATACTTTTTCCTTCAAAGTTAGGTGACTAGAAATGCGTTCTTTTGGTATATCTAGGATACCAGGTGCACTTTTGCGAGATTTTGATTTGAGGATGGTACAGGTCCTGGAAAATGGGTTTGATCCCCCTATAGATAAGGGGTCCTCTTCCTATTTAACAATAGGGCTCTTTTGTCTGTCTCATAGTATCTGACAAAGAGACAGTGTGAAGTCACAATTTAGAGTTCTACCTCTGAGGTGAGATTTTTTGGTTTGTTTTGTTTGTTTGAATGCTTTGCTCATTGATCTTGGCCAAATTATTTATCCTGTTTAAGCATTAATGTCCTCATCTATAAAATATGAGGAATAGGAGTTCTTCATAGAAGCTACATAAAGAGAAAATAAAAACCACCCAGCACAGTGACTGGCACATAATCCACTTTCCTAAATCTTAACTATTATTGCTAACCTGAATATTTTAATTGGTATTGTCCCAAAAACTCCTGAGCAGAGTGTCGCCGTTATGATGGCCAAATCATACGATCCACAGACTAACACCCTAGGCCATTTGCAGACATGTGGGCCACTTCCCAGGGGTTTCCAGTTATTGACTTTCACATTGATCAGTGCAAATCCATCATTCCTTCTTGAAGAAACAACCAGAAAGCACGTAGCCTATTTATAAATGAAAGAATTGAGTGTCTTTCCTTAGAACAATAGTTAGTTCTTAATCAAAGGGACTTTGACGCCACATAAGTAAAATTACCTTTTGCACAATATCCTTGTGGAAATAGTTTTAAGAACCTTGATATTAGAGATTAAGGCTATAATAATGCATTTAGATTGTCTCCAGGTTCTTCATTTCTGCATCACTATCCTCTTGTCAGTCACAAGGATACTCACTGAAGGATTAAAATTTTCCCACCCAGAATGTGCACCTTTTTTGTTGTTGTTGTTGTAGAACTTCTATCATTTAACTGGCTTTGAAAATAGCCATCAGTATGTGCCAAAAATGTATTTCCAAATTTCTTCACCTAACAGCTAAGTAAAATCCCTAATCTGTCTTTCTGTGAAATTGACCTCAGTACTATAAATTGTACAGGAGAATAAAAAAGTCCACATTCCTGGGGCTAGGTTTCAGACTGCACGTGGGGAGCCTCCGTCTGTGTTGCAGACAGGGTGTGTCTTGCTGGTGAGAATGTTGCTGTTCTGGAGTCTATGCCGTCACCTCAGATGTGACGGGTGGCAGAGGTGATGCTTTCCTGGTGTCACCACTGACTTCCCTCTCCTACAGGACAGTGTCACTTGCCTGAAAAATTATCAGGTTTGTTTATACAAACTCTAGTTGCACAATGGATTATTGCCTCTGGGCTTCCCATGGGACCAGCCTAGACCCAAGGTGAAAGGTTGGCCTTCAGCTATTGCAAACAAGGGAGGAGCTAATGAATCAGAAAGGTCAAACATCTTCCCAAATTTCCTTCTCTTTCTTCACTTGTTCTGGCTGCTAAAAAAAAAAAAAAAAAAAAAAAGACACCCTCAGTATAGAAAACTCTGTCCTCAGTATAGAAAACTCATTAGCAATATTTGGCCCTGTTGGTTGGATGGGGGAGTTCTCTGCTCATTGCAGTGGGCAGGTCAGGTATCACCTAACTGTCTCCATTGAAAAGAGTCTGTGATGTTTGAAACACATTGTGAGTCTTTTAACTCAGAAATGGTTACATTAAAAGATAGTATCTGCTTATTAATGAACTTACATTTCTTTCCCCTGATGTTCCTTTACTCATGATTATTTACTGTAAACAATATTTAATTTCCTCAATTATCCATCGGATTCTGCTGCTATTATTTTTGAGAGGAATGTTAATGTGCAAACGCGTATCCTCTTCAAAAGATGGCTAAATGGCTCTACAGCTGCTCCCCCGTAAGTTGTGGGCAGCTCAGAAGTCACTGACCACACTGTGGTATTCAGAATTATTACAGATCAAGTTCTCTGGCTCTCACCCCCTAGCTCAGAACCAGGGATGAATACAGAGATCGGACAGATGACTTTAGTCTTTATTCACAAAAACAGCTTAGCTAAAGAAGAGTCCTTTTTTTTTTTTTTTTTTTTTTAAATCTTCCTGTCTTGCACACGAAGGAGCTGAGGTACCAGATGGTAAGTACCGACTCAAGAGGAGCAGTATGAGTCTGAGAACAGAATTCCTGGCTCTAGCCCTCTGCCATTAATTTGCAAATTTGCATAGCTTTTGTCTGAGGACTGGTTATATAGAGAAATGTTCTTCAGCAGAGAGTGGCCTGTATGATTTCTATAGTTTTTTCTTATGATTCTACACGTGGTGTTTGTTAACATAAAAAAGTAAGTTTTATATATATACACACACACACACACACACACACATATATAAACATACTATAGAGAGAATGTTGCTTGCTTGCTCTGTATTGACTCACAATGAAGTATTTTATAAGATTATTTCTGTGTGAATATAACTGTTCTACATTTAACCAATGTCAAATAAAAACTTAAAATTTTCACTTATAGAATTTACAAATAACAATAGAGATTAAAACCGATATTGACAGCCTGGATAAAGAGATAAAAAAAAAACCTCATCAAAATAAACTTTAAAGAAATATATGTAAAAACCTATATAACAGTAAAATAAATCAATTTTGCAAGTGCTGGGTATAGGTGATCTGGCTTCACAGAACTTTGTAAAACAAGATCTGAAAGTTTTGATTGTTCATAAGCTTAAACTGAACCAACTATGCTAAAGAAAAAAAAAAGAAACTATGTAGCCTTAGGTTCTGTTATTAGACTTCTAATCTATTACTAAATTATGTTGACTTTTCATCTGAAATGTGTCTATTTTGTTCCACCACTTAGTTTCTCTCCAATGATCTAGTAACAGACTTCATCAATTTTTACCTGGCAATGACTTCTTAATGGTATTCTTGCATCTTTTCTCCCTATTTCAATTTATCCTTTGCAAGCGGCCAGTGGTATCATTGATAAATTAGATTTGATCATATTCCCATATAAGTAAACCACCAATGGTTCTCAATAATTACAAGATTGATTATTTCCTGAGGAATGAGACCCTTCAGTATAATTTCTAATCTCTATCAACTTTTCCTTATTTTTACAGCGAGCACCTACCATTTCTAAAGATGTCTTTAAACTCATCTTAACCAATTTGAACCATAGTATCCTGAAATTGCATTGTACTTTCTACTTCCAAACTTTTGCTCAGGATCTCAGTCTTTTTTTTTTTTCTTTCTTTCTTTTTCTTTTTTTCAATTTTCCCCATTTCACCTTTGACCCATGAGATTCAAATGTCTTCTGTGACAACTTCCTGACAGCCCTCAGCCCCAACTCTAGGTAAAACCAGTTTCTCTCTTTGTGCTGCTCCTGTACCTCTGTCACAGAAAGTAAGGTGCTCTCATTCTGTTCTCAATTTATTAGACGCTTCTGTGTTTGTTTTCAACTTCTGTTATTGAATATCTTTCATAAATTGTATTAAAATACTAACCTCAGAAGATCCCCAATCTGAAAGAAGAATGATATAGAAGGATATTTCACTTCTCCCATCTCTTTCCAAGCACACACATTATTTAATAATTTGAATTAATATTTTTAATATTCTAAAGTGTGCTGAAAGATTTGCTTTTCTATTTTCAGAAGCAAGGTTTTTGTGATAAGATTGAAAGTTCTAGACTATGAACCTTGGCCTCAAGGATACAAATGTAAAGATCATGAGGTCTTTCTGTCATGGTTTTGAATGTCAGCTTGCTTTGTCCAGCGGGTTACTCAGTCCTTTTGATCGGCACATTTTACTAAGATGCAAAGATATGCAATCTCAGTGACAGGGTTTTCAAAGTACAGTACATTGAAAAACCTGTATGGGCTGAAGTTGAGAGAAGCGTCAGAAGATGTGTTTCCTAGATGCACGAATAATTCTTCTTTAGCTGTTCACTTTCATCTTAATTTGGAGTCACATATTTCTCGTTACCGTTTGGTTTTCCCCTGGCACCTAGTAATGCACTCTCCACAATGCAGTGCTATGTTCCAAATTTATAGTGCAGTAAATGAAAGAGGTTGAATCCATCGTCTCTCATAATTCAGAGGGAAGATAGTCAAAGGGAAGAAATGTCAGTATTCTTTGGAATACCAAATGTTCAGAACTGGAAACATTTGAAAGAATTTCCAATTTTCTTCCTAAGGAAAATTCAGCTTTTTGTTCTTTCTGTAAACGGATAGACCATTACAGAGTTGGGTTGTCCTAAAAGGAAAAAGGAGGGCTGTTGGGCCTGGTTGTTTGGAGATTGGGCTCTAACCACACGGACAACTATCCTTCTCTCCGATCACAGCATTTGAAGTTAGAAACATAAGGAACTCTTCAGAGAATTTGCTGTGAAATGTTTTGTCTCTTTTATTCCTCTGGCGGCTATCATTCTCCATACCTGAGTGTGTGGGTGTCTTTGTAATGACTCCAGAATCACAAAATGCAGAGATAGGTAGTAATGGGATACTTTTACTTTTCCTCCAGATTAAAAAGAAAAGAAACTGACCATTTTGAAGTGTCCATTTCCTAAGTTTACAGTACTTAATATATGCTAAATTATGGTATCATGAAATGAGGGCGGCATATGAAGTAACTGGTGTGATGAGCTTTTTAATGCATGGCAACATTTCATATAAGATGACACTGGCCCACGTGCAGGCTTAGCAGTTTTATTCATTATATCTGGTCTCCACGGGTCTAGCTGAAACTTCAATGCCGCATAGACAGCGCTTATTTGGAACCCTTCAAACTAACCGGAAGTACAGTTATCACATTTGGGACTGTTCTTTTGTAGAAGATGCAAAGTCCAGTTTTTCAGAATGTAGGGGCTGAGGTCACCAAGAATACTTGAAGCGCATGAGGAAAGTTTGCGTGTCTCAGATCTCAGACCCCAGGTCCCCAGACCTACCGAAACAGGATCACTGAGGGATGTCACCTGGGAATCTGCATTTCACTTCTCCAATTAACATGTATGCATACTAGAGGTTAAGGTTCACTGCAGGTTAACCTGTACCCTGTCGCGCTTGTCAAACATGGCTCCATCCCCGGCCCGATTTATGGACAGCAAGACCCAGGAATAACATTTTCTGAAACAAAACAAGTGGCATATGATACCATGAAATCTCTGGCACTGGCTATCCACTTTCCACATGCGCCCCACTTAGCTCTAGATTAGAAAATAAAGGATGGGATTCAGCCCAGTGGCAGCCATGAGCACAGGTGCACAATTTGGAAAAATGAGATCGGTTCTATAAAAACGTCAAGCTAAAGTCAAAGAAGTTTAATAAAAATGTAAATCCCCTTACAACCGCCCCCTTGTTTTCCATCTCTTAATGAGCACCTGTCGTCTGGTGAATAATGACTAGACCTCTGAAAGTGAGTGAGGCTAGCAAAAGGCCCATGGCCAGAGACCTTGTTAGGCATTTTAAAATGAACAATCCATCGAATAAATAAAAACTCTTGTCAGTGAAGCAGGTCAAATCTGTGATCTCTTTGAGAGAAACACTATGCAAATGGATCACGGAGAAGAAGAGGCAGGACTTTTCAGTGCTGCTGCAGGCTAAGTTCCTGGAAACAGAGTCTGAGCTGGAGATTGTGTAGAGACGGTTAGTTGGGGAGTGTGCTGTAAAACAGTTCCTGAATGGCAGTGAGGGAAGCAGGCTTGAGTTGCGGGATGATTTGGATGGATGCAGGCGCAACTGAAACCTCAGCCAATCCCACAGCTAATTCTAGAGCTAGGTTGGTCCTTCAAGTTGTCCCAAATTGAGCAAAGGGAGCTGAGTCTCTGTACCCCCTGTCTTCCTCTAACCATCCAGTCATTGCATGAGGCAGACCCCTTTGACGGAGGGCAGTTCTGGAGAGTGACTGAACTGTGACAGTCAGCAGCTGGCACTCCCAACACCCTGGGGATAGAGAACCCAGCCTTGAAGGAGGAATCCAGAAGCACATCGACTGCAACTTTGTCTGATTCAAGGCCAGAAATGATGGAGCTCAGCCACAACAGGCTTCTGATCTTCCACAGTCTGCTGAATGCCCCTGACACTCCACTGAAGTGATAATGTTAAGGAGGGAAATGATTAGAAGCAATTTGCTGAGGGACCAGGTTTGCATTTTGAACTGTCAGCAAGTAATGAAGCAAGAATGTCAATCGACAGGTGAATCAAAGTCAGGGTAGAAGGAAGGGAGGAGGAAATTTGCTCCAACAAAGCAATTGCTTTAATTGAGCTTTGTGATGAGGTACGTGGAGAAAGTTTGTAGCATCCAGAGTTTGCTAAGAAAGGATAATTTTTTTTTTTTTTTTTTTTTTTTTTTTTGTGGCTGGCGGATTGGAATGTGAGAGTTGTTGGAAAGTCAAGTTAGGAATCAAAGTTATTTTCAAATAAACTTTTAACCTTCAAATAAAGAATCCCCTCTCCTTATAATGGCTCTAGTAGTGAATACTTCTTTCTTTTCCCGTATTTATTGATTGCCAAGTGTGTAGGATGCTATGAGATAAATATACTTCATTATCCTATGAAAAAGGAAGCGAGGCTGTCCTTGATAGAAGCAATAGCTTGACCTGGATACAGGCACCTTTTGGAGCAGTGGCCCAGTGGATTTTTCTGCCCAGTCCACTGTGCTCTGCTCTGAATGACCTCTGACCACTGCCTCTGTGTGTCTACAGCAACCTATGACATCACTCACAGAGGTGCTGCCTTTCCACTGGGGGCCGCTGCTCCAAAAGGTGCCTGTATCCAGGTCAAGCTATTGAGATTATAACCACATATGGAGTGAAAGGGCTTTTATGATAAAAGACTATTTCTGTGACTGGGTTCAACACTGATAAAAAAAAAAAAAATACTTCTTTCTCTTCTTTCTTTCTCTGTTTTCTTTGATAGTCTCTCTCTCTCTCTCTCTCTCTCTCTCTCTCTCTCTCTCTCTCTCTCTCTCTCTCTCTCTCTCTCTCTCTCTCTCTCTGTAAATAAGACACTTTTCCTTTCTGGTCTTTGACTGTGTCTCAGTCTCAATTTAGCAGTCCACAGTGGTATACTGAAAAGTGTAATAGAACTGTAGCATTAGTGTGTGGAGGTCCAAGGATATATTTTTCCAGTTATAATCACTCCTGAGCTGTTTATAAATATGTCCAACTCTTCACCTAGCTGCATGCCACTGGCTTGTTTTTATTTCAGGAATGGTCCCTTCTTTCTTCTCCTCCTCCCCTTTCTCCCCCTCCCCCACCTCTGTCTTGCAAACCCTTACGTTGTGAGTGGCCAAGATTTTTCCAAGTACAGTATATATGTAAAAGCGATCTTAATCTCCTAGGAAACGGGCACATCAACTCTATTTTGTGTGACAAGCAGCATCTTAGAGAAAAGGAGAATTGAAAGACAGTAGTTTGGTTAGAATACACCCTTTTTCACATCCGTTACCCCTATAACTATTGCTGTTAAGTACTAATTGGATTAGTCTTCTCTATTCTATCAATTGAATTCTTTTACAATTCATTCTCAGCTTTTCATTCAGAAACTGTGTCAGCCTGACCTGTGTTATCTGCCTCCCAGGCTTTATTGCGTACCTTTTAACTAACTACCCCTTTGCCTTTCTCTTGGGCCTCTTTTGTCCATCCCACACCCAGTCGCCAAATTAAACTTTCTAAATTGTAGCCTGCATTGCTTCTCCCCCTGTGTACAATCTTCCAGTGTCTCTCATTCCATTAAAAAACAATCCAGATTGTTCAGTAAAATATAGGAAGCCGGTCAGAATCTGGCTGTAGCTTACCTACCAGGTTAGTCTTCTCTCTTGCCTCTCCAGCCTGCCCCCACCCTCATCTCCCCTCCAGACCCTGTGCCTTTCTTGCTTCAAAAATTTTGAGTAGCTTGTATGTTCATCCTATTCTCCCTGGTGTTTTATACCTCAGTGCTTTTGTGCATGTGGTTCCCACTGTCTGGAACAATTACACTTCAAGAAATATCTTTTTTCCGACTTCAGAAACTAAGTTTTCATTCTGATAGATAGCATGAATTGCTCTCATAGTATTTCCCCAGGCTATTTTTACAAGTATTGAGGATTCCTGTGTTAATTCTGAAATGTGCTTTCTAAAACAAAGCTTCATGTGAGAACCCATTAAACCTCTAGCTTAAATACCCAGACAGTCTCAAAAATTGAATTTGCATTGTCTTCCCTGCAGTGTCTTCTCAGGTAACCAATACAGTCATATCAGATTGATGCCACATCCTGTTGTTATGACCTCAACAATTTCTAGGACAATAGAAAAGGTGCTGTTACTAAAGAAAGCTTGACGGAAGACTTACTTCCGAGAACAAAACTATGCTCCTGAACTTGGAGTGGCTGCTAAAACACACAGATAATCCCGATGTTGAGAATCTCTGTTGATTCTAGGAGTGATAAGAGCATGTGTAGCTTTTGCCAGCAGCCAAGAGAAATAGGAAGTCCCCTGATCTGGAAGTTTAGAGAACTGTGTCCTCACCTCCATCCACAATGTATAATCTAGGGGATCCCAGGGAAGTCATTGGACCTCTTTGCTGTCCTCTTGTGCAAAATGAGGTTTCTGGATTTAAATGTTCTCAAGTTTCTTTCCCATGTTTTGATTAAATAGCTCTCAGTATCACATAATGTTGGTGCTTTGCTCCAATCCCTTTGGCTCCCTTTTATCGTTTTTGTGCATCACCCAGCTGCAGCATGTTTTCTCTAGCAACAGCCAATATCCTTTTCTTCCTTTTAGAAAAATTGTCCCCAGTCTACTGCTCTCTTAGCCCTGGTTGGAAAACTGTCAGATGCAATACACACTCCAGATTTTTTTTTTTTTTTCCTGCGGGATCAGGCTGTGTCTACCTCTATGGAAGTTCATCTAAGATGTCACCCTTGTTTGCTTTCCTTTCCCTGCCCTGCCTCCCCTCCAGCCCTCCTGGTTCTCCTGGGATAATGCATCCTTAGTAAATCATTTGCACATGATTTACTCAGGGTTTCCTTCTTCTTTGGATTCAACCTAAGGTACGCTCTATCTGTCTATCTATCTATCTATCCATCCATCCTTTTTTATTTCATTAATAAACACTTGGTTTGGGTATGTGAGAGCTATTCTGGTTAGAGTGAAGGGAGGAAGAATGCACTTTGCCTACTGAATTGTGCTTAAAGAAGTGCTTGATATAGATGTCTTCCAAAGTGGTTCCAGTTAAAGAAATAACTACTGAAATGCTCTCTTTATTAATATATGGATTTTTTTGGTCACTAATGTTTGTCTCCCTATGATTAATTTGGACTAGATTTTTCAAGTAAGCATTTTATAACTCCCTTAGTTTCAAAGAGTTTCATAAACTGGGTAAAAAAGTAACAAAGGAGAGCTATGAGATTTTTACCAGTATCTTCTAGTTTTTACCTGAAAAGCTATATATATATATATATATATATATATAATTAAATCTGGAATGTGGAATGAAAACTGGAATTTGAGCCAAGAGTATCTGAAAGAGCATTTGTCGAAAACACTTTGCTTGTACCATCTGTGTAGGTGGAGAGAGAACCAAAATGTGTCAGATAATGAAGCTGGTATCATTGAGCCTCAGAGTGGAAGCCTGATGGTGTATTTCACTAGTGCTCAGTTGATCACCCTAGAAGTGCAGTCCATTGCAAGTTGATATCTGTTGTAGACTAAGCCTTATACACATGGTCTCTACCCTGATGTTTGGCATGAGTCATGTACAATACCTTGAAAAAAGGTATTGAAGTAAGTAGAATGGTATTTCCCACTCAGTTTCATGCTATTTTCTCTGCAAGCTTAATTCTGGTTCCTTTTGTAAATCCTCAGATTTGATTCTATAAGCTGCTGAGAAATGCAACACCTTTATGTCACCCACAAAAGAGAGTTTTTATACAGTCTATTGTACATAGAAAGCGTGTAGGTGTGTGTGGGTTTGTACGTGTGATGGAATGGTTCAGTTGACATTGTACTTGCAGTATAAACTACACTTATCACCAAATATGTGACCACTCCATTCATAAATCATTAAATTATGGGGTTTAAGTAGAAATTAAATATCTACAATTTAATATATATTTATATATATATAAAATTTAGTTGCCCTGGGCATTAAAAATGGAAAATAGAGTCATTCACTTCCAGTGGCCAACTGCAGTGTCATGCAGTTACAGATCTGATGAATTGCATCCCAGTGACATTGCTCGAGGACCAAAGATGAAACTCTTTTTTGTTTGCATTGAGCTAGGTATTATTTTCAGAAAATCAAAACCAAAAACTATGTTTAGCTTCCTAGCTTAGAGTCTCTGGAGGCCCTACCAGCCAGGTATCATTTGTATGTTTTATTTAAAGAAAAAAATTCAATAGGGAAGTTAAAAGTCTCTTTCTAGCTCAACCTTATATCCTAGGGAATTATTTCTTATTCCGTCCAGTCATGTCAAAAGTTTAAAGTAAAGTTATGTTCATTTGTATGTTTTCCCTAGTTTGCCTTACTTCTCTTAAAATGAATTTAAATATAAGTCACTTAACAATGTGTGTGCAAACAGGTATAATCAATATATCATTGATAATAATCAATACACAAACATCAAAAGGTTAGCTTTCCAAGTCCATTCAGTTCTTTGTAAGTCTTTGTGTGGGTTCAGGAGTGATATATGCCATTTTTATAAGGTGGGAAAGTAGAGCAGTATAAATTGTACACAGCAAATATTGAGCCCTGTGAAGTTCACCATTCCTTACAGAAATGAGCTGTGCATTTACTGATTAAAGCAAACCTTTAAAAAAATATTATCTGAGCACCAGCCTAGCAGAGGAGTAAGGGTCATCGAGAAGGAAGTGGATGGTTTTAGTCTTTGCCCTTTGTGAAGCTTACAGTCTAATGTCAAGCTAAAATTAGCATGAGGAAGCAGTTTGATATAATGATTAAGAGCCCAAGGATTAGATTTAGGCAGAAATTTGAGTTCTAGTTTGGCCCCTTTTCAGTTGTATGACTTTGTGAAATCCACTTACCCTCTATGTCTCAGTTTCCCAATCTTTAAAATGGAGATGCTAATATCTACTAATGGATTTGTTACCATGTTTATAAAGGTTGATGACAAGATGTATGAAAGGCATGCCTAGCAAATAATGTATTCTCCTTAATTGGTAGTTATTTTTGATTCACATTACTGATATAAATGAGATGGTTAATCTCTTTCTACCCTACGTACACTTATCATACCACATTTGTAGTTTGTATGATTATAATAGCCTTCCTGATGATTTAAATAGCCCCTGGATGTTTTTTAGAGAAGTGTCATCCAGATTTTATAAATCTATATAACCCTAGAATCTAACCCAATGACCAATGCATAAAAGATTCTTAAGAAGTATTTATTGTAATTTTAATTGTAATGAAAAGAAATATGCTCCAAAACAAGGATTTTAAAAATGTCTACTTTCAAATACTTTTTTTTCCTCGATTAGTAGGAGTGCTAATTATGACTATTTACAGTAATATATTTATTGGGTAAACTAGGTACCACATAGTGTGCCAGCTTAGATGGCTCTAGTTTTTTATTAATAGGTATATGGGGCTCTGGGGTAATGGGTTGCTAGATCCATATGCTATTCAGGAGACATAGTTAGTGTATGGTGACCTTGCTCCAGGATCAAATAGCATAAAAAATGAACTGAACTGGAAGAAATGCTTAGGTTAACGCAGCAAATGTGATAATTGACCAATATGGCAAGGACAGTTCTGTTCCAAAAATAATCAACAATATGATCAGCACTGAGTTAATGCTTTTAAGGATTATAGGTTTCAAACTTTTTCTTGTTAGCAAAATCATCTTGTAAGCAACATCGTGGGGTTTGGAACAAACAGCAAAGCTCTTGTATGGAAACCCCTCATCTGAGAAACTAGCAAACAGCAATGGATGTCTCTGTAACAGGGTCTTGGCCTGGCTTCCATTTCCATGTCCAAAACTCCTGAGGGAAGTAAACAACTGTCCAAATACAATGCTGAAACGATATCCCTGGACTAACAGGACGTCTTAGAAGGGCATCAAAGCAAAGCCTATGGATGGAGACAGTGAATATTGAAGAAGGCAATACAGACATCTTTAGCCAAAGCAAAGCTTCCAATGATCTATTAAAGAGTACTTGAGATAGATGCAATGTTTAAGGAAAACTGACCTCTTCCTCCTCCAAATCTATGATACCCGTTTTACCAGCCCCCGTTCCATGAGTCTGCTTGTTATTATTCTGTCCCATTTTCTCTCCCATGCTTTCCTCATTTCCTCTGCTCCTCATTCTAGATGAATGTAACTAGTGCCAGGTCTGGAGCCATGGAAGGCATGTGGGGAATGGCATTGTGAGGAGGAAGACAGGGAATTGTAGATAATCCAGTCATTATTTTTTTCCACTAATGTAAAGATTCCTTGTAAAACAATTAAGAACAAGGGAAAGATAGCAACAATGATTCTAATGCTAATAAAAATAACCAACACAGAGCATTCGTGAGGATCGAATCTCTGTGCTGTTTGCTTAGATGATCCCCTCTAGACTTCTTAATAGCCTTGTACACTGGACACTACAAGCTGAGTCTTAGGAAAATGCAGTCAAGTTTGCTTTAATTTGGAGATGCAAACTAACTAAGGCTCTCTAAATGTTTGTAAGGAGTTGGTGAATATGATTTATCAGAAAGAAGTGCTTCCACCAGGGCTCATAGTAATAAATCTCGTGACCCTGGCTATTTGGGGCTTCTCTCGCCACTGGGTTTATGGGGGAAAAACACAGTTTTGCTGTATGGAACCTTGATTATTCAGATAAAATAGGCTTGCTGCTACACAGCACGCACAGGACATGGTTGACAACTGGGGAGGATATTCGGCAAATGTTCTAAGTACCAGAAGAAATGTTGATGAACCCTGATTATTTTTTTATTTTATTCACAAAATGCAGACATTTGAAATTTTGCAACCAACTTCAATTAAAAGAAAAGACACTAATATTGGGTCTGCACACAAAGCCCGATGGGCTAATTTTTCCTTTACTAATTTGTCTAGTTATTTTAGTGTCTTGCAAACACGGAGTTGTCTTTTTGCTTTATTATTTTATCTTCAGTGGATTATTCTTAATGAGCAGGCATGCCCTCGACCGTCAGCTGTTTCATTCGATCTGTGTCTGCAGGTTTGCCCAAAAAGGTCTGATTTCCTGCACTGAACTTTCCAGTGAAGTTTAGTGTTTATGGCCATGCTCCCGATGGGGAGAGAAATGAGCAGGTGAGGCCAAAAACAGCATCTGTGACTTGCTAGGATCGGCTGGCATTGTGTGCATAATTTCCACTTCAAAGAGTTCAGAGACAGCTTGGGGGTAGTTCATTGCAGCCTGGGCTTGTCAACCAGTCCAAGTTATCTTTGGTACAATTACAGTTGATGAAAAATCATTTACAATTGTATGACGTCAGAGCAATAGAGGCCCTCAGAGTTTATGTACTTTCATTTCTTTCATGGTGCAAATGAGGAAAGTATGAAATTCATGTGTTCAGCTTCTTCACACTGCAGTATTTATTGAGCATTTCTTATATGCCGGAAGGCTAAAAAGACACAAAATCATTTGGGGTCGGTGAGTTGGAAAAGCTAACTTTTTCTTTCCTTCTTTCCTTCTTTCTTTCCTTCCTTCTTTCTTTCTCTCTCTCTCTCTCTCTCTCTCTCTCTCTCTCTCTCTCTCTCTCTCTCTCTCCCCCTCCCTCCCTCCCTCCTTCCCTCCCTCCCTCCCTCCCTCCCTCCCTCCCTCCCTCCCTTCCTCCCTTCCTCTCTCTCTCTCTCTCTCTTTCTTTTTTTATGTGTCCCCAGCACCTGTTTTAAGCCTGACTGTATTAGGTCTAAATAAATATTTGTTAAATGAATAATAGGTGATTAGTAAATATTAGCCAAATGGCGGATTGAATGGATAAAATAGCTTTATAGAGAAGACGATCCTGTACTGTGTTTTGTGGAATGAATGGGAATTTGCAAATGAGTAACTTCAGAGGTATTAGGCAAATTAACCAGTGTTACAGTCCAGCCAACAGCAAAGCAAGAACCAAAATACTTGTCTAGTCTAGAACCATCCCTAGGCCAACTATCCAAAAGAAAACATTCTGAAGCATTTAAAATTGTTAAATAAAGTAGTATTTCCTCAGTGTACTGAAGAGGAATCTGTTGGAGCAACAACAATTCAAAACTGTCTATTGTTCTTTAAAAACAACAACAACACGCACACAAAAAAACCCGCCACAAAACTTAGCTATTTTCTATTCTCAACATCAACTACTTCTCATTATGAGGGAAACAATTGGATTAACTACCCAACGCTCACCCTAGTTCATCCTGTCTGCTGCCAGCAAATTTATTCCTTAGACTTGTCCCCATTGGCCTTGGAGAAGTGACAAAGGTTCCCATAACTGGAGTTAGAGTGTTTTATGTACTAGTCCTCCTGTTCACCCACTGTCTGACTGTCAGGGTACCGGCTAGAGAGGGAAAAAAGGAGGAGAAGGGAGTTGTTCGTGACTGGGGTTGAGAGCAGTCTCAGCTCCTTGAGAAGAAGGGATAAAAATAAATCCTCTGTATTGCTGAAGCATGTGGATGTCATGAAATAGTGGGGCCTGAATCAATATATTGCATTTACAGCAGACAAAAAGCAAGAAAAGGATTTTCAGAGTTTATTTATCCAGCTCCTCTGAAAAATACCTGTGTGAACCATTGCGTTGAGAGTGTTGACTTTTTGACTGCCGCCCCTTTGGAGAGAGTGTTGTCTCCCAAAATCATATCCAAAGAGTGATATCTCTCCCTTGCCCTTTGAGTGACCCTCTTTTGCCACTCCATTAGGTAGAGAAAATAATGATAAAAACTCCTGTTACAGGAGCCACAAACGAATAATGGTCACAGCAGTACTTTGAGTCTGTGGTGTCCGTCCCCTTGAACAAATTCCAAATGGCTTTGTGTACATTCATTCACTCCTCTAATCACACACAGAGGAGAGAAGTCACGATCATTCTTTCCATTTTAAAGATGGATCAAATAAAGACTTATACATGATGGGGACTGTGAAAATCAGCATTGTTTTATGTGTGTTCTAGATCTAACGAATTAAAGTAGCATGAATATAGGACAGGGGTAGCTAAAGTGATAGCTTAAAGGGACTTTGGGAAACTAGAGTCTTATTTTTAAGAACAGGTTGTCTTAAAGATGTATTCATTTGTCTCCGAAATATTGAGTGCTTACTTTAGGCCAACTTTTGTTTGGATCATTGAGTGATGGTAGTGAGCATGACAGACAGACATCTATTCTCATGGACTTCCATGCTAGTCAGAGGAGAAAGAAAAGTGCTAAGTGCTGTAGAGAAAACATTACTAGTTATGGCGTAGAGAATGACTGCCAGGGATGTTGCAGGAGGGGGGTAGAGGTTGTTTTCTTTGGTTCTGTCACCAACAAAGGCCTCTCAAGAGGTTACCCTTTACCTAAGACATGATTGATGAGAAGGAGTCACCCATGTGAGTATCTGAGGGAAGAGGAAAGAACACAAAGACCTCAAGAGTCACTATGGCATTTACCTGATGGAAGAATAGAAGAAATCCCAGTGTCTGGAGTATAGTGAACAAAGTGGAATATGATGCCAGGTGAAGTAGGGGAGGATGGCAAGAGTCAGATCATAAAAGGCCTTGGGATCATTTTAAGGAGTTTGATTTCATTTTAAGACGATTGGAATTCATTTGAGAATTGTAAACAAGAGAGTGGTAGTGAGAGTCGTGGATAGTATATAATCCAACCTGTGCTCCTAGTTTTAGGGACAAACCTTCTTAAACACCTCTTTATTGATTCAACATTATTAAAGCAAGTTTACTATGTGCTTTGCAATGTTCTAGGATTTTAGCAAGGAGCAAGACAAGTTTCTGCCTTTATTGAGCTTACATTCTACAAGGGCAAAGACAGATAAAAACTAATAAGGACCATTCATAAAATACCAAAAGTTTATATGATGAAGAGTTATGATGGAAATGTTGCTGGCTTGAAAACCTCTAGCGCTCCTTCCGTAACTCACTTCGGTTTAATTATTTGTTGTTCTGATGTTTTTCGTTTTTAACTCGATGGTTAAGGAAGCTTCCTAGTTTTGCCTGCTTTCATTTCTGTCTGTTGCTTTTTATTGTTTTATCCCCATATGTAGTATACAGCCTTTCTCTGAAAGCCTTATCTCCAGAAAACACTTTATCTCCTCAAACAGTAATTAATTTACTTTTTTGATTTCTTTTCCAGAGATTATAATTTTTTTAAAAACTGTTCCATATGTGTTCTATTTTTCGTCCCTTTCATTATTGTTGCTGCTTTCTTTAGTCACATAAAAATTCAGAAACATCCTGGAAAAAAAGTATTAACTTAGGTATATTTTACACAGAATATAGCAGATGAATTATTTTGTGATTCTTATACGGAACTCTAATCCTCTCCTTTCCTTCTCTCGCTCTTACTCTTCCTCCCCTTCCTCCCTCCCTCCCTCCCTCCCTCCCTCCCTCCCTCCCTCCCTCCCTCCCTTCCTTCCTTCCTTCCTTCCTTCCTTCTTTATTCCAAAATACTAGGTAAATACTTTCTCTCCTTCACGATACTTTAAAGGTCACTTTTCCATAATGAACTCTTATGTGTAAGTATTTCTTTTCCTGTTAAGAAGCAATGAGGCAATTTAAAAAAGACCTTTTTGAAGATCCTTTACAGAAAGATTTCTTAACCATGGCTTCCTCTACCTGTGAATTCTAACCCTCATTATTATTGCCACCTTTGGATTAAGTTCTATTAAGAAAAAAAATCTTAGACACTGTGAAAAATTACTAGGAGGAAATGGTTCTGCCTGCCCACGAGGATTTGGAAGGACCATTTTTAGCCTGCTGCCTTCTCTCCACTTCTGGGATTTTCATGATAAGAAGAAAGGAGTGGATTTGGCGGCTATTTCAGTGATCAAAGGAATATTTTTAAATGGATGATGTTATTAGGATTTCCTAGAAGACAGACTCTAGACCAAAATATTCTTGAGGCTATAGACCTCAAGGATGTTTCTGCCAACTGTGTTAAAATATTTGTAGGGAAAATACGGCTTTATAGAATTTTCATCTTTCCCAAAATGGCTACTGATTTTCTCAACAAAGAAATAGCAGCAATTTACTAAAAAGGAAAATGACTCTTTTTAAACAAGAAAAGTTAGATGATTGATTTAGATGAATGTGTTTGTTCTACCAGAGTCCAGCATTTCTGATTCATACCGTTTTCCTTCATTAGAAAAATAGATTCTTTTAGAACCATCTAGAAATGACCCACAGACATCCCTGAAAAGTGACTATTCAGCTTCTGCTGAAATACATCTGGTGATGAACTTTTTATCACCCATCATTATTGGTTCTACTTTCTGAAGCAGCTCGTCTTTCTTCTAGATGACATTCTAGGTATTTGAAGATGGCTGCCCTACTCAATTCCCAATGGCTTCTGGTTAAATATCCTGAGCTCATTCAGTTGCTCTTCATATGGCAGCACTTCAAGACCTCTCTCCATCCTCCTTACCTCCCTCTTAAGTCCGATTTTGAATGTCCTACTTGAAATGTGTAACAGAGCTACAAGTAGAAAGCTGTACAGTTATCTCAGAGTAGAATCAGACAAGGAAGTCCCTCACGTGAGGTACTTCCTATGAGACCCTATGTAATCTGGTGTCTCTATTTCTCCACTTTTTCTGCCACTCTCTTCCTTGTACCCTCCATTTCTGCAATACTGGTTTCATTGCTCTATCTCAAGCTAGCCAAATATATTTTGTTTCCCTCCCCCCCACACACACACTTTGTTCTCTCTTTCCTCAGAAGGCATGTGGTATCCTTTCTCTTAATGTCAGGTCACACTTGCTATCACCCCAGCAGAAACTGCCTGTCCATCTCATTTAAAATAAGCCTCTCCTGACACAAATCTCCCCTTATCAAGCACTTAAAACTCCTAGACATTATATTACAAATCTATGTGTTTGTGTTTCGTCGGCAATCATTATGAGAGTATCACCTCTGTTAAGGCAAGGACTTTGCTATGCTTACTGCTGTCTGACCAGCACCTCGCGTAGAGGTGGAGCTTTACAAATATTTGTGAATGTATCAACTAATTTGCTATCCACACACAGATTATCTGTGGGCAGAGGATACAGAATATTTTTATTGCATATTTACCAGGGCAAAGAGCCATACACTAAAGAATTATCTGACTTATAGTGAACCCAAACAGTATTTGGGCTTTCATATGTTAAAGAGTGACTAGAGAGAGAGAGAGAGAGAGAGAGAGAGAGAGAGAGAGAGCTGACCAAATAAGTGGACATGTGGTTTTGAGACATGTGTCCAAGCCTTCTAGATTATAGAAGCTGGAAAATGACAAAAGTGCATGAAGTAAAGGAAAGTAAGCCAGCAAGACTGCTCACTGCACATGAATTTCCAAGGATACAGTTGTTCTTGAACAATCACAGTCAGTATATCAAAATAAGCGCTTTATTGAGTAGGGTAAAAGGAGTTGCTGGCAAGACTGTAAATTCTCTCCCAGAACAAATGATAACTGAGCCCAGGAGCCCTTTTGTCCTGGGGGGAGGGGAGCATAAATTCCCTGAAAGTATGTGTCTCAGGGAATTGTTCTGCATTCATCATGTCCGCCTCCTGCATCATTCATGAGTGTCATAAGAGTCTAAAGAATTGGCACTTCGTAGTGAAGATGATTAAATAGCCATTATACTTGTCTTGCCTGCTGCACGGTGCTTTTAAAGAGATCCCATTCAGATTGCAGCACACCCTTCCAGCCTCCGTTCATTGCTTGCCTCCTGAGGTGTCTAGCATCAGATCCAAGGAGCAACATGTCACCAGCCTTACACTTGTTGGGACTCAGCAGATCTGTGGACTAGCACTTCAGGTTGCTTATTCCTGTATCACAGAGACCTTGGGGTTTGAAGCTCATAAAGCTCAAAGTGGATCCTTTTCCAGGGGACAAATTCCAGCATTAGCTTAGATTCTGTAGTGATTGAACGGTAACTTTTTCAGATATGTTCACATCTCCTTGCCTTCACTTCCTTGTGGACTAAGAATAATGACTCAGAGGAGGACGTCTTTGTATATAATTTGTTATTTTATGTATTTAAGTATAAGACTTCAGATCATTATATACCCAATAATGCAGGTACATGAAGAGTAGATGCTGATGTAAGAGAGTATGTGACCTTACTTCTGTCCCCTCCTCCCTCCCACTCACATGCACACAGGTTAAACCTGCTCCATACTGTTTAACAGTATCCTTAAATGATGGGGTGTAAATAGGTGAATTAAAATTAATCAATAAACGAGTTTTTCTTAAACACCTGTTTAAAGGCAGCAGAAAGAATACAGAAAGGAAGGGCACTGGACTGGAGTCAAGAGAGGAGTTCTAATTTGGCCCTGCCACTCATGAACCTTGGACAAATTCTGTAAACTTTTTGGGCCTCAGTATTTGCATCTAGAAGTGAAGAAGATCAAATACTGCCTCTCATTCTCCATTCAATTCTTATACCACAGAGGGTGTCACTGATGGGACTTGGCCGTCATGGGGACACAAAGCAACCCATGACATCACCACTGTCCGCAAGGAACTCCTAGTCTAATCATGTCCATGCAAATTGTAAGTGCAACTGAGCAACAGGTTCCAGCCTAACAGGTGCTGGATGTATATATTGTCATCTCTGACTGCGACATACGGATAGTTTTTAAAATCATGGCATGATCTATGACTATGATTTCCACACAGTAAACAAGATGTCTTTGTGCCCCTGTTGTTTGTGGGCTTTTCCCCCAAATTTATGACTTTAGGGAAGCATGTTCACTTCCAGGTAAAACTTTGGGCACGTGTTAAGGTATTGAGTTAAATGGGTCAATTAGGGAAATTAGATCTTTAATGGCTATGACCCGTAAGAAGACCCCCTTCAGAGAACATGTGTTCTCCTCTTGCTGAAAAAAGTCCTATCAGTCCTGCCACTAGGTCACCAGTTGCTTCAATGCAGGTAGACCCTTTGAGTCTAATTTGTACCCTGGAAGGAAGGATCCTCTTCATTCATTGTTATCCAGGCATTCTCTGGAAGTGGGAGGGTCGGTTGAAATGCCAGCCTTGGCACTTTACATTCTGCTGCTCCAGCCATGTGAATCTGATTCATTCTTGCTGCTAGTTTAAGAGAGATTAAAAGCAGCAAAGCTGTTCTCTGAGTTTCCTGATCTGCACCATGGCAGCCAGAGTCAGAGGAAATGGGAACAATGGGGAAGGGAGTAAATCCTCGAGAGTGACGTGTCTGTGATCTCTGGCAAGCAGACCCGGTGTTCACATGGAGGCTTCAGATACTAGGTCATTGCTTTGGAGAATCTTCCAGCGCCCAATAAAACCTACCACCTATGTGATACAATGTGAAGCAAAAGCTGAGGCTGAGAGATAAGGACAGACAGGATATGTGGCTGAATAGAGAACTTTCAATTTCCTTTACTTAGTAGATGGACAAGTATCACATCATTAAAAAAATATATATCCACATCAAAAACCATCTTCTAATCTGCACATGGCCAATGTCTGAGTTTTTTCACATGATTGACTTAATCAGAAGGCCTAATCTAACAGGGAGAAGCGCTGTATTAATTTAAATATGGCAGGTGCTATCTAAGTTTATTGCAAGAGCTAAAGACCAATTATCTTGTATTTTTTCATAAAATTGCATTTTCTAAAAAGAGACTGGTGTGTCTGAATATATCCATCATAACAAGTCTGCAAGCTTTGATGGAAGTGACTGCTGTTTATTTGCTGAATGTCATATCTGTACTGTTGAATCAATGCTAACGCTATCATATTAGAACTAAGAAGAGAGCCTGGGAAATGAGTTTTTATAGACTTGCAGCATGGATTCATGAATAAAAGTGTAAGGCCAGGTGTAGAAAGTGCCTCACTCCGGCACTTGATGACTAGAGGGCAATTTTTTTTAAAACAGGGATAATACAGTCACCTCCCACAAGGTTCAGGGTTAAGAATAAATAATAACTTGTTTTTATCATCAGGATGACACACTTGCAAGGTGTGGGGAAGTGCTGAGGGGAGAGAGAGAGAGAGAGACTGAGATGGAGGATGTATTTGAAATATATTTAATTATGAAGGTGGATGAGAATCACCGAATATTAGCAAAAGGCAATTGTCTTGTTAAACATAATAAAGGAAGAAAAATAGAAACTATAAGCTGAGGCTTTGAAGAGGATAAAATATTAAGAAAATTAGGTGTTTATGTATTCAGAGGACATCAGTTTTAAAAAATGAACTGTAAACTAATTACCACAATACTGCATAATAATGCAATGATACGTTCGTCCATTGATAAGAGGTGAAGGATAAAGTTTTGTTGGATGAGTAATGGAAAATGGCTTGGAGCACCAGAAGCTGACTTTGATCCATTTGGGTCTCTTATGTGACTCTTGGCTATAGACTATCTTTAGTTTAAGAAGAGGAACATAGTATGGCCTAATATTTATGGAGATTTCTTTAACTCAAAAGAAAGTGTTATCTATGTTGTTCTGTATTAGGTCTTCTGATTAAGTCAGTCATGTGATAAGATTCAGACATTGCCCATCTGCACTTGGATTGGAAGCTGTTTTTTCATGTGGGCATCTTTTTTTTTTTTTTTTTTTGATGATGTGATACTTGTCCATTTACTAAGTGAAGAAAATTGAAAGTTTTTTATTCAGCCATATATCCTATCTTCCTCTTAAATCAAGTTGTACCCCCCACAAAAAGGTATATCCACAGATAAAACAAATAACCTAAGGGCTCAACATGCGAGAAATGCTATAGCCTATCACCTCATGGAATATTATGCAACCATGTAAAATGACAAATCTAATCAGATAGAGAGAAGTTCAAATACTATAAAAGAACCAGGATGCAAAATTATATAAGCATTATGATTACAATACCATGCAAAACTATGTGTTTCTATAAGTGGAGACCAGAGAGAAAGGAAAATAGCTATATACATATATTCAATGGCTATTATTTTAGCAAATCAATTTGCATAATCTTTCAGGTCCTCCCAATGCCAAATAATATGTATTTGGAAATAGCTGAGCAGGATCTGGGTGCCTTCTATGGTGACATAATAGCACAGTCTCATGTCGGGCTTAATGCCATGGCACGGATGCTTTCTAGTCCTGCAGTTCTCACTGAACCCTTGGACCATTATTGTACAGGCACACAAAACTCAATAACTCCAAAATTGAACTTACCACTTTCATGCCCTAAGCTGTGCTTCTTTTTTTATCTATAATTTTATTTGCCCAAACTTGAAAACTCTGAATCAATGTGAATTCCTCCTTTTCTCCTTCCCCAAGTATTAAATGCATCACCAAGTAATTTTACCCTTCACATCTTTAGCATCCACTCCTGTCTGTCATTTCTCACTCTCATTGACCCAGTCTCAGCTCCTGCCTTTCATGTCCGGGCTATAGCAATGGCCTCCATCAATCCATATGGACACACTTTTGTCTCTTTCTGTCTTCCACATCTCAGTCAGAGTTATTTTCATCAAACATAGATAAAAATATGCTTTTCTACTGACTGAAGTAGTCATTTTCAAACTTTTTAAATAGTAAAATCATTCTTCAAAAATTAATATTGGAGTGACTATACTATCCTAATTAAAGGTGACATGTTTCAGAAGTTAAAAAATTATGGAAAAAGTTGTTTATTTTCGATGTAATCCTTGAAATATTTCTGTTACTTAAAAACAAACAAACAAAAAACTATAAGGAAAACACTGCCTTGTCCACTAAGATACTAGTTTGTCTACTAATGTTCAAACTACTTTATATGGCAGTCAGTACTCTGCACAGCTACTACTAGCTTATTTTTCAGACCTGTTTTTGCTATTCTCACCTCTTCAGCCTACATACCACCCAAAAGAAATGATAATGTTTGTCTTCCCAAAGCTCCTGAGGTTCTCTCTCATCTCTCTCCATGGTCTCCAAGTAGAATGTCTTTCCTCTTCTTTAAAATCAGGTAAATATTTCTTTACTCCAAGACTCAATACAGCCCCTTTTTATTTTTTGACATATTTTATTTTTCACAAGGTTAGTATTTTTCTGGTTTTATTGAGATATAATTGACATATAACATTATAATATTTTAAGGTATATAACATATTGTTATCACTAACATGCAGAATATAAACATAATAGTAAAACTCATAGTAATAGGAAAGATTGGTGGTTGCCAGAGGCTGGGCATAGGGGTGGTAGAGAAAATGAATGAAGGTGATCAAAGGTTCAAACTTCCAGTTATAAGATAAGTAACTTCTGGAAATATAATGTACAGCATGGTAATTATAGTTAGCAATACTGCACTGTATATTTGAAAGTTGCTAAGAAAGTAAATCTTAAAAGTTCTCATCATAAGAAAATAAATTTATAAATATGTGAGGTGATGAATGTTAACTAAACTTATTGTGAGATACATACATATATATATATATATATATATATATATATATATATATATATATATATTTATACACACACACACACACACACACACATATGTCTCACAATACTTATTGAGAGAGATATATAATGATATATATAAAATCATATGTGGTACAAGTTTTTATTAATGCTGGTCACCCTCCCCTAGGGCTTCCCATCTGACTTTGAACGTATCTCTACTATCACACTTATCGTATTGCATTATATATACAGTGTTCTTTAGTACATAGAGGATACTTGACATTTTTTGACATTTATATACCATTGCATTTAATTTTTACTAAATGAGTACTCTGTTTTTCCTCTAGAATAGATTATTTTGACTATAATCACTTTTTATTAAATTTTAAAGTCTACTTTAAAGCAAGTTTCCTTTTTTTATTCTTTTAACATTTTCTCGGCAAATCTTACACATTTATTTTTCTTTAGGAACTTCAAAAGAAACTGAGATTCTATTTAGAGGTGCCTTAAAGATTAACATGCTCATTGATATATTCATATTTTCCCTGTCCAATAACATCATATCTATCTCTGTGTATCTGGACTTGTTTTATGTCCTCTAAAAGTTATCGTTTCCTTTATATAGCTTTTCTTTATGTAGCTTTCTTGTTGAATTATTTCAAGATATTTTTTTTGAAATATCTTGAATTATTTTTTTTAATTATTTCAAGATAGATTTTGTTATTGTGTTTGAGATGTCTCCTTTTCCTTTCAACCTGGTAATTACAATTATTAAAAGAAGCTATTGTTTTTTTTGAAAAAAATATTCTAAGCATTGGGATTTTGAATCTCTCTATGTGTGTATGTACATACAGAAGGTGCCAAAAAATGTATACATATTTTAAGAAAGGAAAAAACTATTAAAATTGTAATACTCAGTATATACTGATACAAAAGATGAATACAAGTCATGTGTATACATTTTTTTTGGCACCCCTGGTATATGTATGCACGAGATCAGACAATTAAGTTCGCGAACTCATCCTAGAAAAAGTGCTACATACCTCATTACTGAATATCACTATGGTCACCTTCAAAGTACTCCCCTTGGGAAGCTATGCACCAATGCCAGCGCCTAGTCCACCCATCAAAGCAATTTTGGAACTCTTTCTGGAATGGTCATATGACATAGTTGTATTACCCTTGATGTCCTGAATGTCATCCTAATGTCTTTCAATATTTCCTTTATCTTTGGATAAAGAAAGAAGTCATTGAGGCCAGATCAGGTGAGTAGGGAGGGTGTTCCAATGCAGTTACTTGTTTACTGGCTAAAAACTCCCTCACAGACAGTGCTGTGTGAGCTGGTTCATTGTCATGATGCAAGAGCCATGAATTGTTGGTGAAAAAGTTCAGTGCAGCCTTTCAGCACTTCCAAATAGTAAACTTGGTTAACTGTTTGTCCAGTTGGTACAAATTCATAAGGAATAATCCCTCTGATATCAAAAAAGGTTAGCAACATCATTGCAACAAATTCGTGAACTTAATTGTAATACCTCGTATATAATATATTTTCATAATTGTTATATTATATAATATATAATTATATAAACTACATTATATATATATAATATATGCATATATACATATATAGTGTTTTAAATAACCTAATTATGGAAAATATTAAGAATTTCTTTGTCAACAAGAACATGATCAGTTTTACAAGCACTACAATTTGATACGTATATAAATTATTGAATGTGCTTCTTAGGTGAAATGCTTGGGTGATTTATCACTTAATCATGTTGGTCATTTGTTGCCAATTCATTTAACAAGCACTTCTTGTGTCCCTATTTGTTCCAGGCACTGTGATAGTTTCCAGGGGTTCTTTACTATCCAGGACTCTTCTGGTTGTGAAAGAACAAAATTTGAACTAGCTTAGACTAAACAAGGTAGCTATTGAGAATTTTATATAAGAAAGACAAAGGTGTAACTTCACAACATGGACCATTAAAACCAAGTACTCAAAAATTGATAAGATTTTCATTGTGTTCTACTCTTGACTCAACAGTTTGACTTCACTGAGCCAGGGTTTGTTTTCTCACACTTCTTTCCCACAATAGAAAATGTAACCATGGCAGCTGTGTGCATAACTTTGTCAACAGAGAGGAGCTGATGGAGTATTTCTCTGGGTCCAGATTATAAAAAATTCAGTGAAGTGTTCTGATTGGTTCAACCTGCGTTAATTTTTACATCATAGCCAATCAGCTATATGTGTATGTATAGGTTGACAATTTCTATTCAAATCACATGACTGGTATGGGAGAAAATGGTCATTTTAATGGGGAGGGGCTTAATTTTTCAAGATAAAGAGGGAAGATGTACTGGCACGTATAATAACGAAAGTCTCCTGCAGGTACAAAAACCTTTGGAATCCCGTCATGTTTAGGTGAACGCCGTACAAGGGAAATACTAAACTAGTTCTAGAATTCTATGTGGTGTACATGGTAGCTATTTTGATCTTTATTCAAACTCTTTGAAATGAGTAGGTAAGAGAGGTATTATAACCTTCTTAATCATGGGGAAACTGAGGCACAGTAAACCTAAATGAGTGTTATAAAATAGAAGACTGGGTCATGATAAAGTTTCTTCCTTTTGCCTAATTCTGACATGTGTTTTATGATAAAGAGATATGCATGTCATAGAAGCAAGAGTCATCTCCCTTACAAATATTAGCCAACTTTTCCAAGAAAATCATGTTTTATGAATTAGAGTCACAAATCTACCAAAGTCATTTGTATTATAGCCCCTGGCCCCTTAGAAGTGCGAAGCCTCTATATATCCAGCATTTAAATCAAAGCACTGGAAATAAGCAACAACTTTTCATTTGTTTTTCTTTTTCAGAGAATATTCAGTACTTAGATATCTCCCAATTGCTCTTATCAGAGAAGGTATTTCAAATCTGTGGAATAAAAGGAGGGAAAAAAAGGCGGCAGACGAATGTGCTCCAGACCTTTCTTTTATCCTAATCATATTATTATCCTTTTTTTAACATGGATAATAAATTCCATATTATCAGATGGAATGAGTTTCAAAAAAAAAAAAGCTACAGAAATGGCTGATGAGTAATTATAAAATGATCATTTTTATTTTTATTTTCATTCATTTCTATTTTGCCTAAAGACAAATGTATATATGGCCTATGCACTTAGTTAATGCTCTGTAAAATAGAATAACTACTATTCTTAAATATATTGCATTGCTTTTCTACTATATATTCTTGTTAGGTTAAATCTAAGATATATAGATGTAGATGTAAATATAGATACAGATAACTAAAGGCAGTTTGCGATGTGATTTAGGAACTGAGGGGAAACATAAAACAATTTGACTAAAGATGGGTGTGATTTTATTATCTGAGCCTGCCAAAAACTCACCTAAGAAAAATATTCAAATGTCTTTGTGGTTAGATTTCTTTTATAAATTGGGAGTTGTGTTCTATTTCATCATAGGAGATATTGTGGACCCTAAAATATTTCCACATTGAGACAAAATGAGGAAAAGCTGAGATGGATTAAAGGGCAGATGTCTGAATGACAGTGTGAAGGTATGAAAGTATAGTTGAGCCAAGTTTTATTGATTAATTCAACAGCACTTATTTCCTGAGCATTCAGTGTTGGTAGAGAGGTGAATTAAATAGCCGTGTCTTCCAGCGGCTCATGGTACACCAGGGTTCTGGATTTTCATTTTGTTTGACAATAAAAGTTAATATTTATGATTTTCTTAAACCTGAGTACTGTTCAATTTCCTAGGACTTATTTTGCTATACAAGTAACTAGCTTGGTTATGAAAGTTAAATTAAGTTGGCTATGAGGTAATCTCTGAAATAAACCTCATCATAAAGTCTACTCTTCAGAATTTAGCATTTTATGGGTGCAATGTCATAAATCAGGAGCCACATGTTGTCTGACCTTGCTTTATACACTTCACAGGGAGAAACTTCATATTAAACCACTGTCATTTAAATAAGATAAAATGATCAGCCCTATACTGCCATTTCCACTGTGAGGGAACTGAGTTCCTATTTTGTTTGTTGTTTGTTTGTTTATTTGTTTTCCAACATGGTAGAAAGCCATTGTTCTTTTCTCAATCATCATCATCCCTATCGCCGCACAGGTACATAGGTAAAGGTAAAAGGTAAGCATATTAGGGACCCAGTTTGATATAATGAAAGAAAGTAGTCTATTAAGTTAGACAGATCTGGATTAAATTCCTGATCTACTAGATCTTGGGCAAGATATTTTATTGCATTCTATAGCTTCCCTCGTCTTTAAACCTGGAAGAGTGACTGCTATAGGCTGATATGTGCACCCCAAAATTCATATATTGTAGTCATTATTCCCAGTACCTCAGAATGTAACTGTATTTGGAGACAGGGTCAACAAAGAGGTAATTAAGTTAAAATGAGGTCATTATGGTGGGCTCTAATCCAATATGACTGGTGTCCCTATAAAAAAAGAAAATTAGGACACTGATAAGTAAAGAGGGTAGGCCATGTGAGGACACAGGAAGAAGACAGCCATTTACCAGCCAGTGAGAGAGGCCTTAGAAGAAACCAACCCTGCTGACACTTTGATCTTGCAATTCTAGCCTCCTGAATTGTGAGGACATCAATTTCTGTTGGTAAACCACGCAATCTGTAGTACCTTGATATGGCAACAATATCTAAAGTAAAAGATACAGGAATTTGAAATATTGTGCTATATACTATAATATATAATAAATTATTTACACATATAGCTAGTATGAGTATTAATATCAGTGTTAATATTAATATTACAATTAGCATTGTTAAGCACGACCCAAGGTTTGTGAAAGAAATATTTACTTCAAAGGAGAAATAGTGAGCTTATGATATAGTTCTTTTAAGCAAGGGGGAAGGAATTTAAATGTGTCCCTGGAAGCTTTATTTCTGGATCAATTTCAATGTGGAAGAAGCATCATATTCTTTATCATTAATCAACTTTTTTTTTCCTGTGGAAGAATCCTGAAGGTGAATAAAAATAACTTTTTAAAATGTTTTCTGATGTAATGTGTCTCTGAAAATGTCATTACCTCTAAGACTCAGAAAGGGTCATGATGTGTGTGTAAGCACTCCTGAATGTGCCCAGAATATATGGGCCAATGAAAAATACGAGAAACTTTATAAGAGTTTATTTGGGTCAAACTGATGACAATTGCTGGGAAGCAAAATCTCAATGAATTGAGAAAATGCTCCAGAAAATGGTGGTTTTGCAGCTTATTTTATATATTAGAGGAGGGTTACATGAAATCCATTGTTGGTAGATTAAGGGGTGGGAGAAAGCAAAGTGGGGAAATCTCTGGGATTGGATAAAAGTAAATTGGAGAGACAGGTACTTCTTTTACATAGGTGGGTACAGGATAGTTAATAGTTCACACAGAGATGTCAATCAAGGAACAAGAATAATAATGAGGGATTCAGTAGTTTCAGGCTTTGGTATGGAAAAAAGGATTACTGACATTCCAAGGATGTCATCCTAGGTGCAAAAAGACAATAGACAAGCTTACTTAAGGTGAAGATTGTATGAAAGAAGCCTCAGGTTAAAGATGTGACTTCCCTCCATGGACCACCTTAGTTACGATTTTTATTTTTTTATGTTCATACTGTCTTATGTGGTTATTTTCAGTCTCCTGACCTTGTCAGGTTTAACCTGCCGCCCCTTTTCTGTCCTAAAAGTCTGTTTTTATTTTACTCAAACTTTGGTGTCGTATAGGTGTATATAAGGAATCACAGCAGTGAGCCATCTCAGTATTTAGTATTAGATTAGAAATAGCATACTTTTTAATTCCTCTTCAGACTCCCTGGAAAATCCATGATAACATTCCTGTTAAAAGGTCCAAACAAGCATAATTGCAAGAACAGAGTTTGCACATGACATATAATTATACATGAAGAATGGTTCTTTTTAATGATATTTACCCCCAGAATTAAATAATGGTGAACTTGATGTTACACACATAAGAAATTGGGTTAGTAGAATATTACTGGTTTTCTATTTTTTCCCACCAGCTCCTATGGAACCTTTAACATTGAGTACAGTATATAAGAGCTTCACTCTGTGCACCAGTTTCAATTCCAATATTACCGAGCAGATTTTATACGAAACTGAACCAACGTTGGTTCTGCTGGAAGTTTGTGAGTTCACGTCTGTCTTCCAGAATCCTAGGACATGTTCTGAAATGTTGCCGATTGTTTTTCTGGCTTAATGCTTTCTTTCTTTCTTTTTTTTTTTTGGTTTTTTGTTTTTTGTTTTGTTTTAATTAAAATTTATTGGGGTGACAATGGTTAGTAAAATTACATGGGTTTCAAGTGTACAATACTGTAATACATCATATATACATCACATTGTGTGTTCATACTCTAGTTTCTCATCAGATTGCATAAATCTTTTGTTGTTTTTTTTGTTTGCTTGTTTTAAAATCATTCTTTCTTCAAGAGAGAGGAAGGAATTGCCCCATATGGAGGAAGTCCTCACCTTGCCTGAGGCTTGTTTAAGAAATGGGTTTGGCTCTCCCAGGTGATATAATTAACTCTCAGGCAATGTCAGTTTTTCAGTTAGCTGAGCAGTACATTTGATCATTTCTTTGCTAAAGATAAAGGATGTTCTTTAAAATTGATGAAATTTCTTTCTTAATGTTCAGTCCCTTTAATTTTGCTTTATTTAAAGCTACTTTATCATCGGTTTTGGTGTTTATTTTAAAAAATTCAGAGTAGGCAAAACAGATGATAATAAACCATCCGTTCCATAAATACATGGCCATGCTGTTTGTAAAATCACTTATCACTTATCACTTCCCTTGTACTCCCTAGTGGCTCCCTTTGGAACACAGAGGTTTTGTTGTTGCAGATTTCCATCTGTTGTTCACCCTCCACTCCTCTCTGTGGAATTCTTTGTTTTCAGGGATTCCTGAGGGAAGCTTCCTCTCCTGGGTCAGCAGGACAGCCTGCTGAAGGGAGAAGAGGGCAAAGTCAAGAAAGGGATCTGTTTCTGCTGTTAGCTCACCACTTAACACCAGATCAAGTTGTTTAATCTCTTTGAACCTCCATTTTCTTTTTTCACTAACATAGTAACAAAAATATTTGCCATTAATACTTTAGTGGGTACTGGGGGAAGAGGCATCAAATGAGGTACTCTCAGAGGAAGCAATTTGGAAATCATTCAATGCTATGGAAATATAAGGCCCTTCTATTATGAACAGCCCAAAGCATCCATGGGTGTGTGTGGGGCGGACCATGTAACCAACTAACTCTAGAAACTGTATTCTTACGGCCATCGGTCATTACGAGTTCCCTGAGCTTTATGCCTCCATTTGCTAGAGGAGATAAAGATCAGTTTCAAAGTCCTCCCATTTTGGTTTTATTAGCTATATAGTAATTGATATGAATACAAGACAGTTTTGATAGTAAAAACTACCTCTACTGGCATACTATAGTTTATGTCATTGATAGTCCACTTATTTTTCAAAAGGATTTATCAATTTCCGGTAAAGAACACAAATGTGAATAAGTGATAAAAGAGTCATAAAATAGAAATAAGGAATAGGAAGCTGAAATAATAGAGGAAGGCAGGTGTATACTTTCATGTCATGAACTTTTATACTAAGTTCTGAGGCAACGTTCACAGATCACTAGAGTAGGAGTTTGACATATGGTTTCTTATACTAGCTTACCTACCAGGTGGTTTGCACATGGAGACTCATACTTACTTTATTACTTATTATTCTACCTGTGACACGTGTCCACAGGTAAATTATTTAGTTCTCTTTAAATGTAACTCTCTCAGGTTTGCTTTAGGAGGTGCTTCCAAACTTGTTTCATTTTGGCACCAACTGAAAATTCTTTCAGGGAAAGGTGATTTGCTTTTTTAAATCACGAATATACAACCGTATTATACTTAAATACTTTTCCGGAACCATTTTATCTTTAATTATTTGATGGGGAATATAATAAATTAATTTCATGTAGACTATTGTATTTTATTACTAAACATTCCTTGTTTTATACACACACATGCGTGCGTAGGTACATGTATACACATCTGCATGTATATGTTGTTTTTGTATCTACTATGAACCTTGAACAGGATCATGATTCTATTCCTGTAGGTAATCTCCCAAATAAGTAATATGCTATTTGGATATGAGAATAGAAATAGAAATAATGTCATGATGGCAAGGCCAGGAGGTTCATAAGTCAAAACAACGATAACAATAATTATCCAAATGGTCCTAAACAAGGAAAAATTGAGTTGCCATCAACAATTAAATTAAATGCTAGGAAAATAATCAGTATTATTCACCACACATTTAAGAACTATTTGTTGGAGAATCGTGTAGACTAGAAAAAATGTTATCCTTCATTCTCCTTGAGAAATCATAGGTCATCTACTTAATTGGCTTATTGTATAACTGCATTAAACTGCTTCCCAGGAATCCTTCATGATTTCAGTGGAGACTGTTCTACCCTTTTCTTCCCCATCAACCCCACACATAGAAATCACAGCAATGCATAAATATTCATACCTGCACATCCAGCTCTGCCCAACTCACCATAAGCCCCATCCCAGTAAATAGCTAGCCAATTATAAAAAAAAAATAAGCCAAACCCATTTTTTTTTTTTTTTTTGGTGCTTTTGAGACAAAAAAAAAAAAAGCTCTGTGTTAAATAACACATCATACTTGTTAACTATTTGAAGATGGAGTGTATTCACTTCATCTTGGTTAGTGATGACAGTGAGGAGATTTCATTACTAATGTACTGCATTGGTTAGAACTCGCAAAGCAGCCTCAGCTGCTTTCAAAATTGAAAATCCTGCAATGTTAGATGGCCAAAATGCCACCATTGTAATTTTTTCTTCAGTTGAATTGATCACTTTTGCTAGCAAGCAGGAACTTTTTACATGGTTCTGATTATTAATAAATATAATATGATTTTAGCACCAGCATACTAAGTACAGTGAGAAACCAGGAATCCGAACTACTAGGCTCAGGGGACAAAGCATGTGATGGGATATTGCATGGCTTCGAAATGAAAATATTTAATGGATTAAGAGGCTTCTTATAGTTCCTGGGATAGTCCCAAAAAATTGACTTGTAATTCACACTTAAAAACAACAAAATTAACTTTTTAATTTGAAAATGTAAACCAAAATAATTCCATGTTCCCTTTGGGACTCTAGGCATTCTATATTAAAATTTAATGAAATCTTGTATTTATCTTTAAAAACCATGCAAGATAGTAAAGCTAACTTAAGGAGAGAAAAAAAAACTATGACAGGTTATCAGAATAGAAAGTTGTAACTATTAACTTCCTTTAAAACCAACATTGGACTGTGAGAACATTCAGCGTCTTTATTCACCCTTACAAGTGTCAAGAGTACATATTTTAATATTTATTTCTACATAGCAGAATAAGTCATATGCTAAGGACTTTGTATTTTTTATGACCTTTCTACCTACAAAGTTAGAATTATCTAACATAGTGATATCCTAAATTCAGAATAACAGAAGCAATAAAAATAACTTTTAAATCAGATGTTATATTTACTTAACCCTAATGTTGTCCTAGTGAGGTTTCAGTCTTTGTTCATTTAAAAATTAAAGCCATGGTGATCTCCTAACCACTATATATCTGCACTTTATTTTTTAAAATGCTCTTCCTCTTTATATTCTTTATATTGAGAATTACTGAACAGGGCAGTGGATGAGGAATATAAGCAGAGTAGAAGGTTTGTAAAGTAGGCCAGATTTGGGGGCTATGGCTTTGTTTTCATTCCACTGTGGTCTCATGAGAAGAGGTGAAAAGAATGAAGTGCAGTGAACTTTGCATCGTTGGTATATTTTATTATGTAATTATATTAAGCTATGATTGGCATATGGTGAAGCTAGGCTTTTGGAGGCAGGAAGGTTAAGCTGGAGACTCAAAGAAGGCACCAGTTACTTAAGTCCGATATCTGGGTCTCTGTTTCCAGACAGTGTTAACAAATGAGATAGACCATGGAGCTACTGGGAAGATCAAACTAATGAATTTGAAAAGGTTTTGCCCACTGTGAAGCATCACGCATATAGGCCACTGTTACCAACTTTTGACTTGTTCTTTTCCTAGTGACAAAATTGTATCCTGATAGAGTATGGATTTATTTCTCTGGCAGAATCAACTATATATTTAGGATAGAATAGGGTACGATTTTATAAATTGCCACAAAATGTCACAGACTGATTTGCATTTTTGGTGGTTCTATACATTAATCACTGAGTAGCCTTCAGTTTTCCAAATAAAGAGTAAAAGGAGTGGTGAATGACATTTGTAATCATCTACAGAAAGGGAATTAGTAACATTCTTCACAGATGGAGAGATAGCAAGGATAAATCATTATATTCACATTTCTAATTTTAAGAAGCTTTGAGGGTGTTTGTGGATAGTGAGAAGCAAACATTATTTTGCATATAGTATTGACTATACACTTTCTATACCACAATCCCAAATTTTCCAGATGACTGTGGAGTGCTTTTCAGATACCATCCACTAAGGATTAAGAAATTCATAAAAGGAAAATAATGTATGTTACATCTAATATACAAACAGCATATTGGAGCAACTAGACAGTGACCTTTCAAAAAGGACAAATTAGATTTATATCTCAGAATATAATGTGGCTTAGTGCTTAGAAAAAGGATGACATATGACATTCTTCTATATCTAGCCCTATAGCACTTTACTCTATTATTTCTAAACAAGCTGCACAACCCTTTTGTTCTTCAAACAACGTAATTCAAATATTCCCTGTAAACTAAATGTGGACCAGTGCTTGAGACTTTTAGTAAACGCTCAAAATAATCAAATGCTTGTCTAATGTTGTTTTAAAATACTTTCAAGGATTGGACTATATTCAATGGGAAACACTCAAGACAATCTGGTGCCAAATGTTCTCTGAACTTGAGATAAGTAACATATGGAAGTACTCACTATCGGTAACATACAGAAGACCATAGAAGCTGCAATAGTGTAGCTATTCCGGCTACCAAATCTAAATGCTTTTTTCCCAAATTCACATTTAAAAACTTGTTTGTTTGTTTTTTTAATAGACTTTTTGAATACATGAGATGCGAATGTTTTCTTTATTTTTCTTCTGCTTGTTTTATAAGTATTTTAAAATTAATATATTTTTACTAACCCTTGAGTTTGTAAATAATAGTACAAACACAAGTAACAATAGTAAATAGTAGCAAAAATACTGATAAACCCACTAGTTATAATTGAAAATACCACTTGTCATATTCCAAATTCATTATACTGAGATCCCCCCCCGCCCCATCTCCTATTCTTTTTGTAATTTAGTTTGGAAAAGGAGATGGAAGCTGGTATATAATACAGATAAACATGACTGCTAGGGAAAAAAATGAAGTTAAATTTTAAAAGACCCCTGTAATTAATTTTTATCACCCTTTTTATAGCAACATAATAGAGAAATGCTTTTAATCACATAAATTGATTTTCTTAGTCTACAGCTTTCTTGTCTGTGGGGTGGTATAAGTACAGGCATGAAAGGAATGATGGTTTTGGACTTCCGCGTTACCTTCAGTTTTGTGAGGTTGTCTCTGGAACTGTTTCTGGCTCCACTGATGAGAATATTCTCATAGCTAAGACATGGGGGGACTAGTTTTCTATCTCAGGCCTATAGAGGCCGAGACGGGAAATTCATCCCACTATTAAGGGAGATGGAAAAGTTTGTCACATGTACCAAAGCTCTCAGACATAGCATGTCATTTTCCCTCTGCAGCAGGAACTGAAGATGTTAGGAATGCCTCTTGCTAACATCTGCTTTGTTATTAATTCATTTTGCCTGCATCTTTAATTTGGGGTGACAGCCGCCTTTAAAGGCTTTGGATACCATCCCTCTCTGTAACCAAATACCACCATGTGGGGACCGTTTCCTCTCCACAGCTGTCTGTACAGAGTCTCAACAGTGTGTCTACAGCTGGCAAGATGCAAGACAGTCCCTGATGGCTTCCTCTCTCCTTGCTTTTGCAGCTGGCGCTACGTACATCTTTGGGAAGAGTGGAGGCCTCATCCTCTACACCTGGCCAGCCAACGACAGGCCCAGCACACGCTCTGACCGCCTGGCCGTGGGCTTCAGCACCACTGTGAAGGATGGCATCTTGGTTCGTATTGACAGTGCCCCGGGCCTCGGTGACTTCCTCCAGCTTCACATAGTGAGTACCAGGCCTTGGCCTGGATTTTCTTCCCTTCCTGGTGGTCAGAGTTGGGGAGCCAGATAAATACAGCAGAACATTGTAGAAAGACACGGCAAAGGGACACAGGCTTATAAAAATTGTCTACATGTGTTGGAGCCGTATCCAAGGAGGGCATGGGGGGTCTGTGTGGTAAGCCTCAATCTCCCCATCAGATGTGAACCATAATGCCCATCAGGTGCCTCAGGAATAAAAAATTACAAGCTCTTCCCGCCCAGACTCCTTCCCTGTGTGGTTTGGTCTGTCACAAACACTTAGCCGACTGCTTAGGTGTAAATAAGAGATTTACCTGGTGGGGTTCACCTTAACCTGCTTGAATGTTAATGATCTCCTAGGCTGGAGGTTGGCAACGTTTCTCTGTAAAGGGCCAGACAGTAAATATTTTGGTCTTTGCAGGCCTCACAGTTTCTGTCAGAGCTACTCAACGCTTCCATTGTATTGTGAAAGCAGCTATAGGCAATTGATTTTTAAAAGGTATATATGCCTGGATTCCAATAAAAATGCACGTATTAAGACAGGCTGCAGGCTGTACTTTGGTGACGCTGCCCTAGGCTGAACACTTCCTCTTAGAGATGTAAAGAGAACGTGATAAAAACTGAGGCCAGGTGGGCGGGGCAAAAGGGAACGGCACCATGAGCAAGGGTTGGTGTACTCACGTGTGTTGCATAGTCAACATTTTGCTTGTGTATATAAGCCCCAAAGGACTGCACCCTTCATTACTGCAGATCATTAAAAACACAGTGCAAGTCTAAGAAATTAAAATGATTTGGAGGAAAAAAATTACTTCGTTATGAGGATCGAAAATATTTTTATAGCAACAATTAGCCCATTTTATTGCCTGTGCAGTCTGCAGTTAAGAAAGTAGGCTAAAGAAGGATATGATTCTCATCCGTAAGTACCCAAAGTGCAGCCACCAAGAGCCAAGAGAAGAATTGTTCTCATTAGTCAGCAATGACAAGGCTAGGAAGAATGGATTTAATTTGGAGCAATAAGAATTCGGTTTAAATAGCAGGGAGAAAAAGCAGTTTTAGAGGGAAGATCAACTGGGGATTACCACCAACCTCCAAAAAGGAGGAAAAGGACATTTGCTGGGGATCTTTGAATCTGAGTTTTGCTAATGTGCTGGTCTGAGGAGAAAAGCAGGTATCATTGCTAGTCTCTGGAATGGAGGGGGCTGCCTGGCCGACACAAGCAGCAAACTCAACCCTTACAGTAGTGTCCGTCTCTGGCATCTGCTCTTCCAACGTGCCTTGGAAACCAGAGCAGCTTGGAGTGTAAGGCTTGAGCTGGCTCCCCCTGACACCGGAGTCAGAGGGAGCCAGAACAGGACAAGACCCTGCTAAGGAGTGCAGGGAAGGACTGGTTAGAAGTGATCACCTTCAAAATGTGAAAGAGGGGTCTTGAATAGAGTTGTGAGCCATTAATGCCTTCTCAGATGTTTCAGGAACCATATGGTACTATGAGCCTGCGCTGAAGCACTTTACAAAGCCACGCCAAGGAGCACAGAGAAAGGCAGTCATACTTAGTGCAGTTTATCTTTATTTGGCCTCTAAGAACCACCATAATTTACACAACTCTGGGAGATTTATGCTGCATATCACTTAATGACTATTTCATGGCATCTATAACTAGGCGATTATTACCAGCTCACTTGCATTTTTGTGGTGATTTATCTCCCTTTCCTGTTCAGTGTGACTTAGTAAGAAAAATATGATTTGGCACAGCCATGAGCATCTTTTTTGAGTCAGATAATGTTCTCCCAGTTTGTCCATTTCTCCCATTTGTGTTTCGTAGAGCATCTCCACTCTACCGAGAAACTTCTTCTTATTTTCTGAGTTGACTTGAAGTTGGCACCTATTTATAAAATGGACATAAGCTTCCTGGGAACTTCTAGGAGGAACCATAGCATTCCATTTTAACATTTTTAAAAGCAAGACATACAAGAAATTTTACTTCAAAATGTGAAGAACCCGCCTTACGTACTATGGACTTATTCCCGTGAGGCTGCCATTGTTGAAACATTCTAGAAATCCCAACAGATTGACCTTCAAAACTTAGGTTAGAAAAGAATAGCATCTGATCTTTTTAGAGAAAAGGAAGAGAGACCGTCCCTATGATGTGGAGAAACCACATCGTTCTGGAATGACCCAAAACGTTTGTGGCCATCTTGAGCGTGGGGCCACTTCATTGGTCTAGGAATTCCAAACCATTTTTCATTCCCTGGTGGATTATATCTGGTGTCTACCAGAGATAAAAATTGTGTGTAACTGTATTTCAATAAAAATGTATTTATACAAACAGGCCGCAGGCTGTATAATTAGCTGACCGCTTCCTTAGGCTCAAACTTCCTCATAGAGATGTAAAGAACACATATGTGATTAAAAACTGCGACCAGAGTGGGTGGGGCAAAGGGAAGGTTCCTAACCACACGTGGGAACAAAGAAATCCAAGTGGAATATCAAAAGGCTTGATTACAAAACCAGCCTCTTGTTTTGGACATTAACACAGATGCATCAGGAGAATGAAGCCATATATACTTACTATGATGCTTTTATATGACTTTCACAATCTGTAAAACGTGAATTTGTTTATCAAGTGCTGTTGTTTCCTTGCACTGAAGAAAACGACTCAAAGAGAAAAGAATTTAAGAAGCCGTTAGTGAAAGTGGAAAGGGTTGGGCAAGAGATGAAAGATTTCATCTCCCCTAATGAAATGGAAGAGATTCACCTAAGAGAAGAGAAACCCACTGGGGAAACAAAAAGAAAAAGTTATGGCAGACATGGAGAGGAGATCAGAGCAGGGTAAATCCCAGGGACTGGGGGGGGGGGGGGGGGGGAGAAAGAAGTGGGCCTGGGAAGACAGGCAGGTCTGTTTGCAGGTGTGCTCAGCAAGAGTTCACATGTGGGCAAAGAAAGCTTCATTCTTCCAGTGTGGGTGTTAGTTGTGGAAATAACCAAGAGTACTTTGGTACTACTTCTGATTGGTTGTCAAGCCAGTAAGTTGCTCAAAAAACAAAATATAAACTCTGAAATCAGCAAGCGTGTGTGTGTGTGTGTGTGTGTGTGTGTGTGTGTGTGTGAGAGAGAGAGAGAGAGAGAGAGAGAGAGAGAGAGAGAGAGAGAGAGAGAGAGATTGAGAGTTTGTTTTATAAACTGGTGCTGAAGGCAATTCCCAGGAATTCTTTAAATATTTTGAGCAGCAGTACTGCTGCCGTTGGAATAGCCTTTTTTACCCCCGAGTTAGGTTATTTGAAGGAAGAGATAGTGCCCTTCCAAAAACCCTAGGGAGTATGGTCCGGAGCTGAACACACATTCTAGAAGAGCCCTGCCTTCAGTGGAGTCCCCAGAGCAGTAATGGCAAACAGGTTTCATCTTGCCTGTGGTTCTCAGTGCCTCTCACTCTCTCACGTCTCATCGGAAAGATCTGTGAGCACAGCAGGTGAATCCAGCAGGCAGGAGTTCTGGCTTCCACTAGTCATGTCTGCTACCTGTGCAGAAATAAGACTCTGTGGACAGATATATGTTACATATTTATTACACTGGCTCTGGGCTACACACTACTCACACACTTGAGCTTTCCCGTTTCTTTTCCTTCGTCATCATGAAATCCCCACACATTGACAACTCTTTTGGAAATTAGATGTCTTCTTAAGCTCATCACCCACTGGAGGCCTTTCAATCATTAACTGATAGGTTTAAAGTAGTCGGTTTCGTTGTGAACCTTCTCACACCAGGCTAAGGTGTGCTGCTGTAATAGATTTTGAGTTTTGTTTGTAGTGTTGGAGAGAAAGGAGGAGAAATTAGCATGACTAATTTGGGGACATCCAACATTTTGGGGGATGGCAGGAGTATGTGGCGAGAGCTTACACAGAATGAAGGCCTTGGTGCTGTAAGGTAAAGAATTGATACAAACAAAGGGGGGCCCCAAGACAGAGCTGGGCAGGTACTATATACATAGTTTTCCTCATTTCCCAGTTTGCTCACATTGTCTGTAATTCTGGACAAAGGAACAGAGGCTCTTCTTCCTTTTGCTAGTTTGTTTTAAACCTTAAGCCTTCCTTCTCATCTGGGTCTCATGATGGTTCAATAGGCTTTGATAATAAGTGTCGAACAAGACAAGAATTAGACCATTAAAGAAAAGATCAGAGAAGGCCAAGAGACTGAAAAATTTAGCAACTGTTTGCTTCATATTAGCCTACTGTTTGCTTCAAATATGCATCGTTTGGGGTGCATATTACTTAATGCTCTATTTTCGGTATCAATTATGAATGATGATGTTAATGAAATCATGGATAAATGTGTGTGACAAAGGCAAAAAGATCTTTGTTGATGTATGTGTGCATGGAGTGAAATTCTGTGGAAGGCGGGTAACTTAAGGACGAGGGATTTTTAAAAATTAGTACTTCAAATATGTTTCCTCCACTGAAATCTATTGTTGAGAAATTAATCTGCTCACTATTTGGAGAGAAGCATCTATTACTTACAAGTGACACCTGCCTATTGACCCTACGTCAAATCTCTATGGATCTGTGTCATGTTATAGGCACCTTCATTTATACAATAGGGAAAAAAACTGAATAGGAACAGAGAAGGGATTACCATGGAGGGCTTGCTATTATCGCTGTTATGAAACTCTTGACAACCCCTGTTCACCACTTACAACATTGAAGGTCAGGGAGAATTGGGCAGCAATTAGCTTTTCTTTATGTAGTTACGGCAGAGTGTAAAAAAGACTTCTTATTAATTTCTTCCTCCCTGTGTGTAATTTACAATAAATCCTCTTGGATTCATTTTTTAATTATGAGCCTTTCAGGAACAGTGAAAATGTATGTGTTAGGGCATCTGTTTTGTTTGATAAGAATCTATAACCTTCCCCAGTGGTTTCCCTCCTGGCTTACAATGTGGATCACTTATATAAAACAAAGTAGGAGCAGACGAAGGACTGCTGTTCAGACTCACCACCTTCTCATAAGGTGCAAAATGTTCCCTTTCCAAAAGGGAGCCCCCCAAAAAAGACTGGTAGGATTCTCTCGGTGTCATATTTGAGGAAGTTGTATATTTATTAAGTTCGGTTTGTATAGTATTGTTTTCCCATAATTTATAGCATTTGAAGAGACTCCTGGAGATTAAGGGGGGGCAGAGCTGAAAATGATAAATGGTCTGTTGGTCACATCTATCGCACCTATAAGTTGCTGGCCTGGGAGCTTCATTGGGCCATCCCAGTGTGGGATATCTACAGCAAACTGTCACCATGTGCTGGGTTAGTCTTCCGTGAGGTGAGGTGGCTGCTAGCTAAGATTCGGCTCTGGATTTGGCCAGTGGCAGAACTGGATTGGATTCAGGAACTGGATTTGGGGGAATCTGCAGAGTTGTACAGAGGAATGTTGGCATTTTTCAGACTGGTAAAGCAAGTAAAAAGGGAAAGAACCAGAAAACAACAAAGGTGTCCAACAGAAGCAATTTCGTTTCCCACAGAGTGCTGTGCCCTGCAGGTTGCTCTGTATTTCCTTTCAGTGCTATTTGTTCTTAGTGAAAAAGGCCTCTTTGGGTTTTCTGGGCTTAGGAGCTTTTCCAGATCATTAGCTACTTCTGTGGAGAGGGCTTGCTGGGGATCGTCTATGCAGCTTCCAGCTTAGCCGTTCCATCCGGCAGAGTTGGAGAAGGTGGGAGAAGGGAGTGGAAGTGGGGATTTGATGAAGTGACTGCTTATGTAAGCTGGACCAGAGGCAGCTGCCTGCATGGGAGTTGGTATGTGTTCCCTCAGATCTCTATCATTCCCAAGCTTTTTCTATCTAAATCTGTTTACTTTGATCCCACACTTGGTTTTGGGAGGTAACGTGCCATAGTGGGAAAATGGGCTTACTTGGAAATGGAAATTCTGCATTTGAGTCTCATTTCTGTCAGTATCCAGTTAGCTATTTGATTTTGAACAAGACAACCCTTCCTCTTCTTCTAAATGGGCACAAAAAAATTCTTATGTCACAGGGTTTTCCTGAGATTCAAGTGAAATAAAGTATGTAGAAGTTGTTGTCAGCAAAGGACTATACAAATGTAGAAAGTTAGTTTGCTTTATGTAATATCCAGGAGGTGATGACTTCATTAGAGAAAAAAAAAAATAGTGAAAGGAAGAATATGTTTCAAAATTAAAAGTAGAATCTCATTCTAAGTATTTTTAAAAGTATTTTGGGATTGTTTCTGAAAAAAAAAAAATCCTGTTTTATCTGATCAAAAGCAAATTTTGTGAATGAATTAGATTCATAGTTGAGACTTGTGGAGTGTCCGGTTAGCACACAGTGAAGAGCCCAGTGCCATCTGAGAAAAGCCTGGTTAGGTGAAGATCGCACGTCCATCTGACTTTGGCAGCTTCCTGGTGTCTCACTGCAGGACATCATGTCTGTAAACAGTGTGACAAGGTGACGCATCCTGCCTCTACTGCGCTTTAGTGTAATGTGCCAAAGGGCTCTATACTCACCAGGAAAAGTGTTATCCATCCTTCCCTGAACTCCCTTCTTCAATGGTATGAACCATGGCAAATGGGAACATCCCTTCTTCCAAAAGAAGAAGGGAAGGGGGAGAAGAAGGAGAACTAAACAATAACAAGTGGCAGCAACGGGACAGCAGGACTTTTCCAGGCGGGCATGGATGGAAGCGGTTTGAGACCCACCCTAGGCACCCAACAAAGACATAAAAGGTTTGGCCCTATACTTGGGGATTAATAGAGCCGCCAAGAGTCATTGTTAGAAACAAGGTCTTAATGTGGGTACAGCCAGATTGAGTGCCAGTAAAACATACAATAATGCCAGCGTGAAAATGGGTTTGACAGTGTGCAGAAAATTTTGTACGGCTGGTAGACAATTATAAGAAGCAGAGGCCAAAAGGCTGTATCCTTCTCTTTTATCATTTACACTAGTGATACCTTTGACTATTAATCGATGACAGTCAGTGTTTCAGAATCCTCAATGCATACACAATGTGAATTTAGAAAAGTTGGGATTAAGAGAATTTAGCTTATGAGTGTCGTTCATTACACATAAACCGAGTGTTTTTTTTACATGGTGGACAAAGTGCTACATTTTGGGGATGCTGTGATCAACCTTGGCTTACTTACCTAGAGCTAACAGACTGGAAAGACCTGTAATTAAAATGTGAGAAATCAGGTTTTTTTACACATTATGAGATGATGTATATAAAACTCTTACATAACTCCTGGCATATAGTGAGCTTTCAATCATGGATAGCTTTTAATATCGTTGGTACTTTTCTTCAGTTAACATTTTTTTTAAGTCAGAGAACACAATAGATTTTCCTAAATAATGAATAAACTTTCATCAAGACCTCTGAGATTTCAACTTAAGTGATGTAAAATTCTAAGGAGGAGTCAGGATGCTACTGATTTAAAGCCAGGGTCATGTATCCTCGATGACAACAGTTATCAAACAGCTGAATAAACTCTCAATAGCAGAGGCTTTTTAGACATATGAACCTAAAGTGCAGCAGACAGAGTAAACTCTAGGCACCAGCAAATCAGCGCTTTCGTTCATATGATTTAATAGCAAGCCTACCTTAACACCATTGGGTGGATGAGTTATCTCATTGACCCACCACTTATACTGTTACTAGTCATTACTTCTGGGGTATTGTTCAGTGCAACAGGGCAAGAAATAACTCACTGACTCCCTGAAGCTACAGATGATGAATTTTCGATCCCCGGCTGCATTCAGAAGGCGTAGAAGCTCACCGTATTGACGGGAGAATTCATTAGCCACCCACCCCATAGCATCATATGCTTAGATCCCGATGCTGTCACTGCTGCTGTTTTAACTTGTTAGTGTTTCCCTGATAGATGGCAGAGGGAACTGTATGACTGCATTAGCCTCAAAGATAGGTCTGACAGCCAGACCTGTCGTTTGCTAGCCAGAGATGTCACCTTTGGAGCCTAGAATCACTTAAAGACATTTAGATAAGCCTTGTTGATCGACCAAGCTAACCTTCATCCTACAGTCAGTTCACACTCAGGATAACAGGAGATGATTGGCAATTAAATCTCATGTTTTATTCTTGATCCCTCAAGCTAACCTCTTTTAATTCAGTTTATTTTTCCACTCCATTTTAAAATGGCAGGTAATTTAATGGCATAGATGATCTTTTTTTTCCTACAGTTACTTAGAACTGTATCTTAAGAGATCATCTGACATTACTACTATCACTTACCACTAGTATTGATTGACAAAGTACCAGGTGCAAGACACTGTATAAGAACTTTGTTTACAGTACCTTGCTGTGAGCTCACAACAACTCAGTGAGGTAGTCACCATTAATATCCTTACTTTGTCAATGAGGGAACTAATGTTTAAGGAAGCTAAGAATTTTCCCGAGACAGCGCTGCTAATAAATGGCTGGGAAGACCTTCAACTCCTGTTCTGACTCTTAATTACCATTATGCTCCTAATGAAGATCTCAGAGCAGGAAGTGTAGTGGTGATAATTGGAATTCAGCACATATTTATGGAACACCAATTTATTTGGAGTTGTTGGAGATGTAAAGAAATTTAACGTAAAGGATGGAAGTAAAAATTGTACATAGGACTTAGTTTTAGGGAAGCATTTGGCTATTTCCCAAGGAAGACAAGAATATCATTGTTGGTAAAGATTACAGAAATGATCATATACAGGGAAGGTTAGACATTGAAGGAACGTGCCAGATGAAGATGCCAGTATGAGTATAACCTCAAAAAACAAAAACACAGGCTGTATTCTCAAAGTAGGGAGGTGTTCAGTTTGACCAGAATAAATGGCTTCAGGGAAAAGGCAGACAGTATTGGATAGCAGAAAGAGCGCATGTTTTCGAGGCAAGTGGTCTGTGATTTAAGATCTAGCTCTGCTTCCAATCAGCTCTATGACCCTGGATGAATTATTTGACTGCTCTATAAATGAACATAATGACAATAATGCCACACATCTTGCAAATCTGTGTGAAGGTTTATAACAATATATGTGAAAATGCTTAATGAGTATCTGATTCACAGTAGATGTAAAACTAATGATAGTTATAATTTTAGGTTTGTTTATTTTTTTCTTTCCAGATACGTTAGGCCTGTAGTGAGGATGACCTAAATGCCATACTGATAGATTGCTTCTGAAAGCAATAAGACATTGAAAGTTTTTCAGCAGAAGATGAAATGCCCAAAGATTCATTTTTAGGAAGATTATTTTGGCTCTGCGAAAGAATATTTTTCGTTGGGTTCAAGGAAAATAGATAGCAGGTTATTGTTTAAGTGGTCCAGGAAAAACATTTTAAAGGACTTATTCGATGATGATCATAATAGAAGGGTAATGAGAATGAAACAAAAGAATATTTCAGAGACAGAATCATCACATGTTGCCAGCTGGTTGGATGGATGAGGAGAGAAGTAAGGAATGTCTAGAATGGGAAGGTTATGATTTCATTAACAGCAACAAAACAAGGACATATTGAAAAAAAAGCATACTTTGGGGTAAGGTCAGAGTTTGACTTTTGTGATGCAAAACATAAGGCATCCAAGAGTCAATCTGTAGAGATTTCTAATTGGAAATGTGTGATGAATTCAGATGAGAGCTACAGAATAGAGGTAGGAACTTAAAACTTTCCAGCCTGACAACGGAAGCTCAGAGAATAGATAAGATCTCTGGGGAGATAAATTAGTAGGAATTTAGAATATATATATATATATATATATATATATATATATATATATATATATATATTCCTCCTTCATCTTGTAAAAAATCTCTCTCTCTCTCTCTCTCTCTCTCTCTCTCTCTCTCTCTATATATATATATATATATATATATATATATATATATATATATATATATATATATTTATTTATTTACAAGATGAAGGAGGAAAAGGAAGCAAGTTAAAAAGAAAAGGCTAGAGGGTTAGGGAGAACGTAGGTAGTGAAGTTTTACAGAAGCCAAAAGGATGAAAAGGGGTTTTCAAATACAAGTAGCACCACAGTTGTTTTTTTTCGTACCTTTGGTCATACCTCTTGTATTAGAAATGATTTTGTGGGGATGTCTTCTTTGTATTTACTGTTATTCATTGTGGCATATAGTCTTTGTCATTCCAGTCTTCTCGTTAGTCCTTCTGCATTTCTTCCCTTGGTTGCTGTCATGGGCATTACTACTCAGAGCCAGAAGACTCAGGGTCTAGTCCTAGCTCTGTCATCGACTCGCAGTTATGTAAATTGTGAAGATATTGATACTGTTCTGCCAACCTCCTCGTATTGTGGGGAAGATCAAATGAGAGAATGCATGTGCATGTGTCCTGTTACCATTGAAAGACCTACATAGTTAATAAGATTGTTTTTATAATAATATTGGATGCCTACTACCCAGCAAAGCTCTTGGTGCCTAAGAGGTTGTGGTTGGAGACCTGGAAATGAGGACCTCAGAGATGCTAAAGTGCTTGTAATTGTCAACAGAAGGGTTAGCAACAAGACAAATAGAAGATCAGAGCCAAAATGTGGATGGCCCAACTGCCAGATGCCATGAGCTGCTGTGGGCCTCAAAGGATGCTTTTATCTGGTATATGTCTTCAGACCTATCACCTCACTCCTTGGAGTGTTTCTTTGAGGGAGGCAGTTTGGATTTAAGGTCCCGTTACAGTTCCCCAAAGAATAAATCCTCTGATCCCAGAGATCACCATGTGCAGTGAAGCATGAAATCTGATTACCTGTATCATTATTTTACCTTGGATAGTTCCAAATGTTACTAATAGTCATCAAATTATCCAGCCCTTTCTTAAATGCAAATTGCAGTACTTAGGTTACTAAACCTTTTTACAAACACTACTGATTGACTTTTCATGGCTACAAGCACATATTCTAGCCAGATTATATTTTTGTCCTCACTTCTGTAGTTGTTTTATTCACTGTCCAGGGAGTGTGGTAATCACTTTGTATATATCAACTTATTTAGTTCTCATAATACTGACACTGCCAAATTGGTAGAATTACCTCTATTTTAGAGATTAAGACACAAAGACTCAGAATTAAGTAACCATTTGTTCATGGAGTTAAGGGAAGGAAAAAGGACTAAAATATTGGTATGTTTAATTCTAATGTCATATGTACTGCTGTCTATAATTACCTGTTCAATATTGAGGCCACATGCGGTATGGTGATTTTAGCAGGACCTGTGATATTTTTAAAATTCACAGTTAAAAAAACAAAATCCACAGTAAGACTTGTTCGCACAAACAGAGGGATAGAGCACACCAATTTGGCTAAGGTAGAGCAAATAATTGGAATTGAGTCACTGTCTTTTTAGATTCAAAGAAATGTTTTATTTTACATTACACTTTATTGCTTTCCAGTATTTGTTTGTCTCAGCGCATTAAGACACCCAGTTTTGCCCAAACGGCTTTCTTAAACACCCTTATGTAAAATGGGCTTGGAAACTAAACTTCGGTTTTAAATGCAATATGGTGGGCTAATAGGTTCCAAGGTAACTTTTGTTCCAAAATATCAACAAATATGCTTTCAAATGCAGTATATCTGAGCAGAAATTATTGGGTAAGTTTATTATCATATTTCAGTGTGTGATAAATGTCCTATTAGAATTCTTCAAATATTCATGCTTGGAAACCCTAAATTATCTCAAGTAATACAGAAACACATTTAGTCTCTCTACAGTCAGTATTTCAATTTTTGTATTTATAATTTAAAACCAAATATGGGTGTCTTCTCAGCAGCCGTGGACTGTCATCCACTGGTGTGTCAGCTTCTAATATCTAGTGGCAGAGTATAATAAAAACTTGGAAGGTAGACCTTGACACTGGAAATCACGTCTCTTGAAATGGGAGCAGCTTCCAGTCAAGTTGCCCCTCACTTGATGGCTAATGCCTCAGGTTAGCAGGCTTTCATGTTTGCTACCTAGACCAGCAATTCTGGAGCTGGTTTCATTGCATGGCTAAGCAGAAAAGTATTAAATTCAATACTAAAGAGTGAAGAGGAAATTTAGTTTGTTGTGAGGTGTTTCCTAGAACACAATGCACAATGTGTGAGGATCTTCAACTATTCACAAAACACAGATGCTTTTATAAAAAAGACTAAAATCTCCCTGAGGTTCATTGGGAAATATGTACAGCGGCATAAAGCAAGAAGTATAACACGACCAAGTTAGCTTTAGATGAGAGGTATGTAGGAGCAATAGAAAGCCCAAGTTAAAATTCGCCAGGCAGGTAAAGATTAGTAACCTACTTTAGTGAAAAACAGTTTATTCATTAATTTTTTTCGACTAATTCGTCACACGTGTCAGGTACGTTCTAGAGGGTGGAGATACAGAGTGAATGAGATAGACAAACTCCCAGTCCTGTGGAGCTCACGTCCTAGGAAGCAAGTCCTCCTGAGGTACCAGTAGTCAAGAACCTGAGTTCTGCAGAACTCTGTGAAAACCCGATGTCATGTGTATTTCATTACTTAACTTATTAACAAATTGGCAAATTCCCACCAAACGTTTATTTCCATCTTTGTACTTTTGTCTACTTCTCAAATCTCCATTTGAACCTCTTACCCTTATAATCAAAGGAAGAGCAAAGAGCCTTCTCACTAGCTGCGGGGGAGGGGGGGTCCCACTGCAACCACCATATTGGCCACTCTAGTTTGTTTTCAATGCCAAAAGGAAACAAAAAAAGAATAACATCTTCACCCTCGATTTCTGTTCCTTTTTCTTTGAAATAACTGTGGTCAAATGACTATTGTTTCATTTTGTAATTGTGCAAGATTCCTTCAGAACATCCATCTGTATATCACAGACAGAAAATAGCTAGAGGCATCCACATGGCGCTAACAGAGAAAAAAAAAAAAAATCAACCAGATGAAAACCCACCTTCTCTGGGAGACAGACCACACCATTTCTGGTATACTTTCCAAGCCTACCTACCTAAACTGTCATGTGTACATATTGACCTAGAACATCCCCTCTCCAACCCCAATCATTTACAAGATCACCCCCTATGGTGACAGTATCAGGACAAATTAGTTTTCCCCTTCATTTAACTGAATGCTACAGGAGACAGAATGGAACCACATGTTTCCCTTTGGTTCACACCCAAACACTGCAAAACACAGGGTGTGCGCTTCCTCCTTCAAGCTGTGTGTGTGCATTAAACACATGCAAACATTGCACTGAAATGCAGACACAGTTAGTCAGCTCTGGGGAAAACCATAGAAGTCTTTTTCAGTTCTCTAAATCTTGATCTTTTATTTGAGCTAGGTCTTTACAGAGATTCAAAAAACATGAGTTTACAATGATTCTCCAAAGCGCAGTTGAATGTGTTTTATCCAAAATTGGGTATTCATCATATCGTAATAGATCCCCTTTGGGAACTGGGAACTCATCATTAGCACTTTCTTTATAAATTGCTATCAATGTTTGAGAAAGACAACAAAAAACAACACTTTGTATGTTCAATGAGAAAGAACATAGATGATATAAAGGTTTTCCCTGTGGTTCCACAAATTGCTTCTTTGTTAAAAGTGAACATTTGGTATAAATCGTATATTAACAAAGGAGTCTCCTATGATATGAACTCCAACCCTAGTGGGAAAACCAAATTTCTCTTTCAAGAATGCAAATTGAGCTCTCATGTCCCTTCCATGAGAACAACTGATATTCAAAAATAGTGAGACTATGTCAGAGTCTTTGTACTTGGTCGTACGTGACACGAGCTGGTCAGAAGGTTTTGTGTGCAAAGTGACATTTTGGGGAGGCCAAGATCACAGGATTGACACAGACTAGTTTGTTTCACAGCAGAAAAAGTGTGTGTGTGTGTGTGTGTGTGTGTGTGTGTGTGTGTTTGTGTTTTTAAAAGCCTAAACAGAACAACACTGTTCTGGGAACTCATATTCTGCTGACTACCAAAAGCCACCTTGTAAACTGACCTACTCGTATAACTGCTAGGTTTTGGAAACATAGCCACTACTTTTCACATAGCACCATCGAGACACAAACATCCATCTAAGTTGCTGTGGATATCCATAACAAGTCACAGCTCTTCTGCTTGCTTCTGTCTTTAGGGTATATGGTAATTTGATTTCCTCTTATGGGGACTTTCTGTTGTTCCTGATGACTGCCAGGGAGGCGAGAGCCAGCTGTGCCCTCCTCACTGGTTGTGGACCAGGTCAGCATGCTTAGATTCCTGCGTATACAGGGCAGCTCCACAGGGGCATCTAAAAATGTAACCATTCAATTGCCCCAGCACTTCCTTCCTTTCCGGATTCATTGGACAAAAGAGCAAGAATGAAGTCTTTTCTTCTTTCTGTCTCCCTAGTGTTTGACAATACTGTGCAAACAAATGTACTTTTTCCAGTTGATTCAGTCATGCCCTTCCTGTTTCCTACTCTCAGACACAGGGCATTCCTTGTCTGCCACAGCCAGTGTGAGAGATTTAGAGAATGTGCTCAACCAGTGTCCCTTGGCACTTTTCCAATGCACAGATATATTTTAAAATTCAGATATTCCATATACAAATGGGCATTCCCAGTTTCTCTTAAAAGTTTGGAAGATTCAACTACACTGGGTCAGTGTTCCTACGTGGCATTGGTGAGCTGGAGACCAGTTGGTCAGCATCTGCCGTTTTCATGGACATGCCCTTTCCAGCCACCCCACCCCCACCCCCGCCAGTCTCTGCTCACTCTCTGTCACACATATCACCCAGCTTCTTCATTCATCTCTTTGCCTGCCCCACCCCTGCGGCATCTGATTTGTGACTCCTCTCACATCGTTATGTTAACAGTTTTGGGTCATACCTTCACATACTATATATAAACAGTGCTCTCAAACATTTTCATTACATACAGCTATTTTTAACAGTTAGTTTACAAGAGCTTAGCAGTTGATTTTACATTACTACCTTAAGGGTACATATTTGCCCATTCAGAAATATTTTGGGCTCACATATTCATACATTTCATGTATATAATTTGTTAACTAGTGTAACACATTTAATGATATTAACTCAATGGTTGAACTTATTTGTTCTCTTTTAAGAACCTTCATGTTGAACATTCAATGATAGCGTATAGATGAAGATTGTATTATTTTTTCTGGATAAAGTTGGCTATCAGACCTAAAACATAACAATACATATAATATGCATAAAATAATGCATTTGTCCTATTTTAATTCATAATTATACAATATTGGTGTGTCAGAGTTTTGTTGACTATTCTCCCCATGGTAAGAGTCTTCACACAAATCTCTGGTTACTTAGCCTTCTCTTAAGGGGGTGGCCTTTCAGGGGTGTTTCTGAGAGCTCTGAATTCTGACAAGAGTGAAAGGTGACACATTATTGAGGAACATAATTGTCAATCCCTGTTTTTTACTCAAGGGCTTTGGACTGCCTGTACCAAAATGCTTCAGATGCTTCCTCTGGGGATTGCTTTGCCTATTCCATTCCTCAGACAGTCAAAAATTTCTTTTCCCCACTCCTGACAATTTTTTCTTCTGAGACTATGAATAATTTTTTCCCTTCAATTATATTGTTACCTGGAAGGTATTTATAGGCTGTGATCTAGTCCCCTGGAGTCACTGCTTTGCCAAACTTATAAATTTAGCTCTCACCACCTCTCCTTGTATGTTTTATCTTCTAGCCTTTGTAGCACTCTTTTTTCTTTGGAACCTATAATATCTTCTAGCCTTTATAGCTTCTCTTGATATTTCAATATTCTTCTCAAACTGGAGAGGTCAGAATAGCACATCGTATCCCAGGTTTTACTGTGAGTATCTGATTTTAGAGAGGGAAATCAAGGGAGAGGATTACTTCAAAATCGACCTTAATCTGTTCTGTTCTCCGAAAAATAGACAAAGTGGTAAAGAAAGTTAACAGGGCACTGTCAACATGTTTCCATATGTTTTAACATACTGTTAGACTATTCCTGGAAGCTTAAGGGGAAATGATGATTCTTCTGAGAGAGCACATCTTGCTTCTGTTAGATGCCCCTGTCCTCTAGAGTAAAATTTTCTTTAAAAATTCAGCTTTCAAATATGGAGTCAGAAATGCTACCGTTGTGCTATGAGGTCCCTTCAGCATCCAAATATGGTTGTGTAATAAGAAGGGCTTTTTCTTATAGCATACAGTATTTAAACCAATATTGATGTTATCGTTAAGACTGTTGTCCTTGCCTCTGTGGTTTAAAATTAAGAAACATCATTAGGTGCTTAATTTTAGGAAGAAAAAAATCAAATTGCCACGTGAACCACCTTGCTACCAGCTTTGAGTTCCAGTCCGTGTCTGATGGCATTGGTAGCATTTTATCAACGTGGCAAAATGGGTGTAGCCTCTGAGGGGCTGCCAAGAGCAACGATCCACGTTAACGCTCTGCTACCATGGTCTCCAAACGTTTGTGAATGTCTACACGTACTAGAGAGAAAAAAAAAAAGTTGACCATGCAGCACAAGTAAATAAATAAATACAGTAGAGATAATACTTACTAATATGTTGTTTACATTATCAAACACATAGAAACATCAGAATGTTTTAAAAGGTTAGATGTTTCAGTATTTTTTCCCATAATCCCCGTGAATCAACCTTGGCTACCCCTGGGGATGCCTACCCCACTTTGGAAACCACTGTTCTGGTGGGATCACCATGTGGCCAGAGTGAGCTTCCGTTCTCAGGAGGAAGCCCAGGATGAGCAGTTACATCCTGGAGGGCACCTAGGAGAATATGTCCTTCTAACATTCATTTTAGAGATGAAGATAGGAAGGCCCAGAGGATTACCTCCCTTGCGTCACAGATTTGGTTAATGAGAAAGGTGGGGGTAAAATGCAAGCCTCATAATTTTCAGATGGTGATGGGTCATGGAAAGACCCGTTGGTCTACTTCAGCTGGAGTTTGAGGAAGGCGGGGACTGAGCCCCTGGATGATGGAGAAGGAGAGGGTGAGTCGCTAGGATTTCTTAATGGTGACGTATTTTTTGCCTAAGTGATCTCTGCTCTTTCACGCTACCTTCTACACAGGTTCTCTTTCTCCAACGTAAAATTCAAAGCTTCTGATTTAATATCAGACCTCTTTAACAAGAGCACAGGCACTAGAGCCAGACTTCCTGAGTTCAAAGCCTGACTCTGTTACTTAGCGGTGTCAATAGCTCTGTGACTTTAGGTGAGTTACATAATTTCTCTATGCCTCAGTTTCCTCATCTGTTGAAACTGAGGATAATTAAGTTTCATATGCATTGATGTGAGCATTTAATGAGGTGATACCTGTAAAGCCTGCAGCACACGGCCTAACCCCATCCGAAGGCTCCTATAAATGTTGCTCTTATTATTGTTAGCATTTTATTAATAATTCCTCCTGAAAGCTGAAAGCGCCTTGCCCCACATCATTGCATTTCATTTTGTAGCATGCACTTGCTCTAAACAGAGAAAGGAAGTTTCCCTCCTACTTTACAAACATGAGGCTCATGTGTATGCTTATGGCCAAAATCAGTCCTGAATCCCAGGACAGACTCCCAACCTGGTGTTCCATATGGAACAGCGTTTCCTTTCAGGATGAAAACACCGACTCAAAACCCTGTTTAGCAGAGCGGGAACACAGACTCCATCGTTTTTCTTCTTGTTCTCCTGAAGCATCTGCTCTCTCTGCATGGAGGCTCTACCCTGCCAGAAATCCATCTAGCCTGAGGATGGCGGTAGCAGTGGGGTTAAAGGGGTATTTGCTCATCTGTCTGAACTCTCAGCTATGTGAGAGCCTGTGTTAGAACCTTAACAGTCCCCTCGAATAACTTGCTTTCTCCACCTCCTTGGAGTGTTTCCATTTTCTCCAGCTTTCGGTACCAGGGAGTGTTATTAAATGATAAGGGGGCTTACTTTCTGGTTATATATTGTGAGAAGATGAGAAACAATGAATGTTGTGACACATTAGAGGGCATGTTGCTGCTGGTTATGGGAACTCCGTATCAGCGAGCAGATCAGGTGACAGTACTGCATCCGGGACGCTGTCTTCCTTCCCCCCGGAGCATTATTAATGGGCCTTCATACCCAGGAGGACAGATTACGATGTCTGGGCGATGCGATAATTAGAGATACGTCACTTATCATAAGCAGGGTGCCAGCGCCTGGGGCTGGCAGCGCTTTTCATTTATGAGGCAGGCTCCATGCTCCAGAGACAAAAGAAAAATGAAACTTATTGTGGTGACCTTAGCTGAAAGAGACCCTCTCAAATTCGTACCCTGGGCATTGATTGGCCATTGGTATTGAAAAGAGAAAGAGACCCTGCTAATTAATAGTGTCCAATTTAAAAGTTGGGTTGTGTTGGCCTATCTGCTTGTGCCAGGATTAAATTACATTCTTTATAGGTGTGCACACACTTTCTTTTTAGAGGCTTATCTTCAGCTCGAATGATGTTTATGCCTCACATTTTTTCTTCTTTTTTCGACCTGCCCAAGGCCTTATGTTACGGAATGAATCGAGGAAGTGGGTCTCTGTTTGAATACTGGGTAACGTGTTTCCTGGGCTCCTGGCTTGGTGCCAATGGCACATCAATCCAATTAGGTATGTCTCAAGCCACTCCCCTCTCCTGGCTGAGAAGGAAAAATGATTTCTAGCGTTTGCTCAGGTAGGCCGGGTAATTTAGCATCTGCATTGGTATCGAACCACTCCCCATACACATGGCTCCTTTCACTCAAGGAATAAATACAAAGGGGCATCTTTTAGAGTTCCCTTTCTCTAAAGCCCTTTTTGGGCTTTATTACACTTCACATGATTAGTGTAGCCCATCACACATGTGTGCATTCGCTCCAATTGCAGTGCAGGAGGAAGTTGACCTGGGAGAAAAGAAGATCTTGTTCAAGAAATAATTAGACACCCCTTCAAATATCTAATAATTTCCCTTTCATGTGAAAGCCCCAAGTGAGATACAAACCCAATTCACATACTTCGTAAGAATAAAAACATCTTTCAGTCAGAGTGGCTATTTTCTTACAAAAATGTCTGTCATTTATAAAACATTAACTGAGTACAGGGGTATGTATATATAAGCGCACGTGTCTGTTTTTGTTTTGTTTTTCCCTGTAATCCCCTCAATGGTCTCAAAGTTTGGAACTAGTATCTGCATTTCCCAGTTGAGGAGCCAAAATTCAGAGACGTTAACTGACTTGCCAAGGTTCCTGCCGCTTACAAACAGCTGAGACATGATTTAAATCCAGGTGTGTCTCGAGCCAAAGCCCAGGTTCTTTTTTCTTCCAGGGATTCCCTAATGCCTGCACACTCTGCTCCTTGAATCACTCAGCCTCCGTGTACTTCCATCCTATGGCACACTGACGTCATAATCGTCACTAGAGTGGAGGGTGGTAAGATGAAACCAAGAGATTGTTTTATCAGCTTTCCACTCATGTGCCCCAATGGTTCCTCTCTTTACTAGCAAGAGAGAAAGCCAGTCACAAGGTGTTAAGGAAACCATTGGTGCTTCCTTGGGAAAGTCTTGAGAACTATGTACTGCTAGCAGCACTCTCAACATTTCCCAAAGGAGGCACTGATAGGTTCGGGAAAGATATGGCTTTTCTCACCTTAAAAAATTGGGGAGGGGCATGAATCTATATCCAAATAGCAATTAGCATGACAGACACAGTGGCGACATTTTCCACACAGTAGGTTATTTGGTCAGGGTAATCTGTTTTCTCCTAAGTCAATAGTAAAATTCAGTGAGGGAGTATCTTTGAGCAATAAAAAGAATCTTGTTCTGTTTAAATATTTCTTCTGCCCCAATTTTACCATTTTTATAACATTTTAAGATTATGGATGTCTCTATTTCAGGAGACAATTATCTGGTAGACATAACCAACTGGCATTTATAGGTCATAATAACTGGGACCCATACCAATAATAAGTGACTATCTCCCTGCCTTCTGATAGATGAATTCCTAGAACTTTTTAACACACCTACTGAACTAGAGCACCCACACCAGGAAGACACCACTTTTTGACTGTTGTTAGATTGGCTTGCCCAACTCAGAACGAATATCCAGAATTCTCAGCTCTTGAGTCCCTGTGTACCCAAGCTCCAAAAGAATCAATCAAAATTGCGGTTGAATATTGGGACAAATAGTAGGTCAGCTAGGGAAATCACTCTAAACATAATTTTATGCATCAGTAAGTCAAGAGAAAAACAACAACACTTGAATTTGTCAATAGGTCCCTGTTCTCCAATGCTGTCTCTCTTTTCAAAGTGATTTCAGTTTTAATACCAATGTATCACTTTCTAGGATATACTTACCAATGAAACTTTCAAAGAACCTTATTGGTAGAATGAATTATGTAAAGTCTCAGAAGATTATTTCTGGGTTTCTGTGGCTAGATACTCTTCAAACATTTTTATTAATCATAAGTGGAAAGTACTGTGATATAGTAAATTCTGTCAGGTTTCACTGAATGATAATATCATGTGTTTCTTCCCAAAGAGCATACTTTCAATTTTGGAGATTTGTTGGCTAATTAGGGCTCAAGGTCTTAAATGGTACTAAGCGAAGAAATGCCAAAAAAAAGGCAGCACGTGGACCCCAAAGTATTTTCCTTCATGAGGGAAGTGCGGGTGTACAACAGCTCGATGTGATGGTGAACTTGACCAAGGCTAGATGCCAGTAGATGAGGAGTGGGCATTAATTCAGGTGGTGACACAGAGGTTGGCATTGTGAAGATTTTTAAATTCCAGAACTAAATGGATGATCCACTGGGAGGCAATGTCCAGACAGATCAATACTTCACAAAAAGATAATTGCTTTTCTTGGTGAATCCTAAGAAAGGGCTAGGGCTTTAGGGAAATGGAGAGATATTTTTTTTTCCCCTTCCACAAAAAGGTAATTAATGAGTACAACAGACAATTCAAGGCAAGATAATAGAATCTGAACACTTGAAAGCTGTACATTCATAATGGATTTAGAGATTTATGGAAGGACTTGAGCCCAGAACAGTGCCTACAGAAGTGGACAAAGCTATGGTGGTGAAAATGTCTCCTTGAGAGATACATGCTGAAATCTTCTTTTGGGCAAGCATCCAAAATCATTTTGTATAAACGAGGTATGCCTTCCAGCATAGCTGTGTAGGTAAAAAAAAGGTTCAGATATTTAGGAAACAAAACAGGGATTGAAGTTATCCTAAAGCGAGTTTATAAAATGAAACCTGAAATATACTCCACCATGTGATGAATGAGTGTGGATTTTACTCCAACAATCATGCTTCCTTAGATTATGAAAAGTAGACACAGTATCTATCAATACTACATTGCAAGATAATTTAGGATATAAACTCATAGCCTCTTCTTTCCTTGAAATCTCCAGTAGAATTTGGTTAGTCAGTGTATCATAATTATGTTTTACATTATAAGGTGAGTGTTAGCATTGTGTTTGAACAACATTTTTCACAAGACCTACAGTAATTAAAAAAGAAAATCTCTTGTCTATATTGAATAATAAAAGCTGGTCATACTAGGAACAGTGTCTAAGTGTCACAATTCACTTTCTCATCCAGTTCCTTTAGCCAGACTAACAAGTTCCTTAAAGACAGGGTCCTAAACCTGTCCATCCTTATACACAGTAGGTACTTAATACATATTTTTTTTTAATGAATGGCTCAAAAGTGTAATTTAACTGCAAACTTATTAAGTATGTATTAAATGGATACTTGATACCCGGCATCTGAGAAATGGCTTCATTTAGAGGTCAGGAACTCTAGGTACAGTATTTATTTCTTTTTTCCCGGGGATACTATTTTTATTTTGTCAAAATTTGAAATCATCTCCCAGAAACTTGAAAACTGGTTGTATACAGAGAGCAATGGAAGGGAGAAGTGAGTTTGTTTCATCGTGACCGTGTTTGTATCAACATGACCTCCTTCCAGAGCCATCTTTCTTAGAGACCTTGCATGAAGGAAGGTAAGAGAACATCATTAAGATGGACCTTTTATGCAAGAGAACACAAAGGGTAATCTTTGAACGATGGAGATAGACAAAAGTGAAATGTTTAGAAAAAATGGATTGAAGTCATCACTTTGGGAAGTAACAGTTTGCAAAGATAGTTGGAAATACGCTTTTCCTACAAATGATTTCTTAAAACTTTCTATTTTGAAATAACTTCAGATTTACAGAAGTTGCAAAAATTGTATAGGGAGTTCCTTTATACCCTTCACCTAGCCTCCCCTAATTGACATATTTCAAAATCATGGTACATTTATTGAAACTAAGAAATTAAAATCTGTACAATACTACTATTAACTGCAGACTCTACTTAGTTTCTCCTGGTTTTCCAATGACTTCTTTTTACCTTCCAGGATCCAATGCAAGATACCACATTTCATTTCGTCTTTATGACCCCTTAGTCTCCTCCACACTTTGACAGTCCACAAACGCTCTTTAATTGAAAGAATCATCTAAATGTATATTTGTTATATCATTTCCATCCTCCGACCGTTTTCCTTTTCCCACTGCATGTGAGCTTCAGTCACTTCCATGTCTATTAACTCTAATTTATGCATTGGATATTTTTCCATTACATGTAGCTGAAAATGTATGGATGTGGTCATACATTGGGGATGTGCGTCACACTCAAATCCATAGAGTATACAAAAGCGTCCCTCTAGCTTCAACAAACTGCCCTTTCATTCACCTTTGGGACATGCTATAGAGAGGTGGTTGAGAACACAGACCCTGGAGACAAGCTGCCTGGATTTGAATCCTTGCTCTGGTTATATGACGTTAGGCAAGTCACTTAATTTCTCTGTATCTTGGTTTCTGCATTTGTAAAATGGGGGTCATGGATAATTAAAATAAATGTCTGCAAAGCACTCAGTTAATTGGCATGTGGCAGGTGGTATACATAAGCTCTTATTATAGTTATTATTGACCATAAAAAATGAATGAAGGCAATCAGTGTAGGGTAGTAGAACAATTCCTAGATTCTGCATCGAATTTCTAAGTTAATATCTTGAGTCCATATTTGGTAGACAGGCTTCTTTGCATTCTGCAACACAGACATAATGATACATGCTCTACATTTTTCAAGGAGTTACTTTAAGGATCAGATGAAATAAGGCATGAGAAAGGGTTTTGCGAAATATAAAATGCAGATCTGAGCAATGACAATGATGTATTTGGAGAGGCTAGAACAGGAAGGTCCGGGGAGTCTCACCCTTCAGCCCAGGTCCTCACGGTAGCAGAAGGTAGATAGGTGTATGGGAGTGGTTTATGTTGGTCGGAAGTGCTGGATGGCTCATGCATGTATGTCTCTGTGCCTAACAAAATAGCGTGGGCATGGCAGAGAAAGCTACCTGGAAAATAGAATAATACGAGTGTTACCCGTTATAGGCTGACTGGAAAATGTTCCAGGCCTTTCTGTTTATACTCACAGGGGACAGGGATTACAGGACAAGGTAGGCTTGGGGGCTGGTGAGCTACTTGTTAATCTGAAGTCCTCATTTCCACACTAACATTGTTTATTTCAGTCATTACCACAAAGAACTTTTAGAAGAAGCTGTGTCTTGCTTTCTCTCTAAGGATGTGGAGGGTACGGGGGCTGCCAAGGCTGGGCTTGCCATTGATTTTCTGCTGTGTTACCAAGCAACTGAGATTTCTCCCACTAAAAAAAAAAGACGCACCACCTCCACTTGAAAGAGAAATATTTTGAAAGGGACACTTAACTTCACTTACCCCTGCTGAACGTCAGAGTTCTGAATTAAGGACCTCAGTGGGGGAGCAGGCAGATGGGAAAACTGTAGTTGGGGATGCTTTTTTTTTTTTTTTTTTCTTCTTCTTCATCTTTTTATTTATTTATTTATTTATTTAGAAAACCCCACCTTTTCTAGGAATCCAGAATTATACTTATATAATAAACATAAGGGATCCTTAAAAGACCCAACATTCCTGGAAAGTATACAAATGGAGGTACAAATTATGTAAATAGTAGCAAATTATGTAAATAGTAGCTAAAAGCACTTTACTGAGTGCTTATGATAGACTGGGCACTGTTCTAAACATTTTACATTTAATCCTTACAACCCTGTGAGGTAGGACTGAGTATTAATGCCATTCCACACATGAGAAAACTAAAGCACCTAGTGGATAAGAAAATTGTCCAAAGTTGCACAGCTAGTAATTGAGTTCTCTTCCAAAAGCCTTTCTATTCAGAATAACAGTGTTTTTGATCATTAAGATAATTTATAAAGGCCTGCACACTGATACTGTTATTCTATCCCTACCCCAGATTAAATTGGTTTGTACGGGGTGGGGGGGGGAACACACCCATAAACACAGTCATCAGGGTTGAAAACAGTTATTTTATCTTGCAAACATGTTGTCTTCATCAATTAGTCAAATACTAAAATGAAAGGGATTAACTATAAACTGAAATTTAAAATGCTTGAGGGAAAGCATTGACCCATGTTGCTGGGATTTTGTTATCTTGAAGCATGGTCCAGTGATCTGGGAGGAGGAGAGCTTTTTTTTTTTTTTTGATTAATTTATAGAATTTTCTGCTGAAAAAAAGAAAGGAAAAAAATTAGACCCTTATTCCCTTAAAGACCAGATTTTGACCGAATTATGTATCACACCCACGTGAACAGGGGTGAGCTCAGTCGTCCAGTTTCCACTACAGTAAACAGTTATCTGATCAAAGGGTGGGAATCTAAGAAATCTGATTCCCCGTTGGTAACAACCAGGGATGACATATTTTCAAAGACCAGGAAAACAGCGAAATGCCCTCAGCTACACAGAACACAGGGTGACCGTTTTGGTTGCTCAGAAGGATTCTGCATGGCCTCGGGCCTGTCATTCTGAGCATCAGTGATCGTTGTGGGGATTTGGGACAGTGTAAGTCAATAGGAAGTTCCAATTACAGAACACGGGATAAAACAGCCTTTGCTATAATTATACTGTGTTGAGATTGATGGGCCTAATGAGCAGTGTTCCTCATTCCAAATGTTGATTTTGGAATGAGTTAGAATTAGGGCTAAAAGTATGTTAGTAAATTCATTTGCTGGATTGACTGTGGCTCCAAGTAGAATGCAGATTAGTTGCATTTATATTTCTTAAGCACCAAACCAGTATCGAGCCCTGGGCTAGGTACTGGAGATCCAAAAGGCAACAAAACCCTGAAGGAGTTACAGCCCAGTAAGGGAGAATGAATTTTAATAATCATGATAAAATGGCACTAATAATAGCAGCTGATACTAATTGAGTACGTGCTAGGTACCAGACACTGTTCTAAACACTCTGCCGGTATTAATTCATGTACCTACTTCACCATCATAACCCCGTGAAGGAGGGACTGTATCATAGGTGAGAAAGAAGGCAAAGGAGGGTTAAGTAATTGATCCTCAGTCACGTATGTGGTAAGTGGCAGAGCAGGGCTTAAACTCAGGTAGTCTGATTCCAGAACTTGGGCCCTTAAGTCCTATCTTAGTATTACAGAGGTTTATATAAGTATGGTTAACTTTAAATGGAATGTTCCAGGCCAAGAAGAACTATAATTAACCATGTTTCTACTGGAGGTAATGAAACCAGATCACAATAATACTGTCCTAACTCCCATGTTTGTTCTACTCGAGGCCACATGGGTCTCTGCCCTTCTCCTGCCCAAATGTCGTCTTATTAATGAAGACTTCCCTAGCCTATACAGTTCTAGCAGCGTTTCTTCCCCATCCCACCTTCCTACAGCCTGCTTCTCACCCTGCCTTATCTTCCTCCATAGATTTTAACATCACCTGATACACTATATTTACTTGATATTGTTTGTTTGCTTGCTGTTTGCCTACCCACACTGAAATACAGGTTCCAAGAGGTCAGTGGCTTTCTTTACATTGTTTATCACTAAATTCCAATGCCGAGAATAGTGCCTGACACGTAGGGGTTCAATATGTATTTTTTGATTTAGTGAGTTAAAAAGACAGGAAGAAAATGTGCCAAAATGTTAAAATGGTTATATCTGAGTGTTGAAATTATGATGTTTTTAGACTTTCTCTACAGGCCTCCTGTTTTTGCTATTCTGCTAGTTATCTTTGCTGTATCTCTTTCTCTCTCTCTCTCTCTCTCTCTCTCTCTCTCTCTCTCTCTCTCTCTCTGTGTGTGTGTGTGTTTGTTGGAGGGAGAATCAAGAAAACAACTAATGCAATACAAAAAGTGTTTTCTAAAAAGTGTTTATGTATCTAGGCTTATGTGCACATTGTTTTGAGAATGCAAAGAAAGGTGCTTCTGTTTCTGCTTACAGGATAGTTTATAAGCATTTATCTTCAAGTTTTCAGAGATGGACTTCTCTTAGGATCATTTTTCCTTAAATCTGAGTTTTAACAGACATTAAATCTGGAGGAAAAGGAGGGGAAAAAGCCACCAAATTAATACAAATGCTAATGACCACTCATCCAAATAAAGCAGATATCATTTGAAACTAGACATGGGCCTGGAGTCCTCTCTGTTCTCCTTCATCTTGTGTAAGGGATGCCGAAACCAACTGGGCTGCCTGCCTACTGTCTCCTGGGGAAGTGATTAATACTTTTCCCTAGCCCAAGGGATAAAAAGCAAAATTAGTTTCCATTCCAAAAAAAAAAATTTTTTAAAGGCCAGTTAAAATTACTGACTTCATGCATCGCTCAGCAATTATAGGCAGCATAACTGCACCCTCTCCCTAAATGATTAGAATAATTGCCGTCCTTTCATCTTTCTCATCTAACAACATTCTTCCGTGCCTCCCACTTCCTTTTGTGTCTTAGCATGCTGCCTGTATCTGCTTTGCTAAGAGAACATCAAGGCTCAGCATAATTGGGCCATTTCCCTGTCATACTGGTTTGCTTCGAAATCTTCCTCCTCTGTAGGTTGCAGTGAGGTCAATCATATGCCATCAAATGGCAGAGAAGAGATTAAAAATACATATATCCTAGAACTAAATATATACCACATGTGAACTTCAATTGCAAAGGGAACTTCTCTTAATATACCTTAGATCAAACCACTGGCAGTTTTCTAGCACCTTCTGGCAATTACTATAGCTTTGATTAGCAGCGTGATGGGTACATAATATTTATATGGGTCTTTTTTTGTTTTCATAGGTAGTAAGAGACAGAGAGGGTTTCTATTAACACAGTGTTTTCTATACTTGTCTGATCACCAGAATCAATTGTAGCACTTGACAAAAATATGCCCTAAACCGACTGAATCAAAGGTTTCAACAGGCCTACGGATTTATATATTTAACCAGCACTTTAGGTGATCTGCATATCAGGCAAACTCTGGGAAACCTGGTAACGATAATATTCAGTGGGTAGTTTATACGTCTGCCTGATGCCTTCCTGATCGAGGTAATATCTGGCTTGCTTTCTTTGATTAAACTTAGGTTACGATGCTCAGAGTATCTCCCACCTTGAATTTCCCCAATGCCCACTACCTGTGGTGGGAGGCAGTGAGATCCATGCGGGTCTTCTGTGATGAAGATCTCTTTCTGATTTTATTATTAAGCTGCATAAATGAGGCCACCAGTGCATCCTCTTCTCTGTCAATGTTATGACAATGAACGTTGACCTAGTGACATTTGTCAACAAAGCTGCTAAGCTCACCAACTCAGCTCAGCCAACCGTACTTCTAACATATTTGAATGTTTCATGTTGTGAACTCTACTTCCATAGAAGTTAAGGGTTAGAAAGAGTAACAGACTTCTAAAATATTACAGATGGAAGGGCCATTGGAGGTCATCCATTACAACCTGATAGCCATCAAAATAAAGAAACAGAGGCCACTGAGGGACTTGCCAAAGTCAAATGGTTAACTAGAGGGAGAGTTTAGATTGACTCTCCTGAATCCAGGCTGAATATTCTCTAGAACATCATTGCCTGATTCCTACAACCAATCCGCCTCTTCTCTGAGCCTCAGTTTCCTCGAAGGAAAAAGGCACATTAGACTAGCTCAGTGATTCTAAAACTGTGTTCTCTGAGATCCTGGTTTCAGTAGAAGTGCCTGGGAGGCCAGCAGTGATGAGAGTGGCAGTGGAAGAGGGAGGGCAGACCAGAAGTTGGGGCTCACATTTCCCCTCAGTCTACTTTCATCGGGTTGACATATTGAAATTACATTAAGAATGTGTTTGGGAAAGTAATTCTGATACCAAAAACAAAAACAAAAAAAAACAGTTGTAAATGCACAGGACTAGATGGTGATTTTCAAATACATATCCAATTCTAATATTTAGGGATTCTAAGAAAAGAGTTCTGTAAAAGCAGGAGCGCTGTGTTTCTTTGTCGTTCCCCAAAGAGCCTAATTCTTGGGTATTCAGTGAATGATACTCACTGACCAACTCCAAATGTGGCTCGGTCAGCTCAAGGAACTGACACTTTGAAAGTGAGAGAACAGAAAGAGGAGCTATTTCGAGGCAGACTACCTTTTTAAATCTTCTTTAAAAGCCAAGCTGAAATGTCCCCTATTTTCTCCTAAAATGGAAAGATGACATCATTACACAGGCATTGGTGTCATGCATGCTGTTCTCCGCTTTCCTAACAGGTGCAGAGAGAGGGCAGAGCCTCAGAGTGAAGTAACCTTTTTCTTAGTTGAGCCTATTCTGCACTTAGGGCAACTATGACACTTCTCTTCTGAGTTCTGAAAATAGTTAACACTCTAAGAAAGTGATGCTTTGTCCTCAAGTAAGAAAATACAGGAGAAACTGGGAGAAGTTGTCCACATCTCTCTCTCTCTTTGAAATCATCGATATCTAACATGAATCTGGGTTTTCTCTATGTTCTGTGCAGTTGGCCTGAGCTCCTTTCTGTTTTGGTCAAGGTTCAAGCGGAAGAGACCTGAGTGTGTGTCTGCCTACTTTCTCTTAATTTTGGTCTCCATTGTTTGACTCAAAACGGGACTAGATCTTTGTTTTCCTACCTCACTAAGATAATCACCTTGGTTTTCAAATCTTCTGTGCACACTGCCACTATCTTTCTCACTTTTTCTCGTTCAGCTCCCTTCATGGCACCTCTCACACACTCATTTGTCACCAGATTTTAGACTGGCTGGCTTGTGACATAAAGGAATGAATCAGGGAAGAGCAGCTCGGTGAGCTGAGTGGAGCCACTTCCTTCCTCTTTGACCATCATCAATGATAAAATAACCTGCCCAGCCAAGTGACATGAATGACATTTGGAGGTTCTTGTGGCTGAAGCTTATTTGTAACCATAACTCTTCAGTTTAAGTGATTAAGTTATCACTTGACAGTACATAAATTTCTTCTGTAATATTTAATAGTTACTTATCTCTTCCTGATTTTTCTGTGTGTTTTAGTACATCCAATTTCACATTTTCCCCTTAGTTGACTTTTGTTTTAAGTATCTTGTTTCTGGATGTATATGATAGAGATATGAGTTTCCAAAGGTAACAGAGCCCAGTTTGCCTGTGAATTAATTGATAACACCATTTGGAAACAAATCCTAAAACCTCACTGGCACGACTTAAATAGGATCTACAGGGCTTCTTGAAGCAAATTCAACCCTCTGGCCTCCCCTCTCCATACTCCTTGGCCCATTTAGGATATTTCGTGATGACATATAAAGTGTTTCAAATTGAAAATGATGGTTTATTTGGTTTATAAATCAGGAATCCTCAAAGGTATATAACCCATTTTTTCTCCCTCTTCCCTATAGGGTATATCTGTATCTTTGGAGTTTAAAAAGCATAAAGTAAAATTATCATCACTTTAATTTGTTTGGGTTCATAATATGTAACTCACTTTGAAATATCAAATCACATTAAAAGGAAGGTGTGACGAGTAGGGAAGACTATTTGGGTATAACAAATAGGTCCCTGAAATGTTAATTGCTCAAACATAAAAGAAATGTATCTCACTCATATATAAAGTCCAATGTGATTCCAGGAGGTAAAGGAGGGAGTAGCGGGTGGCTGCTCTATACCGCCATCCTGGGACCTGGCCGACAGAGATGCTATTTATATTATCTTCAGCATATCTTCCAAGGGCTTCTTGTTATCAAAACCCAGCTGTTGGGAGGGGAGATAACATGAATACCTTCAAATATGGGAACTTTATGGACTAGACCTGACAGTAGTCCACAGTAATTCCATTCATATTCCAGTAGATAAACTCAGCCACAAGGCCAACCCTAACTTCATTGGCAGCTGGGAAATGTATGCTAGGGTGTGCCCAGGAAGAAGAGGAAATGGTTATACTGAAGAGCTAACTGCTTTTACGCATTACTTGACATAGTTTTCAAAGTCACTTCTGATTGGTGTTTTGCCTCTCCTAATAAATTATGAAGGCTCTCTGAGAAGATGTTTCATATTACTTTGTTATGCCCCACAGCATATAATAAAGAGGTCAGGGCAGATTAGGCACTTGGCATGCGTATTAATCTGCTATTTCTATGTAACAAATGACCACACATTTAATTCCTTAAATCAATGCATGTTTATTAGCTCACAGTTTCCGTGGGGTCGTCTGAGCATGCTGTAGGGTCCCCTGCAGGGCTGCAATCAAGACGTCAGTCAAGGCTGGCTTCTCATCTAGACGCTCCACTGGGGAAGGGTCTACTCCTAGGATCACTTACGCTGTTGGCAGATTTCATATCCTTGTGGCAGCTTGGTTCTTCAAAGACCTAGGGATTCATGGAAGCTTGTTTCTTCAAAGACAGCAATAGACTTTTAACAAGACAGAGTCTTATACAATGTAAGATAATCACAGGAGTGATAACCCAACATCTTTGCAATAGTTTTTTATAAGCAAATTACAGGTCCCAGGGGGTAAGATTATATAAGGAAGGGATACCAGCAAACCTGCCCACCATGGTGACTGTCAGGGCTTTTCCACCACAGAAAGTGACTGTAAAAACTCGAGTCTTTCTTTCTTAGCCAGTGAACCATCTCTTTATCTGAACTTACCTCTTCACACAAAACTGTAGAGAGTTATTAAAGATCTCAAGAAATAAGTGGCCCTTATGGGCTAAGAGCTAGTAATGATGCTGTCAGAACGCGTTCTCAGGAACTGTAGTTGCTAAGCTTCCCAAATATCAACCTTGATTCACGTGATCATCTTTAGAACTGGATCCAGAATAAGATGAGACCATCTTGAACCTGTTACAAATAAATCTCAATCCCGTAATACTCCCAAAGCCTTCATTATATGGCATTTTGAAATCTTGCTATCATTTTTATTTTTTTTTATTTTTGTTTTTTTCTGTTCCCCCCAACCCCCCTTCTCTATTCCTCCAGCAAACTTAGGTGATACTGATTTTTTTATTTTCTTTCTCTCTTCTTTCTCTTCCTGTTTGACATTTTCCATTCGGGTTCTAGTTATCCTTTAAGGTACCCATAACATTTCTTCTGTGGGAAAGTCTGAGGGAAACTCTAATATGAAACTTTAGTCTACATGTTTAATTTGCTTTGGAAAGGGCATCAAGCATACTTCATTTTCAAATTTCTCCTACCAGCAAGATTTCCTCACAGGAGAACATCTGAGAGAATCTCGGCTGTTTATTTATATGTCTGTTATGGAAAAAGCTTCTTTCCTGACTATTCCCACCTAGTCTTTGAAACTCCAATAGTGACTTTCTGTGCTTAATTCTTTCAGGACATCTACAAAATAGTCCCACAGATATAAAGATTCAGGGCATCAAACTGAAAGATACAAAGGCTCTAATAGAGAGAGTCACATTTCTAAAAAGAAAAACCAAATTCTGAAGATATTTTCTGATTTTGTGAATAGCTGAAAATATAAGGATGATCATTCCTACATTCCTGAACTTTTAATACGAAAGCTAACCTAGAACGGGAAATGACACTGAGTTATGAGAGAGAAGAATAGAACAGACATCAGTAGAATCAGTCTCTTTTCTTTGTAAGACGCTCATTCCTAGATTAGCCCATCTGTCCTTAAGTTTCATAGGGTCCTTATCTGTTTGGCATGACTTAAAACTAATGAGCTGGTGAAAGGTATACAGAAACTCTCTGTAGTATTTTGTCTAAAGTTATTTTAAAATAAAAGGGGAAAAAAACAAATAAAAGAAATTAGTGTCGGGAAGTAGTTCCCCTTCCAAAAGTCTAGTAAATGGAGACAAGCTGTTTCTCTGAATATAGATCCTTGTGTTTAATAAAATGACAGGAAGGGGAAGAGAAGATGAACAGAGAAGGGAAGAAATGGAGACTTCCAACTGCTATGGGGGCCTTACCATGGGGTATCTAACTGTACCATGCCTGTCATTTTTCAATTATCTTACCAGACCCTGCTTTAGCCAAAGACTAAAACAAGCCCAGGGGTACTTTGCATCGCTGGATTTGTAAATTAAATTTTTGTTTGGGGGTAAAGACCTGCTCCCAACTTGGCCGTTAAAGATATCCTCCGTCTCCATTCCCTAGAGAACAAGGCAGGCCTGAGTGCAGACAGAACAATATAAGGTAGAAAGTGAATCACCCCTCCATCTCTGGCAAGATTTGTGATGTTCTATTGGGATGCCTGGGCATGCACATTCACCTTGATTGTGATTCAGAGACTTCTTATATTCTTTATCACAGTATTGGAGTCAGTCGATGCTTTATTATTAGTATGTGTGAAGGAGTAACTAAGAGCGCTGGTTTTGAATTCGTCTGGACTTGGGCTCTCTTTTTGACTCTGCCACTTATGAACTGCATGTCCTTGAACAAATCACTGAAGCTCTCTTTAGTCCAGTTTATTAATCTGTTAAATAGAACCAATAATAGGATCTTGCACTCGGTGGAAGCCACATGACATGTTTGACTTCCTAGGTGAGTTCGAAAACCGGAGCAATAATACCCAATTCAACAGGAGCAAGTGAAGTAATGTATGTGAAAAATTTAACACTGAGCTTTGGACCTAGTGTGCCTTCAATAAATGATAGCTGTTGTCATAGCCATCGTTGTCTCAATACTTTCCTACATACTATGACTTCCAGTGACGATAGCCCTATGGCCATTTGAGGATATCTTTTTAGAGCCGAATCCCATCAATTTCTTTATAAAATAATAACCCATTTTTCACAAAACATACTATTTGTCATTCTAGTCAAAAGTGATGAAACAAAAAGAATGCAGGTTTAGTCCCAGCTTATTGTTCTGACCATTAGATCCATTTTTTGCCTGATTGAATTTTCAGAGAACTGAATTCTTTCTCTGAAGTGGTGCTCCCAAAACAAAATTAGGACAAAGACTGAATCTTTCTGCTACTCAGTCAATGCACTGAAAGTTTTCAAAAACAAAACAGAGAAATGTCACCCTCCAAAAAGGTCAAAGGATAAATTTGCAGTAAGGCCCTTCCATGCCATCAGCTCAGGTTTCTGCTGTAGATCTCAATCAGACTTCACCTGTTGCTGAGTGTGCAGAGCTCAGAGTGGTAGGGACACCTCTCTACAACAGGGTCCTCAGGAAACTGTACTTCCTGTTGCACTGATCAAACCCAAACACACATGCCAATAGAAAACATGTGAGGGTAAACCAAGAGCTTCTTTCCCATTTGCCAAAGTTGTTTTCAGGGGATTCACCCGAAGGGAATCAAAGCAAAATGATACTATTCTTAAAATGGTCTCTTGAGAAAGGGGTTTTAGTTAGGGACAGTTGGGATTAGTCGAATTTGAGGCAATGGCTAAAAAAAATCTAGTGGAGATACACTGTATGCTGTTGGAAATGGGGAGAGATCAGAAAGTCATGTACACATTTGGGAATTCAGTGTAACTGAAAACAGGGAAGTTGATGGGCTCTTGAAAAGCATATGTTTACAGGACATGATAAGGAATCAAATACAGCCAGGGACGATTAACTGGCAAAGGTCATAAGACGGAACACCTCGTCCGTTCCCAATCCAGTGGTACCTCGGTTTTTGAACATAATCCGTTCCAGAAGACCGATCGAGTTCTGAAACGTTCGAAAACAGTCGAGAGCTAGGCCTCAGGATCTTGCACTCGGTGGAAGCCACATGACATGTTCGACTTCCGAGGCGTGTTTGAAAACCAGAGCATTTATTCCGGGTTTATGGCGTTCATAAACCGAAATGTTCATCAACGAAGGTGTTTGAAAACCAAGGTACTACTGTACATTGCAGCACCCCTGCCTGATAGGAACACGTGTGCTCTTCACACAGAGAAACTGAAGGCCGGAGAGGAAAGCATTGCTGATCAGAAGAAGCCAACGTTAGGACTGAGAAGTAAACAAAATGAATCTTTTGACCAATTATAATGAGAACTAAGTAGGAAGGTGAGCTTGAGAGATATATGTCCATATTTAAAACACCCAAAGTCTGACTCTCAGATGCCTTGACACTGCTTTCAGCATTCTACCATTAGTCTCCGAGGGACATCTCTGAACAGTTCCCTGAGGCCTTTGGGGAAATAAGGGCTATTCCTGCTTAGCTGTGTCTCAAGGCTGCCTGGCATGCGGAGGAGGCTGAGAGTAATTAAAACCAACTCTCAACTCAAGCAGGGAGAGCATTCTCCTCTCCCCGCCTCATCTGTGTTCCTGTCACATGCTCTATTCCATAGTGAAACCCCAGCCATTGAGCAAGAGATGCATTGTAATGTCTGGTCTTCTCAGTCTTGAGTAAATCACAATAGAATGTTAACAACTTAAGAGTATTTGGTTCTAGGTTTTGGAAGGATTCTTAATTAATCTTTTAGGAAAGGAAGAAGTGAGACAAGAACAAAACAGAGAGAGGCAAAGAGAAAAGCCCAACCCAGCTCTACCGCAGACAGGGTCATCTGATTGCTTTTCCTTCTTTGGCAGTCTGATCTGTTCCATTTGAAACACAGCGAGTGAAACAAAGTCTCCAGACACGAGATGTGAAATTTGTATTGAAGCTTTAGCTCCCCAGCATGTCTCCAGAGGAAATATCACTGGAGAGTGCTACCCAAGAGTTCTCCTTCTACAAAGGTTGGGATCTGGCACTCGTACCAGTCCACCTGGGAGAGTGAGGAAAGGGCACAAGAATATGAGGGGAAACAACCCAGAGACTTAAGTGGGCCTGGAAACTAATCTCACTCTTGTGCAAAAGCATTGACTCTACCAATGATTTCCTTACCATTAGCTATCTCAGGTTACCAGAAACAGACTCTAGTTGTCCCTCAGTATCCTCAGGGGACTGGTCCAGGACCCCCGGCACCCACAGAGGCTCAAGTCCCTCAAATAAAACAGTGTAGTGTTTGCATATAACCTACGCACATCCTCCCGTATGCTTTAGATCATCTCTCGATTTCTTATAATATCTAATACAATGTAAATACTATGTAAATAGTTGTTATACTGTATTGTTTAGGTAATAACAAGGGAAAAAGTCTGTACATGTTCAATACAGACACAGCCATTGTAGCCCTAATTACATAGTACACATCAGCAACAAAGTAACACTTTTTGGAATATTTTTGATCCACAGTTGATTGACTCCGCAGATGTGGAACCACTGATATGGAAGGCTGACTGTATTTGCTGTTAAGTGTAGTGCTGACTTGAAACTGGTTAGCTTAGGTTTACTCCCTATTAACACGTTGCGTACGGTGGGGTTTAAATCCCTCATACCCCTCTGTTCCAGCAGGTTTTTAAAAGAAACTACTTTAAAATGCACTCTTCTCTTTAAAGCGTAAATGCTTCTATGTCATTTATTATTTTTCTATGGAATATTTTAGGATTTACTCACCTATGATATTAGTAATCCCTTCTGGTGTGATACTGCAGAAAGCAGCTTCCTTTGTTATTAACGAAACAAAAATAATTCAATAAAATGTGCAAAGTAAAAAGAGTCAACAGTAAAAACGAGAATTCTCATTATCCGTCCTTAACACATGGCTTAGAAAAAAAAACGAAGATTCTCGTGATCCGTACGCAACGTGTTAAGTGACCGTATTACTAATTAATTCCTATCTCACTCATTCTGAACATTGAGTTCCTTTAAACTTTGCAGACTTGTCCCTGTTTAGTAGTTCAACCTTCTCCATCAACCCAATAATGAATTGACGTACACTGAATGACTGTGGTCAGTGCCCTGCTCCAAATCCTACTGTTCCTCCTTCAGACCTCTTTCCTCAACTGGATGACTTTTCCAAGCTCAGAGTAAATAACTTTAAAAAAAAAATGTTGATACAGTATTTTCACTTTATATTTGAAAATGACACCTAAAGAAGAGCTCTTCAATAAACAGCTTTATCAACTGTAACTTACAAGCACTATAACCATAGTTGATAAGAGTGTGGGCTCTAGAGTCCACGTGCTTGAGGAAATTATCCCACCTTAGGACAATTTTCCCAGTATGTCCAAGCTCCTGTTTCATTTTATAATGAGGAGATGATACATATAATACTCAGAGTACTGTGCCCAGCATAGAATAAGCCCTCTTTAAAATGTCAACTATCATTATCGTTATAAAAGTATGGAAATAGAACATAATAGTTTAAATGATAGGTCGACGTTTAAACTTCAATTCAAAAACCATAAAATTTCTCATTATATTTCTTACAATGGGCAGTTCACTCAGATATAAGCAGTGCTATTCATGGTAAAGTTTATTTATTTCAAGATCGGTGAATTTCAAACAAGTCTAGTCCACATTAGTTAGATTGCAGTAGAGGCTATAATAGAATACCACATTGAATGGTGTTCATTCTGGAGCTCATATATATTTTCTCCGATTCTTCCCTCCTTCACCACTGTTACCCCCCCCATTTGTTCCATGTCTGTCTCCTTTAGAATGGAAGCGCCCACGGATTAGTAATTACATCCATGTAATTTATTCTGTATGTTATGGCACCTATGTACTGTTCCAAAAATGGGGGGGAAATATATGTTGACTTACATACATCTGTGATGATCTAATAAAACATCATGGAACACTTAAAGTCTTAGCAAAAGGAATGGTAACACATAAGAATTTGCAGATGAACTATTTACATAGGATGAAGCCAAATTAGTACAGGAGAAAAAGTAAAATTAATTAAATAGTAGGCCTGCACTCTGGGTAACCAGAGGTATAACCCCCTAAAAATGGTGTATGTGGAAGCAAATTCAATGAATCATTAGTAATTCATACGCTACTTTTTTTTTCCTGAGGAATTCAAAACATTGGAAAGTGTTTTTTTTTGCATTCTGATACTTTCCCTGGGATATGATGTGTTTCTTGATTCTTGCAATGATAGACGATAGAGTGGATCCTTCAGTCATTTTGTTTGTTTCTTTTATGCATCTAGGTATGACAAGTCCTGTCTTATATTATCAAAAGTGAACATGGTGGTTTCATGACAGGAAAACAAGTTTTCTGGCTCTAAAACATCTCACCACCCACTAAACCAACCTTTGCCACCAGCTCCAAGGGAGAGTAATTGTCCAGTCTGGTACACTGAGGGCATAATCTGTCCTTCACACTGGAGGCTGAGAACAGCGGTGAAGAAAAGACAAACCAGTTCTGCAATATAAATGACACATTCCATTAATACAAGTGGATCCAAATGAACCTATTTCATTCAATAACACTTTTACATTCTGTAGCTATACAGGCTTGGATACAAATTGTAATGTCAGTCTGTCAGGAGAGTGGACTGCAGTGCGTAATTATCACTTCTTGTTCAGCACTTCAGGAACTAATCAGAGTAAGGACGTGAATCTGTAATTTGCAAATGTGCAAAGACAGAGGTTACTGTGGCACTAATGGCTCTGCTGATAACACTCTTGCTACCAAATCACAGGACTGTGGGTGCAAATTCAACAAAATAATTTGACTTCCCATCTAGTCATTGATTACAAGAAATTTGTCCTGCTGCCAGCACCTATGGACATTTCTAAATTTAATATATTCAGTAATATAAAATACCATTATGCAAATAAATTAATATGTACCTTCCCAGGGACTGTACACAATCACAAAGTGATTAAATAGAACCAACTAATATATAAAAACACAACACAAATATACAATATATCACATCATGAAAACTGTTTCTGAACAGCTATTTACTTCATGGGACTGAATCAGGAAAGATTAAATGAGGGATTGATAGAGAGAAAAAAATGTACATACAGAGGGTGCAAAAAATGTATACACATTTTAAGAAAGGAAAAAACTGTATGAAAATTGTAATATATGTGTATATATATTATACATATGTATATGTATATACATGTATATGTATATGCATATATATATATATACACACACACTCATATATATATTATATATATATATTTTTTGGCACCCGTGTGTGTGTGTGTGTGTGTGTGTGTGTGTGTGTGTGGTGTATGTCTACGTACATATATCTGTATATATCTATATAATATATAATATATGTTATATATGTAATCTATACTATATATAATACAATATATCATATATCATATATATAGGAAACATATATATATTTTATTTTTTATTCTACTTTATTTTATTTCAACATTTCTCCCTAAAATCTTCAAATACTTGTTTGTTTGTTTTTCTCTCCAACAATTTCATCCAATCCCATGCTTGGGTAAGTGGAGATACTGAACAACATTTTAGAGTGGAGTAGTGGCTTAAAATTTAAGCCTCTCTCTAAAAGATTTTAGAACTTCACAGTCCTATCAGTTCATGGCTGAAAGTTGTTTTCTCAACTTAGCACTGCAAAAAATGATGTTATCCTCCCTGCTTTCCCCTCCCATTATTATCTGATCTTGAGCCATAGCAGATGTCCCTCAGAAAAATAAACACCCAGAAGATCTCCATCAGTTTCTTTGGCAGTAGCTACCTTTGAAGCCTAAACTTATTTCTTATGTAGAGACAGGTAGACTATGTTGGAGACTCATGCACTATTCTGTCGGTATATCCATTTTGGTCAATTCTAATTGTAAGGAATTAGAAATTATGACCTGCATCTCAACTTTCAAATGGAGTAGTTTTGTCTAAGGAGTTGAAGCTAGAACCATGGCTTAGCTGGCAACACAATTGTAGGAGACTCAGCCTAATAGACGCTTCAGGTGATCTGGGTCCTGCCTCCCTGCTGAAGAACAGGAGAGAGGTCTTGTTTTGTGCGGGGACATCAAATGACTGTTTCCAGAAAGTCTGGAATGACACTTTTCTCTCCCTGATTCTGTATAAAGGGCAGTGTACTGAGTGCAAAGAGCAGGTGTTGTTCAGTCATACATTCGCAGGCTTAAATCTTAATTCTGCGCTGACCCATTGTGGATTTTAGGGAGAATTATTTAACTCTCTCAGTCTTTGTTTCCTCATTCACAAAGATAGAAGAAGGTAACAGCTAAGGCAGGGCACTTGGAAGGTTGAGGGAGTTAGATATGAAACCTCTGCCTATTGCTGGCTGGGCTCGCTGGGAAGCAGACTCTGATTTTTAGCAAGCAGAATGTTTGTTGAGGAGTGTCCTTGAGATCAATGCCTGTGGATGGGAGAGGAAGTGGGATGTGGTGGAGGGAGAAGGTGACCTGCCACAGGCGCCACCCAGCCTCAGCCCTCCTCACAAGAAGCTCTGGAACTAGAAGAGCCCTCTGGAATCATCACAGGTTGGGCTGAGAATGCCAGACCTTTGCGCTCCTTCAGTGATCAGTAACTGGATATGGGCTGTTCCAGGAAGTGGGGTGACTGTGGGCAAGAGGGGTCACTGCCACTGAGGGAAACCCTGAAGAGGCTCACAGCTACAGGCCATCCACTGACAGTATTCCCAGGAGCTGGGGCAACACAGCTTTCATTGAAGGAAGATGGTACATCAGGGTTCCTACACTATCCCTACAATAAGGGCTAGTTTCCTATGTAGTGTACTGTGTGGCCTATCCACCCTGCTTCCTTCCTTTCCTCCCCTTTTCCCCTCCCCTCCTCCTCTCCATGCTCTTCTCCTCCCCCTCCTCCTTCTTCCTCTTCCTCTTCTTTTGGGTTTGTCTCTTCTACTTTCAGAATTAAATCTCTATGTAGCAAGAATCTAACTTATTCCCTTATAGAGTGTCTTGCAGAGGTGTTCCAAGTATGAAAAAATAGGGTCCCTTTTCCATTAATGGATAATGGCACTTTGACAGATAAGTGAGCAATTCTGCATTGATTCTCTGGGAAAAACTATGGCAGGATGTGGGTAGCATTGCTTAGCTTGTCATAAAATACATATGCTGATCTACAGAGGTTTATTTCTTCTCTTCTGAGAGTTTGTATGTTTACATCATGGGCAATAAACTCAAAACACACATTTGGGCAAAGGAATGCTTGGCTAAGAATAAAAGGTGGACCAACAGGAAAAGTGCCTTGTAAGACTGTGACCTTTCAAGTTAAACTGCCCCTAGAGAAATAGAGACTTATTTGAATGTGCAGATATCTCACAATTGGGGCCTCTGGCTCTTTTCCTCTAGGGCACTACAAAGCTTCGGTCTTTGCAGATCAATTAAGTCATTAGTGCTCCATCTAATGAAGGTTGATTTCCAGGAGGAGCCTGAGCCAGCTGGTCTGTCCCAAATGACACAAAGACAACCCGAGCACTAGAGTTAGAACAAATGGCCAAACGCCTCTGAGGTCAGAGAGCCTCCAGCTTGTAGCCCAGTTAATGCTGCCTATTTTCCAGGCAACCTCAATCATTGCCCTCGGCAGATCGAAAGCAGATACTGGACTCCGGTGCTCTGCAGTCACACAAGAGTTTGTAAATATGATTTTAAAATCCAATTGCCACTGCCTGCTCAACTCAAGGAGCACTTAGAGAGCTACAAGGTGTGAGAGACTGAAGAGACAGATGTGTTTTCATCTTGGGGAATGTTGAATTCTTACAATTCTCTCCCTTAGGTATGATGACGGGAGATTTGTAGTTTTTAATTCAATCTGTTCCTTAAAATTTTGAATAAATAGTAATATGGTTGCAAAAGCAAATGAGAGAAATACAAACAATTAATGCTCCCTCCCATTCTGTCTCTTACCTGCTGGAGACAGCAACAAGTTACTGGCTTTGCATGCTTCCAGTTTTCTTACACATATACAAGCAAATACGAACATATGTTCTCACTGCATCTCCTGTTACACAGATAGTTATAACTCTGCACCTTGTTTTTCTCATTTAATATAGTTCAGATGTCTTCCCATGCCAGTATATTGAGAACTTCCTCATTCTTTTTTTATAGCTTTGTCTTATTTCATTGCATGAACATACCATATTTATTTAACCATTCCTCTGCTGTTTGCTGTTACAAGTAATGTTGCAGTTACCCTTATACATGCCTCATTTTTATGCATGTTTAGGTATATTTGTGGGAGACTTTCTGCAAGATATAATTACAAGGTTAGAGAGTACGCATATATGCATTTGTGACTTCAGTAAATATCGCCAGCTTCCTTTTTACATACCTTGTACAAATTCACAACCCATCCTCAATGAATGCAAGTGATTCCCCATACCTAGTGCGTTGTTAGATTTTGGAAATTTACCAATCTGGTATGGAAAATGGCATTTCAATGCAGTTTTAATTTTCTTATTATAAGTGAGGCTGTGCATCTTTTTATATGTTTAAGTGCCCTTTCAAATCTTTTCTGTGAATTATCTATTGATATATTTTGCCCACTTTTTTCATATCAGTTTGCTGATTTTGTTTTTCATTGATTTCTACTGGAAAGAGTAACTTTTTCTCTGTGATATGGGTTGCCAATCTTCCCTCTCTCCCCGTTTTTTGTTTGCCTTTTGATTTGCTTATAGCTTTGCCCCTGAGCTTTTGGTTTTCATAAGGTGAAATTACCAAACTTTTCATGTATGGTGTCTATATTTTGAGAATTAGTTAGAAAAGAGGCTTTTCATGGTAATCTTCCCACATTTTCGGTTGGCAGTAATATGTTTTTATTTTTAAATTCATTTTTTAAATATATGGGGAATTTATCCCTGTGTAGAGTAGGAAGTGTTAATCCAAATTTACATTATATATATATATATATATATATATATATATATTTTCCAGATAACTATCCAGTTATCCCAATAACAATGCTTATATAAGCCATTTCCCATTTATGCCACTGTTATGGCATTCTAGGTTCCCAAATGTTGTGGGGTCTGTTTCTGGACTTTTATTCTGCTATGTTGGTCAGTCTATTCATTCTTAGTTGTTGAATCTGTATAATAGATTTCAAAATCTAGGAGAGCTAGTTCTCCCTCTTCCTTTCAGAATTTTCCTTACTTTTACATAATATATATATATATATATATATATATATATATATATATATATATATTATATATTATAGATATATATAATATATATATATAAACTTTAGAATCAGTTTCCCTAGTTTTACAAAAAGTATGCATATATATATATATATATATATATATATATACACACATACATATATATATCATATAAAAATATATAAAGCATATAAAACAAAATATATATATGCTTTTCTTATTGAGATAATGTTAATTTATAAATTAAAGAGAATTGTAGACTTTATGGCCTCTATGAGTTTTTTCTATTTGGGACATGACATGTCTTTTCTTTTGCTTAAATTGTATTTTATGAACTGTATATACAGCTCACATTTTGTTGTCAGCTGTGTTCCTAAAAGTTTTTCTTCTTTGTACCTATCTTCTTATCCACTATTTCACATTCTACAGTTTCAGTTACCCATGGTTAACCATGGCCCAAAAATATTAAATGAAAATTTTTAGAAATAATTCATAAATGTCAAATTGCACGCCATTCTACGTAGTGTGATGAAATCTCATGCTGTGCCACTTTGTCCTACCTGAGATGTGAATCATCATTTTGTCCTGCGTATACATGTGTGTCCACGCTGTGTACACTACCCTCACATTAGTCACTTAGTAGTCATTTAAGTTATCAGATTGACTATTATGCTATCTCAGTCCTTGTGTTCAAGTAACCCTTATTTTACTTAATAATGTCACATTCATATAACTTTTATTGCAATATAGTGTTATAATTGTTCTATTTTATTATTAGCTATTGTCATTAATCTCTTACCATACCTAATTTATAAATTAACTTTATCATAGTTATGTATGTATTGGGAAAAAACATAGTATCTGTAGGGGTCAGTACTATCTGTGGTTTCAGGCATCCACTACCTTTTTTCCTCTATCAAATATTTTTTGTTTTATCCTTTCTGTATTGTCAGGGCATATTTCATTTTCGTTTTTATCCATCATATATCGCCATTAGATTAGATATAGTCCTTCTTCAGGGACTATAGTCTGTGCTAATCTGCAGTCTCCTTGTCATAGTTTCTCCAGTCTTGTGTTGATTGACTTAAGATGTTCTAGTAGTTTCCTCAATACCCTCAGTATCCTTGCAAGTTAAATACAGTTTGACTGTAGATGTTTAACTTGAGCATAGTTTGGCTGGGTATAAAATGTTGAGTCATACTTTCTTTTCATTGTGAAAAGTTTTCTGGATATTGACTAATACAGTCCTGGTGACCCAGAGAAGCCTTTCTTAAAAAGGCAATGTCTATGTTCAGTCTTTAATAGATGGTTGTCAGGAAAACATAAAGGGAGCTAATGATTCCAGACAGAAGCAATGGAGGTGAAAAAGAGTATAATGCTTCCATGGACAATGTAGCTTGTCAGGGTAACAACAGTATAGAGAAAAAGAGGTAGACCTGTCTAAGCTGACAGTGGAGCGTAGGAGCGTGTAGATCACAAAAGCCTTGTTATACTTGGAGATCTGGACTTCTTCCAGAAAGACAAACTAAAACCATTGAATGTTGTGAAGCAGGAGAGAGACATATGATTAGAATTGCTCATTGCAAGGAAGGGATGTAAAGAGCTTATGTGCTTTACCTTCCATGTAGCCTGTGAGTTCTAATCTGTGCTCTTACAGTGCAGACCCAGAAATTCCATCTTTCACAAACCAGTCAGTCCTATTGGTGTCTTCCCTCATTGCTCCTGCCAACCTCACTAGGAGTTTGGTGACTTTTATACAGGAAAGTAAATAAATCTATACAGTAATAATGAATTTTCTTTCATGCTAGGGCTGTATTTCTAACTACCTTCCTGTGTCACAGGAAATAGAAAGAATTAAGGATATCTTAGTCATCATTTTTAAAGATAGAATAATAGTAGCTCTTATAAAGAAGAAAAAAAAGTGTGTTCTTCTGGATATATATGTATATATTCCTGCACCTCTGTAATCTGTGAACTCTCTTTCTTACAAGGATGTCATGGAAACTTCCACAAATCTTGCTGATAGTCACTATAGTTCTAAAACATTTTCTTCCCCAGATGATCCATGGGGAGACTTCTGCTCTCTCACTCATTTAAAGCTACTTCTTGGAGACCTACTGAACTTCATTCTTGCTAAAGCTGCCAGAGTTAGCTAGTTTCAGCTAGAGCACATAATGTTCTTTATCAAACTTTATTTTAAAACTATCTTGTCAAATTCCACTTATTGCTCTTTTATCTTCAATAAACTATATGTAAACTATATGTCTTATAGACATATTTACATTGTATCATAGAAACAGTGACTATCAGACAACCAACTGGATTCTCAATTCTTTTTTTTTATTTTTGCTTACTTGCTTGCTTACTTTCCTTTCTAGCTGACTAGCACTTTTGATCACTTCTAAAGGAAACTAGATGGTGAGGTTTCCATTGGGATGGAGACCAAAATCTTATCCATTGTGTGGGAACTTGCTGGACCCACAGTGGTTAAACTCTGCATTTAAAGAATGTTTCTTTGCTAATCACTTTCAACTCCTTAACACAATTTTTGGGTAGCCATGGTTCCTAATCCCTCAATACAGCTCTTCTCAGTGAATAAAAAATAAAAATAGATTGTCTACTAATAGTCAAGAATTTCTTCATTTTCATGTTGAGAGCTGTTACCTAAAGGAGCAAGGATTTAATAGGGTCTCAGCTTGACTCTTGCCATGTTTGCATACAAAATAGATAATGCAGTCTTTGTTTTGGAAGATATTAGTTGATTTTGTCCATTATGAAATTCTCTGAAAATATAGTGATGGGGGAAAAAAATCTGTTCCAATTACTATATAAGTAACATGCCTCCCTTCTACCTCTGTTAAAGAAAAAATGGTGCTCACTGCTCAAGACTTCTGGGGTTAGCAGCTGATGGTACTCATGCACAGTCTGACTATCAGTTGGCATTTTAGGAATTGCTTTATTGTTGCCAAAATGAGAGAGAGGGGGAGAGAGAGAGAGAGAGAGAGAGAGAGAGAGAGAGAGAGAGAGAGAGATTATAGAGCTATCAGAATTCAAAGCCCTAGAATTTAGTAAATTATTTTAATCTGATTTATGTAATGAATGGGGAGGGGCAGAGTTGGGATTTAGGGGCCAGGAAGGGCTGGGTAAATTTGCAAATGACAGGAATTTATTTTAGACCCAGACCAGGTTAACAACAGATTACAATGTCATTTCCTAGGTTCCAGAGTGTCTCAGTGTGCTTTTCTTTCATCTTTTTGTAAAGTGGAAGACCCTTTCACCACATGGTGATGGTCTTTGAACTCAAATGCTACAGTCACATCTGTGTGCCCTCAAGTTTCAAGGGGCCCAGTTGCTATGGGAGCGTCTTCTGTTTCTTCTGGCACTGTAGATAGTGAGACTGGATAGAAGCCTTCACTGATTAGCTGTACGTTTACATAATTGTTGATGAGATAGTATTTGACAAAACTGTCTTGCAGATGAGAGTTCAGGTGTTACCTGTGTAGCATAAGGTCCTTAGCAAGCAAAGGGAAAGATACAAGAAGAATAACAGGGCATAATGTTTCCAATGGAACCTGTCTGTGGATACCCTTTGTGTTTGCAGTGAAAAAAGAACTTGGTGGGGGGGGGAGGGAAGGGGGCAGGGAGTCAACCTCATCTTGACTGTCTTTTCCTCTACATTTCTAAGAGAAGCAATAAAGTGTAAGACCTTTGTTTTAGCACAGCACAGTCTGCCTCCAGCGAACTCCTCTTGGGCTAATAACCAGAGGTCAGAGTGGAAAATTTTGTGAGTGGGCCTTATTTCTTTAAATAGGGGGCAAATCGCTTGAGGCACCAAAGGTCCATTTTACACTTATATCATACACTTCTCTAGTACCTAAAACAGCTTCAGAAAAAGAATATGTTGATTGATGATAAAGGAATCAAAGATCACATTGATGATTTTAACCAACAAACAACATTTCTGATGAGAATATTCTCAAAATAAGTCCCACTGCAAACATGCCTCTTGACAGTCATCTTGAGGGTTTCCAGGTGATGTTTTTAAAGGCCATGCAACAACTGCTCCTTTTCTTCATATATGAGTTCAATTATCGGTGCTAGTTCTAGTGTAATCCTTGAGAAGCGTGACTTTTTGGGCATTGTCCAAATGTCCAACCCATGGTTGGAGATTCCGAGGATTAGCATTTTGTTTAATGAGTTCCACGTCATTCTTCCTGAAACTGAACAATCCAGAAACTTATTTTTCCCCTTAGCTGCAAACTTATTAATGTTGACAGCCAGAAAATAAATGTAGCCACAACCATCCCCCACAAATGAATCAGTCAGCTCACGCTAAAATATAGCTTCTGCATATCGCTGTAGGACTCTTCCAGGTCAGCTTTTAAGTGTTCTGGATACAGGGCATCATGCTCATTTTCCTTTTAGCATTGCTCTTGATTTGTGAAGTGGGGAGACAGAGTGGTGTTGACTGCTAGATTCCCATCATTAACATTAAATTTTATAGCCTTAAATCTCTCTTTTATGCACATTATAAAAGTTTTAAGTCCACGTAATACTGGGAAAATGTGTTGGGTTGACAGACTGAATGCGGTTTATTATGATCACCTTGGGCACGGAATAGTGCAGGCTTATTGTAAGCTTTCTACTTTTCTAATTGAGCAGGTTTGCTCGAAAGGAAGTTCTGGATGGTGCAAAATCAGGAAAGGAGTTAAATTAAACACACATTTATGAGTGGATTGAGAAAGGGCGGAGGGTATAGATACTGTGAAAAAGCAAATGATAACAAAGGAAATAGACTGAAGTTTCTCTGGCCTAAGCTTGGGTCATACCTCTGAAGTTGCAAATTATTTTTGCTCCATACAAAAAAGTCAAAGGGTCTTTACTGAAGAAACACACATTGGCCTATTGGTCCATGAGATCTACTAGTCCAATTCATGATGAAAAACATTGAATTCATCCAGCTGTACATTTTTCATGCTATTAACACTGATCTCATCTAGCCCTAATAAGTTTGCTTATTATTAAGTTTGTATTCATTAGAATCAAGGAAGGGGGTATTATTTCCATGGTAAATTTATTTACTCCTGTAACTCAACCAACATCAAATAATTATTAGAGACTACCATGTGCCCAAGACAGAGCTCAACACTTGATTTTCTGAGAAATAGATCCTGCTGTCCTAGAGTTTAGAATCTAATGAGATAGATAATAAACAAGCCAATACATGTATATAATAATGTACAGCAACAATGCTAGGAAAGAAACAAACATGCTAGATGCTTATGGAATTCTAAGTGTAGACACTCTACTACATCTACTGGGTGTATGGCTCACAAAATACAAAAGAAAAGCCCTCATGAGGGAAAGTTAAACAATTCAAAATTAAGCAAAAGTTTAAAACAACAGAATAAAACATGGAGATGCCACAGGACATACACGTTAATTATCTAATAAGTATTAATAAGAATAACTGCTTTAGGATTTGAAGGAGGAAACATGCTTCTGGTTGGGGTGGTTAAAGAGACTTTCAAAAAGCTCTCAAAGAGATGAAGAGATTGTAAATGGAAAGTGGTCTTTCAAGGAAAAGGAATGGCGTGGGGAAAAATCCGAGGGCGGGAAATCTCAAAGATATTAATCTTTTGTGAAGAATTCTATAGAGAAAGTAAATGATTCCATTATAAATGTGAGTTAAAAGGAGATTTGGGTGTTTTTTTTTGTTTTGTGTTGTTTTGCCTATCATATTAGAAATAATTTTAAATAGTAGCAGTAGCAATATTGAAAGATGAAACTCATTGCTGGCAACAGTCTAGGAAAACACATTTCAGATATTGCTGGTGGTGGTAGAAATTGCTACTGTCTCCCTGATAGGAAATTTGGAATACCCTATCAAAAGCTTTTAAACTATTTCTGAATTTAACCAACAATTCCACTTTGGGGCATTGATCCAATAGAGAGAATCATGAAAGTAGGCAAAGTTTCGGTTACCAGCTTGTTTATTACAGTTTCTCACGAACATTCTTATTTAAAAAGAATTGGCTAGCACAGACATCCCTCCTAGGTGACTAGATAGTGGTTATTATTATTATCTCCTTTTGTGAGAAGTATAGATTGATAAAATGAAACTTTCTGGAATTATAAATACAACATGCATGTCAATATAATATTTTAGAAGAGTATTTGGTTTAATAAAATTTAGGCTAATATTTAATCACATTGACAGATGTTCATAAAATATGGAGCAAAAAGTAGAGCAAGTTATAAAAGATCCTATGTAGTAATGTTGCTGTATGAATATATCTGCATTGGAAAAACAGTGTAAGGACATATACACATATATGTGTTTGTGTATAAGTGTATATTCAAAGGTGAACAGTGAGTGGTGTGATTACAGGTGATTTTGATTCCCTAGTATTTCCTAAAATTTGTTCAGTGAAAATGTAGTGCTTAAAACTTTGTGTAAGTCTATAAAATGATTTAGCAAACAAAGGGCCCAAAAGATATTACAGATAGAGTTTCCTAAACATCATGTGCCTCGGTGGTGGGGGGAAAAAAAAAAGTGATGTTTTGTCCTTCTTTTTCTTCAGCTTAACATATGATATAATAAGCTCCTGCACCAAAAAGTGAGTGTTGCATAGTGAAAAAAAAGTGCAGTTTGGTGTTACAGTGACCTTGATTTAAGTCTCAGCTTCACTTCTCATTAACAGTCACATCCTGAATAAGTTATTTCTTGTGTATAAGCTTCAGTCTTCTCTTCAGAAAGTTGCGAATGGGGCCATATGTGTTCAATGGCCAGCATAGCACCTACGTCAGAGGTTATCCCCTATATAAATGAGAAAGAAGAAAACATGGTTGTCATGTAATTAATGAGATATTAAAACACCAGTACTACCAGAAACAGTAACTTTCCAAGAGTGAGAATGCAGTAAAAATAAATGTTAAAAGAATTGGCTAGAACAATTAAAAAAACTCTAAAAAATATAAATTTACTTAGACTTTACTAAAATAAAGAAGTAAAGTTCTTTTCCTAAAATATATATTGGCAAATATTTGTGGGAAAGCATGCAAAGCAGAATGAGGCAGGGAGAGAATTTTGACAGAGAACTCTGTGTGTGTGTGTGTGTGTGTGTGTGTGTGTGTGTGTGTGTGTGTTTTCACCCCTCTGATTCTTTAGTCACATCAATTAAAAATGAAGCTAATTTGTCAGTTTGCAGAATCACGCCAAGCAGAGTTCAAAACTGCCAGCCCATGCTCATTATCCTGGCTTGAGCAAGCAGAACTCCAAGTGATTATTTGTTTGTTTTCAATTTACTTATAGTCAAGCCATAGTATTTTATTTTCCTTTGAAATTGTATTTTCATGGTTCGTTTCATTGAGTCTGGGGTAGGGGTGCGAGAAGGAAATAGTTACAATACCAATACCTTGAATATACCTTAAAAAGCAGCATGTTTAAAAGTCCCCTCAGTTAGTTTCATTAGTAGCTCTAACTGTAAACAGAAATAGTTGCAAATCCCCAAACTGACATTTGCCCAGAGTCCCTCCCTCCTGTAACCCTAGCCCAGAGAGCTTTAGTCCAGTTACTGTGAGACTGATGTGATGGGAGAAGTAGCAGCATTCCCATAATCAAATTTAAATTAAAGCTTTAGATCAAAAACAAAATAAAAGAGCTTTGTATGAAAAATGAGATGGCATTATTTTAAGTCACAATTTCAAAAATTTGCATTCTATATCCTGGGGTGTGTACATGTGTTTGCATGTGGGTAGATGTATACCTGAGAGTAAACATCCAGGGACTTAGGAAAGGATGCTTCGTTGTTCTCTTCTGATGGCTTCTGGACAAAGGCTAGGAAGGACATGTTCTTTCCACACCTTCTCCATGTGGGCAATGCAGCATCCTCTCTCTGCTTGTTTTCCCAGCTTTCCATCTTTAGATTTGAAATAAAAAAGAAGTGCCTTTTTTTCTCTTTCTCTCTTACCCTCCCTGCCTCCCTTCCTTTCTGCCTTCCTTCTTTTCATTTTTTTGAATGGACTGTCAAAATGTTGGCTGTGATTGAAGAAAAGAAAGGCAAGCAGAACTAGTATGAAACCAAGGAAGGGGAAATAGGATTACCACTTCGTCTTGTACACAGTCAGCAGTTTTCTACCAGTGAACAAAATAATTCTGTGCTGAGACTCTTTCGAAGGGAAAATGGGTATTACAGGTATAGCACAATTAAATGATCTATGATACTCTTTTTTTCTTTGAATTGATGGGAAATACAGAAACAACATAAACCAAAGCTGGCCCTCTAAAATGAATGGCTTTTAGATATGGTCTGTTTATCTCACAGAAACATGAAGAATTATCCTCATTAAAATTTTCTATCTCTGAAACCCATTTCCTTATCTCCCAGTAGAAATGTCTTACTGTCCTAACATTTGCATTGAGAACATAGATAGATAAGAATTCAACCCTCCAGTCCCATTTATTGCAATTGTATTTAAATACACAGCTTAATTAGCTGTACTCAGCCTCCTTCCCAATCCTCTTTGAAGTGGTAAAGTCCCACTGCATCAGTTCAGCTAATTTTATGCTCATAGCCTAATTTTTGAGCTGTGCAGGGAAACAAGGGTACAGCTGCCCTATATGATCTTTAAGTCCAAAGACTTAATTCAAAAGAACATTTTTTTCAATGGAAGACATGGAGTTTGTTGCTTTGGATTTAACCATCAATTAACGCTTTCGATCATCTTTCACCAAATTCACCTTGCACAATTAACTTAAGTCAGTTTAAGGAAGGAAGTGTAGAGCTTGATATATACCCGTTAACAATGGAACAAAATCACATGTCATACCATCCAGGTAGGGAAAGGGTGAGTAGGGGTCATACTGTGAGGTTTTTGTAGTGTGATAATTTTTGTTAACCTGAAATTAAAAGACCAAAATGAGAGGCAACAAGTTTTTATTTGGGGTCAAAGAATTGCAATTTGAGGAACACAGATTTAGGCAGAAACCCAAATAGTGTCCCGATTACAGGATGAGGGCAAGACTTTTTTGTGAGAAAAGGAAAGGAATGATTACATGAATAGAATAAAGAAATTTCTATCGGTGCTATAAAGATGAATTACTCTTTACCTATACATGATTGGTGACTGATTTTTGTCTTCAGATAGAGAGTCCATGAACATCAGTCCTTGTGGTCAAGGTGTCTCCTTCCCTGTTAGCTGTGCAAATAGTTGTTTGGAAGACAATGTTGGTTTGGCCTAGTTTAAAGGTCTGACCCAGTTCGAAGAGTCGAAAATATCAAGGAACAAGACTTGCAAGGCAGTTCCTCTGGAATAGATGCTCTGGCTTTCTTTCAAAATGGTGTCACATATGTCAAGTTTTCACATTTTATAAAGCATGCTTATGGGAAAACGAAAACACTGATGGCATTATAAGAAAATGCTACACTGAGGTTCAGCAAACACCAATAGGTCAGAAGAAAAGCAATATGAATGCAGGATTAAGAAAATGGTAGGCTCATACATGTCTAGAGAATGGTCTTTAATATTATCAATAAAACCACTAAAGATGTCTCACTCTAGCTGCTAGGTTGGTTCAGACCATGATATCTAGTCTAATACCTTTTTTTTTAGTGTAAGTAACTAGATATATGTATTCTATAAAATTTTGTACTTAGTGGGCCCCTGTTGAGTCTCTGTTGGCTTGAGATATGATTTGCTAAGAGAAAAGCAACAGGAGTTACTAAGGTATCAGAAAGTAATATATGGTCTAAAACTTGAGAATACTTTGATTAAGTGGGGCAGAAACTGTGCTCATCAATTATCTATGTGTTCCTCTACATTCCTGCCTTCCACTGGTGTTAAATTTGGAGGAAATTCTGACCAATGGACGGCAGTCAGAAGTGAAATGTGTCACTCCTGCAGCTTAGAGTCAGTTCCATTTCTTCCTCCATCTCTCCCTTTCCCTGTCAACCCTTCTCTGAGATTTAGAGATCTTGTGTTATACAGAGTCTTGCATAAGATGTAGGCACTAACTCACGTTAGCATTTGCATGAGCAAGAAATAAGCATGTGTGTGTGTCTGTGTATGTGTTAAGTGTGTGTGTCTGTGTATGTGTTAAGCTACAGATACTTAATTTGTTCCTGCAGCACAGCATAGCCTATCCTGACTATTGCAACAAGTTAAGAAGGTTTCTACTGATATTAGAATTTGATCATGTAAGTAGATCATGAATTGTAATATTTAGAAACTGTAAATTATAAAACTATGCTAAGCTAAGAGGAAAATGAGAAATATTGAAGTTCTTCTCTTTCTTGGGGCCCTACATGTCATGCTTTGTGAAAGCCTCTGAAGCCAGGACTTTGTAACCAGTGCATGTGGTCCTGATACACAGGTTACTGAGATATCTGTTCCCTCACCTTTGGTGGTTTGCTGAGGTAGGAGGTCACATCTTCTGGACAAGTCATCAGCAGTCATGAGCAACCTTGTCTGCTCACGCCAGTGTGCAGTAAGAAGATTATCAATTTCCACATGTGTCATGATGTGAACAAGGTAGAGAAGCACCATGGGTCTAGGTATCCAGGTGTACCAGTGTGATCACCTTTATATTCCAGGCCCTCTTTCCTTAGACCCATTCCCTCACTCTCCCCATGTCCTCTCCCAAGTGTGTGATTATATTTTCACAGAAATTTGAGAAGGGACTATTGAAATAATTGCTACTCTTTAACAAATATTTGTTGAATTAGTAAATAAATGTGCATTTCAGACACTTCTGCATACCTCAACATGTCTTCTTTTGGGGGCTGTATTTATTAGTAGGGGAAGCATTTCCTAGCAACCCTAAAATCTTCCCAGTTAGGAATCACTCATTCTATTCCCTAATTTTTATCATAAAAAGAAAAGAAAATGCCTGCAACTGAACTCCACTGAAGTATGCAGTGTCTCAATTAGGTTATCCCAATCTTTATCAGTTTATCACAAAATAACTAGATTACAATAATTTCTTGTATTTATCAAGTGTTTACCAAATGCAATGCATGATGCTATATGTTTTACATATATTAATTTCACACAGAACCCCTACAAAGTAGATATTGTTCTCCCCCTTAATTTTGTTCCAGTTTTATTGGGAAGTAATCGACATACCCCACTGTATCAGTTTAAGGTGTACAGCATGATGGTTTGATTTACATACATTGTGTAATGACTGCTATATACGTTTAGTTAAAATCCATCATCTCATATAGATACAATTTTAAAAAGACGAAAAATGCTTCCTTGTGATGAGGACTGTTTGTACCTACTCTCTAAACAACTTTCCTAGATATCACACAGCAGTATTAACTGTAGTCATCATGCTGTACATTACATCCCTGGTACTTACTTGTCTGATAACTGGAGTTTTGTACCTTTTGACCACCTTCCTCCAGTTTCCCTTCCTTTAAGCCCCCAGCCTCAGGTAACCACAAATATGGTATCTTTTTCTATGAGTTTGGTGTTTTGTTTATTTTTTAAATCCGATTCCACATATCATTGAGATCATACAGTATTTGTCTTTCTCTGATTTAATTAACTTAGCATAATGACATCAAGGTCCATCCATGTCGTCCCAAGTGATAGGATTTTTCTCATTTTGTGTGGCTGAATAGTATTTCATTATATATGTTTATATGTGTGTGTGTGTGTGTGTGTGTGTGTGTGTGTGTGTGTGTATTTCTTTATTCATCCATCAATGGATGCTTAGGTCCGTGTTTTGGCTATTATAAATAATGCTGCCATGAACATGGGGGTGCAGATACCTTTTTGCGTTAGTCTTTTTATTTCCTTTGGATATATTCCCAGGAGTGGAATTGCTGGATGATATAGTAGTTCCATCTTTTTTTTTTTCATTTTTTAAGGAACTTCCATACTGTTTTTCATAGTGGCTACACCAATTTACAATCCCACCAACAGTGCACAAGTGTTGCCTTTTTTCCATATCCACACCAGCACTTGTCATATCTTATATTTTTGATGATGGCCATTCTAACAGGGGTGAGGTGATATCTTATTGTGGTTTTAGTTTGCATTTTCTTAATGACTAGTGGAGGTTTTTATCCCCATTTATAGTTGAAAAAAACAGATAGAAAACTTAAGGAGCTTGCATGATTGCATAGCTAGGAAGTGGCAGAGCGCACATTAAAAGCAATCAGTCCAACTCCAGGCTCTTAAACAGTATGCTAGGCTGCCTCTTCTTAATAGACTGATGGTGAAGTTCCCGGCCTGATATTTTTGTTTCATTCAGTGCAAACTCCGTCCTCTCCCCTAGTGCCTAAAATCACTTCAGAAGGAAACAGCTTTGTGACTACCAGCAATTATTTAGAAGAGCTGTGATTTTGAATTTTAATAGCTCACCTTAGTTCAGCTCAGATCTCTTATTTGATAGTGCAAGTTGTGCTATTATCCACTAAAATAGATTAACTACTGTGGCACCACCTTTTTAATTTGGCAGGTGATTCCAGGTTCGTGTAATAGTATTTTGGCATCTGAAAGACAATGAAAATCCTCTCAACAAATCTAGAGTTCTATCCAAGAAATTTTGGCTTATCAGTTATCTTTGGAAAGGCTCAAAATATATAAATTTCCTCACCCCTTTCCCCCAAATCAGCTTATTGTACACAAATAATAATTGCAATTAATAATACTTGAATATTGTGTCAATTCTATGAATAACCAATAATGACCACAAATGTTAGAAGTGGGCAAAGAGTAGATAGATTAATCAGATTAATCAATCTGTTCTAATTAGCCAGAGCTGGGGAAACAACTTAAGTAAAAATCCTCAGCTTACTTAATGCTTCATAGTAATTAATAGTAATTGATAACAACTTGTAGTAATTAAAGTCTAATACATGTATTTAATGTGTAAAGGTGCTTTTTAATTTGAATACTTTTTTTTTCTCTAAGGGAAAAGTGTGGGATTGGGGACTCTTGGGTTCTTCTTCCTCTTATCCTTTCCTATCTCCTACTGAGAAAATGGTAAAGGATCTTACAATATGTCATGTTAAGCTTAGAGATCATTTTGATACACTGACGTCTTGCTACAGATAAAAAACATTGAAGCTTAGAGAAGTCCAATGACTTATTCGTCACCTTCCAGGCCATTGGCATATATGTCGCTTGGCATACTTAGGTCAGCTGTGCAGTTTGTGGTCAGGGCTGGGACATGCTGTGGGACAGAATATGATGCTTTTGTATAAATAACTACTTCCGGCTACTTCCTTATGAGGGGGCTTTGAGTGCAACAGCTCTAATAATAATCATTTCAAATTAATAAATTAAAAGAGGTTTTGTGTCCAAATTGCCTGATACTTTATTTATTTGTTTTATAGATGTAGTGTTTCCTCTATACCAGGCACTTTATCTACAGAAGAAATAAGTGAATGTTCAAACCTAGCCCCTCTAAACTCTGTCTGAACTCTTTGAATGACCCAGAGCTCAGAACTTTGCATGCCTTTTTGTGTTCTCTGTAAAATGAAACTCTCCTAGGGGGACCTGTGTGAATTCGATTCAGAGTTTAAAAACACAGATTTATGGGAGAGCCCCAAATCAATCAAAAACATGGCAACGTTTACAAAACACAACAAGAAAAGAGAAAAGCATGAAAAGACCCTGCCTGCCAAGAGTAGCTTATTAGCAGTTGAAAATGCTGAGAAATGAGTGTGTAATGGAAATGAGGCCATGATCATTTGGGCAAAAACACAATTTGCATGAGAATGAATTAGGAAATGTCCTGGAACATCAGCAACATGAAAAATCTGGGGTCCTGTAGAGCGTGCTCATATTGCTAGGCGTACACCACTCATGAATCTTCCCGCGGCCAGACACAATCCCTTTCTAGATGATATTAGAGATGTGCTATAATAGGTAATCTTACATTTAAAGGAAGAATGTGATGTATAGTTATGAAAACTGTCAAAACTATCTCCTAGAGCTATTTTTGAGATCTATTTTATTTCTTCCTCTCTCGGTCTGGCGTTCATTAAAGCGGAGAATGCCCCTTAAATTACACTCTGCTGTACCTTGGAAGAACACCTGAAAAAGTTAATAATAAGCCCTTGAGATTAGACAAGTGAAGAGGAAGGAATTATGCAATAAAACAAAGCAAAGAAATCATGTAAACAAATTAATTAATTGTCTGGAAGTGAAAAGCGTGTTTGTAATTTTGTCCTTGTCGAAGGAAAATTGGAGTTCATTATGCTCACTGACTATGCGGGTTTAAAAGCTCCTTCCCGCACAGCATCACGGAGAGAGGGAGTGTGTCGGAGGGCAAAGCATGGATCAGTGGTAGCATCAATTAAAATAGAAATTCATTATTGAAATCTCCAGAGTAAAAGGGTGGGTCTCTGTGCTTCGAGAATGGCAAGAAGCCTTTCTTCCCCTACTTTTAGTTTATTTTCTGTCCTCTTCCAAACGGATCTTAGAAACATTTATTTCAGATTTCTAGTAGTAGGTATCATACCTGTTTGAAACAAACTGTGTTCTTACCTGTCACGGAGCACTTTACATATTTTATCATTTTTAACCCTGTGGTGAAAAGCATCAGTACCACTTGAGAAGACTGAAGTTCATCGAATAATTGCTAAGTAGTAACACCAAGGATTTAAGAGCAGGTCTGTCTGACGTTGAAGCTTTTGGTTTCTCCAGGACACCCCAGAGATGTCTAAGGAAAGGTCTACTGTGCTGAGTTAGGGGTGCCCATGTCACAGGGTCATCAGAGGTGTGTCGTATGCACCTAGAATGGGTATTACCTATTTGGTTGCGTGGTAGTGTGCTATCAGAAGTCCAGTGGAATTATACGTCGAGTGAGAGACATGCAGTGCAGTCACCCACGTCACACGGTGAACTTTGAGCTCTTCTAATGAGCAGAAGCCCAACTAGCCTATACTGAAGTATGCTTTCTGGGAGCAGGATGTATTTTAACTTTATGCCAGTTGCTATTTTAATGAATGTAAGTAGTCTGTCCAGGATTCTGGCAGCATTTTATGTTTTCCTAGTATAGTCCATAAACTCTTGAGTGGGTAAAAGATACTTAAAAAGGCAGACTTTCAAGGTGAGGAAACAATGCTCTGAACAAAAGAAATTGTTCATCTATTCATCCATTCATTCAGCTCACATTTATTATGGACGAGGTGCTGTGCATATAAAAATATGCACCTGGCATGGTCCTTCCCCTAAAAGTGTTACAGCCTAACAGGTAGGCTGTAGGCAAACAGGGAAATCAGGATTATATGTGGTAGTATTAAAATAGCAGGAAGGCATACAAGCTCTTACAGAAACTCAAGGAAAGGCCTGGTGCACAGACACAATTAAGGAGTGGCCTTGTTTTGTCTCATTCTATCATGGTCTCAGAGTGACCCTGTCTGACAGGGTCTTCTGTGGCATTGCCCATGTCCGATAGGACAATAGCATGGTCTAGTTGGGAGTGCCAGGTCATGGTCCAGACATCAGGGACTGCTCTTTTTTGTTTGTTTGTTTTTGTTTTCTCTTAGTACCAAACCGTGAAAACAGCCATGCCTAAGATTCCAGCAGTTGTAATGAAGTACATCAACCCAAAAGTTCGGACTCTTTCTTAAAAGCCATAATAGAAGTCCCAACATTTTCTGAAAAGAGCAGCCTGCCTTTGCTTATGGGAGTATCCTTCAGACATAATTCACTTCTGAGCCACTAGCTGGATGGTATCTATTTTGAAGACAAAAGGAGCAAACCAAAGGTTCCTTGACTGGTATGCTGTTTTATCTATCTAACAGTTGTAACAGCATTAAGGCAACCTCATCCCGGGAAGGAAGACCCTGCTGTCCCCCTTCCAGGCCCCCTCCTTTCCTTTCCCTGGGGTCCTCTGTCTATTTAAATACGAGAATTGAGTCCAGTGTAGTTCTCTTTAAGGAAAAAACAAACAAGGAAAGAGCTCCAAACACTCTCTTGGCAAATGTTCCTTCAGAACAGACAGCCCTCTCTGTTAGAGATTCAGCTTAAAAAAAAAAAAAAAATGCAGAACTAGGATAGGGCCACAGAAGGGCAGGAATAACCAACAAAACTGTGCAGCAGGCTCCTCTGTGAGGGAAGATGAAAACGGCAAGTGCTTTTTTTAGTCTCGCAAGAAAAAAAGTTTAATATGATATAGCTCCTGGAAATGACAAATGACAAACGAGAGGCTTTCCCTTTACACTCTCAAGGAGAAAAGGGCTCTCTAAATTAAAGACAGAGGCATTCAGTTGAAAGGAAATAGTTTTCTCCTCTAACTTATAATTAGCCTGTAATACTGCTTTCTGTGGACGCTGATCAAGGCAAATTACGGATCCCAGTGAATTTGGCAGGTGTCATTCATGCATCAAAATGCTGGGATATCCATCATATAAGTGCAAGGCAGTTGTCATCTTCTGAGGCATCAACTGATTGCCAGTTCACGCAAGGGAGAAATTATTCCTCTGTCTTCATCTGTAATACCACTTATCCGTTGCCACATGGGGATCCAGTACCTTCAATAACAAAGCCAGCATCCTGTTAAATTGATCAGAAGTTTAATTACATACAATATGTTCTAACGCCGAGATCCAAAAACCTATTTTATTTCTGATGTTCTGTTGGAGGATCAAAGCCAAGGGTAGAAGTGGTCAGTGAGGCTTCCCAATGTCCCCCAAGCTTGTTTATCCTTGGAACTCCCTGACTGAGAGATGGGTGTTTTAGGAGGTTCTGGGGCCCTTGGTTTCCCTTGTGGAAATGCCAGTGGGCCATGTGTGCTCCTCAGGTATCAGGGTGATAGAGCTCACCTTGGCTATGACTGAAGGCATTTGCCAGAGAGTTGGCAGCATTTGGCATGCCATGGTTGGCACAGGCCAGCTTAGACCTTGAAAACTTGGAGCTGATGCAGAGGTGGATAAATAGATTGAAAACACAGATTGCAAGCTCAGATTTTCATAGGGGCCAGACAGGTAATGTGGCTAAGTGAAAAACAGCTAGATGGCAAACTGGAGCGGACAGGCCCCAAGTAAAGGGGACAGTAGCCACTCATTTCCCACTTAGATGATCATTCAGGGATATGGGTCTAGAGTCGCCACCCTTTCAGGAGAAGCCACGTGTCTTGTGCGGATATTAAATCTCCTGACTTTTAAATATTGGCATCTAATTAAAGTCCTTGGTAAGCCAGACCAAACAATTTGCCTTGGAGGCTGCCATTTAATAACCTCACGCTTTGCTTCCGAATACGTATACAGAAGCTCTGTGGGCTCAAGTTTTAGGACATCACTAATCTCATCCCAAGAAGTGAAAACAAATGAAAAAGATTGGCAAGGAAAAGGAAAGTACTTCTCAAATGTCACAGTGTCCCCTTGGGGCTTGGGTGGTTGAATTAAGAGCTTTCACTTCTGCTCCTAGAACTAAACGATTAGTAATGGCATTTCAGGGCAGGGTTACATCACTAAACAAGCACTAGACGAAGAGCATATTTGTTACATGAAGCAGACAGAGCACAAGCTCCTTGCCTTTGAGAAGTTTGGGAATTCATTGATAGCATTATGTTAACATGCATAGAGTAGTTAGAAAAAAAGGCCAACATAACATAAGCAAGTGTGGGAGGGCACTCAGAAAGTAGGATAAAAGTATCTTTCCTTAACAGCATCCCTCGTTAATAATCATCAGAAGTAGAGACTGGGACCCTGTGATTACATTGGTTCTATGCCCACCATGCTCTCCCTGTCTTCAGGTCAGCTGATTCACAACCTTAATTCCCCTGTGCCATGGAAGGTAATATTTTCATAGGTTTTAGGGACATCTTTGGGGCAACCATTATTCTGCCCAGCACAATTCCCATTATCTCTGTTTGGAAAGATTGTGTATTTTTTTCCCCCCTCACATCAAGAAATAGAGCCTGGTAATTTGGTAAAAATACGTTCAAATGCAATGACCTCATCCTACATACCAATAAACTACTTTTCTATGGCCTGAACAGCCAGTGTTACATTCAGTGGAAAACACGTGGGCCTTGTAATCATATAATCCTGAGTTCAAGTTTCTCTTGTGATATTTACTAGCTGTACAATGATTTCTGTATAATGATTACTATCTGTATAATGATTTCTGGCATAGATTTGAGTCATAGATGCCTTTCTTCTGATATGGAGAAAATACTCTCCTCATATTATTGTTTTGTTGGAAGTAAATAGAACTGACGTGCCAGAATCATAGTAGAAATATAATTAGTGGTATTATGATTTCCTGAAATCTTGAGTTTCATTTCAGTACTGCTAGGTAAAACCAGTCTAAAACAACAACAATAACAACAACAACAACAACAAAAAGCCCTCTGTGTTTCTGTTTAATGAATTACACTTAATGAAAAATATTTCCCTGCGGTATTTGTCTGACTTGGGTGTTAGCCTATGTAAGATGTTTGAGTTTCAAAGATGAAAAAGTGTCTGAGTGCAAAATGCTGTGACTGTCAGCAGTAAACATGTAATACCTTTGGGGGCAGGGGTCATGTGGAGAATAAAAAGATTGGGTATAAAGAAAGAAGACTCAGAGTTACTCAGAATTAAGAAAATGAATCCATATTGTCAATATAAGTCTCCCAACTGCTAACACAAGTGGTGGATAGATTTTCTTTTCCACTAGATTTACTTTCTGATACACAAGTTTATCACTGAAGCAAGGACTCTTCATCAAGCCATTTTCCATCAATAACCCCAGCTGAAGCCCGGCAGGCTGAGTGTTTATTATTCACTTTTAAAAGGCTAGAGCTCATTTGCTTCTGCAGTAGGGAGAGGAGCAGAATCGGGGAGAGGAATGAGGACACTCGAGGAAATGGTCATTCATTGCAGTCAAGCTTGAAAATACAGAGGAGTAAAACAACCAGGAAAAGCTCACCTTATGGCTGGAAATCAAATATTGATCAGCTAATCTCCTAATTTACCGACTTCCTATTTAACGATCCAATTCACATTCATTCATTCAACAAACATTGGCTGAACCCTTTCTGTAGAGAAGGTTCAAGGCTGTAGAAAACATTGTGCCAGTGCCCACTCCTGCCCCTGATATGCACACATTCATTCTGGAGCCATAAATTTCTTATGTTTCTGAAGATTGGATGTTCTTATAAAAACATCAGTGCTTATGATTATATCCTGTCATGTCAAATCCTGCAGTCACCTTTTTCTGAAGGCATCATCATAAACAGTAATGTAATACTACCTCCATCCTTGAACACTATGCAAAACAAAGTGAATACATTGTGCATGGCCTCTGGAAACTTCCTCTCAAATAGCAGCAGTGCTACTAATGCCACACGCACTAAACATACTGGAAACTGAATAAATATTGAAGGATCCAAATTCGGTTAATTATGAGCAACCCAAATCTTCCTTCAAATTATATTGACATTATCGTTCCCTTGTTGGTTACATGAGTTACTCCTTAAGCTGAAAGAGAAGACTTTAAGCTATTGTTCTCTCATGAGGTCCCTTCCCTCTAGGGAATTTGGGAACCAGAGAGCCGTCGGTTCAGGATGCTGGTGCTCAGAGGTGATAAGGCTCAGAGAGTGGAAGGCAGTGAGGAGGGAACCAGTAAGGAGGTGGGGGAGCTGGATGGCGTTTTGGCAATTACTGAGTCAGTTCCCTGATTTGTTGGAAGGCTTAAACATTCCCCAAACCCCACAAGCACCTCTGTTCAAATAGAGATTAGGGACAAAACACAGGCCTTCCAGAGCTAATTGGAAAGACTCTTTGGTGACCTGCTATTTTGAATCTGCATTGCCTGTGACTCCTCTTTCCATGCGAACACAGCAGAAAGGCAGCAAACGTGTTTTTGACTCAGGCAACCTCGGTCGTGCAGGGGAGGAAGGGTGGGAAGATGCAGGGAGATTTAGTGCCAGTGAGAGAACACCCAAAAATAATTGAAGTCGTGTGGAATTTTTAACCACACTTTCCTTCAGTGAGCTTATGCCTGCGAGTCAGAGGGAATGGGAGGCTTAAATCTGTCAAGCCCTCAATTTCTACATTCCTACAGGCCTCTCAAGGCTTTGCATCTCTCCTCCTTCAGTAAATTCTCGTCCTTAAAGATACAGTACATGCATACTTTTCACACACCATGGTCCCTAAACACAAACAAGTTCCTTCACCTGGTGCCCAACAAAAGAAACAAACGTGTCAGCTAAAGGCCAGATGCCAATATCATGCTTACTGAGCGATGGCACGGCATTCGATGGGCCAGGTAGGAGATTTGCAAAGATAGTTTTGACTCAGTGATTCCCTATGCTGCCCTTATCACCTAACCCCGTCCTACGAGTGGACACCACTGCGATCAACACACAGGACGACAGGTGCATAGAAAGTGACTTTTTATCAGGGGAGCGATGGGGAGATCTATCTGGATTCGATGTATTCCTCCTTTAATTTTCCCTAATCACCAATCATGCAGCCATGAGCAAGCACACTCTTTCCACTCCCCTTGCCCACAACCAAGAGTAGGAGCAACCTCTTCGTTTCAAACTGTGTTAGTTAGACATGGGTTAGAGCCCCAGCTCAAGCATTTAGGAGCTGCGTGACCTTGAGGAAGTTATGTGCATCCTGAGTCTTGCTTTTCATAGCTGTAAAATGGGCTAAATGATAGCTGCCTCCCAGGATTGTTAAAATAAGGTTCACTTCAAACGTCTCGGAACAGTGTATGGTACTTTAACAGGTGCTTAATAAACATTAGCTCACACACAGACACACACACACGTGCTTATACATGCACTTCCTGGCCCCTTATCTTCTGATCCGGATTTGGAACCTCTTTGAGGGAGGGGAGAAGAAGAGGGAGAGTTAAGAGATTGCTTACAAAGAGTTTTGTTTGTTTGTTTGTTTTTAAAGAGCATTGAAATAGTAAGAAAAGCAAATCCAAGTACTGTGATCTGAGGGAGTGTGGTCTGCAGCTAGGACCAAGAGACCCAAGAGAAGCAGCAGTATTTTATGTTAAGGGTATTGGGTGGAAAATGCAGCTTTAATGAAACATTGGCTATGATTGCTGTATCGCCACTTCTCCAAATGCTTTTCCCTCGTTCCTTCTCTCTTTTAAAAAAATCTGGAGGGTGATTTCTCATGCCCCAGGATTGTGTTTCTTTCCCTAAGAGTCCTAGAGGAACCCAAGGTGCAGCTATAGCTAGCTGATGAGCTGTCTGTCCTCATTCAGACAGGCCTGGGGACAGCAGTGAGCTCATGCCCTGGGGACTTAGACAGGGACTGGCTTTTGGGCAAAAGCTGTTCTCAGTGAAACGGATGCACTCTAAGGGGGTGGGGACTACTAAACCCTGGGAGATACAGGGAGGGGGAAACTTCTAGTGTTTCTGGACCTGGCTGGGTGCACATAGCTCATGACAAATGCACCAGAGTGTTGTTGGCATTTGATTTCAGAAGAAACTGCAGTACCAAGAGCCAACAACTGTCTGCTTTCCTGCAACGCCCAGGTGACACACCTGGTTTCCACTGCTAGCGTTTCATCTGTCCAGATGTTCCCAATTACTTGGACAAAGAGCCTTGTGGGTTCTTGCATACAGAGTGTGGCATTTCTTCCTTCCTGAGATGCATTCGAAATAACAAAGCCCAGCTAGCAGTATTTTTCTTTCTACTTTGTGTGTAAGAATGCTTCAGTGCCTTTATTTCCAAATATATGTTGTTGTTTCAAAATGTGTTTTTCCGTTGAATCAAAATAGCACAGTGTACTGAATACAAGACAAAAGGTAGGGAAAGCAACTAACATCTGTTGGGTTAGCTGCCTGCTATGAAGCAGATGCTGATAGAGCTTCCTTGTATATAATATTTATTGTCCTTCTCACTGCAAGCCCACAAGGTGTGCAAGTTTGATTACTGCGTGTTACCGTGGGAAGCAGCCCAGTATTCTGGAAGGAGAATAGGGTTGCCTCTTACTGGCCGTGTGACTCCAAGTAATCACACTTCTGAGCGTCCTTATTCTCTGTATAATGAACTTAACTATAGTGGCTAGTAGGGTTGTCATGAAGATTGTATATGATTGTAATAGAAAGGGTCACAATCTTGACCTATACAAGTTGGTCACTATTGAGAGAACCTCTTATGGAAAAAAAAAAAAAAAATGAGACCCAGGGAATGGAATCATTTAATTTAGCTAAAGACTCAGCTGGTAGGTGGTTCAGTCTAAACCAGGGGTGTCCAAACTGCAGCCTGCGGGCCAACTGGGGTCTGCAACCCATTTTTAATTGGCCCACAGCAAATTCCAAAAATATATTTAGTTTACTTAAATAAACCAGGTGAGGCAATCCGTACTTCACCTCGAGTGAGTGGCCTGGCTGTTTGTGTATTTTACCGCATATGGCCCTTGGTGAAAAATGTTGAAAAAAGTTTGGACACCCCTGGTCTCAACTCACACACAGATCTGTCTGATTTCAGCCTCTCAACTACTGTGTACTAAAGTAGTTATTTAGTTCACCCCATCCCACCTCACCTACCTCACCCCACTCCTACTCACACTCTGTGATCACTACATGCACACAACCGTCCTATGAGCGGGCTGCCAGGAAATCTATTTAAATGACATCCGAGATGGAGAGTTAGCACAGATGCAGGAGAAGGGCGCTGACCGCTCCGGATCTTCCGCTGGACTTCAGAAGATAGCCAGTCGCCAGAAGCACAGGGCCATGGGGGAATGTTTGGACACATCACCGAAGGCTCAGTTGAGTGTCCTTTCATTGAGTCCCCACCTTATCCCTTGGCTAACTACTGGGACCGAATTGGGAAAGGTGATTTCAGTCCCAATGTCCTGTTTATTATTGTTTTTGTTAACACTCAGTGTAATATATGGGAGATACCTGTGAAGGAATGAGCAGGAACCTCTCCACAGAGATGTAAACGTGCTATTTAGGGAGTTCTGACTGGGAGTTCTGGTGAGACCTGTATCATAGGTGAAAGCAATGCTTTGAGGATAGGAAACCAGGAACGGTCAGGTTCTATGTGAATTACCTATATTTTGATGGATATTACTGTGGGGTTCTTTTTGTTGTGGTGGTGGTGATGGTTTTTTAAAGACGATTTGATCTCAACAGTTGGAAGTTAGGAAAATAATGGAGAAAGGAAACTCCCAATAAACAACAGAGAGGGTGGCTCAGTGAGCCAAAGAACACCCGAGGGTACCTGATGGGCAGCAGGAGATGCATGAAATCTTGGGCAGAAGGCAGAAAACAGGCTGGAGTGAAGGTCCTGAAATGGGCATGGAAGACTTACAGCAAAATGGAACCCAGGGTTGTGGAAACACATGATCTACCCTTAATTTTCTGCGAAACAATTCATGGTGCTTTTTAGTTCCTTATTGAATGTGACATAATCCAGCCACTCAGACACCTTTCCTACTGGTCAGAACAGTGAGGTGTTTCCTCCAGCAATCCTGAAATACTGAAGGAAAAAAAAAAGTTTTCATGTCCACTTTTATTTCTTTACTTTGGTCCTTACTCTAGAGATGGGTTAAAAGTCATCTGGGAAATTAGCCAGCAGTAAATGCTTGTGAGTGTGCCACATGCGTGGGAGTCACTATCACACTGTAGCCATCCTAATGAGAAAGTGGGAGGATGCCAGAAGCACCAGTCTCTTCTGTGGAAGACACACAGGGTCCCTTGGTGCCCACCCCAGCATAAAATTGCCTCTTAGGAGAATTCTAGGGTTAGGATAGGCGTGAGGCATTGTAGAGAAGTTTACAGCATTTTTATCCAGACTTTACTGGTAACAGGGCAAGTAGAATAGAATCCTAGTCTCCCCGTCTTTGCAATCATCCCCACATTTAAGCAGTTATTTTCGAATGAGCAATGCCGTGACATTCCCAGCATTCTTTCCTTCTTTAAGGAGTTTATTCCACGTGGTTTGGGTGGTCTGCCTGAGTCACGTGGAAGTAGAATAACAATGGCATCATCAATGAAATGTAAACTATGTGCTATAAAATATTTGGGTGTCCAGTGTGAAAAATTCATGTCCTGTTGACAGTTATAACAGATGAATGGCATCGTAATGTTTTATGGGCTCAGTGGAGAAAACCCTCCTCAAGGACTGGAGGAGCTGGAGAAGTCTTCAAAGATGTGATTTTTCCCCTCAGTTTTATTGAGATATAATTGACACATAACATCACGTAAGTTTATGGTATACAATGTATTGATTTAATACATTTATATATTGCAAAACGATTACCACTGTAGCATCAAATAATTGCCATTTTCTTTTTTGTTGTCAAATAATTGCCATTTTCTTTTTTGTTGTCAGAACATTTAATATCTACTCTTTTAACAACTTTCAAGTATTGAATGCATTTAATCACAATGCTGTGCATTAGATACCTAGAACTTCCTCATCTTCAATTGGAAGTTTGTACCCTTTGACCAGTGTCTCCCCATTTCTCCCACTTGCTGGCCACTGGTAACTACTCTCTGTACCAGCTTGGCTTTTTTAGATTCCAAATATAACTGAAATCATGCAGTATCTGTCTTTCTCTGTCTGATTTCTTCTACTTAGTATAATTCCCTCAAGGTTCATTCATGCTGTCACAAGTGCCAAGATTTCCTTCTTTCTCATAGCTGAATAATATTCCATATACCACATCTTTTTTATCTATTTATCATTTGATGGGTACTTAGGTTGTTTTAATATGTTGACAATTGTGAATAATGCTGCAATAAACATCGGAGTGCAGGCATTTCTTCAACATCCTGTTCTTATTTCCTTTGGACACATATCCAAAAGTGGGATCACTGGATTCTATGGTAGTTTGGTTTTTTATTTCTTGAGGAGCCTCCATACTATTTTCCTTAGTGGATGCACCAATTTAGATCCCCACCAATAGTACCCAAGTTTCCCTTTTCTCAGATGTTTTTGCCAATGCTTGTTCTCCCTTGTCTTCTTGATGATAGCCATTCTAACAGGTGTGAGGTGATATCATTGTGGTTTTGATTTGCTTTTCACTGATAATTAGCGATATTCACCATTGTTTCACGTACTTGTTGGCTATTTGTATGTCTTCTTTGGAAAAATGTCTGTTTAGTCCCTCTGCCCATTTTTTTTTTTTAATTGAATTCATTTAGTTTTTTTTTGTTTTTATTTTATTTTTTGCTATTGAGTTGTATGCGTTCTTTATGTATTTTGGACATGGATCCCTTATCAGGTATATGGTTTGCAAATATTTTCTCCCATTCCATAGGTTGCCTCAGAAGAAGTGATTTCTGACCTGGGACTTGACCATTGCTGATATGTGAATGGGTTGAAAAGGGGAGGAGAGTGCATTCTAGTCAAAAGCATTATGTGTTCAAGTAAAAAAAAAAAAAATAATAATAAATAAATAAAATAAAAATAAGAAAAAACAAATGATCTAGATGAGATAGCTTTTTGGAAGGGTAAGACCATGGTAAGGCTGAATAGACACAATGTCAGAAACTCAGCTGGCCCATTTATATACTTTGCATATCACCCTACCCTACAAAGTAATAATAATAAAAAGTGCCATTTACTGAGTTTACATTGGTGGTAGTCAGTGCAAATGGTACTGGGGATCTAGAGAAAGATGAGATCTGGTGTTTGACCCCAAGTCCTCAGAATCTAAGTCATTATTAAAGTTATAACAAGTTTATTCTAGAATAATAGGGATGTATGCACCTTATCAAGGGGGCATTCAGAACAAAATCGCTTGCTCTGCCTGCTGGATGCAAGACAGGCTTTGCAGAGGTAGTGAGGTCTGAAGCAGGTGATGAAATATGTCTAGGAGGGTGCCAGGTTGAGAAGATGGAGGAGGCATTCCAGGTACGAGAACATACTGAAAGGCACAGTATAGCCCTAAAGTATGTTTCTCTTTATTATGGCTGAAAAACCACAAAAGCCTCTTTCATTGAAGCCAGGGCGAATGCACATTTGCATGCTACGCTACATATTTTCACCTTGCCAACTTGCTTTGTTCACAGACCGTCACTTCTCAGCTTTTCTCTATAGTGGTTTTTCCAAATTACCCCATTGAAATAATGCTAGAAATGTATCATCTCTGTCTTGTGCTGCTGCTGCCACTGGCTGTGTCCTTACTTTACAGCCAACTTCAATGGAGACTGGAAAGAGAAATACAAATTGCTCCAGAACTGAATACAGGCCCTTCTCTTCAGCAGCAGAGTGTAGGTGGACTAGGAACATTATCACATTATCTCCCACAGGCACTGTTTTAATCCACAGTGGTGAGTAGGAGAGAAGAATGCTTGGCTTTCACAGAACATCCTTATGAGAGAGGCCCCTTGCGTCACACCTGTTGTTACAGTCACTATGTGTGAGCGTGACCAGGATCTTCCGTTCCTTTAGTACATTCATTTTCCAAAGTGGCATTTTCTACGTATTATTCTCTGTGAGGCATGCAGGGACAAGCATAATCACCACTTTGTAAAAGGGGAAACTGAGTAAAAAACGTGCTTACTGAATGGATGGATAGAGAGATGAAATCACTTCATTTTGGCAAGCGTGTTTGAGCATGTATTATGTTTTAGTCATTATGTCCGGGGCATGGTGTATGGATGTAAATAAAACACACGTAATTCCATGCTTCTGTTCACATTCTTCATTGTCCCTGAGATCCCTTTACCCCCAATTCATCTTTGACTAACCTATCTTTATCTTTAAGGCCCAACCCACATGTCACCTCCACTTTGTGGCTTGGTTTGACATCCCTTTACCTCTCCCTGAAAACACAATGATTACTCTACTGTATTGGTTTTTAAAGGATTCTATCCCACACTCTCTTCTATTTATTACCTTCTTCACCTGACTAACAGATTGAGGTCATCTTTATCCCCAGTATAACAAAACAACAGTGAGATAGTGGCATGAAGTCATGACCCTTGCCTGGGATGGACCCATGATCTAAAGAAGATCGATTCATGTAACTTTATTATTATGTGTTAAGTGCTACACTAATGTGTCTCCCTCTTATGATTGGTAGTAAAACTGATAGCATTTTGCTGTAAACTTGGCAAATATGGTTTTCAGGTCTCTGCCTGTTCTTTTTTCAACAGGATGGCCCACCAAAAAATTCCCCTTTCCATAAAAAATAAAAATTATAATCAAATAAATTTTGGAAATAGTGACTACTATATCCTCTCTCTTGGATATCCACGATGCCAATAAAGATATTAAAGACTGAAAATTTCTACAGTAAAGAACCCCCTCCTCATCCCCTCCAACCTAAACACCTAGTGGTTCTCAAACCCACTGGTTCATAGAATGCATTATATGAGGTCTGACAATTAAGTTCACGAACTCATCCTAGAAAAAGTGCCACATACCTCATTGCTGAATATCATTATGGTTACCTTTGAAGTACTCCCCTTGGGAAGCTATGCACCAATGCCAGTGCCTAGTCCACCCTTAAAAGCAATCTGGAACTCTTTTTCTGGAATGGCCATCAGAGCTGTCATCATATTACCCTTGATGTCCTGAATGTCATCAAAATGTCTTCCTTTCTATATTTCCTTTATCTTCGGGTAAAGAAAGAAATCATTGGGGGCCAGATCAGGTGATTAGGGAGGGTGTTCCAAAACAGTTATTTGTTTACTGGCTAAAACTCTCTCACAGACAATGTCTGAGCTGGTGCATTGTCGTGATGTAAGAGTCATGAATTGTTGGCCAAAAGTTCAGGTCGTTTTTGTCTAACTTTTTCACGCAGCCTTTTCAGCACTTCCAAGTAGTAAACTTGGTGAATTGTTTGTCCAGTTGGTACAAATTCATAATCCCGCTGATATCAAAAAAGGTTATCAACATTGTTGAAAACAGGTTTGCAAAGTTAATTGTCAGACCTTGTCTATGAAAACACATCAGCATTCCTCATTATTAGCAAACCTGAACACACTTTGGGAAATGCTGCCTTTCAAGTCAGCATTCATATTGTGAATAGTGTATAATGCTTTGTATGAAAACATTAGCTGGATAGATTTTCACTTTAAACCTCTTCGTGTTTGGTAGGCCATTGTATAAACTAGGTCAAAGTGTTCGTGCTGGAAGTTCCAGGCCAGTTGGCATTTCTGAAGGGGAGAAAAAGGAGAGAGGGGAATCATGGCTCAGGGTTAGCAAGGATTTCCCTGAGGATGGGACTAAGGAGCAAAGAGAAGTTCCCTAATTTGTGATACCTGAAGATTATACTGTGTGTGTGACTTCTTTAAGAAAAAGAGTTCAAAACTGAATATAACATTTAATTTAGAGTGATTAAATAAATGATGAAAATTTATAAAATTTAAAAAGCTGACAAATATCCTGAACATCACAGAAATGTACACAATAACATAGTATTTTTAAATTAACTGCTTGACATACTTCTACTATGATATCTCTTCCCTGAAACATTATTTGTGTTCTCTTTGAATGACTTTTCATATGACAATTTTGCAATATCATTTTCTGTAGATAAAAGAGAAAAGTAATTCAATCTTACCTCTAGTCTGGTTGATCAAACAGTCTGTGTTTTATTATTATTATTATTAATAGTTGAAGCAAGTTTATATTGGTAAAGTCAGATGAATTTTTAAGGATTGTTTCAATGTGGGGCAAACCTCTGCCAAGATTTGAACTTTGGTCCTGGACAACCAGAGCAGACTACTGGGTAATGTAGCTCTGGAGATGGTAGCAGTACTATTGGAAGCCTTTTCTACATGGACAGAGAGCAATTGCTTAATTCTACAGGGATATGATTGTGAACTACATGAAGATATCCCATCAAAGAACTAAATGCATCCCAACTCGACTTCCCATTAGTTAGATCCCAGATATGTTGGCTGCTACTTCATCATTACCTTACCTGAGGGGACTTATGATGGAGGGGAAGTTAGAGGAGAAAGGTGTTGGGGTCTTCACCTACTGCAGTTAAGATTTCTTACTTTTCAAATTCTATGCAAAATATATGGCCTAATGAACACATTACTAAGGCCACTCTCAGGGCTTTGGAAGCCCTGAATGAATGGATGGTCTAATGATTCGGCTTCATTAACTTCACTTTATAGGGGTGGGTGGCAGGGATGTGCTTGTAGTAGAAAGTAATGAAGTAGGTATTGTCCAGCAGGAAACTTTGTATGGAAAGCTACATAAAAATCTATTAAGAGGTCACAGGTCCAATATAGAATATGTTGGGGTGCTATTACCTTGAAACAACCTGCTTATCCACAATCCACTAGGCTCTTAAAGGATCCATCTCTTCCCCAGCCCCTTGCTGTCCAGCCACTCACCTCCTCCGTCATGCTAGGTACCACGTGGTACCTCTTTATGACCAGACATCTGCTTGTGCACCAGAGGCCAATCCTACTGCAGAGACTGTGTTTGTCTTTCCTTTCCTTTACTGGAAGTCTTTGTTGCCATCCGGGCTGGTAATTGCACCACACTGTTTCTGAATCGATTGCTTTTAGAGCCGTTGAGCTTTTAATAACTGCTACTCATTGGGGAGAGAGGAGAGAAAGAAGCAGTTTGGTCTGGATGCTGCACTAGATGAGCGCCGCCAAATTGTCTTTCTGTAGTTGTTGAATAAAGCTAGTAACGCTGTTGTATAAAACCAAAAAGGAAAAGAGTGTGAGAGAAAAAGATATCAGAGACAGAGAGAGAGAGAGAGAGAGAAAGAGAGAGAGAGAGAGAGAGAGAGAGAGAACAAGCAAACATATGGATCTTACTTTTCTTGGAATAGACAGCAAAGCCATATTGTGATGTTGACTACATAGTGCAATAATGTTATAGGAATATAGCAAGAAATAAGACACATTTAATTATATCAGTTGGCAGTTGTACAAATCTACCATTTTTGCAAGTTTACTGATGTTTCCTCATTCTTGGAGCTGAGGAGAAATGTATATGCTTTTTTTTTTTTTTTTTCCTGGCTCAGATTGATAGACTCTGTAATTTGATTCAAATACGATAGAATTCCTCCATAGTTATACATTCTACTGTTATTTTTCTGGCAGATGTCTCTGTCCCCATAATTTGGCCAGTTTTATCAACTGTTGACATCTATTATTTATTTATCTGTAGCATTGTGTTCATGGTTTTATCCTAAGGTAGGGCTAGTCACTTGAGAATGATAAATCCACATAATTAGATTTGGTGAGGGGCATTCTCATTCTAACCAGAATCAGTTTTCAAGAGGAAAATAGCTAACCTAGCTTCTGGTTAAGGAGCCTTATAAAACAGAACCAAATCGTCATGTAATTTTTATCCATACTAATTAGTCACAGTCCCAGACAATGTCTATTTAATGATTTTTTCCTATGTGATGCCCCCTATAACATTCGTGTGCATTCTTTTTCATCACCCTTTCAGAAAAGGCTTAAAGACAGTTCACGGCGTTTACCTATTTTCCAAAAATAGTCTAAGTCAGTCATTATAAATTGGACTTTCAAGGGAAATCGGTCTGAAACATATTTAATCATCATATGAAAGTCAAATCTTTCATAGGATTCTCCTCTGCTAAGCAGGTAGCCATACGCCCATTTCGCGAGGGCAGTTTGAAGTGCAGGGGACTGAAATGATTTGCCCGGAGTCATATACCCTATGAGAGCTGGGCATAAAACCCAGGTGTCCATATCCCTATTCTATTGCTCTAATAACCCGATTCAATGCTACAATAATGCAAATCACAGGCCTTACCTTTGCAGTGGGATGCATGTGAATGTCATTTGTCACTTAAATATATGAATAATGTCTTCCCTTGTGGTTGCTCCATTGTGTTCAGTCTGTCATGTCAAGCAGTGCTGCCTTTATTATTGAAATGAAAAGGATACTTGGATCATTGGCCTCGATGGCAGTTGGCACTGTGAGAACTACCAGTTTTGTTGCATCATGTAGAAATATACTGTCTGGTGTACAGATCAGCCAGTGTATCAACACAAATGATAGCCCTGCCAAACTGTTGTCTCTTTGCCAGCCTCTCTTCTATTCCCCCAATAGTTTCTGCCCCACAGCCAGTGAGTGATAAAGCTACTTTGAAGTCCCACTGATTTTCATATAAATGTCATACCATTTTAGACTTGGTTTAACATTGCAATCCTTCAGCTTAGAAGTTAGAGTTTAGGGAAGCTGTAGTTTGTGTTAAAGTCAGTTAAAAACTGTACTTGTCCTTCAGATATACCCCTATCCTGTATTTCTAGAAATCTACAAATCTAAGAAAATGTAAATTAAAAAACAGCATTTATTGATGGGTAATGTTTTTTTTTTTCCTGCAAAGTGTTTTGACTGATGATCAGAATGTGTTCTCAGTTCATCAATGAAGAATGTCAATTCTTCATTTAGCATGGAAGAAACTTTGATTCATAGTAATTCATAACATGGAAGGCCCTGAGCATAAGAAAGATGTTTAACCTGCTCTAATAAGCTCTACTCACTGTAAACTCTTGAGGAGCAACTAGGGACTTCAGCAGAGTCACTCTGGAAGCCTCGCTCATTGCAAAGTCCTTTCCGTTCTTATATGAATATAACTTCTTTGAAAGCCGATGACAAACTTTCTTTTATGCTTGTACTTATCTGCAGTGGATAATGTTATAATGAAGATCTAGTATATCATCCCCATTTTATGAATAGGAACCTGAGGCCTAGAGAAAACAAAAGTTACCAGGTGCCATGTACCAAAATTAAGATTTGACTCAGGCCCAGCCCAGTGGACTCAGACCTTTCACTTGTACCCTGATGTCCATCGGGGAGCTCATTTCATGAAGGATGCCCCTTTTTGGCGTAGGAAGCAAGATCTTTTGTGGACAGCAATTTCAAGCGGCTTATGGAAGTCATGTAAGAACTTGTTTAACTTCCTGAAAATCCCAGTGCAAACTTGGAGAATGTGACCATAGAATTGATCGGGATTAACCTTAATTTTTGACTCATTAACTGTAGGAATGTTCCTCTGATAATGCTCTCTGTCATAATTGCCTCATTATATAAACCCTCATCCTATCAGACAGGAGCGTCCCTCAAGTAATATGAGCCTAACAAGTTCAATTAATGACACTTTTTCTTAAAAAAACAGAAAGGAGAAAGCAAGATAAACCTTTTATCCTGTTCCCACTGATTCAAACCGCAGGGCTCTGCATGGCCAGTGGCAGGGCTGGGTAATTGGATTCAGTGGTGCAAGCTGACTGCATTTCTCCTCTAAGTGGATGTCTCTCCTCTATCAGTGAGAGAAAATGGCCTCAAATGATTCTGACTGGGACCCAGCAGCCATCCCTCTTGCAAATAGCTGGGCCTTATTGACTTCTCTGGGTAGGGAGCCCAAATTGCTGCCCCATGAGTCCAAGCAGCAGCTAGGATAGACCGGGCTACTTCATGGGTCTCTATCCTTATGGAATACGTGATCAACAGAATCCACCCTAGAGGAAAGAAGAGAATTATAGTCAGGGAGGTCAGGCAACAAAGTAGCAGAGGAACTGTGACCAAGGGTTATAGTTTTTCATATTATGTAAAGCTACACTTACTTGTGTAAGTGTGTTTATACATTGTATAATTTAACACATATCAAGGATCTTTAAAAAAATGGTGTTCCTAGGTTCTGTTTTTTTGTTTTTTGTTTTGTTTTTGCTTAGTGGTTTGAGGTGTGTCAACTTTAGGGTCATACTGACTTTTAAGAGAGTTGCGAATAAAGGAATCTGTTGAGGAAAAGAAAATGGTTTGGGTTTCAGACACCATTCCTCAAATAGCTGGCAGTAGGACCTGTAATGGCAGTTGGTGCTATCTAAATTTGCCATGTATCTCAGTAGAATTTGATTTATCTAATGACCAAGCTGGAGTTTCAAAAGTATTGCGAATCTACTCAGGAAAAGACCAAAGTGAAAATTTTAGCTGAGGATCTTAACTATTTGCTAAATATACCGAGCTTCCCCGAAAATAAGACCGAGCCGGACAATCAGCTCTAATGCATCTTTTGGAGCAAAAATTAATATAAGACCTAGTATTATGTTATATTATATTATATTACAGACCCGGTCTTATATTGTAGTAAAATAAGAGCGGGTCTTATGTTAATTTTTGCTCCAGAAGGCACACTAGAACTGATTGTCCAGCTAGGTCTTAGTTTTGGGGAAACACGATAGTAAGAAGTGTTCATGACCACCACCCATGCCAGGCCCCCGCCATCCCCATGCTTTTTCTGGACTTCAGAGAGGTGAAGCATGGTGGTGTAGATAGCTCACAGACACAAGTTGTTCAGACAGGGAAGCAGTTTTCTAAGGATGCCTTCTCGTGGGTCTGGAAGTTCTCTGCAAGTGGCAGATGACACTCCAAAAAATTGATAATACAAGCATATTCTGAATGATCTAGTCCCAATCACTTAGTCACCAGGTGTTTTCACAGGATTTTAATGCCTGTGTTGAGTTATGCTCAGGATCACATGGGGACCAAACCATCCTCTAGTTGTTGAGGGCTAATGAGAAAAGAACAGAGGCAGGTTAAGAATATAAGAGATGTATTAGTGCCATGCAAGAGATAAAATGATGTCAGAATGGCCTTAAAAAAACAAAGGTTTCACACTATTTCAAATGGAGAAAAGAATTACCAGTCCCCTAGTAAACATAATACTTCTTATCTCTCTGGCCAGGTTCTTCTGACATCGATATTCTCATGTTAAGCAAAGCTGGCTGTGATTCTATTCTCCCTCCATTTTTCTCCATTTGAGATGTATTAGTGCCATGCAAAAGATAAAATGATGTCAGAATGTCTTTACAAAACAAAGGTTTCGTAGTATTTCAAATGGAGAAAAAAGGAGGGAGAATAGAATCACAGCCAGTTTTGCTTAACATGAGAATATTGAGGTCAGAAGAGTTTGGCCAGAGAGATAAGGGGTATTATCTTTACTAGGGGCCGGGAAATTTTATTTAAACTAAGCGCATCAGCTGTCCTGTTAAATATTGTTAATTGAAAATTTACAACTTTTATACATTTATTTGTATTCAATTTGAAAATCTGTTTTGGTTGCAGAAATGTTATAAGTATAAGGGAATTATGGCTACTTTTATGTTTTCATATATTTATGTAATGCTAAAATTAAAAAAGCTGGAATGCTCACTGAGCAATCCCAAGAGAGTTTTTTTTTTTTTTTTTTGGTTTTTTTGGTTTTAAAAAGGGCCTGCACTTTATTCAAGTTTGGGAAGTCCTATAGAGGAGATTTCAGAGCCTACTGACTCAATGGGATGTTAACATCAGTAGTTAGGGTTTTCTTCTTACTGTGTTCTCTTTCCCCTAAGTTACAGTTGTTTGTTGATTTCAGTAGGGCTATGAAAAATATATATGAATGTGTGTGCGTGTGTGTGTGTATATATATATGTACATTTAGCCAGAAAAAGACTGTTCTTTTAGTACATATTAGGTTTGATTTTGTAAAAGGCTGAATATTAACTCAAAGGCAATTTGGTAGATTCTTTTGAGAGAAAGAGATGTGTCTGTGTGCAGGGAATAAAGCTACGCACCTAGATGGTTCTTAGAAGGGATACTGGAAACAAAAGGGATAGTGCAGGAGATAGCCGGTTATGCTTTTCATAATCAGTGTCTTATTAAAATTTCAGCATGAACTACTTGGTAAACACAAATTATTTTCTCTAATATTTGTTAAGAAACGTAATTCAATTTAGCACAAGAATGAAAGCAATATGGGCACCAAACCCCAGGCACACTGCCTTATCACTTTAACTAAAGCTTCACATGATTTTTTTCCTCTAACTCAGTTTTGTATTTACTCTGAATATTTTGGGGGGATTTTTAGGGGGAATCTGTATGGTCCAACTGTGTGGCTTCCGAGCATGACACTTCTCTGTTCTTAGAGCTGGGGGCAAATCAGTCTCTTACCCTTATCAAAGGCATCAAGTTGGCGCCCTTATCTCAAGTCATTACCTTGTGGAGCAAATCCCCTTTATTTCACTTAAAATATGAGGAGAAGCCTATTTTTGCTGCACTGTTCCCTTGGGGGGCTAAAGCTGAACAAGGAAGGATCTCAAAGATTACAGAACCTTTCACTGCTCTTAGTTTCCCTTTGAGGGGTCTACTTATCCCCTCCGTTCTTACTTCCCTCCCTGACCCATTACCACTTTTCAGTTAACATTGAATTCTCTTGTTTTCCTAACCCTGCAGTTTCCTCCGGAATTCATATTGACATAAACTGTTAAAGCCAAATCTTGCTGTGATTTTTGCCCCCATGGAGAAACATGTGTTAGAGGAACAACTAACCCTTTATAACTTGGGAGACCCTGAGGGCTTGATTGCATTACAGAGTCATATAACGATAACCACGCAGCTATATATCACCAAGGTTAAATCATTTTCAGTATGAAATGATGTAATCCACTTTAGGCACAGCCCAGTGCCTTCCTGTGGTATGTGTTCAATAAACACTTGACATTTTAATTGACTAATTTTCATCCCCTCCAACATAAAGACCAATGTTACATAGATAACTCTCAGTTATCTGTAACAATCACTTAGCTGCAACATTTCCGTCATTCCCTAGCAATGTCAGAAGAGATCATTACATCATCATGCTATTCCTAATATTGTACCTGGGCAGTAAAGACACATCATTTTGTTTAATTGATGGGACATGGATATTTGCATTGGTAATAATTGTGTATTATCTTTAAAGAAATAGGGTTGAATAGGGTTATTATTTTCAAATAGTGTACACTCATCACAAAAGGTTGCTTATAGCGATCCTGCTTTAAGAATCTCATAATGATTTGCACGTGATTAGCGCCAGGCCCAAATACCCTCCTGAACCTTACAGATTCCTGCTCCCTTTGCAGCTCCTTCTGCGTGGGTGGAAGGTTGCATCGAACTATTACCGTAAGCTGTTCTCTGGTAATTTTGTTTAAGCTATGAATTGGACAGTGATTTTTTTCTGACCCTCGAATGACGTATTGTCCTTAAACCTAGCTCAGGCTATCTTGTGTTCAAATTGACACAACTTTTTGAATTAGTGACTTTGGAGTCAGTGCATGACATAAATGGAAAAACAACAACAACATTTTTTTTTGTATTTATGCAAAACATTCTCCGCACTGATCAGAACTGACCTCTGGGTACATGATAGGACTGGACTTCTGCATGTTAATAGGAAATAAAATGGGGAAGGGGCTCCTAGTTACTTGAGTTGATTAAGAATCCCAGGGCACCTCTTAGAACAGTACAGGTGATGTCAGCCCTTATGTCCTGAACATGATCCAGTTTAGGTAATTGCTAATTACAATCTGTCCACCTAATTCCCCTGGTGCTTGCTTCTGAATGTTATTTTTCTTCACTTAGCAATATTTAACTATTAAATGCTCTTGGTGTGAGGCTGTTAGAACATCTGCTGATTTCTATGTCTATGTTCAGTGTGGTTTGCTTTTTGTTTGATTGGTTTTTATTATTTTATTACTATTATTGTTACTATTTATTATTATTATTATTATTATTATTACTATTACTATTCCTACTACTACTATTTCTGTAGTCAGAAAACAAAAATTCTGTAAAAATTTTAGCTACTTAGGCTGCAATATGATTTACCAATCTAACATATGGACTTTCTGGGTTTGTGTTTGAGAATTTGGAACCACTAGGCACATCAGTGGTCCATGACATACTCATTATAAGGTTGTGACAACTCAGAAATGGATTCCAGACAAAGATTTTCAGTGTCCCCAATTCTAGGGCTAATATCAGGACATAGAGCAGAAATAGATGAAAGTTAACTCACAACTAGACCCAGCTAAGGATCCATCATGATCGGAAGCTTTCCCAAAGTAGGACGGTCTCTATTTTGGAGAGTAGAGCGTACTCTGAATCTTTGGATCACAATTAAATGGAGCTAAAGAACAGGAAAAAAGAAAGTGACGGGTCAAAAAGACTTTATTCACCTTAAAATACAGGACCAAATACTATCCGGGTGTTGTGCACTGCTTCCTTTCCTCTGAAGGAAACAAGATTGTTCTTTAGTCTGTTCAGAGTTAAGCCTCGATTTGGGAGGTATTACTTGGAGTTCTGGTGGAGCAACACCAACATGTATCTGTAACCTAAGCTCAGTGTACAAATAATCACTTAGTGAAATAAGGTAAGTGAAACTTTATTCATTCCTTAGCAATGTCATATGAATGACACATCTTCTTTACACTCAGTATGGATTTAGCCTTCTTGGTGAGCAAAATGCTTAGAACTTTCAAGAAATAGATATGCCTAATATCATGCATTATATATTCTAAATGTGCTAAACATATAGATTTTTACCTCAGCTTTACCCACTCTAAAGTTCACCAAACTACCCCCTGAAAAAGGTGTTCTGTTCTGATTTAATCACCTCACCAGGGTTAACAGAATGTCTGAAAGACTTGGTAACAATGTTCCCTATATTTTCTGTTTTACTGTGTTTTAGCCAGCGATAGGAAGACCCTTTCTGTGGATTTCATTAGGGAAGCAGATATCGTTTCCTTTGAGATTGCATCACTGTGACCCAAATGCACTGTCTGTGACTCAGACAGTGAGGAAGTAACCCGTGTCATCAGTTGTACTGTCTTCCACTGCTGTTCATATTTCAATTCCATCGGAATGAACAAATTGCTTCTATTGTGTCTAAGAACACCATTTACTCACAAGGAGCATTTGAAATGGAAGTGAGGCGTAATAGTAACAGAAGAACATGGGCTAATAATTGTGTTCAAAATGGCCATTTGGGTAGATAGAGGGGGTAAAGATAATTGTCTCCTAGAGTAGTGCATCTCTTGAGAATCCATTGAACTCAAAATTGCTATGTTGATGAAATGCATTTTTAAACATGTGATTGTGCCTTTTAGAATTAAATAAAATGGGTATTTTTCAGACTGTTCTGACTTTGAGATATTAGGAAAGATTTTGATGTCAGAATGACCCACAAAACCCACTAAGATTTATTACTGGAGATCTGAAGAAAGTCCTGCTACTTTCTGTGTGGCTATTTGTCTAACCGATTATTATTATTATTATTATTATTAAATCTAGTGACACACAGACACACACCTCCTGCTAATAATTCTTATTGCGACTATACTAGAAATATATTGTTGCTTTCTATGAATAGAAGGCTGGGTAACTTTGTGGATTAGGAGAAAAAAAATTCATCTATTCATGTCACTGTTACTTGCATCGATGGAGAAAACTGTTAGAAAAAGTCTTCCCCTTTTTTTGTGAGTGAAAGAACAAATAGGTATGCATCCCAGATTTTCTGTGCTCACTCTGATCAGGATAGATGATACTGATCTTGCATTAAAACACAATTGCTATGCAAGCTCTGGGGGTAAGTTTTGACCCAAATTTGGAAATGTACATGTTCCCCGCAGTGCTCTCTAGTGTAGCATTTCCAAAACTGTGAGAAAAAGATTAAGGAAGGAAAACTGGAGAGCTTTTAGGTGGGCTAAGTGTGTGTGGGGTGGGGAGGGAGGGAGGGAGGGAGAGAGAGAGAGAGAGAGAGAGAGAGAGAGAGAGAGAGAGAGAGAAGGAGGGGAGAGGGGAGAGGGGAGAAGGAGAGGGAAGGGGAGGGAAGGGCACACCCTTACTGTGGTGTCTCTTATAAGGACAGTGATCCTTAATCATATCAGATTAGGGCCCCACTTTATGACTTCACTTAACCTTAATTCCTTAGAGGACCCGTCTCCAAATACAGTCACACCAGGGTTTAGGGCTTTAACAAATGTTAAGGGGACACAAACAAATGAATCAATAACAATCCACATTTAAACTCATCAGGGACCATTGATACAATTCTATTATTCTTCCTTAAGTGACTATCCAAATGCTGGCATAGAAAATTGCCACCCAATAGGTGACTGTAATACACATCAGAAACTTTAGATACGTTATGGCATGGCTTAATGACTCTGACAAGACAGACATGTTAGCTTGAGCTAGCTCTTAATTGTCAAGTGGACTATTTTACAATCCATGAAAATAAACAAAATCCCATTTTTACATAGGCAAGGTAAAAAGGCATTGATATTGCAAGATATACCCTCACTTGGAGATAAGCTATTTAAAATATTCCATTTCAAAACAAAGGACATCAGAGAGTATAATAAAACAAGTTAAAAGCAAATAATGACCTCACTCACATATGGCTAAAATAGGAAATGACATCCAGGGGTGATGATAAAAACAAAAGTAGGCTTACATGGGCCTCTGCAAGGTTCCCCCTGGGCCTTTGGCTCTGTTTCCAGTCTTTTAATCTAGTGGCTCATTAGATCATTTCCCTAGTAGGTTAGACCTCTGGAGAAGCAATTGATATTATTAGTTTACACTGTTAATCTTGAAAGTTAGTTTAATTACAGAAAATAATTGTAGTGAGTATGTCCACAAGCATGTGTGTGTCCATGGGGGGTACAGATAGTTGTTAAATTCTAAAGTAGAAAATCCCTAATTACTGAGTCCAGAGCCCAGAGAGTATACGCAGGAAGTATTTATCCTTACCCAAGGTTTAGAAAAATATCTATGGCTCTTCAGTTTAACTTACAAAATTTATAGGAACCCATTCAGCTGGTCACCACTAGAAGTAACTCAATATGCTATTTTTCAACAGATTTTTCTCTGCAGAATCAATGAGGAAACTTTTTGTGTGTATAAGGCCTGAAATGGTGGCTCCTAAAATAATGAGTAATAAGCTGGTGAGTGTTGAGTTCTGAGGATGGTCATATTATCATGACAACTCTTGTTTATTGTTTTTAATCATGTAATTCTCTTCCATAAGAACTGTAGGTTATTGTATATCCCTTTACTAGTGCATGGATCATGTTTTGCTTCATTACTTGTATCAACTACACCACAGACATATACTTTGTGTACTTCACATAAATCCCTTGAAATTCTTCTGATTAATATTGACAGGATAAATAGGACAGTTGGTCTCTCAGTAACACCTACTATACAAAGTAGTATTTGTAAAGAATCCATAGGGTGAATTGGAAATATTTGGAAAACTAAGTTTTATTTTCTAATGCTCTTCAGAACTATCAATTATAGTGTAATCAATTATCTTGGGTTTATCCTAATTGTCATCAGTGATCTGGGTAACTTGCTGATTCTCCCCATTTGTACATTTATGTCCTCATGGATGGTTCACAGCTATCTTGTGATGCAGCCGAGGAACAAGCCAACCCAACATACCTGGACCCTGAAAATAGTAGACAATCCTTGACTCAGCTTTGCGTCTTCAGAGAAGAGGAGAGACTAAGTTCATCACATCTTTATTTTGTACCAGGCTCTATGCTAGGAGTTGGGGATATTGATAAATGAGAGGCAAAACCTACCTTTAATAAACTAACATTCTAGAAAGAAGACATGCACATGTTATGATACTGTATGACAAGGTGTCATAGTATAAATATGCACAAAGACTGGAGGTAGCATAAAAGGTAGATGGATTTGTCTGTTGATTGGGGTTTGGCTTCTCGTAAAACATGACATTGATGTGGTGTTACCTTGATCTGAAGAACAAATAGGAGTTAATCAGACCAGAAAGGAACCATTCAGAAGGAGCAACGTGTACTAAGGATCACAGGTATGAACCAAGGTCCTATGTTTGGGTACACAATTCAGGATGGCTAGAACGCAAACTATGAAGAGACCCCAATTTTGTCAGTGTATTATGAGCAAGGATCTGTAGAGCTAGATAAATTTTCTTTTTTGTGTTTTTCCAGTTTGATATTTTTCAACTGTTTTTTTCTCCAACTGGCTTCTCTTCAAATCACAGATTTGATTGATTCAGTCAGGTGCCTTTTTTGTAAGCATGAAGGGAAAGGAGAGATACAGATTCTGTCATTTAGCAATTATTATTTAAGTGTCTGCATCTCCTGGACCCTATGCTGAGACAGATATAGTGTTTGTCATCACAGAGTTTTCAATACTGCTTGGAAATCATAAATCCAGATGCCTAAAAGAATGCAACAGGGTGAAAAAGAGGGTACCAGGGCAGGTGTATAACAACAGAGTGTGATAGAGGTGGAAGACAACTGGAGAGCAGGCAAATCTTCTACAGTGGGCAGCAGCTTTTCAGTTTCGGCCACTTGTCATGTGGAACCAGTTTGGTCAGTGTTTGTAATTTTTCAAAACAAATAGAAATGTGAAATTGTATGTGGAACTCTAAGGTTATGAAAGTTAAAAACTACTTCAAAATGTAGCAAACCACTCATGGGCCGGTACTGGGAAGACCATGTCCAGCCTCAGGTTAGGGACCATGGGCATCTCCATTGCCTTGAGGGCTCTACAAGGGATGTCACTTTGTTTTGTGTTTTTTGGGTATTGCTTTCTTAAGAGGACCATAAGGAAACTCTAGTGTTCTCAGCTGCTTTTGTGGTTACTTGGCCATTCATAAGGCTTATATGATAATGAAGTTGTCTTGGAGGGCTGCCATGTCCATGATGTAGTTGCTTATCCGATTTTGTAATCCTTTATCAATTCCCTCTACAGCTTGAAGGCCAGGCTGAGGGTACAGAACAGAATATTAAGTGGTTCCATATCCAATCCAATCTCTGTTAGAATCTTCACTGTGATAATAAGAGATATTATTAATAACAATAACAGACAACAATAATAATGCATCTTTATATTACAAGTTGTACAGCCAACCTAGGACTTTTTTTTAATCAAAGCTATACAATTTACATAGTATAAAAGGAAAAGATATTAAAAAATTACAAGCAATCCCAGTGTCAACAGAATCAGGAAGGATTTGGTAGGAGCATAAAGGAATAAACAAAATGTAGAAAAGGCAATACAGAATATGAACCTTTTCTGCCAACAATGTGATACTGGTTTGCAAATCTCTTACATTTTTCCTCCAAAGTGGATATTTGTTTTGTGGCCATTTTCTTAGGGAAGATGATGTAGCATAAAAGTTAACTTGGGTTCATTCTACCTGAGTTACACCAATTACTACCTATGTAGCCTTACAAAATATTTAGCCTCCGAGCTGCAGTTTTCTTATATATAAATAGGGCATAATAATATTACTTACCTTTTGTGCTACTAGGTATGATTAAATCCGATACTCCAGGTAAATTATCTACCCTTGTGGTAGGTACATTTTATAGTCATTGTAAACATTGTTACTGTTGGCATAAGTATTACTGTTGGACTTTTAACTCTGCTATGTTTTCATTCTTTGTTTTATTTTTTTATTGATGGGCCTGAGGTAGTTAGTTAAACCCTACCCTCAGTTTCTCAATGGTATTTTCTTCTGAGTATTGCTTTTCTTTTTTTAACCATGTTCCATCTTCTTTCTTGATACAATTTTAGAAGCCATTAGAATGGACTTCCTGGGTTAGTAATTGAAACATCAAGAAGGATTAAATAAGAGAGATAATTTAGGCTAAACACATGTAGGCTTGTTTGTCCTCTATCTTTGGCAGGGTTCAACTTATACTTTAAGAACTTGCTGGATTAGAGAGTGTCTATGAAGTTAGTGCAGTCGTAATCATGCTTGATCACTGCCCAGTGGGAATAAAGAATTAAGTTATACTGAGTTATCATCCTATGCTAGCAACTTTACATATCTCTTTTGCACTTCAGAATGACCCTATGAGAAAAGGATTATGTTCATTATCTGGTTTGGAGAAAATATTACCCAGAAATGCTGTGGCTTAAAACAACCAACATTATGTCTCATGGAGCCTGTGGGCCAGGAATTCAGGAGTGACTCAGCTAAGTGTTTCTGGTTCAAAGGGTCTCACCAGATGGTGGTCAGCGTCCACGAGGGCTGCAGGCATCTGACCGTTTCTCCAGAGCTGCAGGTTATACTTCCAAGATGGGGCACTCACGTGGCTGGCAAGTCAGTGCTGGCTGTTTGCAGAAGACCTCTGTTCCTCTACTCACAGGCGTCTTCACAGGGCTGGTTGAGTATCGTCAGGCATGGTGACAGGTATCCCCCAGGATGAGTGAACTGAGAGAGACAGAGAGAGACAAAAAGAGAGAGAGCACCAGCCAAAAGCACTCACTTCTACAGTATCTCCTTAGCAGAAGTGGGTCACTACATCTAGCCCACAGTAGAGTGAAAATAGGTTCAACATTGTGAAAGGAAGAATGTTAAATAATTTGCAGACGTATTTGACCACCAGCATAAGGCAAAGGGTTATAACCTCAATTTTCAGATGAAGTAATTGAGACAACAAGCCCAAGAAAACAGTAAGTTGTATAACTTGTCCCATGGCGTTTCCCCCCAACCCCACATCTGCATGACATTCTTGCTTTAGAAAAGTATATGATAAAAGTGGTGTCATCTTAGATTTCGTGTGTGTGTGTGTGTGTGTGTGTGTGTGTGTGTGTGTAAAATATACGTAGTAAAAATCTGAAGATCTTTTTTCTAGAATTATGTGTTGCATGTGTTTGGAGTAGTCATCTGTATGCAGTCCATCTGATAGGGAAGTGTATTTCTCGCTGGAATTAGCGTATGTGGAAAACATCATCAATCATAGTCATCACGAAGCAATTAAGTACCTAATTGTGCGTGGCACTGAGTTTGCTGCTGAAACAGAAAACGTTGTAGGCCTGCTGCCTACCCTCTTGGGGCTTGGAGTCCAAGAATTCAATAGAAGATTGACGAATGGTGAAGAGAACAAGAACCCAAGGCATAAGCAAATGAAATACGGTTGCAGTGGTTGGCAGGGGTGAGGAGGGTGGAAGGATGGATTCAGAGAAACCAAATAAAAAATGAAACAAGCTGAGGCAGCATCAGACTAAAGGCAGAGGTGTTGAAGGAAAAACAAAGGGTAAAATACTGAGTTGAAATGACCTGGATTTTTTTTTTTTTTAATATAAAAATAACTAAGAAAAGGCACCATATTATTCTTGGTTCTCAACTTTCACGGAATTTATACTGTTTTTTTTCCCCCTCTCTAAAGCAGAATGTCCTGTCATTTTAGTCCCCCTTCTATGTCCATGATAGCTTTTAATTCCTAATATCCATCAGGAACCCTCAGTGAAATTATTGCCTATGTGTCTGAATAGATATATCTGAGTTTTATGTCCATTATTTTCATGCAAAAAGGGAGGAGGACACGCCTGTTTTTCATATGCATTTGTAAGTATTTGCAATCAATCATGCATTTATAATCCAACTGGGAAGATAGGATTCAGACACAATAGTCCGTCTGCTGCAAGAGTCTGCTGTAAAATTGATCAGCTGGCCAAGTGGTGTGTGTGTGTGTGTGTGTTTAAACTTAAATTTTGTTTCCTTTCTGGGAAGAAGACAAAAAAGTCATGAAACCAGCAGCAGCAGGTGCTGCCAAAATGGTATTTTTCTTATCTGTGCTGATTTCAAGGGAGAGCAAAAGAATGTGTAATTGGTTCTCTCTCCGGCTGCTGGGATGGCGCCTGTCTCTGTGGCATTATCCACTTATTTGATCTAGGTAAGAAAAGAAGCAGAAATAAATTAAAAATGCATTTTCTCAAAGGCTCCAAGAACATTATTCACAAATGCTCTCTTCCACCAATTTTTGCCAACTGTGTGTAAATATATATTGAGGGGGAAATCAGCAAAGGTCAAAAGCTGTCCTGAATATTCTTTCCCTTCCGTTTGTTTACCTTCTTAAATGCATGTCGGTGTTACATGCCGTTGAGTTGCCTCCAACTCTTGGCAACCCTGAGAATGAATGACATCCACAATGTCCTGTCCTCAAGCCCTGCTCAGCTCCTGCAGACTCATGCCTATGGCTTCTCTGATGGAGTCAATCCATCTTCTATTTGGTCTTCCTCTTTTCCCACTGCCTTCTATTTGCCCCAGCATTATTCTTTTCCAAAGAACCCTGCCTCCTCATGATGTGCCCAAAGTAGGATAGATATCAGAGTAGTAAAGAAATGAAGCAGAGAGTCATGACAGCACAACAATTTCTTTTGAATGTGATGATTTGAGGAGGTTCATCTATTTAGGCCACAAATGTCAAAATTCAAGTACATAAAAAGAAGCAGAAAAGTTAATAAACAAAACAAAACTTTGAAATGGTAAGAGCTTTGTTTATTTGAAGAGTTGCATTACAGCGTGATGGGATGGGGGAGAAGGTTTCTCAATCCAGGAGAGAGACAAATGGAAGGATGGTTGTGTTCTCATTTTGGCATTGGGCCTTCTGGCCCTGCTGTCACCTCCTGTCTGTTCAGGCTTCATTTTGTGGGCCTCCTATGGATTAGATTCTGACTCATCAGAGACTCCCTCTCTTGATCCTACTTGTATCCTATGCCTTTATCTCTTTTTTTCTTCACTTCCCATAAATTCCCAGAATCCAGAGGAAGCTCAATGTCTCACATAGTATCCAGAATTTTTTCAGATGTGACACCGACCCATCAGATTTCCAGTAGTCATCAGTGTTTCTTAAATCTAACAAGAAGAATGTTCTTCCAAATAGCTCATCTAAATTCCTTCTAGTATATAATAAAATCCATTGTGTTTTGCTATATTCCTGATAGCAATGAAGCAATGGCTTACATCAGCTATTAGCATTCCCTAGTATAATTAATAAAGCATACTTAGAGGTTTTAATTTTTTCATAACTTCTAATTTTTTAGTCCATCAAATATAGTTTTATTGCTAAATTTGGATTACTTTCAGTTTTTGCTACATTGCCAGTGAGATTACCGATTCTCCCCTTTTGCCAATTCATTATTCAAAAATCAGCTCAAACTTTCTTTTGTGAAGTCAGTGACTCACCCCTTCAGAAGCTTAGATACTTTGCTTGTGTAAACAGCATCACACTTTTATATACCTGTATGGTGATTGTGTATGTGCATGTATGTATGTGACTTTCTGACCCATTAGGCAATAGATCACTCAAGTGCAGATATATTGTGCTGTTTATCTGTGTGCATTAGGTACAAGACCTGGCATGCAGTAGATATTTCATACATGTGTATTGAATGAATGAGTGAATGAATGAGTGGACATGCTGCTGGTGGCAGATACATGTGTGATGTATACTTAGAGAGCTGGATCAGTGCTGGGCCAGGATCATACTTCCCTTTACAGACAAGAACTGCACGACGTCCCACATTAATTTATTGTCCGATAGAAGGACTGCCATCTTGCCTGAAAGTGCGTTCCCCTGCTTGGGGTCTTCTAGCTTCAGACAGCCAGGTACATTCACAAGATGCCCTTTGTTACCATGCCAAGTTTGGATGAAGACAAATGATCTATATGTGAAAACTCTGAGGAAGCACAGTGTCTAAGACTGTCTTCACTTTTGACACCAACTACAAGGTCAGGAGCTTCCCCAAACCACTCTCAGATTGGATCATTTAGTAGAAGAACTCACAACTCACTGAGAGCTGTTATATTCATCATTATAGCTTATTATGGGGACAGGATGCAGATGAAAATCAGCCATGGGAAGAGATGCATGGGGCAGAGTCAGGGACCTAAATGTGGAGTTTCCAGTCGTCTTCTTGCCATGGAGTCACAGGCGGTAATGACGTGTGATGATATGCACAGAATATTGCCAACCAGGGAAGCTCACCCAAGCTTCTGTGTCCAGAAGCTTCACTTTTTTGGGGTGGCGGTGTTCCTTCAGTTAAGCATGGGTTAATGTCCACGTGGCTGATCTCAGTCTCTAGCTCCTTCGGAGGTAGAGCTGAGGCTGTGTGACCCATAGTTCCCAGCCCAAATCGCATGTTGGTGTGGCCGGCACCCCACCATAAATCACAGTGTTAGGCCTTCTGGCATGTCATCTCCACCCTAAACACAGACAATGCTCCTATCAGGCATGGCAATCCAAGGCCTTCCAAATGACCTCTTGGAAGCTGAAGGCCAAGGCCAGACCTCTCCTTGGGCAATGCTAAATTCTTTACAGTGTCCTTCACATGTTAGGCGGTTCCTCAGAGGTCTTACCAAACCCATCATTTCCAAATGAGAGAAACAGGAAATCTGATCCTGCTTCCACAACTTGAAACATGGCGCAAGAAAAGGCTTTTAGGGACTTTTTAATCACGATGGATATGTTTACAGGGAACAAAATCCCCTCAAGTCCATTTCAGCCAAGCGGCTGTGTATACAGAGGCATTCCTAGAATATGGAAATTGTTTATTAACATCCTCCCCCCACGTCCCTCCTCTCGATGGCAAAATTAGTTTCAGCAATAATCCTTCAATAACTTGGTAGCTTTCATTATGTTTATTTGTTCTTTAGTTTTGAAATAATTCAGAATTAAAATAGAAGAATGCATTTTACCTTTAAAGATATTACACAAATCCTATAGAAATATTTCATATATTGCCTAAGATGTGAACTTAGCAAAAAAAATATTACACAACACAGTTCTCTCTCTCTGTTTCACTGAGTAGACCTATGGAGTGACAGAATTGAACAACTCACATTGCCTTTTTTTTTTTTTTTTGTCTTAACAGTCACTGTATTATTACTTTTCATTTTAAATGCATTGTTTAAACAAAGGGTTATAGGATCACAGGGTTGGAGACATACATTGCATCTAAATTAACTTCTAATGATTCTAGAACATTATAAACTTACTCTCCAAGTGAGTACATGGAGCTAAGTTCATGGGTGTTGGGGGCTGATTTTATAGTTGGGAGTTCTCCAGATTATCTTCCATGTTGAATGCAATGATTATTAAATAATAAGTAATAAAATATGTTAATATGAAGCTTGCATATATAATATTAAATGCCACAATGTCTGCAGCAGTTGTTTAAAATTTTGACCAACAAGATTTGTGTGTGTGTGTGTGTGTGTGTGTGTGTGTGTGTGGAGGATTTTATCATTGACATTGTTTGGAATTGTAGAGGGAAAGTAGAATTAAATTTCCTATCTCTTTAAACTCAGCCTTCTCCTCTTTGTAGCATAAAAGTGATGGCTTTTCCCCATTACTCAATGTCTTTGTGAGCTGTGGAAGTCACTCAGATATCATTTTTTTGCCAGGGTGTGGTGTATTCTGAGGAGGGGCCAGGATTGCCCATGCGATACTGCAAAGCATTCACTGGTGCTATTTACAGTCCAAATTAAATGGGAGATTATTAGAAATGGAAAGTGGCTATAAATAGCTCGGTCCATTTTATCTGTTTCTTCAGTGTGTGGGAAGAGCATCCCTGAGCTTCTCCCTTGAAGTTCAGTTAACTCAGGTTGTGTTCTGCTTTTGTTATTCTGCTTTGGCTTTAAAAAAGAAAATCCCCTGATGCTGATCAAAGTGGGGGAACAAACACAGAGGGCTCACTCCCAGTCATTGCAGAATATGGACAGAAGGAAAGCGAAATGAAATACGTAGACGTGGGGAAGGGTGTGTGTGAGTAGTATAAGAAAAAACAAATGTGAGCCTAATCCTGTCTGGCAACGTTTTTTCTGAAAACAACTCAAATTAATCTTTTTCTCAGTCTGTGAAAAATCAGTTCACTTCACTCCGCCATAATGTGATAGTCAGTCTGTTCAAGGAGCAGGGCAGGTGGGAGACTCGTCTTTCTGGCCTCTGGTTAGGACGCCTTTTCCAGGGAGTGGGAATCTGCTGGCTTCTCTTCCCCTACAGTGGAGAGGACAGGTGTCAGCTCAGCTTTAGGGGCAACGCTATGACTGGAACAGCATTTGACCTTAACCCAATCACCTGGATGCAAATCCCTGATTTCTCAAGTAAGAAAATACCTTTAGACACAGCTCCCCAAATCTTGGCTCTTGTTCTAAGTTTCCCCACTGATTCTCTGGCTCCCAGCTTTCCTCCCCCATACAAGCTGCCAGACTCATCCACTTAAAGCTCAGCTTTCATCCCGTCTCTTCAAAAGCCGGCAGCATTTCTCAGTTACCTGTTTAAAATGTCCATTTTCTTAACCTGTGCTTAACACAACCTGTGATCCTCTTCTAATCAACACACCACCCTAACTTGCCCCAGTTTTCCATGGCTCGTATGAATTCTAGTCAAATGGGCAGTGCCCAAGCTCATAAGGTGTTTTAGTTGTGGCCTAATTGTTTTTGTTCATGCCTTTGTTTCCTTCATGTCATCCTTGTTCTCCCAATTCTTAATTGTATGACAAGGCCAAAGTCAAATCATATTTCTCCCAGTTGGAAATTACTTTCTCCCTGACTCTAAATTCCTTAAATCTTAATGCCTGAGCTTTCCATTTAGCATTTACTAACTGGATCATTAGTTATTTTTATTTGTGCATATACTTTTCCTCACCAACTAATTTTAAGGCCCTTTAGTGTTGTCGTGTCATAGGAATATAACTTACCTGCACCTATAGCGTATTTTGTAGCCTATGAAAGATTTTTCCCAAATAGTCTTAATTGATCTCTAAACCATCCCTTTTGAGGAACTATAATATTATCCATAGTTCCACAGGTAAAATAATAGAAGCTCAAGAGGGGTTAAATAATTTACCCCAAATAACTAGACTGGTAACTATTTGATCAAAATTTGAAAATGCTGGACTTCTGACTATATCCTATGTTCTTTTCATAGCTCAGGGCTGCTTTTATAATTTCTATGCCCACCGTAATGCCTGGAACTGGTTACAAAGTAATAATATCTGTTAACTGAAGGATTAAAAACCGAGTAAAAGAATGAGGAAATGAATGAATGAATGAATGAATGAATGAATGGCAACAGTGCTATGCATAACATTGTTAATAATTTCATATAGCTTCACTATGACATTTTCAGGGCACCTGCCAGGAACCTGAGAAATGAAACCATGCTATTAGTGGCACTCATCTCTCTCAGAAACCAATAGCAACAGTAAAGGGCAAGATAGTCTTAGTGATATTTCCTGCAATAGCAAATGTTATTTTAAAGCAAATTCCATAGTATTGATAGACTGTTTTGTTTCCTCATTGCACTTTAAGTTACTACATAAAAATCAAGTAAGACATAAAAGGCAATAGTCTAATTCAAAGAGTGCTCGCAACATAACAAATCTAGAAAGGGTGGGTAATTGTTCTCTAATTTCCCAAGTGGCTAAAGAGAGGACTATATAGGTAAATGTTGAAAAAGGGAGACGGGTGGTTCTCTGAGCCTCAGTGCTCTCATCTAAAAACCGAGAAAACAGTAGTCCCTGCCTCCCAAACTGGTTAGGATCAGTTGAGAACATCTAAGCAGAGCCCTTAGAATAGTGCCTGGAAGTACATGTGCTAAATGGCTACTATCATGCCAGCATTAGTTGGGAAGAAAGGCATTTTGCCCCCTTTCTGCAGGGAGGCAGTCAGAAGTAAGCTTCTTTAGTGAAATTCACTTAGAATTGTTCCTGTGCTCATTTGGGCATTTGTTCTGACCATGGTCCTCTTTATTCTAATAAATGTATATGTTGCACGTGATTTTTATTATTAAGGTTGAGAAAAGTATGTTTGTGCTGAGGGAAGAACAGCATTGTCGGCTGGAATAAATCTCTGCTGTCTGTGTGCACACTTTCCCTCCCTCCTTTTCTGTGAACTTAAGGTTTTCCTCAAGCCACTCCAGAAAGTGACTGTACAGCCACTGTGGACAGTTCTTCCAAAATCATTACAGGCTGTTCATGTTTGGCGAGAGGCAGCCTTCTTTCAGTGATAATGACTGTTAGATGGCAGGATTGAGCTGATTGCATCTTTGGAGTGCTATCTACTGTAGAAGCCGTGTCTGCTCCAACTCTATGAAGTCATCATAGACTTGCAATCCATTACTTGAGAAAATAGATTTTTAAGTAGTAGAGTTTCTGGCCATTGCTAGGTTATTTTCTTTCCTGGACATTTTAATTATTTTGGGGGGCCAGGGTGACACACAGTCAGCAAATTCGACAGGGAGTTTAATTGAGGCAATTTTCCAGGTGTAAACTGCTTTTCTTTTCTCCCCACCTCATCTTCCTTTAGTGAGTCTGGCCAAATAGAAATGTATGATGAATAAAAACCATGGTCAGGGGCAGCTGGGAAAAATAAATTCAAGGAGAGGGGATATCGTATCAATCCAAAAGTCAGATGAATGCTCTAAGAGTATCACAGAGATTGGGTTAGTGAGTCTAGTAAAAGAAACAAGCAAAAAAAAAAAAATAAATAAATGAATAAAATAAAAATAAAAAAACACCCTACTCTCCACAGATGGGCGTTTTCGTGCATGAGTCCATATGCACATGGACTTTTGATTTTTAACTGGGGGACCGTGGGGAAGTAACTACAAAAGTGATTAGGGTGGGAAGGACTATGGAGATTAAGGAATAGAGAATGCAGGCAGGAGCTAAGGTCAGCAATTTGACTCCAAACCTTGTGGGACTTGAGACACAAACACTGCAGCTCTGAAGCCCAGAACACAGTGTTTTATACAGATATGGAGAAGAGACTATTTTCTTCCACCCGACTACTGACAGTTGTACTGCTTCCGCATCCTAGGGATTCAGCTGACCACCTGAATACACCTGCCTTGCTTGAGTGACAGCGGAAGAGCCTACAGAGGCTGTAAATCTGGATTTTCTCTGAGGTTTTGCACAGCAGGAAACTCCCCATGTGAGCAGAGGAATCAGCAAAGGGATGAATAAACAGGAGGAATTAAACAGGAATCTCTATGTTGCAAATGAACTTGTAAAACTATTTTTCAGCCCAGAGGAAAGTGTAGAAGATTTTGAGTCAGGTAGTTGGGTAAGCTCCATTTACTTCTGAGAATAAAACAAGCAAAGCAGGAAAGGTCCTTTCTTTTCCAAATTCAGAGGAACCTTCAAGTGCTAGAGACTAGAGGACAGATGTAGCCCTCTAAGGGAACAGGCTGTTCGTGTCTTAATAAATGGTTTGCATTTTTCCTATCAATGTAGAATGACAAATGACCTCTTTTGTGTTGGGAACTGCCCAAAAACACTGAGTTAATTTTACTCAAGTGATTTTATGCTCAGGACACCTGGAAGAGTTTGGTCGAAGGAAGGAAATTGGTAGACCTATAACCAACGGACTCATTCTTGCCTAGTCTGCCAGACCTCCGGGGCAAGTCATAGCCAAGATGGTACCTGGAAGGGCATGGCACTTTCTACAAGGATATGGCACAGCCTGAAAAGAGCAGGGTGAAATTTGTGTGAAATTTTTGATAAAGACTAACTCTTGCTAATCAAGTGGAGAGGGACTGAATAGAAGTTGAACATTCCTTTTAGTTTTAGGAAGACATTGAATACACAACCTGATATAGTGAAGAACCTTGACCTTCCATTTTAGCAATAGTCTCTTAAATACGAGTTATGAGTAGACAGCAAACTGCTATGGACTTATTAATTAGTGTACACACACCACTGGTTTCCTGTGTCTTAGCCATGCGTGCACATTGGTTTTGCAGCACATGAAGGCCAAGCTTGTGGCTTAGCATATGGTGCTCCTTCAAATGAGCACACTGCCTGTCTCTCTGCTTATCTAATCATAGCAACAGAGAAATTGACTTTTCATTTTTCTTTTCCCCGGGCCCTGGGAGATATATGTGCCAAATACTTGGCATTCTTAGTAACAGAGTCTATCATAATTAGGATTCCAAATTAAAGTGCATTGCCAGTTAGGGCATGTCATGTTTTATATGATTTGTTTGAGCAAATATAAAATGAAAACAGCAACAACAACAAAACAACAACAACAACAACAACAACAAAACCCAGAAATCAACATTTTCCATGTATAACAATCTTGTGAAGTTTTATTTTAATAGAAGTTTGGATAAACTGAGAGATCAAAAAAAGACACATAAAATATAAAGATTTACTTGAAACTCTATTCTTCTGAGTAATTGTTTTGTTTTTAAATGTCTATCGTGTAATGTTGGACGTGGTCAGATATTGGGTGAGAGGTTTATTGGAAATTAACTGTGGAAAAAATGATATAGTTAGCCATTCCATTGACTTTGTCCTTGGAGTCTGATTCGACTTGGCTTTCAGTGTAGTTAATGTTTCACAGGTGAGTATATAACTGCTTTCTACTTGTGTTCATTCAAAATCTATTGATATACTTTACAGGGGAAAAAAATGTCCTCGATAAAGAAGCCACACTTCCATTTTGGGTATGGCACCTTATTGCTATTACAATTCTTAACGAATAAAAGTCATCATCCACTTACATGTTAGAGCTTCGGCTAAAAGAATTCTCTGGGATTCCATTTCCTCCTTTATAAAGTGAGTGAGAGGGCATATTTGGGTGCTCTCCATGATGTTAAATAATTTGTTGAATTCCCTAGTAGTTGGTGGTAGAGTCTAGACTAGAACTCATTTCACTTATTTAAAAACAAATGATGCCAACTGATGTATTTTTCAGCACACAATATTGGGGAGAGAAGTAGGATAAGAAAGGGTCTGTAAGACAAATCATTCACTGACATGGAATTCCCTTTTTTAATCATAAAGCTCCATCCACAGTCTTAGCCTTCTTCCTCTTCCTTTTCATAATGCTCCTTTCTCCTGCCTTCTTAGCCTGTGGCTACGGTGGAGAGATGTGTGTACAACACATCTTGATTGTAGGTTGAGGACAGAATGCCAACAAATTCTACTCTCATGACACTTGAAATTCTGTGGACATTAAAATCAGGTCTAGCATAGCTTTTTGTGTGGTCTTTAGGAGAGGATAATATTGAAATATTTTTTCATCCAAGATTTTTGCGACACTATTATTCATTCCTACTTTTCTTTTACACCAACACTAGTTGTTCATGTGTATCCCTGTATTTCAGTTTCTTTGTCACTGATTAATTGGCAAAAACAAATTATTCGCCTAACAATAGTAGGTGCAGACTGCATCAAGCTATTACGTTATTGTCATCTCTAGACCCAAGTGAACCTGCTTATAACTAAGTACTAATAACTCCTATTCTTGTCAATAACTTCAGTCACACTGATTACCATTTCAGTGCTATTCCCTCCTTACCACGGTTGAATGATTTCTGCATTTTCCCCTCAGAATGATTGTACCAGAATTTTTCACTAGGAGCCATTTTTAAAGCCTTTATTATCCTCACTACGGAATATGGCAGCAGTTCATTGGCAGTTTCCACAAAGCTTCATATCTTAAAATCAGCTTAACTGCTTGGGAACACTTCCTTTCCTTTTGAGTGGAAGGTGTTATGCAAACTCGGTATTGCTCTTTTTAAAAACTAAAGCAGGATAAATTGTTCTGTAAGAAAATTTTACCACGATAATATGTATCTCTTCCCTTGACTTCTTCTTGGAAAGCTCTTATTTCAGCTTTCACTGTGAGATCTTTGTTGTTTTCACCACACGCTTCTGTTACCGAGGCCCTTGGATCACTGCCACGATGTGTCTTTACTGGACACTTCTTTCAAGTGCTGTCACCACCTCTCTTAATTGCGTGGTTTAAAAATCAGGCTCACAATGTGTCAAAGCTTGATGGCAAATTTATTTAAGACAAATATGTAAATCTGTATGCTTTCAAATATACATTCCACCATGCATATATAGATTTCAAAAAGAGAGCCAACAATAGCAAGAGCGAGGGGGAGAGAGAAGTCTTTATGTATAAATGAGGAGCTAACGCGGATGTATTTTGTGTGTGGATATGCAGTGCTTCGGTATGTAGATACATACATGCTGCCTTTCCAAACACCAGCAAATCTTGGTGAGCACGATTCAGTAGATAGTTGATGGTACAAGCCCTACAACTTGAATAGGAAAACGTCTTTAACATTAGATGTTTATCTGTTTTCATTGATAGAGATGTGACATTTTAAAAGGTGATCTGAGTTTGAATTCCCCAAATTGTATTTGTGTTTGATTTCTCATTCTTATTGGTAGTTTGCCCCTGACTTCCTGTTTCTCTTTGAGGAATAAATTCTTAGATGATGTATCTATGACTTACTTCATAGTCATGATCACATATAATTATAGGTCACTTCAGATCCATCTCAGGAAAATGTCGCCTGTCAAGATGTCAATTCGGAGCAAATTCTACACTTTCCCCATTCTTTTGTAGAAATGGCTCTCAGTAACAAATAGTTTGTTCCTGAATTTGAGGTCTGTGTGAATACTGCATCATAAATCAAAATATTGTTATGGTCATATAAGTGGTTATAATATGGATGTTTTAGAATTGCGTATTTGGCCTTGCTCAGTTGGCCCCAACTCAGATCTGCTTCATTTTTTAACCAGAGGTTAGTTTTCCATGTCACTGCCACCTCAAACTCCACCTGTGACCTTTAAGCCCTGTTGTACCCTGTTGGCTTCTTACTGGGAGGTGGGGCGGGGTGTCTGCTATTTGAACTAAACTGACAGTTTTTGTGATAAGCAATGAGACAGATTAATTTCCATTTTGCTCTTCAGTTGTTCCTGTGGCTGTGTGGGACTTGCAGTCATAGAATTTTTTGTCAGCAACATTGACAGTCTTGATTGCGACCACAGAGGGCTGAGATGTTAACAAGAGTCATATTGAACGTGTTTGAAGTACATACCAAATGAACTGAGAGGTTCTGTATTTGTCTATCCACAAACCCATTGTTAGCAAATGCACTTTGGATTTTAATGTCTTTATTTACTCAGTAATATCTTTCAAATACAGAGGGTGCAAAAAATGTGTACACTTTTTAAGAATGGAAAACTGTATTAAAATTGTAATACTCAATATATACCTATCACAAAAGATGAATACAAGTCACATTTGACTTCTGCAATTACAAGAGGTGCTCAAAGTGGTGACCAGCAGCGTCCAGACACTTCTGATTATACGAACTACTGCTTGAGCAACATTGAGCAAAGTGTCCACTTGGATACATTTTTTGGCACCCCTGGTATGTGGAGTTATCACAGGGAAATTTTTCTTTTAAATCCAAGACTTATTCAGCGCTGTGTTCCAGTTGTGTAGACTCCAATTCCTTTTAGAAATAAAATGGGAAATATTTAGAATAATAAAAATTTCTAGAGAGAGACTGGGTAACAGGATAACTAACAAAAGAATCAAATAAGGAAGAGGTGGATAGTAAGTGAGAAGTAAGTATAAGTGATTCAGAATATATTTCATCAAAAATTGCTTTTTAAGTGTCACTTTCTCTTTCTGCAGAAGACATGATTAAACAAAAATCAAGCCCAATGCAATTCAATTTAAATTTATCACTCTATTATTTTAATATATTTACTCAGGGTTAACAACTCATTAAGCACCAAATTGCTCACTCTTAATGAGTTTCTAATGCTAAAATAGAGCTGCCTTAAACCTTACTGTGAAATAACAATGGTATTATTGCGTAAGAATGTAATAAAAATTAAGTAAATGCTGCTGAGTGTCTGTGGAGTGGAAATCAGATTTGTGACATGAAATAGAAAATATATCATATATATATGTTGCTTGCAGAAACATGAGTAATAGATTGTTGTCCACAAAAACATGATCAGCCTACTTTTGTTTTGCTGTAGTGGATTCTGTAAGCCATATATATTTTATTTGCACATTTACCTTGTTCCTATAATAAAAGAGCTGTAGAAGCTGTTAAAAATGATATCAACATATAACTCAAATGCCCTAGACTCCACCAGCCTATAACTACTGTCAAGGTTACAATGACACGAGTCAGTACTGGGTTGATTGTCAGAAATTAACACTCTTAAAGTGTTATCTACTTAGTTCTGGGACATCCTTCAGGAGTGTGTCGCATGTACTCACAAATAAGTCAATCATCTTCCGACATTGTATGGTGTCCAAATTAGTCTTTTTCTTTCTCCACCATCCTATTGTCCATGAAGCAGTGTACTCAAATCTGATTGCATATGCCCAACCATGAAAACCATCCATCACAAGAGCCACATATGCCCCTGGTACAGGAGCAGCTTATCTCTCGGCCAACCTGCAGTCCCTGGGTATCAGAGCAATGCTGAGTTTCCCACAGAGAGGAGATCAATGGTCTGTGCCATAGAGCATCATCTGGGCTAAGCAGAAGTTCTGCTTGTGCCTGAGATTTTAAAATTTTCTCTTGCACTTTATTTTTTCTCTCAGCTTTTGCCTTCAATCCATCTCTCAAGCCATACCATCCCCCTCTATTTTCCCAAGGTCTCTCAGAGCCTTATCTCTCACAAAAACTCCTTTCTTCTCTCCCCTTCCAAAACAAATTCCCTGTGAATATCAACGGAGCAAACAGGCACAGTGGTAGCCGGTGGATGACACAGAGCATTGAGGTAGCATTTTCACTAACAGCATTGGGCCCTAGCACTGCCACCCAACAGCCTTGCTATAAATTTATTCACAATCTCTATGGCTTTGGGCAACATTTAGATGAAAAAAAATATATTTGAAAAATATGCTACTTATGTTTCTAGATATAAAACATACTGTTCATGTAACAAGGTATGAAATTTAAAGGAATTCACTTTTTCTTGTATTTTTCTTTTCTTTTTTTTCTGTGAAGGTTCACCTTTCAATCAGCCTGCCTTCAGTGAAATTAACATTTAAGAATCACCGTTATTACTAATTTACTCTGATTTGAGCCATGAGCCTGTTTTATGCTTGTCAATAAGCAACCTAGTGTTAGCATTTTTAAAATTGCTTAAAATATGCATGGAAATTATGTCTTTTTCTACCTTGGTCATACCTTAATCAGTATTTTCACAGAATCACACTTGCCAGAAAAGCACAAAGGGGAGCTTAAGTAATAATAATAATTTTTAAAAAACGTTCCTAGAATTACAAACATAAGCCTTTTTAATAGATTTTTTAAATAGATGATTTAATAGTCCAAATTTAAACGTTAAAACTAGTATATATATTTTATTTGAGGTAATTGTAATTTCCACATTTCCTTCAATTTGATGTAATTTATGTATTTATGAATGAGTTAGGTTTGTTTGTTTGTTTGTTTTCTTATTGTCATGGCTTCCTAGGTTTCTAACTTAGTATTTTAAGGATTTGGTAACAATAGGGTTTCCATTTCTGTGTGATGAGTGTCCTCTAATTTACTTTGGCCCATCCTTCCATACAAGTGAACTCTTTTTGGTTCACACTCATTTTCGTGATAAACCCAATTTCTTACACTGGGGTTTATTTTCATATTTGGATAGAGCAATGGTTTACTCTGGTTAGTCTTAACTTTTATTTATTGAGGTATAGCTTACATACAGTGAAATGCTCAGATCTTCAGTATACTATTCACTGAGTTTTGACAAATGCATACAATTGAGTACCCCATACCCGTAATATGATGTAGAACTTTTTAATAACCCCTGAAAGTTCCCTCATGCCCATTCCCAATTCTCCTTCCCCCTAAGCCACAGTATTTAACTTCTATAACCATAGTTCAATTTTTCCTATTTCTAGAATATCATAAAAATGAATTTGTATATTGTGTCCTTTTTGGTCTGGCTTCTTTTACTCAGCATACTGCTTTTGAGATTTGGTTAACTGCTTTTTAATAATATACATACAATTAAGTCTCATAGATGTGAGCAAGTCATAATTTCTTATACAATTAGACTTTGTCATTTGCTAGCTACAGAATGATGCAGCTGAAACTATGTATTTAAGTGACTTTGAAGACCCTGAGATGGGTTTTTAACCATTGAAATAAAATAATGTTCTTGATAGTCTTTAATTATTGCTTTGAAATTTCAGTATTCTTTTAAAAATTAAATAACTTATTTAGCCTAATTGCGACCTCAACACAAAGACAAGTCACAAACACTTTATGTTCGTGCTCAGACTCCTAAATACTGGCGAAGCCCATCAACTTCTACTATTAGTAAGGTCAACAAACAGCATAGTTACCTAGTTTCATCTTTCTTGTACATTTTTTGTAAATAACTTGCTAACATGATTTTCCAAAACCTTCACTTTCTTAAATGAAGAAAAACAATGCGATTAAGACTAGATCGTTTAGCTAAAAAGCCTAAAGAGCTATTTAACGTGAAGTATAAGTCAAGCATAGATTTTATCATCTGTCAACAAACAATAACAATAATTCTTTTCTCAAAATGAAAAATAAAAATGAGGCAATAAGTGGAAAAATGCCTTTAAGAATAGCAGTGAAGTCCAGAAGTTTCCAGCTGTGGGTTTGATGAAAAACAATGATACACCCGACATTGTTTAGTCTTATTTGATAAGTAAGTTATTATATATTTTCACTTTTTGCTATTTTAAAGGTAAAATATATACAGTAATTACTTGTTTTAACATCCTTACTTGATACTGGATGTCCATTGCGATAGCAAGTTTTGTTTTTGCGCTTAGATTTATTAGGCTGATAGTCCCTATCTTAATACCTTTTCATATAGAATCCTTGAAAAAAACACTTCATTTTGAGGCAACACTCCTCTCATTATGGATTGCTTTTAGTATCAATTCAGTAAATGAGAAGAAACTACTATGATCATTTAAATCTGTAAGAAAATAAAACTAAATTTTCTAAAATGAGAGGATAGAGGTATTTCAGAAAATATTTATGTGAGTATGTATTTTTATATGTGTGTTTTAAATGGCAGCATTTAAAAAATCATCTTGGGGTAAATAAACAAGCAAACCAAAAAAGCACCAACAGATATATTGCTTTTCATTGACCCGTTTCTAAATAAAACACAAATTTAATTATGGTAGCAGAGATAATAACTTTCAATGTGATGAATCCTTATTTAATGAAGATTCATTACAGTTTTTTAAAAAGTAAAATGTTAACTGATATCATATGCTGTCTGTAGTCTCTTCAGCACCACAGACAATCAGGACAGCTCTTTGGCCTGAATAATAAAGTGGTAATAAACTCAGTTAGAAGACATAATTATTATATTGGTACAGATGCACTTAACTTTACAATAGACATCCTCCTAATACGCTGTGTGTAATCATTTTATTTAAAGTTGAATAATCATTTAAGTGTTTTAGGGCAACTCATTGCTTAGAGAATCCCTTTGAAGTTTTCTTTTATAATGCAAAAACCAATACTGACTTCTCTGTTTTGTAAATTAGGGTGTTTTCATACTAGATTTGTTGACAAGTGACACATCCTTCTAAGTGTAAAATTTCTTTGAAAACAATATCTAAGCATATATAATTTAGCTGTACATATAAAATTGATATTTTAGTAGTTCTCACTCTAGAGCCGGTGGGAGGAGGGCTATCAGAATCGTTGAGGCTGGGGGGGTGAGGGGGGTAGTGATTAAATGACGCATCCTTTCCCTGCTCTGATGAAAACTGGTGCCACAAAGAGCCACTGATTCTAATCAGAGAGTGTTGGAGCCTTAAGATATTTGAGGGCCAAGAAAAAAATGATGAAGAGATACTGTATCCTTTAGGATAAATATATCCTTTTGGTTCTACCTCATTTTAAATGAAGATGGTCCCTGGAATAAGTCATGGCCAACAGTAGTAAAAGTGCCATCTCAAGCCTAAGAAGAAATTCTGGCTCCTAGAGAATTTCAGCAACTGCTATTCTGAACATCAATTTCTCATCACTTGGGGGCTTCAGGAATTTCTCCCAGAGTAAAGAGGGGTCCAGGTCTTCAGTGAAGATAGCCAAAAAGTCTATGGGAGATATGCATAAGCTTTACGGAAAGGTGTCTGAAAAGCAGAAAAAGTCTGAGCCTGTGGGAGTTTACACAACAGATAACAAAAGTAGCCTTTGAGCTCACCTGAGTGTCTTGGGGCCTCCGTTAGGTCTAAGTGTGTGTTTATTAAACAGGGCTGGTTTCTTCATCTCCTTCCAAGACATGATTTCAGTTCTTTTTTTTACTATATATTAGACAATTCCAAAACTACTTTATTGTTCTGATAGGGCTATGTTTTACCTAAAGCTTTGAAATTTAGTGTCTGAATTGCAATGTGCAATATAAGTGTAAAATAGATACTAGATTTTGAAGTTAGCAATAAAAAACATGGTATCTCAATAACTTTATATTAATTAGTTGTTGAAATTATAATACTTTGAATAGACTGGGTTACATAAAATGGATTATTAAAATTAGCATGTTTCTTTGTTCTGTTTTTTTTTTTGTTTTAAATGTGGCTCCTAGGAAAGTTGTAATTATATAGGTGGTTCACATTATATTCCTGTTGGGTAAAGCTGATCTAGAATGTTCTGAAATGTGTGGCAATTATTCTTCTATAGTTTTATAAAGAGAACACTGATCCAAGGTTGAGGATAGTTATGCAAATCTGAAGACAGCGGGTTTTCTTCATGATCTGTGCCATGAGGGAAAGGGCCTCTCTCCCAATAGATAAGAGAACCAGACTAGGGCTTGGCAATCTTTTTTGGCCTATGACGTCATTCTTTAAAGTTTTCTCCCATGCTTTGTATGTAGTACATCCTTTCTGGCAATGGGTGTAAGGGTTGTTTCCCTACCTTTCCTTTTTGATCTGTGAAATGTGCATTATGAAGAGAGGTGAGCTCATTGTTCAGAAAGGCAGTAATGAGTCTGCATAATAGAGTTGCAAAGATGTGAGTTTGAATCCTGGTTCTTCCAGGTAACTGCTGCATGACCTTGGGGAAATTGCTTTTTCTAACTTTGAGTTTACTTCGTCTAAAAATGATACCTCGTAGGGAAATTTGAGATATCAAAATCAATGAGATTTAAAAGAAAGAAGAAATATGAAAATACCCAGTAGATAGCAGGTCTTCAAATGTTCTGAATGAAGACAACCTAAGTTTTAAATTTCTGTCTTTCCTTAGTGAACACATGGAATCATAACATTAAAACACAGGCAGTAGTGAGTCCGATACACACACCAGCTTACCAAATTGATCCCCTACCTAGTAAAAGGAAGATCTCATTTCTCTATTACCTCATCTCTCTTTCTATACTCTGTACAACACTTTCAGTTCTTCCGCTCACATTAAAATTACTACTTAGATCAAAAGAGCGTCCCTGATTGTGAGGAGAAGAAACAATATTTAAAGCTAGCACTAACCCTGAATACAGCATAATATGTGGGTATATATTTTTTTCCTCACACGGAAGTTATTTTACAGCCTTTTCTGAAAAAGTTCTTTACCAGCAACCTCCCAGCGCAACTTAACCTGTTATGAGATTTGTTTTGTGCTTTAGAAGCGCTTGTCAGACAAGCTTTCAACACAGAGATGTGTGATTTACATTAGTTTGCATAAGAAAACGTTACTCCAGGGACAAGTTTCTCTCTTCATTCCTTCAATACTGCAGAACAAACAAAAAGGGTCAGGTGATTGTTTCTTAGTAAGTAGATAAATCATTGAGATTTACAGGAAACCTAAAACACAATATTATTAGTCAGACCTTAATTCTTCCCCAAGATGCCCTCTAATGTCCCATTTGTGTGACTATTATTATTTATTTCCCAGTTTGGGTGACTGGTCCCAACAAAACGCATTCACTCTATCTTCCTATCTGTTAGTGTTAGAAAGAACTGAATGAAAGGAGTGGTCAGTGTGACCTTTGTCTTGGAAGACAGTCCTTTCTGAGAACTGAGGTAAATATTTCATAGACTGAGTCAGGCTCTTGGGCCTGTGGGAAAAAAATAATTACTCAAACATGGCATTTGAAGTCAGTCTTCTTTGAATGTAAAATACATACAGGCAGAGGAAGAGATCGAGTCAAACTGATTGATCTCAAGGCACAAAGACTAATATGCATTTAAACATCAAAGGTTGAACATTCCAAGATACCCATTGGAAGATCCTTTATCCAAAGCCTCCCCAACCCCCATCATAAACACTAAATAATTATATTAAAATTTGAATACTCAAACGAGAAAATGAAATGTAGGAGATGATTTTCTTTCAAATCAATATGTAGTGATGGGCGGTGGGATGGAAAACTGAAAGGTGATGTGAGATTTAAGACAGATGTACTTTGAATAGGAAAGGGAAGATATTTTGTAAGGATAGATAAACTCACAATCTTTTTTGGAGTGTTAACATCATTGGTACTGAAGATTTGGGAGAGAAATTCAATTGTGATGGCAGAGATGCTGTATGCAGTGTCATCTTCAAAAAGTCAGGTCATGGTTATCGTAGAATCTTAAAGAGCACCTTACTCCCATTTCGTGTCCAAAGCAGACATTTTCTCCTGAGCATTCCTGATGGAAGATCCTCTACCTCATGTGCCAGTGACGGGGTCTCCTGCTGAAGCTTAAGGTGGGGTTTGGGCTCTATTTGATGGCATTTTATACGGGAAGCTGCGAGCATAGTACCTGCTTGTCAGGGTTCCTGAGGGAGACCGGTAATATGGAAGAAAGAATGTCAAAGAACCATGTTACGAATCGCTGTAGAGGTTCTGTTATCCTCAAAGCAGAGCTTTTGGAATAGTCTATGGTTGGACTTGAAGCCTAAGCAGTCTCCTCTACTTCCCTCAGGTACTACTTCTTAGCTCCAGCAAGACTGGATGTGTCCAGTGGGACATGGGTTTGAGGAAAGCAGAGGAGAGTTTGACACCCTGTCGAATCTGGAAGAGAAAGAGCGTATTTGTGTTTTTTGACGTATGGCAACTCCATCCAATAGTAAATGGTGGTCAAATACATGGCTTCAAATCCTAAACTAGATTAGCAAACCCTCTTTCCGTGACGAAGAGCTAAGAAGTGGATGAGAAGAGGTGGACCTGGGATGGGAAGCGCTGTCTAAGAATCACCTGCTTTGAATCTCCGTGTTTTTCAGTACAGTCTCTTCTGCCTTTGGACAGCCCTAATTCTCAGAAAAGTCTTTCTTAAATGAATCTGCTATTTGTCTCCTTGATTACACTGATGGAGCCCAACTCTGTAGTCTTAAAATAAATAGATAAATTGTAATCATTCTCTCCATGTTGACTTTTCAAATATTTTAAGACAACTACTCACTATCCAGCCCCCTTTTCAAAAATTGGGCCATTGTTTCCCATCCTCTATTTTCTGCAACTATTTCCATAATTATTTAAAGACTCCTGACAGTGGTGCCACAATCATATACACAAGTCTCCTCAATATCCCAGAATAGCACTCATTTGGGCCTCATCCTTTAACTCATTGGGAGAACCTAATTGCTCCCCTATTCTCTCCTGTCAGACCTTGAACTTATCTTCCTTGATAACCATGTCGATGGTGATTTTTCTAAAGTGAAGATCATTTCTCTTGTGAGGAAAAATATAAAGTGTCTCTGTATCTTCACCCCGTTGTTTTAAGCAATAGCATTAAACCTCTTCTGTTCTTGCTTTAGACAGATCATAAATGGCACATTCCTAATACACAACAAAGCAAAACAAAACCTGATGAGTTGCTATTGGACTTTGTGCAAGACTTAGTTGATCCCTGTCTCCAGTTTACCTGATACTGATGTGGGTGATGTTGGATCTGCTGGCAGTTTCTGAGTGCGGCCCAGGATCGTGTCTCGTGAAGCCGAAGAATGGAAACACGGACCAGGGAGAGGCAAAAAGTTTTAAAAAGAGGATAGTTTATTAGAGGCAGGAGAAGAGGGTGCAGCTTCAAGTGGGAAGGAGTCCGAATAGGGGTGCCCCATGACTGAGGCAAAATCTCCTACTTTTATACCTTCCCTTGCCTGCTTGGGGAAGGGGAGCTGTTTGGAAAGGGAACTTGTTTGAAGAAGGAAACTGGTGCCTTCTAATGAAATTCGTCTACCAGGTTTGCTCTGCTTGCCCATCCTAAAGGACTTAGCAAAGTAACCCACTCTTTATCAGATCTGCTCCATTTGTCAGGCCAAAATGAATGTTATGATTAACCTCAAGGGCTTGTTACATTATGTCCTGGAGTGAAGGAGTGATTTCAAAACCTGGAGTTTTAGGATATGACTGTCTTTGTTTATTCCACCAGCGACCTCCCTGTCTACCTAGGGACATGTTAGCTAACCTGTGTCAATACCATTTATAACAATAAGAATATAGAGGGCTTATTCTGTTCCACGTACTATTCTGAGCACTTTATATATACGGGGGATGCCAAAAAAATGTATACACATGACTTGTATTCATCTTTTGTTATTGGTATATATTGAGTTTACAATTTTAATACAGTTTTTTTTCCCCTTTTCTTAAAATGTGTATACATTTTTTGGGCACCCTCTGTATTTACTTAGTTGACACTAACAGTAGCTGCCTTAGGTGGATATTATTAATATCTCCATTCTACTGAAATAGAAACAGAAACTGAGAGAAGTTAAGTGGCTTGCTCAAAGACACAAAGCCAAACTTGATAGGTGTAAGGTTTGTGGTTTGAATTCAGGCTCCAGGATCCATGGTCTTTTCATTACACTCTGCTACAATGTCTACTTATAGGAGCATGCAGCCTTTCATGTTCTTCCCTCTTTTTGTGAACCTTCCTTTATCTTTTATATCTTTTTAAACCCTGAGCTTCTTCGAGATTTTCCAGTGTGGCCATTCAGATTTCTTTAGGTCCTCTGATAGTCTCTGAATGGAAGAGTGAGTGTTTCTCCATCACGTAAAACCCACTTCAGATGGTCCAAGCTCGAGGTCAGAGCCTCAAGGAGAAAGTATCACAGAATAAGTAATGATGACAAAACTCAAAGGAAGATAAAACTCCAAATATTTTCAGGTCGGAAACTAGAATCTACAAAGACACTGTCCTGGTTAAGTCGCAGAGGGAAGTCAGTAGCATAAGGTGATTCAGCAGGGAAGCAATGTGAGGCCAAGAGTTAAATCAGTCTAGCTGGAAGACAGGCTCCGCAAATTCGGTTAGGGAGCAGGATACCAAAAGAAGGGAACAGAGTGGGCTAGAGAGTCCCAATTCTCCTGACAACTTCAAAAACCAGGGACCCTAGCATCTATGTCTTGGTTTCTAATGCCATTCTCCAATTGAAGGAACGAAGGTTTGAGGGGGAAATGGCTAATTATGGGACCAGGCAGGAAATGTACAAGATAAGCCTGGAGCATCTTGACACTGCTACTTCTTGTAGTGACAGAAAGTGCAAAGGGGGATGGGTGGGCAGTGTGCGGTGGAGAGAGAGAGAGACGAGGGGTGGGGGGGAGAGGTGGATAGGTAGGCAGGCAGATGATTGATAGATAGATAGATAGATAGATAGATAGATAGATAGATAGATAGATAGATAGGCAGCCAGTCTCTGGGGAAGTGGCCTTGGTACCTTATATCATCATCATTAAAAGGAGACATCTGAAGGTAAGATAATGGAGGTCCCCTGACATAGTGATATAACAAAATTAATGTAAGGCCAACCAAAGGATTACAACTGCCCATTTTTTCCCTATGATTCATTCATTATCTGCAAGTTTCTGATTTCCTGGAACAATCCGTGCTCTCAAATTTAAGATAATAACTATTTCATAGCATCCTTCACAATACAGCTTGTGCATGTAAGTGTGTGTTTATATGAGTTCATGCATTGATAAAGGGGCAGTATCAATTAGAGTGTAACAACTAAGGGATCTAAAATGACATAAGATTGCTGTGCAGGCTCTGTTGTATATGTTCACATCTTGGCATTCCAGATAAATTGACACTGCTACTTCTTTCTTAAGGTATGAAGCACTAAATGCTTTAGAAATGTGAGTAAGAGAGAGAGAGAGAGCCCCTTGAATGTCCCTGTGGCATGGCCAGGCTGTCCACTTGGCCCTTCCCCCTTAGTCTCTGGGGCACACAGAGTTTCTCAGACACCTGTCCTCTCTGAAAGGTATTGACTCCAACATTAGCAGGGGCCCCTGCTCAACACCAGTGAGTGGAGTCAGACTCTATTTCCTTCTATGAACTTACTAGCCCTTCTATGATGGATTAGATTCTGCATCTGTTTGCTGTCCTGTGTCTGATGGAAGTGTAAGGATCCCCAAACTTTCCATATGAGAAGGACATATCTACACTTTCTACTTTGTCCTCCGATCCCAACTGACAAACAGATCCTTCATATTCTTCATCATTTTGGGCAATAGCCTGGGTTTCCTACACTTTTATCTGAGCTTCATCCTTCTTCATTTTCAGGGTACACACTCCTATCTCTGTGCCAGTCAGGCCCTCGTTTCTATCAGCTTCATTCTGACCCCTCTTTCACCAGGGTATGTACTGTTTGTTCCAGTGTGTTATACAACCAGGGCATTGGGTTCCAGATAGGAACAGAGCTAGACACCATATCATGATGGCCTTCATGCTATTAAGCAATCTTAGAGGTCACCTTCTGTTCATAACATTTAAACAGGAGTTAGAGACTGGTATAAACTGGTTACAAACAGAGGTTGCAAACTGCCCCCTAGAGGGGGGCATATAAAATAAATGAGCCAGCTGGGGCTGAGGTCAGGAAAATAACAGCTCAGGCAAGACTGGCACTAACTCTTGGCCTCCGTGTGAAAGACACAGAGAGTAGTAGGGACAGTGACATACTGGAGAACCTAATCTCAAGGAGGCAGCCACTGTTCAGTGGCCACCAATCATTACCACACGGGAATCATGGTCCAGTCCTGGGAAATTTTCTTATTTTGGAAGACACGCCAGAGGTCAAGACTTGATCCTCACTCTTTGAATTCATTACCTCTATTTAAAACTTACGTAAAGCACTGAGTAGGCTGCATAAAACAAATCTGGGAGCAAGGTATTACTCACCTAATCCAAGAGGACCGTCTCTAAATTTAAGAAAGAAAGAGGAGCACAGTACATTGTCTTTATAATCCTGGTGTTGTGCAGACAAGATTAATATCCCAGTTACAGGCCAACAATTTCATAGCAACCATGTAGTTATTACATGTTGTATATATGAAATCGCGCCATAATGAGCTATCTCATAGCAAGTCTGTGCAGGCTGAAAGACCATTTTACAGTTCCAAGAGAGAGCAACTCCTGAGTTAGTTGACAGTGGTTATTGTTTCTTTCCATCTCACTTATTTTGGAATTCAGAAAAACAAAAACAACAACAAACCAAATGCTCACGCAGCTCTTTCTTTTCAATTCCAAGATTTACAGTAGAGTGCAGTTTCTCATCTTATTTTCTTAAAGGGATCTTCTCCATATCTGAACTTCTGTTATGTCTAGTGATTTCCATCTCTCTCCGGATGTGTCCCCACTAGTGTAATTGACGTTCTGGAGGCGTGAGGCCAATTCATGGTGGCATTTCACAGTTACTTGTCTCCTCTCTCTGTGAGATGGGAATTGACTAACCTAAAGGTTGCCAAAAGACAAAACCTGTATTGTTGAAAACCTGTATTTAAGAAAAGATTTAACCAGTGCCTCTAAGCACTAGAAGATATTTGAAACTTAGAGATCAATCCATTTTCTGTGACTTTCATGAAAATATACTGTCCATAGCCGATCTTATCATTGGGCATCAACTATTCTGTGTAATTCTTGAATGATTCCTACCTAATCTAACTTGTGATCATATTGTCAACTACTTGACAGGTGTGTCTGCTGGAATGACCTTTTGGCATTTTATTGTGGCTCACGTCTGCTTATTGTCCTTTATTCCATATGCTGCTTACCTCACCTGTATAGAGCCCGGAAGCTTTGGGAGTCAACCCTGACTCATCTCTCACCTTCAAACCAACTAGTCACCAAGCCTTACTTAATCAACATTTGAAATGAATCTAGGCTCCTGTCATTTTTCAGGATTTCCATTTCTTACAAGAACTATTCCAGTGGCTTCTGAACTGATACTCTTGCCTCTGAACTGCCTCCTCTCCGATCTGTTATTCACAAATTCTCCAAAGTTATTTTTTTCAAAACAGAATAATAACTTTGTTTCATTAAAAGACTGTCAAGACACTCTGTTGGCTGAGGGTGTGGGAGAAACACCTGCAATCTCTTTGTTGTGGGATTTGACGCCTAATACATCTTTTGTTTCTTCTTTTTTAGTTTCAGATGTGCAAAACAATGTAATAGTTAGACATTTATTCCTCTCACAAACCTAATACATCTTTTGAGCCTCGTCTCCTACTTCATCCCCTCCTGAGCCCCAAGGGACAACCACATTTGTCTTATTTTTCCTTCTTATCTTCCACTCTTTTAGACCTCTGTGCCTTTTTTCCATGTTATCCCTTCTACCTCAGCATGTTTTCTGGCTTACTGTGGATTAGCTCATGCCTTGTTCATATTTTCCTTCTCTGAGAAGCAGGATATTTGTTCGCTTCACTGCATTCTTTAATACCTAATTTATGCTTGTCTTATGGCACTTATTACAGTTAGACATTAGTTTTTGTCTTTTTTCCCCGCATTTTCTCTTGTTTGAGGGGAGATTCGGACCCAAGTCTTTTTTATCTTTGGGCTTAATTAGTAACTTGTACAGAGAAGACAGTCAATGAATTTTGGGGGGAAATAAATTTAATAATTAGTTGAAATTTCTCCTATTAATGACAATTTGGTGAAACCAAGGGGAAATGAATTGTCAGTATTTATTATACTCTATGAGATATCTCTTTCTTATAGGCGTTGGAAGAATCTACTATTAAGGAGTGGGAGAGAGGAAGTATAAATACAAGTGAAAGATTCTTAGAACCATCTCCTTTTCTATTTGATTTTTTTCAACTTTCCTTTTACCCTCCAAAGTTCATTCAAAGAAAACTTTCTTAATAAGATGAAAGTGAGGTTTTAAAATCCCACCTTTATCTAACCAGGTAACCACACAGCATTTGGAATAGGGAAAAACAAACAAACAAAGACCTATTGCTTTTATATCTCAGAACAGAGGCTCTTTCTTCATTTGGTTTTTAAAACGATGATTTTATTTTACACTCAGTGTAAACTATACATCTAATCTTTCCTTATGGCCAGATGAGGACTCAGCCTTTCTTCTGAAGTATCATCAACAAGTGCAGATGTGAGTGGACCTCTGTGGTCTCCTTGACTCTGCCCTGATAATCATCTAGGGACTCTGTCTTCAAGGTGGTACCTGGGCCTATGTCAGGATGAACTCTTAGAGCATTATTTTAGATAGTATTTTCATCGGGAACATTGATCAGATTAGCATTTTCTTAGGTGATATCCTGCATCTCACTGAGTGGTCTAAGAGAAGGTGTCCTTGGGTCTGCATAGGATCCTGCCTTGGGTGTATTTGGCTCAACTGGTCCTGCCACATATGCTGTCAAGATATCGCATAGCTTTGATGGGCAGCGTCATTGGTACCTCACCCTTGTGTGTGCCCAGGCTGTAATCCCTTGTTGGCTGGAATAACGGGCAGGAGACAAATGGCCATTTGTTACCCAAAGTGATGGATCAAAAGGTCTATAGGAGGATGCACACTGTCAAGTTCTTGTTGGTTATTCATGCCAGAATGATGGAAGGGCGCCATGATTTCCCATAGTAGAAGGGGCCCGAACTCAAGGCTGCAGCTTTGTAGCAGTTGTCTAGTCTGGAATTAGCTAATGATGTTCTTTTTGTTTAGCATTGGAAAGCCTCCAAAACCCACTCAGGAGGGAAATTAACAAATGTCTTTTTTGTTACCTCGGGATAAATCTTCATGATGAAATGCGCAGCCGTTCCACCTCTTCAGTCTTCCCCCTTCTTTTTCCCCAGTGGACACTCAATTACTGAGGAGGCCAAAAAAATAAAAATAAGTAAATTATTCTTTGTTAAAAAAAATAGTAATGGAGGTTGGAGAGTAAGGGCTACTTAGAAGTGGCTGTGACGTTCACAGTCTTCAGGTGATATTCTAAATACACTGCATTCATGCAATCGTTTCTGATTATTTCAAAATTGGTTATTTATATACTATATGTCCATCAGCAGCTGCTGGCATTGTCTGAGAATGCAAATGTGGGACAAGTGGCAGTCACCTGACTCAATTCAATTAGAATGGACCATCTCATCACAGTTACATTTTTCTCTAATAAGACTCTGCATGAATTTGATTTTTACAAAGTAGGATAATTCTCTCCTGGGTTTTTAAGTTGTCGGTGTTTTACTGATTTGTGTGCATGTTGGAATTCCCAATGAATGAATTATCAGTGAGTACTTGTTGAGCATCTGTTATGTGCCATATGATATCCAGATTATAGGGAACGCTAAGATATTTAACCCAGAGTCATAGTTTTCAAGGAACTCAGTGGAATAGGGAAAATAAATATATAAAATATGTGTATGCCAATGTTCTAGGCACGTGTGTGTGGCAAAATGGAAATGATCCGCTTCGACACTCTTCTATGAAGTACTGGTACTAGAAAGAAATAATAAGGAAGGGAGTTTTAGCAGAGGCAGTCATGTTGCAGATGCCTATGACAATTTATTCTGCTATAAGTAATCCAGTTTGACTGGGGAATTTTGTAAGACAATAGGGTAAATCTTCTTCATGAAACTTTTGTTTAAATTATGTATGGGTGCGCTTTTATGTATATGTACATAACTCATTTGCATTGGTGTCTGTGGTTATACTGTGTCACAATACAGTATATCAATTTTTGGACTTAGCAGTCAAACATATTTGAAAGTTATCCATGTGATGCGCACCGCAGACTTCAGAAAGCAACATTTATATACATTTCATATACATAATTTTATTTTCTGAAATCCTTGTGTAAAAAGTTTACTATAGTAGTCAATCATGAACAGTCTTTTCAGATGAGAAACACTGGGGCTGTGACAAAGACAGCCTTCCTCCTGGCTTGCAATTCACATTTCTAACCCTTGGAAAAAAATAAATATTCAGCAGTGTGTGGAATTGCAATGCCAGAGAGATAGGAGGAGACTGTGGAGGTTCAGATGCAATATTCTAGCTATTTCGACAAATGTAATTTAAGAAGGCACCATCTCCCACAGTTGAAAGGAGGGAGATTCAGGATTTGCCTGTAACTTAGATTTTTTTTTTTTTTTCTTCCAGGAACACATCTTTTCTGGTGGGAAAGTAGAGTTTAGGTAATTCAAGCACAGGGAGCAAACTTTTTCAAGACCACAGCAAAAATAGCAGTTTGACCCATATATTTAGATGTTAATCCACAAAACCATTTTTTTTTTTTCTTTCTTGTATAGCAGACTAGGCTCTTTGATCCTGTAACTGTCCCCCACCCCATAGGATCACTCTGATTATATTTTCAGGCTGTTGATAAATGATTTCATTGATAAATAGCACTGGATTTTTTTTTAATTTTCTTCTTCTTTCAACTCAGTGTTTATATTTTTGTCTTGACATTTGCTAAAAATTAGACACAATAAGTGGTTCTGGAAACAGCAAGGTTCAAAATTTTGTACAAGCAATATAATTATTCTGGAGGAAATAATGGTGAAGAGGCAAGTTTGAGAATTTGGTGTCCTTTGGGTAAAATTACAACCTATTTTCTCTTTCCTCATATTTATATAATGATGTGAAATTTTAGGATTAGATTTGGATGGGTGACAAATGAGTAGCAGATGTGGTGTATGTTAGTCGTATACAGAAGTACAGGTTGAGTAGGGCGGTGATGGCTATTAGAGTTGGTAGGATGATGCTGTCATTTTTTGTTAGTTCTTGGATGATGATTTGGAAAAGTTAGAGAAACTAGCAAGGGTGTTGGAGATGGTAAATTGATTTCTCTGACATTGATAGACATTGATCCCTGTTATCTTTTCCTTCTTCACTTAAAAAGAAAAACAAAAAGAAAATTAAAGTACTGGCAGTCTTTTCCTTCTAGATCTCTTTGTAGCAGCTACATCATATCCCCATTTTGTAGAGGAGATTGAAGCAGAGCCTTTCTGCAGATAAGGATTGGAATCTCATTCCCATGAATTTTTGCTGGTATTAGCTCAGCTGCTACCCTGTCTGGCAATGGCTGGTATCCAGCAGCCTTGTACTCTGCTAGTTTCTTATGTCATGGGGCAATATGTTGATGAATAAAAGTGCCAGATGGAAATGGGACGCAATTCCAAAACATGTAAACTGAAAAACACCTTTTTATTTGTTGACTATTTTTTAGTTCATATACTTTTAAAAAATACTTTCTGTAAGAATGTAAGGTACTGCATTGATAAAGGGGGCTTACTAATTGGCCCTTTCCAATTTAGGCCTCATATTTCAAGAACCACTTCTAGGGCCCATAGGCTTCAAAATGTTCTCCTATATAATTCAACTCACAATGATCCTCCTCTCCAATAGAACCATAATTTGTATTGACTCCATTCCTCAAAGAGAGGCAATGCATCATGGTGAAAAGAAAATTGAGCTGCAAATCAGAAGACCCAGGTTCTACTTCCTGATCTTTCTCATTCTCATGTTTAGTCACATAATTCAACCCCTAGGTCTCCTTCACTGTGACTCAGTGTGGGGAATTTGTGTCTACTACATGATTCTGGATGGAAAGAGTTACCCAAAATAGTAATGATAGGTGTCCCAGACATATGCAAATGGAAAAACCATTATCAGCCTGTACTCCAAAATGGAAGTGATTTATCGCCCCAAAAGAGCCTGAGGTCTCCTTGCCACAATCACAAGACCAGAGTATAGATCTCTTCAGAGAATAGGGCCTTTGAATGAGCCTATTGGATAGAAATTTTAGGAAGAAATCAGTTGATAGGTTGATTAATGTCTACACAGAGACACTGCTTTGATCATATATAGAGGAAAAGGCAAATATTTATAATAAGGTTTTGAAACAAGAAGAGGAATTCTATCATATGCAACTAGAAAAACAAAACAAATCAACTCTGGCAACACTAGTGAGGGGTTATCTGCTAGATCTTTAATGAAGAGAAAGTAGAGACTGATAAATTTACTGGGCATCCCTTATTGATTTCTATATGTCACTCCTATATAAACTAGATATTCCTATATAAACTGTGTTATAGTTTTTCCCTTCACAGTGTGGACTCAGTTGATTTTGATTGATTCATATATTCATCAAATTTTGATTGAACATCCCTGTAAACCAGCTACCTTGCTAGCGTGAGGACTAGCCAAATGGATAACCTAAGCACGCTGTCTAACGTTATGGAACTTACCGTGTAGAGAAATTTTGAAATTAAAGTTAGCATATACAACTAGTGATAGATCCACTATACTCATGATGAGGACATGACCTAACTCAGAGTCAAGCTTCTGATGCCCAGAGAATGGAAAAATCAGAACAAAATGAAAAAATATGCAGCCCTCCTTAACAATGTCTTCTTAAAGAAACATGTTGTCATCTTGGTGTATTACATGTGAGAAAGTCCTATGAAGCACTTAGCTTCAGGTGTGTGTATTAGGTAATTAACATGTGAAATCATTTGTGTAGCTATTTAAATTATATTTGGTATTTAACAGCTTGCATATGTAAATGTAAAGTCCTTAAGGGGAAGGATGAGAAAAAGAGGATGGGAGAAGAAGTCGCATTTGCTGATCTACTATGTGCTACTCACAGCACTAGGCTGGAAACCTGTGTTATTTCATTGAAATACGAATGTTAGGAACCATTTCTGATGCTCTTGGTAATCTGACCACACTGACTAGTACATGATTTTGCATTTGTAGGTGCTTCACAAACTTCTGTGCTGGTTCACTTAGTAATTTAAACAACTTCTAAATTGAGTAAAGGTAGTCTTTCTTAAGGACTCATGTTCTTTTTTCTTAGGCACAATTGCTCTTGCCATGTCACTTTCCTGAAGAGGCACAGCAAAGAACTGGTCATTTTCATACTAAAACCATTTGTGTAGTTACTCACTCACTTATCAAAGCCTTTGTGGAGCTAAAGACAAGTACGGGGTCTATTTATATTTATGCTATGAGTTCTGGGCTGAAAGCTGCCAATGCCTGAAAATGGTGTAACTTCTTCCTGTGGAGACAGCCATGAGCCAATGGGATGGGATGAAGCCCCTTTTAGAGTATGAGGTTTTCTAAAAGTGGCACAGTCAGCTCTCGGATTGTTGGATTGCTACCTGGCGAAAGACCAGGCCACTTCACTATGGAATGGCTCCGCTTTGGAAAAAATCAAATTTGGGATACAGGTTCGGTTAGTAATAACAGTATATTTTTCTTTCTTTTAAAAAGTGTAGGAAGAGCAAGACTAATCCAAACATGTCTGTTCAGTTGCTAAAGATATGGAAGTAAAATATTATAGAAAAGGTATATGGTACATGGTAAGCGAGAAAAGCAAGAACACAAAATAGTTTATGATTTATAAATTATGTAAAACTTTATGTAAAAACGTAACCAAAATAAACACATATTATTTAAAGAGGTATAATTCTGGTCAAAATATGCACAGTGATTTGAGTGTATTGGAAAATGAGGAGGACTACAAAGGTAGCACCAATCAGCTCTGAGAAAATTCCTTACCTTTAGGAAGCATTATTGCTCAGTGGTTTAAAGTTTAGCATGTGCCGTCAGTCACCTGAATGGAATCCTAGCTTATGGAATAGCCATGTGACATTGAGAAAGTTACACTTGCTTCATCTAAAAAATGGGAGGTATCTGAGGATCAAATTCAAATATACATGGATCATGCATAATGTAATACACGGAAGTACTAAGTGGTGAATAAATAGTATAATTTCTTTGACATCAATTATTGAGGTGATCAGGAGACTTTCAATCTTGTTAACATAGAAAATTGAGCTAAGTTGTGAAAAAAAATATATGCTATGGTAATAAAGACACAGGCACTGGACTTTGACATAATTATTTAAGACTATAAAATCCAGAGGCATCTATAAACCCAAATGAATCAGTGCTAATGCCAGTTCTTGTACCTTATAAAGCCTGAGACACTTGAAGATTCTAGATCCCTTTTTCCCCCTTTTGCACTCCTTGTTTGTTACCATTATCACCTCTACTTATGGTTTTTCAGTTGTGAGTGCTCAGCGGTTCAACCGTGGTGGTGGTGAGCACCTCAGGAGGGTTGTTGGACCGCAAGGGGCCTGCCTTGTGATCTGGCAGCATGCTCCAAGTGGATAAAGAGCTCCTTCAGGGGTATTTCCCTTCTCTGCTGTACAATGATTGTTTTTGGTGACTAGACAGTCCCCAAGGGAAAGGAGAGGCACCCAAAAGGGGACAAAGTGATAGAAAAGTTGGGCAGGCTGTATGTTATCATGTGAAAGAAACTGCTCATTCCCACCCCGATTCCATTTTCTCATTACTAAATTCTCCATTTTATTTACAATGACAATGCATCCAGCTTTAAAATAAAACAAGCATTTTCCAACCTCCCTAGCAGCTAAGTGGGCATGTGACTTAAAGTTTGATAAATGACATGTCTGCTCAAGTGTTCAAGGAACACACCTTTTGCCTTTCTTGCTGCTTGGATACCATGACCGGAACTTCAGCACCCATATTGGATCATAAGTAACTTTCAGGATGGAAGTCGTGCTGGGAATGGTGGAACACAAAGATGAAGATAGAAACATCTGCGTCAACCATGATTTTGTGGGAAATTCTATATCAGCCTTAAACTACCAAATGCTGGACTTTTTTTATGAGAGAATAAATCTTTGTAGTGTTTATACGACTACTTTTTGTATCACTATATTCACACTGAGCGCAATTTCAAATTAGTACATAGATAAGTTCTGCTCAGGTCCCAATCAAACATATTGCCTCCAACAAGAATGAGCTTAACTCCAAGCTGTCTCTCATGTATCTGGATGTTCCAAGCTCAGAAAGCACAGTGAGAGCTACTCAGACACTGTCCTTGTTTAGCCTTCTTTAGCCAAACCACTTCTCAATTCCAAGTAGCAAAGAAATAACTTTGGCCTTAGGATTGACTTCTCTTTTTTTTGTTGTTGTTTTTATTGGGGAAGGGGAACGGGACTTCATTAGGGAACAGTGTGTACTTCCAGGACTTTTTTCCAAGACAAGTTGTTGTCTTTTCCATCTTAGTAGTGGAGGGTGCAGCTCAGCTCCAGGTCCAGTTGCCATTGCTAGTTACGGGGGGCACAGCCCACCATCCTTTGCGGGAGTTGAACCGGTAACCTTGTGGTTGAGAGGACGTGCTCCAACCAACTGAGCCATCTGGGAGCTCAGCAGCAGCTCAGCTCAAGGTATCATGTTCAATCTTAGTTGCAGGGGGTGGAGCCCACTATCCCTTGCGGGACTCGAGGAATTGATTGGCAACCTTGTGGTTGAGAGCCCACTGGCCCATGTGGGAATTGAACCGGCAGCCTTCGGAGTTAGGAGCATGGAGCTCTAACCGCCTGAGCCACTGGGCTGGCCCCTGACTTCTCTTTTTACAAATAATTGACAAGGGTTAAACCAGTTGACTAGGCATCGCCAAAAGATCTTAAAAAAAAAAAAAAAATATATATATATATATATATATATATATACACACACACACACATATATATGTATATATAATATATTGTATATATTATATATTACATATATATAATATACAATATATACTGTAATTGAAAATAATATACAATATATAAAATAATATATATTATATATATTATTTTTATATATAAAAATATATATTATATATTATTTTTCAATTATAGTTGACATACATTATTACATTAGTTTCAGGTGTACAACACAGTGATTAGAAATTTATATAATTTATGAGATGATCACCCTAATAAATATAGTACCAACCAGACACTATACATAGTTATTACATTATATTTGACTGTATTCCTTGCACCACGCTATACATCCCCATGATTATTGTGTAACTACTAATTTGTACTTCTTAATCCCGTCCCCATTTTCACCAACTTCCCAAACCCCCTCCCAGCTGGAAACCACTAAAATGTTCTCTGTATCTATGAGTTTGTTTCTGTTTTGTTTGGTTATTTTGGTCTTTATATTCCACATAAAAAAGAAATCATGTAATATTTGTCTTTCTCTATCTGACTTACTCCCCTCAGCATAATACCCTCCAGGTCCATCAGTATTGTGGCAGATGGCAAAATTTCATCATTTTTTTATGGCTGAGTAATATTACATTGTATATACAAGGTGTGATCAAACAATATGGTAAACGTTTAAATTTAAAAAAAAATTACAGTAAAAGACACATTGGCATTAGTCCCCCTCAATATACTCCCTTCACTTTGAACACACTTATCCCATCATTCTTGCCACTTCCTGAAGCTGTTCTGGAAGTCCTCTTTTGTAAGTGTCTTTAATTGCATTGTCGTGGCTGCCTTGATGTCCTGAATCATTTGTACTTTGGGGAAAAGCCAGAAGTTGCACAGTTCAAGATCCGGTGAATAAGGTGGATGAGGACACACTGAAATGTTTCTATTTGACAGAAATTGCCATGTACCAGATGCGATATGTGACACGGAGCATTGTAATGAGGGAGGATGATTTACGTCACACTTTAAAACACACCTTCTCTTAACCATAGCTTATACCTGACTGACAGCGCTGAACAAGTTGAAACTTGTCACACATCATTACTAAGGTTCAACGCAACACTTCCCTTATTGAAAATCCCTGCTTTTCCTTTGGATGGCACTCAGCGGCAGCATTCACCGTATTTTGTGATCACAACGGAAAGGCTCCGTGTCACACATCGTTTCTGGTATGGCAGTTTCTGTCAAATAAAAACATTATGGTGTGTCCTCATCCATCTTATTCACTGGATCTGTCACCGTGTGACTTCTGGCTCCTCCCCAAAGTAAAAATGACCGTGAAAGGTAAATGTTTTGAGTCGATTCAGGACATCGAGGCAGCCACGACAGCGCAACTAAAGACACTCATGAAACAGGACTTCCAGGACTGCTTCAGAAAGTGGTAAGAATGATGGGATAAGTGTGTTCAAAGCAAGAAGGAGTATTTTGAGGAGAATTAATGGCAATGTGTCTTTTACTGTATTTTTTTTTTTAATTTAAACGTTCACCGTATTTTTTTAAATCACAGCTCATATGTATACCACCTTTTCTGTATCCATTCATCCATCGATGGACACCTAGATTGCCTGTATACCTTGGCTATTATAAATAATGCTACAATGAATATATGGATGCCCATGTCCCTTCGAAGCAGTATTATAGGTTTCTTCAGATAACTACCCAGAAATAGTATTACTGGGTCCTCCTTTTCTCTTGTTGTAGCCTTTGTTTTAAAAGTCTGTTTTATCTGGCATAACTATTGCTACCCCAGCTTTTTTTGTTTGTTTGTTTCCATTTTCATGAAAAATTTTTTCCATCCCTTTGCTTTCAGTCTGTGTCTTTCGATCTGAAAGTGAGTCTCTTATAGGCAGCATATGTATGGGTTTTCTTATACATTCAGCCACCCTGTGTCTTTTGATTGGAACATTTAATCCATTACATTTAACGTAATAATTAATAAAGATGTAGTTATTGTGACTTCATTATTCATAGTCTTCTTCTTCTTCTTCTTCTTCTTCTTCTTCTTCTTCTTCTTCTTCTTCTTAAAGAAGTCACTCTAACATGTTTTATAATACTGGCTTGGTGTTGATGAACTCCTTTAGCTTTTTCTTGTCTGGAAAGCTTTTTATCTGTCCTACAATTTTAAATGGTAGCTTTTCTGGGTAGAATAATCTTGTTTGTAGGCCCTTGTTTTTCATCTCTTTGATTTGAATATTTTGTGCTAATCCCTTTGGCCTGCAAAGCAGTCAGTTACCTGCAAGGGAGCTCCCATAAGACTGTCAGCTGATTTCTCAACAGAAACTTTATAGGCCAAAGACCTTTTTAAAACCCTATATGGTCCCAAATCCTATGAAATCCTAAAAGAGACTAACTGACTGACCAGTGAGTGATTCACTAATACTCACACATACTCACTTACTTCAAACAATATGTGTCAATCATCTTTTACCCACCAAGAGCTAGATAGGTTCACAATATATAGGGATGAATCTGAAAATTTTCTGTCAAGCTCTCAGTTCAATATAGCAGGAAACATACTAAATCAGAGCTGAAATTAACATACTGGTGATGCCTCCACTACACCGAGTGCAGTTCATCTAACAGTAGACTTAGTTGAAATCACTTTTCCTCCAATGCTAGCATTTTAAGGTTTTCTCATAGATAGGTTGATAGGCAGATAGATAGATAGATAGATAGATAGATAGATAGATAGATAGATAGATAGATAGATGGAAGCATACATGCATAGATACATGGATAGCTTGACAGATATACATAGATACATAGGTGGATAGATAGATAGATAGATAGATAGATAGATAGATAGATATAAAGATACAGATATCAAAAGGCCCATGCTCTATTTTCTGATAGCAGTTTGTGCCCAATTATCTGACTATGATCAAAGGTATCTGTAGCTGCTGTTAAAAACTTTAGTAGGCCGTGAGTCCTTTAAAAATGCCAAACTTGAAATCTGATAGAGAACAGAGTAAAGAGACATGAGATGCTTCAAGGCAGTTCACCTCTGTGAGAGTTCTGTTGAGAAAGAACACACATATACTCACATACAAAGAGTTTGAAATAGGCAATTCCTTCAAGGAGAAGCATTAAGAGAACAGAAGGCCCAAGGTTTGTTACTGGCCTTAGAAGAGCTTACTGTTCATTTGTTTATAAATGTAAGTGAAGCCAGATTAGTCTTTAATTCAAGGAAGAGAGACAGAGACACAAGAGAGAAAATGGTCATGGTTGTCCTTTATGATTTTTTTTTCCATGTGAAGCATGGCAGCTCATTTTCAGTATTGGATTTTTGAATGGATTTTCTCCTATCCAGAGACTGGCTCTGCAGAAGTCATTATCAGACCTTTGGAGGTACCTCTGAATCTACCTCTGAATACAAATCCCTCTAGATCCCTCTGCTTTCCCCTCCTTGCTTTTCCCTCCCCTCTTGTTGCACTGATTGCATGCAAAATTAATTATCAGTCCTGTCACATCTTGCACTGCTAACAGTGGTCAGTATTGAATTATGGGGAATGCAAATGCAATTTTCAGCAGCCTAATTGCTTCTCCAGTACCCAGCGAAACGTTACATTAAATACCCATGGCAAGCTGATTGTATTCAATTTCCATAACAAACTGGTGAGATTTCATTACTGGAGTCCCTAGCATCTACTCACACAACTCTTTCATAAATTCTCTATCAGTCTGGTCTTGGATAAAGCAAATTCCTTTCCAAAACAGCTACCCAGTGAGGTATTGATATGAACTGTATCAAGTGATCCATGAGAGTGACAGATGACTAAAGCATGCCATAGACATTTATTGAGAACTTCTATTGTCTGGTCTTCAAAGAGTTTAAGACTAGGTAGACAGACAAAATGTAAACAAATAGTTATAATAACTGTTTAATGTATACTGATAGATGTATGTTCAAGGTACCTTGGTAACTTAGAAGATGCTGCAATTGCAGAAGACTCAGATATTCATCAAAATCTTAAAAGAGAATTTAACTCTTGAGTTGGCTGAGGAAGGTTGAGTAGGAGTTCATTAGGCAGATGTAGTAGAGAAGGATATTTTAGAAAAACTAATACTTATAACTAGCATTTATTGAGAGCTCAATTGTCCTAGTCCTGATTTGAAACACATTATATGTATTAAAACATTTAATCCTCGTAGCTACCCTATGAGATATTATGTGCATTTTATGAATGGGGAAAATGAGACACTGAGAGATTAAGAAACTACTTCAATTGTGATGGTTAATTTTATATGTAAACTTGACTGGCCACGAGGTACCCAGATTAAATGTTATGTTGGGGTGTTTCTGGATGAGATTAGTGTTTGAATTAATTAACTCAGTAAAGTGGGTTGCCCTCCCCATGTGGGTGGGCATCATCCAATCCACTGAGGGACTGAATTGAACAAAAAACAGGGAAAGCGGGAATTTAAGGAAGGAAAATTCTCCCTTCATGATTCTCAGGCCTTTAAACTTTGAATTTACACCACTGGTTTTGCCGGATCTTCAGGTGACAGATGGCAGGCAGATCATGGGACTTCTCAGCCTCCGTGATCATGTGAGCCCATTCCTTATAAAATACATAGATATAGATGATTTCTCTAGAGAACCCCGAGTAACACAGACTTTGATACTAAGAATGGTTCTAAAGGAATAGATTTTTAAAGATGAGTTTTTTCAATTGGTTCTGGGTTTTCAGGGATTGGCTCTTTAATCTGATTAGATTTAAAGATGCTATTGACTCTATTCTCAGTTGTAAGGAGAAAGCCGATAGTCCATGGTATGAACTGTTTATAGAGGTACCCCACATATCTGTATTGGGTACTACTATTTGGCTATTTATAAGAAGCAAGGAGCTAGGTGATTCTCTATGTGATTCTTTTTGAATATTTGTTTTGTAAAATGGAAGAATATAATGGCATTGCTTGGTTGTTACATAGCTAATAAGTACCAGAGTGAGAATTTAGACTCAGCAGTATGAAGAAGTCACAGATAAGCAAGGAAGACAGATCTAGATGATTAAGGGTCGTATTGGTCATGCCAGGAGGTTGGAGTTAATCTGTAGGCAATGGGGAGTCCAAAAAGAAGAAGAAGAAGGAGAAGGAGAAGAAAAAACAAGACTAGATGAGCATGGTGGAAATATTATTGTGTAAGCAGACAGAAGGATTGATTAGAAGGAAGCCAGAACAGGAAGATAGGAGATCAAGACTTTCTAGTAGTCTTGCCACATGTAGGCAAGGGATGATGGGTGAGGGGCTGAGCCATGGGAACAACATCTGGAAAATACAACAAACATTTAAGGGTACATTTGACACAATTTGGTAATGGAATGAAGTAATGGATGTGGGATTATAATCAGTCAATCTACTGTTCTGACTTTCTTTCCCTATCCCAGACCCACCAGGTATCTTGAAATAAGCAAGGGGAAAGGGTTGGAAAAGAAAAAGAGGGAGGAAAGTTAGAAGAGACTGGCTTGTGAGAGAGAATGAAGACATTTCAGTGTTCCAAGGGACTTGGGAATCCCTAGAAACGTTTAGTTCGTGTATTCTATGGAATCAACGTGGATGAACTCAAATTCATAAAATGATAGATCAGCACAGGGCAGGAGTTTGGAGAGTTTACTGTTTGAACAGTCAAGCTCCCTTGTTTTTATAGATGAGGAACTGATATTGAGGGAGACTGAAGTGACTGGTCTCAGGTCACTCAGCTAGTTTCTTACAGTGCGAAATCCAGGCCTCTCATTTCCATTTGTTTTGGATCATGGCACCCGTAAGTAGTAACCAATTCCCTTCTCCCTCAGAGTCCTGACCTTGTTTGCCTGAGACAGTTCTCATAGGGGGGTGCTGTAGTGTACCGCCAGTTCCTACCCCTCTTGACAACCCTTTGATCCACACACTTAGCTGCTTGGACTGTGTTTCTGCTGCTGACTGCGCTCAGCATGTACCTCTCCAGGAATTATTCTCTGCTGAAGGAAGTTACCTATGGCTATTTGGACGGTTGGAGATTTTTTTTTTTTAATTGGGTGAACAGTGTGTTTTTTCCAGGGCCCATCAGATCCAAGTCGTTGTCCTTCAATCTAGTTATAGAGGGCACAGTTCAGCACCAAGTCCAGTCACCGTTTTCAATCTAGTTGCAGGGGGTGTAGCCCACCATCCCATGTGGGAATTGAACCGGCAACCTTGCACTCTAACCAACTGAGCCATCCAGCCACCCATGATTGTTGGAGAATTTTGAATATCAATGATTAGTCTTTTTGGCAAGGTGAAACCATAAAGGTATTTTGAATATAGAAGTGACTTCATGGGAAACTATTTAAGGACATGTGCAAGGAAAGATGAGAACAGAGAGGGAATGGAGGAGAAGCTAATGAGGATACTACTACTGGATGTTATAAAGACTTGTACTAAAGTTGTGGCATCGGAGTGCAAAAAAATGACAACATTTTGAAGGAAGAATCTAACTGACAGGATGGCTGATGGGAATTTGGAAGAAAGAGAGAATTCATGACCAATTGAATGGAAAATTGATAGTGACATATCCAAACCTAGATCATTAATTTAGAGGGAACTGGCTTGGGGGAGAGAACATGAGGGTTTTTCTGATATGATTGAGATTATAGAGAAAAAGTCAAGCAGAGATACCTGGGAGGCAGTTAGACATGTAGGACTAGAGTCTGAGACCAAGAAAGAGGTAAAAAGAGACGTTTGAAGATTTTCCATGGAGGAAATAGTTGAAATCTTGAGAATGTGTAGGATCTGAAGGGACTCGGATGTAGATAGAGATGAGAATCAAAGGATACCACTCAGACATTGGGGGAAGTCTATATTTAGGCGGTGGTGGGATCAAGTAAAGGTACCGTATGAGAAAAAACGAAAGAAGTAAAAAAGGGAAAGGAACAGAAAAGTGGGACCTACAGGAAAGAAAGCATTTCAGGAGTCAAGGAGTGATCAGCTCTGTTAAAACACTACAGAGAAATCAGTCAAACAATAACATTAGGATTGATGTGCTCCTCTGTGTGACAAGGATGATAATTATGATATAGTTCTGAAGATTAAAGGAAATCATGTGTATTAAGCATTTGTCATGAGACTAGGCACAAGAACAGCATTTAGTCAACAATATCTGCTGTTGTAAATAGTATTATTACTAATCAGGACCCAACTAAGCTGAGCACTTTCCTAGTCACACATTTGAATAAGATGCAACTCTCACTTTCAAAAAGATCAGTGTCAATAGAAAGATAAAGATGCAAGCAGGGAAATGCCATTTTATCATATTGGTTCTATGAGAAAGATGCATACACAGTAAAAAGGCTCTAAAAGAAGTAAGCACTGTGAGCCTTTAGTCAGATACAAATGATAAGATTAGCCTAACATGAAATTTTACCCTTAGACATAAAATCTGCTGAGCCAGTTCATGGAGTATTGAATCTGTGTAATTATTATGTTTTGTTCCTTGGCTCAAACCTGCAGGGGCAGATTCTTGGGAGAGAACAGCCAAGATCCAGGGTCTTACATCCTTCCAGGGTGCACACACTTCTTGTTGACTTTTTCTACAATAAAGGCATCAGAATGGCTTTGCATTAATGGATATTTTCTGTAGCCTGAACAACAGTTGATCTTCAGACCCTATTTTACAAATTAGGAAACCAGGTACATTATTTATTAGCATGGCAAAAACAGGATTTGGCCGAATTCAATGGCTTTCTTAGGGCTGCTGTTTGCCCCTCAAGAAATGGATCATTTCACCCTTGCCTGAATCCAGGTTTTTTCCAGTCCTTTCTACTCAAAGTAGATATCATGTATAGCAGCGTGGACGTCACTAGGATACGTGTTTTAGATGCATAATCTCAGGCCCTATCCAGACCTACTGAACCAGACTCTGCATTTGGCCTGAACTTGAGGGAGAGTGTGTAGGTGAGAGGGACTGGGCTAGACACTGTGTTCGTTAGGGCTGAGGAACTCAACCACCTTCCCCCCGGTGCTCCGCATTGTCGCTGGGTGTTGTCAGAGCATCATGAAGCAATCTTGGATTATGGTTCCGTTTACAGTCCATGTGTGGAGGTCACAGTTAGTACAAAGGACCACTGCTTTTCTTATCTGAGTTATGTGATGTGGGTTCCCACAGAGGAATATTTTTATTGCAATACACTCAATGTTTACGTCCCCTCAAAATTCATGTGTTAAAGAATTAACCCCTATGAAAATGCTATTAGAAGGTAGGGCTTTCGGGAGGTGATTAGGTGACGAGGGCAGAGCTCTCGTGAATGGCGTTAGTGCCCATAGGAAAGAGCTCTGAGAGAGCTACTTTGCCCCTCTGCCATGTGAGGTTACAGCAAAAAGATGACTGTCTAGAAAACAGGCTCTCAGCAGACACCAAATGGGTCTGTACTTGGATCTTGAACTTCTTAGCCTTTAGAACTGTGAGCAATAAATGCCTGTTGTTTATAAGCCACCCAGTCTATGGTATTTCTGTTATAGCAGCCCTAACAGACTGAGACACTGACCTAGTAATGGTAGGGGTGGAAGTGATAATTTTGCCGCTGGAAAGTGCTTCTAGACACAGAAGCAAGTAAAACCTGGAGACCCCTTTCAGAAATCAGAAATATCGGCAAAGAGCTTCATAGGTGGTTTATATAAAAATTTCTGTCACTTGCTAACTGCATGACTTTAGGCATTGTTTTCACTTCTCAAAGCTTAAGTTTCCTCAATCACAGAATGTGGATAATTTTGGTACCTGTGTCATACAATGGCTGGGAAATGAAATGAACTAGGGCATATAAAGCAGTTAACACAGTGCGTGGGTCCTAGTGAGGGCTCAATAAATATTACTTGTCTGTTATTACATAGTTTGTTATTATTTGATCATCATTCTTTATTAGCTAATCTCTTATACAAGAACAGTAAAGAGTTGGGCAAAATTCAATAGTTTTAAGTTAAGCGATATCGACAAATACTGTGATATTAGAAATCCAGGTGGTACTTAGAGATCGACTTTGTTAGTCTCTGTGCTGTGGCCGGTAATACTATTTACTCCTTTTGTCCCTGCTGCATTTGAGACAAACTCTCCTTTCTTTCTTTCTCAAAGAAGTGCCATCAGCTCACCATCCCCCACTATGCAAGTGCCTTTCACAGCTGCAAAAGCCGTTCTGAGCAGATGAACCCAGCACCATATAGACACATGTTTACTCCGCTTTGCCACAATTCGTCTTACTTTGCATTTTCCAGGAACACATTTTTAGGATGGAAATGGCTTTATTGCATTTATATTTAGTCAATTATCTGGTTTATTTTCTGTTTTTTTGCAATCTAATTAAACTCAGTGCATCAACTTAGTTTAAGGCATGACAGCTGTGGAAACTTAGTTTATTTACTTTGAGCAAAAAAAGGACAAGCTGGCACAATGTCTTCCCATTTTATGAGTCCATTCAATTGAGTACAAGCATGGATGGTATCCCCGCCCTAATAGTAAATTCTGCTATTATGCAGCCATAGTCAACATGGTGTCACTGACTGTAACCTACACGTTTTCCAGGAAGATGCAAGCGATTGCTTCTAAAGGAACGCTAGCTCATTCTGTCCCTCAGGTCTCATTCATAATTTATAACTCTGAACTATTGGCCTGTTAGCCATTAACTACCATTTCTAACATCTTTTGACTCCCTCAGTGAGATTGCAAGAAACTCTTAATTTGCTTCATCTAAAATACTATAGTTTTCATATGCTAGAATCCATGAAGGTAATCGTGAGGCCTTAGTTGTGTTCTCCTGAAGTTGTAAAGTACCAGCGCACTTCAGTTTTATTGATTATTTTTAGTTTTCACTCTTGTTTCATCACTGTTATGAGTTCTTTCTCCATAGTCTCAGAAGGCTCTGACAGGAGACTCTATACGTCACCTGTGGATGTGTTTGTCTAGATGCCTAACCTCCCGTCATAACCCTGTTTGTTTATTAAAGGTAAGGGTTGCCTTTTGTTACCTCCATGACCCACTGCAATGGTTGCATTCCTCCTGAGTGCAAAGCAGGTGATATTGCAAATGTTGCGTTCCTCACATGGCTGAGCCACTGATAAGGATTAAAAATTCAAACGCGTACCTACAAGTGACATCATTCCTTCAGAATATTGTTCCTTCATGCAAAGCTTTAAAATTATGTGGTCTAAATAGTTTCTTCTAGGGTTAGTATCAGTTCCATGTTCAAAGGATCAGTGTGACTTCTTTTCATGGGTGCACAGGAAGACCAAAGGGTGACAGGAGAAAGTGTTTCCATTTGTAGTTTTACTACTGACTCATGGTATGTACCAGTTTTGAATTTTATTTCATATTCCATTTCCAAAATGGGATAGAAATATATGGGGTAAACTACTGTTCAAGTCAGTTAGGGCTTCATGTCCTACATGGCTTCTCTCTTGAAACCTCTCTAGATTCCCTTTGCCCTCAGGATGAATCTGAACGTGCTCCTTTGTTCCAAACTGTGCTACATTTTCAGCTTTACAGACACAGCATCTATAAACAACACAGCTGTGTTACACGAGGGTGTGGGGGTCAACAGCTCAGACTTTTTTGTGACCCTGTCCTGAATTCAAATTCCTGCTTTTTCAGCTCCATAGACGTCAGCTCTATAGACTTAGACTTTGACCCATAGTTTCTTTATCTATAAAATAGAGACGATAATAATCCATGTCTTATAGGCTTATTGTGAGGATTAAAAGAAATGTAATTAGAAAGTTGGTATGAAGTACTAAGTATAATACTAGCCCTACATAGATATGAAGTAAATAGTTATTTTTGTCACTTATTAGTTTACATGTCTGACTCAGTACATTGCAACTTCTAGACGGCAAGCATTTCATTTTTGTGCCTCTATAACATAGCACAGTGCTCTGTGTTTAGTCGTTTCATGGATAGTGAATGAATAAATGTATCCTTGAGTAAGTAATCACTTCAAGTACACAACTTGTCAAAGAAACACTTTCCAGATAGACTTTTTCCCTTGGGGAGTAGTCTTTAAAATGGTCCTATGGCTGTCTAAGGTAGATCTGTGAGACCGCCTGGGCCCGAACCCCTGGCAGTGTGTCCTAGGACTTTCATGGATCTCAGGCTTATGGCTTCATTTATTGTCGATGCCTCAATAGTCCTTTTCCTATATTTTCACCTCTGAAATAGCCCACATGCTCAATTTTCTCATGGTCATTGTAGTTTTAAATTTTCTTCCTCTTTCTGAAGAAGAGTAACAGAAATATGGCACACCTCTCACGAGCCCACATTTCTCACATCTTTAGCTCAGAAATGCCATTATTCTGCAGAGTAGCAGGTTGCAAATGTTGCAATGTTGAACAGAATTGAAATACGATGTTTGCTCTGATTGATCCATTGCTTATTTGTGGCAGAAGTTATCCCTTACCCAGATTTATTTCTCTCTGCCCTGATGCCTCTTCGTGAACTAATTACTCACCTTGAGTGTGTACACAGCCAAGCTTTTTCAGTACGTTTAGCCCTGATAATATCCTTTCCTTCCAAGGGTTCTAAATGATTGAGATAGGGTAACATTTCTATGCCAATTATGTTTAAGGATTATTATTTTACATCTTTAATAAATAAGGAAAGGAAAGGAAATGCTGCAAAGAGGTAGAAAGACAGGTAAGATTAATAGGTTGGATTAGCGAATTATCAGACCACCTAGATTTCACAGGTAGCTTTCTGATCAGATAGCCTGGAGAAGAAATAAGAAGAATGACAGCCGTGGCTGAATCCCATACATATGTAGAAGATAAAATCATGGCATATGACTTAGTTATGAAGCACCTCTTTTTTTGGAAGCTGTAAGCATGTACCTGTAAGAAGTAAGTGTTATAGTTTTCAAAATGGCAATTCATGACTTTTCATAGCCTCTTCTGGAGGTGAGTTTCTGGCCAGTTTGGTGGCGATAGAAATATAGGACTTGCTAAAAGTTACAAAATGGCTGTGGCAGTTTTGGGAAGAGTTCCTTTAGACCACCAGACTATGCCACCTCAGCAATATTATCACTTATCAATTGCTCACTGAGAGGTGGGGTTGGGGGGGGGCGTTTTAATCAGTACAGCCTTTATTCATTTATCCTCGTATCAGTTCTATTATTTTTTCAGTGAATATCAGATCGAACTGGGTCACCACGCGATTTCACTACTTACTATCTCTGTGACATTGGATGTGGTTATTAACCTCATTGAACTTCAGTTGCTTCATTTTTAAAGTTTGAGCAACAGTAACTAACTCATCAGGTCATTGGAGAATTAAATGCGGTTCCATATATACAGCTTCTAGGAGGTGGACATGTCAGAGGAGCTCAAAAGATGGGAGCTGACAAGAATGTTTCTTACATTTTTTTGGAGAGTGTATGGAGTGACAATTAGGAAGCCATTGTATTTTACGGTCTTCATAGTGGCACTTTAAAATTCCATTGTAGGATTTAAAAATTCCGAGGAATTAAATTTTATCCTCCTTCTTACTATATTAGAAGCAAAAATTAAATGGGAAGAAAAGTAGGTTTCCTTTTGATAGATCTATTAATAGGGATGAAAGCAAGCACTGAGATTTGTTTGGAATGCAAAATAATGGAAAGTTCATAGGCAAATGGTTGCGATAGGAAGGCATGTTTCTTCCCCCACGAAAAGACAGTTTAGAGGTTTTAAAAAGTAGTCAAGGGTCTCTCCTTTGGGAAAAATTGGAAATAATATCTTACTCTTATATAATCAATCAAGAATTGTGGACTGAATTTGCACGACTCTCTATCTTTTTAAATACCATTTTGGTGGGACAGAGAGTTTTTGGCTCTGAAAGTCTGACGCTGAGGATTTTTGCCAAGTACAAGCTGAAAGCTGTTTTTCCTCATACGATACCTGTGATATTTTTTGAAGTCCCCACTTCTTTTCTAAGATATCAATCATGTGAGTCTTTAAATATGTATATCTGTAGAGGTTGCCTGTATTCAACCAATTTGCAGATTCTTCAGATTAGGTTTTACAGGGGATTTGTAGAGGAAGAACTATGACTTGACCCAGGCCCTGGCAGGCCAGGCCTCACTTGTCCAGGCGAAGACAGATACTGGAAGGGAGGGTGAGAATTATGTTCTACAGCCCTTTGAGAAGCTCAGGAAGCTGACGGCATAGCCAAAGACTTCTGCTTAGAGAACGCTGGCAGTTAGCAGGTAGAGTAGGTCCCTATGATGGGGCACACGGGCAAGCATTATGTCAAAAATCTGCAATGTTCACCTGAAGAATGAAAGCCATTATTCATGCTCTACGAGACCTCCAAACACTGTAATAGGTGGAAGTTGTAGCATTTCTCACTCCCTTATAAAGAGAGTGAGTTCCTCACCACTAGAGGTACTAAAGAAAAAGAAAGGGCAAATACTTTCAGAGGTATTGCAGCAATTCGCCCATCAGACACATTTTGATCTTGATAACTACAGTTTTCCACTGTCTTAGAGATTCAATGGTGGTTTACATTAGATCCATTTTTTTTTTTTTTAACCTTATTTCCATTGGGAAGTTGTTCTCTGATGTACAATACAGTTTTCTCTTTGTAATTTATGAAAAAATATAGAAATCCAGAACACTTAGAGGTGATGGCTAATTATTGTATTGCTCTCATAGAAAAATCCTGAGATCAGTTTAAAGAATGATCAGACTGTATTGGGGGTTTTATTTATCTTATCATCATTCTGATTTCTTCCACTTTGTTAAGAAAAGAGAGAGGAAAGGAGAAAGAAGGAGAAAGCAGGGAAGAAAGAGAGATCACATTTAATTTCCCAATGAAAAGGAAAAAGAAATAATAAATTGAATTTTTAAAATAAACATACCACTGTGCTGGGTTGTCAGTCATTTTTGATGCCCAACTTCCCTTATTTCTGACTGACTTCTTGCTGGTTCTGAAACACTTCCCTCAAGAGTATCATCACACACAACTGTTAGAAATCCTAATATGTCACAATTTTAGCAGCCCTCATCTTCTAATATTCCAGCTTGGAGAGTTTGCAGAGCTCTGGTTTATTAATGTTGAACCTTGCAGGGCATCTATGAATCTTGGCAGAGGTGGTAGGGGACTAGAATTTAATTAAAGGCACAAGCCTACATGGGGATTTGTGAAGTCTCAGACTTTAGGAGGGAGACAGTCAGTGTTCAGAAGCTGCTAGTAGGAGATAGGCAGGGTGGCAAAGTGTGCAAGGACCGAAGGAGGTGATATCCCAAGGCCTAAACAAGGAGAAAAAAAAAGCATAAAAAGATTGACAAGATCAGCAGAGCTTTCGTCAGACAAAAGCATGGTATAGAGAAGGGGTGTGTGTGTGTGTGTGTGTGTGTGTGTGTAGTGTGTACACACTGACTTACAGGTAGCCACCCTGTCCCCTGAGAGAAATTTGATGATGGCAGCAACAAAACCTAAACAGAGAATAATTAAAAAGCAAGGGGGGAGCTAATGAAATGAAAATAACTTTAAAAGGACGAAAAGAAATTGTTATTAACATGCCATGCGGTTAACCTATGAATGTCGCTGCTGTGGAAACATAATAACACAGAGTCAGCTCCTGCAATGCAAATAAGCTCCTTCCTGGGTGGAAACGGGGCTCTTTGGGAAAAGATTCACTTTTCTGTTCATGGGGGTATGATTTAACTCACTGGAATAGTAGTACTTTGACAAATGGCGCCGTTGTGGTCCAAAGTGAATGCGGCTGGTTTTGATAGAAGGGAATGTGCTGCAAAAACCATGAAGAAAAACATGCTTGCCTTCCCCCACCCCCACTTTCAGCATAAGGACAACTTTGAGCCTTCTCGCTTTTGAGAGGCCCAGGAGTGGAAAGAAAGGTCTGACGTCTGATAATGTGTGCCTCCCACAGAGCAGAAGGAGCCTAGTTCACAAAGCATTTCTCCAAGGGACACTGCTTACTAGCTTGGCCCACACTGGGTTTGGGGGGGCTTGATTATTGTCATTTTGGTCCACCGGGTTCAAGTTAAAAATAAGGAGTTTCTTCTACACGGAGCTTCCATTAGTTGAGAGTACGATATTGAGGTTTGATGGACATTTGCATGCCACACTACACATAACCTAGAGTGTTGCTGATATCAATTCATTTCACTTCATCAAGGTGCCGGTCACCATCTTAGCCAGGTAGGGCCGAGGGAATTTTCAGAGTATTGGCTGTGTTGGGATTGCTGTTCTTTTATCTCCTTATTTTATGTGCCATCTGCTGATTCTTTTCTAAGCCCTAGGCCATTGTGCAGGAAAATATTCCTTCCATAAATAAGGAATTTAGACCAGAGGCCAAAGAGTCTCCGTCTCTCTCCTTGGGATTATTGCTCAGTGTTCAAGTTCAAACTTAATGTTCAAAGTCCTCAGTTCTTCTATCTCTTGCTATTAGGGTTGCTAATCTGTCGCTGTATAGATGTATTTTTGTCTGGAGATTATTGGGTTGAAAGAGAATAACTCTCTTTTGGTACATGCCCCACACAACACCTCTGTTTGAACTGTCTCCCTGCTATATACTGCAGCGATAGGAGAGGGGTTTGTTTGTTTTATTTTATTTTATTATTTTATTATTATTATTTTTAAATAGCATCCTGACTTTAACCAAGGAAAGAAGAACAATCTTTGAATAATGTGCTATCTCAAATGACCTCCTGTAATGTATTAAAGTCATCCATTCACTCTGTCCTTTGTTTACTGAGTACCTACTATGGTTACATAAGGGTCCTAAAGGGACAAATACAGACAGGTCTTTGTCACCATCTGTGCCATATTCTAGTGAGAAGAGGTAGATGATACTCAAATAGGTCAGTTGTAAATCAATTGCCAGTAACAGTAAGTGCTAGAGTGGAAAGGAACAGAACAAGGACAGGGGTACTGTTTTGGTGGTTGGAAGGGAGAGACATCCGACTTAAAATCTGAGAGATGAGAGGAGCCAGTGATAACAGCCCCAGAAGAAGGGAATTCAGGACGGAGGGAGCAGAAGACTCCAAAGGTGCAAACAAGAAGACCAGAGTGGCCAGAGCAGAGTGAGAAGGGGAACGGTAGGAAGAAGACAGAGGCTGGCTCCTGAAGTACACGGTTGTTCACTGACAGCGTCCTTGGCAATTGCACCCACTTTTTATGAAATCCTCAGACAATAAAATTATGTCTCTACTTTTTCCTATCTTTGCCTAAGACCTTGATTAAATAACAATAACAGCGATACATGTATTAAACCCATTGCTAAATTCTAGTCACAAGTGTTAAGTATTTTAGTCAGCTCTCCATCTTCATGGGTCTCGCACCCATGGATTCAACCAACCGTGGAAAAAAAAAACTGAAAAAAGTTACATGGTTGCAGACATGTATTATGTAGGAAAGCTGATGATGGCTTGATGGTCGCGTCTGTACTGAATACGTACAGACTTTCTTTATCTTGTCATGGTTCCCTAAACAATGTAGTATAACACTATATACATAGCATTTACATTGCATTAGGTATCATAAGTAATCTAGAGATGATTTAAAGTACACAGGAGGATGTGCATAGATTATGTGAAAATACTGTGTCATATTGTATAAGGGACTTAAGTATCTGTGGAGTTTGTTATACATGGGGGTCCTGGAACCAATACCCGAGTCCCCTGTGGACACCAAGGGATAACTGTGTATATATTATTTTACTTAATCTTCACATGACTACTAAGTACTAATGGAACCAAGATTGAGAGAAATTAACCAATTGTTCAAGATTTAATACAGCTAGTAAGTTATAAAACCTGGGTAAATCTTACGTTGGCTTGTTTACAAAGCCATAGATTTACTTCAAGGCTTTTATATCACTTTCCCAGCACTAACGTTGTGTTCGTATTGTGTGCCAGTCACTAAACTGAATATCTTACACATATTGCCTCAGTACACAAAACAATCCTATGGAGTAGGTACTAGTCTCATCAATTTGCATGTAGGAAAACTGAAAAGTGGAACAATCAAAGGATTTGCTTGAGGTCTAACACTGGTGTTCGGCAGTGTTGGGGTTCAGAGTGAGGTCTGTCTGAGTCTAAGGCCTTATCTAACCTGTCTTCCAATGTCATCAGTGCCTCCATCTGGAAACCTAGGGTTTGGCTAACAGGGGAGCCAACTTGATAAGGATGGGTTATCGGGACAGGATTCCTCGTATTCCATGCTTTGCTTTATCAGTATAATTTCATGCTCCCAATTGGGTAAACTGTTCCCCAATTCTCTTTTTCCCTATCAAATACAGACTGCTCTATGAGCTATTTCATGCTATGTCTGAACCCAATACGACCTTACCACCAGGTGGTCCCCATGGCACTTGTATTATTCCTCCTTGGTTCCAATGACTTTTGTACATGTTTTATGGATCCTTTGTACTCACTTCCTGTAGGCCTGCTCACTCCCTGAAAAACAGGGCTGTATCTCCCTCAGGTATGCATCTGTGTAACATCTAGCTACTTAATGTGTCACATAGACTAGGGGCTCAGTAAATATTTATCAGAGGAGCTGATGTTTCAGCAAGTCTGAGAAATACCTTATCCCTGCTACTCTGTTTTTTGGACGCAAGCAGTTGATAAAATTGGTTTGGAAAGCCACGCAGGAATATTCTTAATGAGACAGATAATGGGACTGTCTTTTGAGATAAGAAAACACATCAGCAAAAGACGGATGGCAATACAACTGTGCTATTTTCTGCCAACTGATGTTCCTATTGTCCCCATGGAAAGATCGAACCAAAAGTCTTCTCTAACTCTTGAGTGAACTAACTGGCTGTATTTTTAACCTCTGCTAATTGAGTTTGGCTCTAAGAATTCACCTGGGCCAAACAGGGCCTTTCCAGGATGTGATATGCTCCAGGAAACTCTGATATCTGAACCTCTCAGCATCTTGTACTTTATTCAGTGTCACTTCTTGCATGCTAAGAAATATACCACACACAAAAAAACCAAACTAAATAAAAAGAAAAGATCTTAGGCTGCCCTTGCTACCTGTAATCCTAACCAAAGAACGTTTTTGTAGTGGGCACGTACCATTCACAAAAAAATAATGTTTCTGTTGAAATAGCAATGGTTGGGGGATGATACAAAGAAAAATATGTCTACTCCAATCTAGAGATTAAAGAGAAAACAGAGTGGTTAGCCATAGCAATCCCACTGGCCAACTCACTCTTGCACATTGCGTCCTTATCTAGCCCATGTTATCTAGATGGAGACTAGATAATAGGGAAGGCAGATGTTAGTCCAGGAAATGAGAGAGAGAGAGAGAGAGAGAGAGAGAGAGAGAGAGAGAGAGAGAGAGAGAGAGAGACAGGGGAGGGGAGGGGAGGGGAGGGGAGGGGAGGGGAGGGGAGGGGAGGGGAGGGGAGGAGAAGAGAAGAGGAGAAATGTATACCTACAACCTCTTCAGTTTTGCATTTGACAGGTTACATATGGAAAAAGCCTCATACGGGCACTAGGGTTAGATCCAAGTGAAAATCATATCCTTAACATTTATTACCTCTTTTGATTAAGACAGTCCCTTTTTGGATTTTGATACTATGTTGCTTTTGGGGAAACATGGCTGAAGGGAAAATAGGCCAGTTTCTCAAAGCAAGAAATTTAAAACTCACAAAACTGTTGTGAGGTTGGTTTGATTGTGCCCATTTTACAAATAAAGGAATGGATGCTCAAGGTGGGTAAGAGACGTGTTATGCTCATGCTAACAGTGGGCTGGATGCCCTCCAGGCCTCTCCTTGTCTGTTTGCCTCCAATGGCCACGCTCTTTCCTTTACTGTCGACTCATATCACAAAGCCAACCAACTTCAAGAGCACTGGTTTTATATTAAACAAAAGAAGATGAAAACAAGAGTTAAAAAAGCAAACAGACAAGCAAAAGCACTTGCTGAGCTGCAAGACCATTTTGTGCTTCTTCATCAGGCTTTGATGGTAGGAGCATCAAGGTTCAACTCTTGCCCGAGTCTGCAGACATGCAAGGTGAGAGAAACTGACTTAAGACTAAATAATCATCTACAAGCGAAGAGCGGGGCTGGGGTTCACCAAGTGTATTAATCCATAACAAAGTATCCCAAACTAGGTGGCTTAAGAAAACAGACACTTATTGTCTCATATTCTAGAGGCTGGAAGCCCAAAATTAAGGCAGGACCATGCTCATTCTAAAGGTTTCAGGTAGAATCTTTCCCTGTCTCTTCCTAATTTCTGGTGATGGCCATTAATCCTTGTTGTTCCTTGCGTGCTGCCGTATCACTCCAACCTCTGCCTTTCTCATCACATGGAACTCTACTCGTGTGTCTCCCTCTTCACGTGACATTTCTCTGTTATAAGGACACCAGTCATATTGTGTTAGAGAATGCTCTAAAGGCCTCATCTTAATTTGATCCCATCTGTAAGCACCCTGTTCCCAAATAAGCTCGTAGTCACAGGTACCAGGAGTGAGGACTTGAGCATATCTCTTGAGGGGACATAACTCAGCCCATAACACCAACTTGTAACTGTGCTTCTTTAGAACTGCTGTGTGTCTGTGCCCACGGTCACCAAATTCGTTATTGCTAATATGCTGCGGTGTGGGGGTCCAGGGATTCCATCTCTATGACAGGCAGCCATAGGAGTCTCTTTTCCCATCACATCACACTCTGCTATCATTGTCAGTTCCCCATCAGTGGGGATCATCTGTGTGTCATGCGGAGTGTGAGGGTTGGCCTCTGATGAAGGGAAACCTAAGTCCTTGATCTTTCAGGTACCTAACTCAGGGCAGAAAGGCAGAGACCCAAATGCCTTCTCTGAGATTATCTTTTGATTATATATCCAGAGCGCAGAAGCGTCATGGATGTGATACATGATCCAGAAGTCAAAGTGAGTATTCCCTCAGGGAAACATTAACTCTGTTCCGATTATGCTGAGTGTAAAATGCCTGGGAGCATCCTAACCGCTGTGCTCTGGCTGTCAGTGCAGAGGGAGACAGGAGGAGACCACGGAGCAGACGGAGCAGCACACCAGGGATCTAGACTCCTCCACTAAAGGGGCATAGATGGCCAATTCAGCAAAGGCCAATTCAGCAAAGGACCTCTGGTCTGTCTTATTCATTTCACTGCTCAGGAAGGATACATGACTCTAGTAAATTACGTGTTATCAGGTGGATGACCTGGACACATACAAGTGAGACTGTAAGGAAGGCCGTATAGCTCATTGATGCCCCTTTACGTGATAAAACATTGACTTTCTTGTTTTAATACATGCAATGGTTGGTATACAAGTCACAACAGTGCAGACATTAAGAGGGCAGCCAGACAGCCTGCGTTTGGAACCTGTTTCCTCCATTCATAAGCAGTGTAATTTGGGGCACGTTCCATCATCTGTAAAATGGCAATGCTAATGATACTATCTGCCTCACCGAGTTGATATGAGGGTCAAATTCAAATGTATCGAAAGCACCTAGGACATTGCTTCACAGAGATAAAGTATTAAGGAAGAGCTGATGTAATTATTATTATTGTTATCCTTCCCTTATAACCAGAGTGACCTGAACACAGGACGTTGCACTGCACTGTGAAGGTGTTCACTTCCCTGAAACCTCAGAGCAGTGGGAGCTACAGTGGAGGCAGCGCAGCACAGATGAGCGCAGGCTGAGCGTACAGTCCCCCAGCATGTGGCCATAGGGAATCCTACTGAAAGCATGGCCAGTCGTTGTGGAGTCCGGGACATTTCCAGAGACAAGGATCCTGGGGCTGGCAGCAAACAGTGGGAGGTCAAGAAAGTAGGGCTGAGATTTATCAGCTCGTCCATGTCGGTTTGGAACCCCTGACCCCAGAGGCAAGTTATGAAGATGATTTTGTTGTAATTCTGATGCTCTAATGGACTGATGGGGGATATAGAAAATCGACTTCTGTACTTCTGTCGTATACACACCCATACCGTAGTGCTTGTTTTTCATTCTTATATCCATGTCACATGCCCTCTCTTGTACACATGCCTCTGGACAAATGTCTCTCACCTGTCTCCTTTCTAGACAGTGGCTTCTAACATGCAATTAGCCTGAAAAAAAGATAACCCTGCTGTGAGACTTGTGCGTAAATCAAGCCCATGCTATTTTACTCTTCTTTTACCTCACCGAGGGGCTCTCTAAATAGAGGAAACATTTGAAATAGTATTTATGAAATTCAGATTCAAGTTTTCTTTTTTCCTACATATTTTGTGGTCTTGTTCAAGTCTCTTGATTTTGTTTCAGATGCAACAAAAGCCCATTTACAGATGGGGAAACTGACACTCAGAGAGGTATCTAGCTAGGAAAGAGAAAGACAGGAATTGAAAATCTAGGTCTGTGCAACTCAGTACCCACATTCTTTCTGCTTTGTGGCACTCTTTGCAAATATTGAAAATGATTAAAAATATAGGTATTTGCAATATGTAGATATGTGTATTTTTAATCATTAATCTTAGAATGAACACTTACTTGTGCACGTAACTGTATTTTTCATGCAGTTATCGCAGTCACCGCCACCATCTAGGTTTCCTCAAGGGACCACATAATGATGACTCTTAAAATCACTGCTGTGCAAGGTGAGAGGGAAATGGACAAGATGGTAGAGCTTGGGTCGGGGAACAGACTTGGAGCACTGAACAGCAGGCAGCACTGCTGTTGGCAGAGGAGCAGAGAAGGCACTGTGGCTTGCCCATGCCATCATGGCAAAAAATAGCATGGAACAGCTGGTGAGCTGTCAGAATGATCTTGAGGAGGAAATGTGAAATGTCTCTGCCTGGTGTATTAATCGAGAGTGATTCGGACAGAACTGAATTGCCAGGGGAGGCATAACCAAGGTGGTAGCTCACCCTTCTGTCTGCAATGTGGTTCTCTGTCACGGGCCTTTTCACACACATACCACCCCATTTGCATACTCTCTCCCTCCCCCACCACCTGACCCCCCACCCAGAGATATATGTGCACACACCCAAAGGGATAACAGTGAACAAAAATACATTTTAAGTACTTACAGATATTATACCAAGAAAAAATTTAAAGAGACTTTGGACAGGTTAGGAATTATGACTTTTTGGGAAGAGAGATCTTTTTGAATAGTCATGGTGGAGTCCTCATTGGCTTTCGTTATTTCACGGAGTAGTTTAAATCTATATCGTAATTAAAATTTTTAATGGTCATTAAGATTTTGGCATGATTGGTGCATTCAGTGAAGGTGTGAAGGGTTGAAATGCAGACAAAGAAAGAACAGAGATAGAAATGACAGTCTCGAGCAGGGTGTGAAGTTATTTCTGCATTCGGAGGAGAAACAACTTGAGGACCAACCTGGTGCATCAAATTGCAAAGTTGCTTTCTTCTAGGAACAGTTTGGGTAACCTGAAATAGCTGAAGCCATGAAATCTTTTTTCTTTTTTTTCTTTTTTTTTGTTATTGGTAGCTAAGGAAAGAGCCATTGTAGCCAGAGAATCGGGTGTTGTGCTTTTGGATATGACCTTGAATAGAGGCTGCTACCTTCTGGCTTCCATTTCGGATAATAAATCCTTCTCCCTGCCTCGTCTCCTTCTCAGGGAAAGATGAATGAGTCAGGTGCTTCCGAGATTTCCTGAGGAATGGTTTTAGTAAAAGCAGCAATTGGGCATTGCGAGTGCCACGGTCATCTGTACAGGGATATTGCTGAGGTTATTCATTTTGTTGTGCCCACAGTATAATGCTTTGAAGTAGAAAGCAAAGAGCAATCATTTGTCCAATAGATGGAATGAGAAGAAGCAGAGGGAGAATTTACATATGCCAAGGAGTCCAAATTAATTTCATAAAGCAGGGAATTGATTTTTCCTTGGAATTTGAAGTAACTGGCAATATTTGCAGCTATGGGGTAGAATTCTTTGCTTTTAAAGATATGGAAGCATTCGGCAAATTGTTGTGAAATACTGCTTGTATGTGATTTTAAGTGAATAGGGATGCCTCTCTATGGCTATCTTCAGCAACTTTATGATATATATTTTTGATGCTTTCTTTCAAATTCAGGCAAAGAACATGCATATCTGTATTGGGAATTAATGTCCTTTCCCAAACTAGCAATGAGTACTCTTCCCATTCCTAATTTCCACACTAACTTGACAATTACTAACAAACCCAATTGAACCTTTATCATGGGCAAACCTTGTGTTGTTCATAATTTTGGCACACCTGCTTCTTTTGCTTAAGTTTTAAAAATTTGGCCTTTCTCTTTTTATATTGTTTACCAATAGGGTTTTTGCAAAGTCCTTAATGTAGTACCAAAAGTACCTCCATATATTTTAACTCCTATAAACAAAACAAGTTGTGGCCTTGTTGGAAAATTGAATTTCGTGAAAAATATACTCTCTTTAAAAGCTCAAGGTTGGCTTCAGTTCAAACATGGGAAGCTTCTTGGTGATTTATGTTCCATTTGACATGGTCTATCCATTTTTAAGAGAGGCAGAGTACAATTACATTATCATGATGTAGAAGAAACAGGAATAATTCTGACCACTGATTTACCAGTAGCAAAATAGACTGATGGTCACAAATAGAAAGAAGTCTTCTAAGCCAAAGGCATATCCAGGAGACACTACCATAGGCGTGAAGATAAGCGAATTGGTTTTACTAGTAGCTAAGAAAAGCTGAACAATCAATCAGCTAACTCCTATATTATTTGTGGTTGTTTAGAATGGATTGTAATATCAAAATTTTGCAAGTTCAAAGATTTAAATTACATGCAAAGCAGGGATACACCTGGACACTTTCTTCTTTAACACATATGGAGTAAAAAATGTGTATGGTCATTTCCTTGCATTTGGGTCATGACTTCAAAATCTGTACCAATCAGAAAGTTTTTGTAGCCTTTTGTTTCCTGAAGCTGAGTATATTCATCAATGCTTAATTAATAACACTGCATAATAAACCACACCAAAATTTAGTGGCTTAGAAAATCTAGTATTTATTCTCAAATTCACAGGCCTGCAGGTTGACTGAAGTTTGTCTTATCTCAGCTGGGCTCAGCATGGTAGCACTTTTTTTAGGCCGCAGGTGGGCTATTTCAGCTCCAAGCTGAAATTAGGTACAGGTCTGTTTTATGTGTGTTTATTCTGGGGCTCAGGCTGAAGGGTCAGTGGCTACCTGGGGCACACTCTTTTCACGGTACATCCTAGAGCACAAAAGGGCAACCCAAACTATAGAAGCATGTTTAAAGCCTCTGCTTATATCACATTCACTTCCATTCTATTGGCCAGACAGGTCATGGTGAAAAGCCATAGTCATGAAGTGGGAAAGTACTTTCTTCCCACAGTGGAAAGACACTGTAAAGTTACACAGTATTCCAGAGAGTAAAGAAATGGGACAATAATCCAATTTACCACATGACCAACCCTAATTACCTCCTTGGTTACTCTTGATAACCAAGTTTAGACTCTTCCAGATGGATAGGATATTAGAAGTCAACTAGTTTAACCTCCCTCCAAATGCAAGAATTCTTTCCGCAGCAGTCCTGACAGATGCATTTTCAGGGGCTGCTAGAGAGTTCTTCCAGTAGCTCACCCATGATTTTGCAAGGCAGCCTACTTTATTGTAGGAGCGTTCTAAGGGTGGAAAAGAAATCTTACTTTTTATTCAAGCTGTCTTGCTATACGCTCTTCCCATTCCTCAGAAGTCTGCACTCAGAAACGAAGGTGAATATACACTCCTTTCTTCATGGAATAGTTCGTGATGCCAGCTAGTACACTTCCCTCCCAAAGTCATGGCTTTTCTAGTTTTCATAATCCTTCCTCAAATGACGTGAAAGCATTTCCTGAAATTTCACTATTCTTGTCATGCTCCTATGGATTGTCACTAAAGCCTACGGGTGACGCTATTGGCGGAGTATTTATTGGAGAACGGGGTGCTCTGGCCTTTGCCTGACTCCTGTTGAGCCCAGGGAGAGGTCTGCTGTCTCCAATGGCAACACTCTTCTATCCATGAGTCAAGAGTTTACATAAAAGTTTTGTTTTGTTTTTTTAATAGAGATTCTATCCCACTTCTAGGTCATATTGCGCTCATGGTCATTCAACACTTCATCTCTTCTTCCTGAACTCCATTTTGACGGAATCATCCCGATCTTATACCTATGCAATTGTTTATTTTTTTGTTTTATTGGGGAACAGTGTATTTTTCCAGGGCCCATCAACTCCAAGTTGTTGTCCTTCGATCTAATTGTGGAGGGTGCAGCTCAGCTCCAAGTCCAGTGGCTGTTTTCAATCTTAGTTGCAGGGGGGCACAACCCATCATCCTGTGTGGGAATTGAACTGGCAACCTTGTTGCTGAGAGCTCATGCTCTAATAAACTGAGCCATCCGGACGTTTCTGCAATTGCTTATTTTATATAAATGACTCTATTTATTTTTGTTAACTTTTATCTTGTTTTATTCTCTGTTTTCTCAATTCTCTGTAGCATTTGCATTCTGGCACTCATTATATTCCTCCCATATATGGGGAAGGTATGAACTTGGGACCATGGCCTCTCTTTCTTCATCCAAGTCACTGGTATAGATATTGACATGGTAGGTAGTTGTTAAGGACTTAATCCTGCGATTCACCCTACTAGATCTGGCCATCTGTTACGTGGACCATCAATAAATCCTTGTAAAGTGTAAGCATTCCCCATTTTTCTCAATTGTGATCACAGAGATAGTGCTAAATACCTTGTCTGATGCTTTGTTGTGATTTTTATACTATGTTCATATCATTCTCCTCAGCTTCCCGTTTGGTAAATATATTTTCCAAAAAAAAAAAAGAAATTAGTTCGTTGTGACTATAATTTTTTTTTTCTTTTTTGGTAAAACTGGGCCATTTTAAAATTTTAACTTTTTTTTACAATAGAATAAATACTTCTCTTGACTGCAGACATGTAAGCTGTTAGGTAGTAGTATTCAGAAACATCACAGTAAACGAAGTTTTATTGATTGGTGCATAGTCTTCAATAGTTATAAGGAGTTACTTGTATGAAACTGCTGTCAAACCAGTAAAACTGCATCCATCATTTTCAGGATTGTTGGTAATCTGGACATATTTTCCCCAAATAACTTTGCCTTCTTGTGTCACAAGGCCCAACTCACTCACGTTCACCTCAATGACCATACCTTTGGTAATAACACCCAAAGTTGTATAAAGTGGGGATGAGGGATTCTTTTTTACACCAGGGATTGGCAGGCAAAAGGTGGCTTTCAGTTCATTGTGTGTTACATGTGCCTTCTTGAAACGTAAGCCCATTGGCCTAATGAATCTTTCATATTTAGGTGGTTTTCAAGAAAACCCATCTCCCACAAAGCAGACTTTAGTAACCGTCCTCTTCCACGCTTTCTTCTTTCTCTTTCCTGTTCAAATAACTTTTAATACCTCTGTTTCTCCCTGGGTACGAACTTTGGGCAGAGGGACTTCCCATTTTCCCGCATTTTCTTTTTGTTTTTGTTTAATCATATCGGGAAGTACTTTAACTCGGAACTGTCCCTTTCTGTCCAGTAGATATTCAGGTACTGCTCCTGGTGGAGTCTTTCCATCATTCTTTTGTTTGGTGTTTCTCTTTTCCTGCATCATGATACTCTTTTTCATCTGTATTTTCTCAGCATGACGCTGTTTATGGTAGAGTTTATCTTTGAGACCAATCATCTTTTTTACCTTCTTTGAACGTTCATGAGCCTCTCGACCTTCCTCCTTTCTCTTTTTCTCATGGTAATCCAAACAATATCAATAGTGCTTATGGTGTAACTCAATATGTTCGTTTTGTGGCATAGTTACGACCGCCTAGACACCAGGCACAGTCCCCGGGGCGCCGAGAAGCTCTCAACTTTCGGGTCTCAGAAACTCGCAAGCTGACTCCATACAACTGGCGACAGGAAAGCTGTTGTGACTATTCTTAATGAAGCTGTGCTCACTCATTGCATCTCCTCTTAGTTTCTAAAGCCCAGAGATCACAAAGTCAAATGTTGAGAAAGTCCCAGCAGGTAGTAAATATTTAGGTCAGAAGTTGGGTGCAAGGCTGTTTTTATGAACAGAAACATTCACCCTTCGCCTAGAAGACTTTTCCAGTTGAACAAAATCCCTATATGAACCAATTTTAACTACCATTTTATGATTCCTCTTCAAAATAAGCTTACTGGTCTGTTACTTGTGTAAATGCATATCTTGCTCCATTTTGAAAATGAGGACCATATTGACAGGACCGTATGACAGAACATCTCCTGTCATAGATTTACAGAGGACCATAAAGGTCCCAGTTTAGGTCCCAACTCAATAGAAAAATCCCCTCTACTCTGTCTCTAACAAATGATTGTATAGATTTTTTTTTTTTACATCCATCAAACTAGGGTGATCTCACCATATCATGGTGCAGCTGCTACTATTGTTCCTTCCTTTCTGTCTCAGAGGAAAAATTGGCTAGCACCCTTTCCACAATTGAGTCTACCTGTGTCCCTGGCTTCCTGCCCTTTTGTCTCTTCTGGGATTTCATGCCATCTGTTACCTCATCCCTATTTTATCTGTTATATTTCCCTTCCTCTACCTCTTTCCCATCTGCTCACAACATGCTCAAATATATCTGACTTTTTTTTTTTTTTTTTTTTTTTTTTTGGTGATTTCACTGAAGGGCTTCCCCGTACTGACTTGAAGAGAGTTTGTATTCCTTAATACAACATTCAAAGCCTAACATGCTTTGGCCTCAACTTACCTTTTTATTCAGCAAAACCAGTTTCTCTCTAGCCTATATATCCTATGCTCTGACCAAACTCATCCACTGATCAGACTTCATGTTTCTCTTAATCTTTGCACTTGGCCAACCTAGTCTATTGCTTAAAATGCTATTTCATCAATCTCATTTTCACTCCTTTCATTTGTTGAAATCTGAGACGTCCTTCAAAACCTAGCCTTTCAGTCACCTCTTTCATGAAGACTTCCTTGCTCTCCCTAGCTAAATAATCATTTCCATTTGAAATCCTGTTGAATTTTGTTTGTCTATGTTATTGTCTTGGCCACTTTCTGTATTTTTAATAGCTTATTTTCTCATGTCTTATCTCATCTACTCAATTGTAAAACCGTTGAAAGTCTGCACTATGTCCTATCCATCTTTATATCTTTAGAATCTAGCACAATTCTTTGCATGTAGTATGTGCTCAATAAATGCTTATGGACTGATAAAATAATAATTCTGAGATGCATTAATAATTATCAATCTAAGTATTCTTCAAAATCACACTCAACTCCCTATGTGTTAGTACAGTTACTATTGAGATTTATATAAACCAAATACACCCCCGTAAAACAAAAGAAAATAGCCTTTATTTTTTTTATCTGGTATGTTACAGATACTAGATAGACTAAGTCTCTTTCATAAGTATTGCATATGTGTTACTCCATTTTTATCTCCTTAAAGGTCAAGTTTGGCAGATTTTTTTGTTTTTGTTGTTTAGATGAAGAAACAGAGGCTAACATTTTTAAATAAATAAAGTATTACTTATTTCAGAGCTGGAAAGCCAGATCTGGACATGGAAGTCTCCTGAGAGAGCACGGTTTATGGATACATGTGATGGGGAGAGCAGAGAACTAGATAAAAAGATACCTGGATCTTTTTGGTTCTATTTTTGACTTACTATGTGACTCAGGGAAGTTTATCTTGTGCTTTTCCGTTTGTAAAACTGAGATGCATATACAACTGTACAAAATATGTGTCCCCTTACTTACTTCCCTCCAAGAGATTAATGAGAAGATTTCTAAGGAGCACTTTGATTTTCTCTGATAAAAGAAATAGGTAGGTATGAAGTGAAGCATTTCCAGCTTCCATCGAAGGTTTTCAAGAGGGTGAAAACAACCTTTTAAAAATTATCAAAGTAAAAGCTAGAAAAAGAAAGAGCCATGTACATTTCAAATCAAATCAACAATTAATGTAGAACACTTAATGATCTTCTGATATGTGTATTGTGCATTACAATTTACCAGGAACTTTTACGTATATTATCTCAGTTGTTTCTCATAATTACTCTCTGCAGTACAAAGGCTAAGTATTTTTGCTGCCATTTTTATAAGAAAGCTAATACTCAGGCCAAAGCCTCATATGTTACATGACTCACATGAAGCAGTCCAGGGTTAAACTCCGGCTGCCTGGATTCAAAATCCAAGTGTAGAGATCTCACATCTCTATGGTTCTGTTGACATGACAGAATCCAAATGGAACCATCCACATTCTGTCCACAATACTGGATTCAGGATTAAATTTAAATCCTATTTCCTTTATAAAGCCTTTTCAAACCATTCTAATTTAAAGCCAATTCTCCTTCTTCCATATCTTTTGTTGTCCTAAAATAGATGATAAAATATCAGTTAGAATTCTTGTGAAAACCCACAGATTATCCTATTAGGTGCTTCCCTGGAAGCCTAAGGTGGGTTCCCCGTATTCTTTCCTTACTTATAACAGGCCCTTGGAATGCATTCCAATTTCCATTGTTCTTGATGGTTGCCACCACCCATTTCATCCTTGGGACTGAGCGTCAGCACATGGAGTATTTGAAAGGTAGAGACGATTCTGTTCATTTTGGAATGAATGCCTAACACAGTATCCTGTAGGTGCTCAATACATACTTGCTGAATGCATGGCTAGACTATTCGGTGATTCTGGACAGGGCAGAAGTTCAGAAAGTTTGGTAAGAATACTGGAAACAAAGGTTGGTTCCTGATACTGGGGGATCTGGGATACCAGGTATAACAGCTTGAAATTTGCCTAGTTTGCAACCTTAGAATTACTGGCTCCAAGAAATGGGTTTGCTGGATTTTGTACTTCTAATGCAAATTCTACTTTAGAATTCAGCAAACTCCTGGTGTTTTGTGTGTTGTTTTTTGGGGTTTCTTTTGTCTTTTAAATTCCACTGGGACCTCCTCTCACCAGTGCCACTTTGCTGGAGATTTGTGATATGTAAGACAGGCAGAAAAAACCCAAGCGAATCGAGGAAGGCTGTTAAAAGCACTGATTTCTCTGATGTCTCAGTTTGTTAACTAAATTGTAGGTTGTATCACTTGGCCAGAGACAGCTGACAGGCAACTCTGCTTGAACAAGTAGCAACTCCAATATGACCCGTATACTTTAGTTTCATTAGAGGCAGTGGGTATCATTATTTTCTAGGCCATCACAGTAAATATGGTGATTATATGCGTCCCTTGAAACTTTGGGCTGACAGCATAGTTGGGCTGTGTAAAAAGTCGGGGCTGGTGCCCTGATGTAAATGACAGCAAAAGAGATCTCCGGGCCCCTTAGGAAGGAGGCAGAAGTTCATGACATGAAAGTTCCAGAGGCCTGCTGAAAATCGTACCAATTAGGATTGTAATTACTTTGCTTATAAGCCAAATTTAACATTCCTCTCTCTCATATTTTTTCTGCAACTCCAATGTCCAAAACACCAAGACATCTGGATCCAACAGCTGCATATTGCTAAGAGTTTCAGCAATCAGCAGAAGCAGTGATAGTTGTTAAACTGGTTAATAAGAGGTAGCTTCACCATGGCCATAAAATGAACATTTTGAAATTCCCAAATATATACCGAACTCCAAATAACAAGTCCTCTTTAGATGCCTGAGGATTGACTCTCCAGCTCCTCTTAAGGGTCTATCTCTATTGGTAGGGTTGCCTGGAGATGGTTAATTTGGACTTCTAGTATGTTAGAAAAGGGATGGTTCCCCCATCTATGAAGTAACCACTGTTCCCTGGAAAGAAAATATTTGGGTGATATACCTTGTGCCTTCTCATCCCTTATCTTGTTGGTGGGATTGGATGGAGGGTCTGCACATGTCTGATGAGACCCCTTTCCTTTCTTTGTCCTGTTTAGATGGTTCATCTGCTTGCACTAGGCACCCCCAGGCTAGTTTCATCTTTGCAAGGGGCATAGCAGAAAGGAACATGACTAGACATATCAGTAGGAAGCCTGATGTGTGGCCGGGTCCACATCTTGTCCCAGACCTAGTCCCCAGTTCAGCTCCACAAGCTGTAAAGTTTGCTGGTCCTTTAGCCTGTGTCTGTTGCTCAATTGGGCTTGGAATTCAGAATGGAGAGGGCTGATTTATTGCCCACTTAAACCTCAACATGGTAGAGTAGCAATTCTGTTTTTCTAGCTGTTAGATTGCAATGAACATTTTTGATTTATTTGGCAAGTGTGTTATATAACTAAAATAAATTTTTTTTTCAATAGCATGGTCTGCTCAAAATTAAATGGTAGTTCTAGAGCCGTGGCCTACGTTAATTTTTTTCTTGATGATTATAGCCATATAGATATATATGAGCTCACAGAACTAAAAGTGTGCTTGCATAAAATTTATATGTACTTTTCCATACGGAATGGTCTGCTCTTATGTAACTTTCAATAATGCATTTTGTTATCGTGATCTTTGCCGGCATTTATTAATATGATTGTTTACTGGCGAAATGTACAATTCATATTAGTGTGTTTCTGAGTTAAGGTGAAGGTAGCTACCATACTTCAGTGTTCAGAAGGAAGTCTATTTTGTTTAAATCGGACCTTCAGACCTTCGTAAGAGGCAGCCTAACAGTGATAGATTTTTTTGTTGAGCTTCAGTCCATGAAAAGTACATTAAAGCCTTGAGCTGAGCCGTCTTTCTGAAGCAGCAGTTGGGTCATTACAATTTGGCAGGCACTGAAGATGCATATGTGATTTTATTATCGAGTCCACTTAATTCATCCCGATCCTTCAAAGGGGAAGGGATCTAAAATTCCTTGAGCATTTTCTATTATGTGCTAGGTGCCTATATATTTTGTTTTATCCTCATAACAAGCTTTTGTGGTAGGTAATATTTCCCCAACATTAAACATGATAAAATTGAGGCTTAGAGAGTTTAACCAATTGGGTCAAGAACACATAGTAAATGATGGAGTTTAAGACCAAACCAGACCTGTCTTACACAGAAGCCTATGATGGGTAGAGTACATTGGAGGTTAAAAGACAGAGATGTCTGCAAGAGGCAGGCTGATAACACAAGTGATTAAAATGGAATGGGGTATAAGAAAAAATTGCTTTTTGTTGTTTATTTTTCTTGAATCGATGGCCCTCTTGATCTAGCTTTTGTTGAGGTTCAGAGAACTTGCTAGTCATATGGTGATAAAACTATTTCTCTTTCCTCTTTATCCTACTATACAAAAAAAAAAAAAAAGAAAAAAAAGAAAGTAGCAAGGAAAACATGATAAATGGCAATCAACCCTCAGCCTTTGCATCTGACAGACAACAGGGAGTGGTGGAGATGGTCATGAACTGAAGAACCTGTGCCTTTTTCCCCAGCCAACCCTGACCTTTGTGTTTTTGAAATGTTATCCCAGTGTTGCTAAATCTTACCATCTTCAAAAGAACTTAATCTAACTATTCACGAGAGCCCTTCTGATTTTTAAATGCTGAAAACTAATCCACATTTAAAAAAAAAAAATGCAACCTTTAAAAAATAAAAATTATATGCATCTGAGGACCTGGTATAGCTAGCTGTACACTCTGAATTTGTAACCTCTGCATTATGCAATGCAATTAATAAGTACTACTGGGGAAAAATCATCAACAGGCAAATATCAAACCCAGAACAGTTTTCACTACCCTTCCAAGAAGTGTGTCCCCCAGATCTCGTACATTTGTGTACTATACCACTCTGGGGGAAGGCACAGGACTCCCAATCCTCTCTCTGCCCTTCACCGGTGTGGAGATGAGATGTGTGTGCCATGGACCCTTGGGTTTGAGATGCCCTGAGCGCTTGTTTAGATGCCCTGAGCACTTTTTTCCACCACTGGCATGACCCCTCCCAAATCAGGTATTCCCTGGATAGACCTGGTTGTCTGGTGAGCAAAGGTGGTATGCCTCATCAGCAGTCATCATGTGGCCATTTAATCAGAAATGCATCCAACAGTCTGATTAAGGAAGGCATCTCTGCTTGTAGATAGCTTTCTAAGGTGTTTGCCTTTAGGTATTTGCCTGCAGAAAGTTTCTTGAAATCAGTACAAAGTAGAGTAGCAAGAAATATTTCTATGTTTGAGAGTTTGAGGAATTTTTTTTCTGTATTCTTTCAGATGAGGTTTGGTGGATAGATTTAGTTACACCCATATAATTCCTTGTCTGTAACACTATTAGTTCATTTTCTCTCCTTTAAGTTTTTCCTTTCTTCTGACCCATAAACACTACCTTAAATGACTCACAGGTATCACTGGGCATGTGTGTGACTAGGTAGCAACAGTAAAGCAGGTTCACAAGGCTGAAACATGGCTGCTCCCGCATCACTTGGATGATGTTTTCCCTAATGGACTCTGGACCTCTGGACCAAGGTCACATATAAGTGCAGCACAAATCATTGCCTTTCTAAACAGTTAAAGCACTTTTCCTGCTGGAAGAGATAGGGTGCCTACCACAGAAAGCAGGGGAGTTAGCCACGGAGCACACTTGGGAAATAAAGGATTTTATTTCTATTTATTTTCAGTCTATAGTTTTCTAAACCCAAAAATGTAATTGGGGCATTATCAAGGAAGCACGTGCCAGGGGATATGGAGAGGGTCCTTTGTGCAAAAGAGAAAATCTTCTCTAAGATTTAACTTGTTTATGAACCTTAGAAAATGTTTTCTCTTTGTTTGTGCATGTTGAGCTCTGAGAGTCCACCCTTACGTGCAAAGATTTTTGTCTTGGCAAAATTAGTGAACTTTTAGAAAGACCAGCAGGTTGATAATCTGCTTTTTTTTTTTTTTTTTTAAACCAGGTATTTCCTCTTTTTCCCTTTCACTGAATTTTAGTTTCATTCCAACAGTTTCAACCTTCTAAACTCCCCGGATTCCTCCTTACTTCCATATCTTCATCCACCTAAAATAGGTCTTATTGAAATGCACTTTTTTCCAGCATTGGCCTGACCCCTCCCACATCAGGCATTGTCTGTCCTGAAGGGCACACGATGAATCCTCTGCCTCCAGTCACTTGGGCAATTTGTCAAGGACTGACTGGGGATGTTTATTGGGAAATAATAAATGGAAATGTTCTTTATGTCTTCTTAATTTAGGCAACTGTGTGCTTGTTTCTCTTTGTCTTTTATCTTAATTTATTTTTGTTATGAGAGTTTTTCGGGGCCCCATATTTTTTCAAATTGCTGTCACAAATATCATTTTTTTTCAAGTTCATCACCACCCACCAAGCTCAGTGATTCCGTCCGTGTCCTACAGATGAGGAAATTATGCCCAGACTATTTGTCTCAGGACCTCCACTCAGTGAACAAGTAGAACTTATAGCCAAGTCTTCTGACTCCTTTTAGCTCAGAGGGCTATTGGCCTTCTCATAATACCAAAGTGGAGTTTACACTCTTGAACACTGAATGATGCTGAATTTATTTTTCTAACTTCTCATGGACCCCACAAAGTGCCCTGTGCCGAGTGTATGATCAGTACATATTGGTTTGTGAAACTTCTAAGACTTGACTCTGACTTATGCAACATTGACTTAGAGAAATAAAGGCATTGTTTTAAGAATATAACCATGTATCAAGAGCCTCAGTTTGGCAAGTCTAGTGAAAATTGAAAATGGATGGTCATTATTAGTACAGCTTACTCAGAGGTGGCCCTACGAGACTATGAAGGGGGGATGGCCTCCAGAGGGTAGGGCTCGAACGTTACTGAGCAGCAGTCACTCACTGCACTGAGGAGTATAGGGAAGGCAGGAAAATGAAACTGAGTTTCTCTGGAAGTCTGGCATCTTGGATACTTCAAGGGTTCAAATGGTGTTTAATGGGAACCAGGTGGTTCAAGGAACTGGTAATGTGAAGGAGTATCGACCTCCAGGACCTCGGAGTGAATCTCGTCCAAATAAAGAAGCATGGTGGGTTGACGGCCTTTATGATAGAAGACTGAACCTCTCACCTCCAAGTCTATGGAACTGTTCTCCTTGGGCCGCATGGGCTTGTTATATATCCTGAAGACTGTTCAGTAGACTATGTGAAATAAGTTAATGGCCACGGTCACCTGTGATGTAGTCATCATCCACATTTTCAAAAGCATTCTCCCAAAACAAAATCATGGAAAAAATTGAAAAGCAGTAAATGAAACATGGATGGAGATGTTATACTCTGCACCAAAGTGTGGCTTGGTGACAAATACAAAGATACTTTTCATCGTTGTGTCAGGTGCTCAGATGAACATTTATTGAACCCCCTATGTGGAGAAAGACATAGAAAATAAAAATGCATTCTTTGCCCTCATAGTGTTCATGGTCTAATTGGGAAAAGAATCATTTCATTAAAGAAAATTGAAATGAATCAACCCAAACAATTGATTTTCTTGTTGAATAGATACTGGAGAGGTTGTGATAAAGCTGGAGGACAGAGCCAGTTAATCAAAGCTAGCTCGTGTAGAATTGTATTCAGTGCTATATACCTGTGCACACTGGCTAGTGAAGCTGGACGATCTGGCAGAAGGAAGTCTCTTCTTGATATAGGAAAAGGAACCTCATGCAGCTTTGGGCTGAGCCAGGCCTAGGATATCTGTTCTGTGTTTGGGTCATTCCTGTTCAGTGATTCCCTAATGACCAACAAGTTGCATTCCCTGGAGCGCTTGTTGACTCTAGATCATCCTGATGTTTGATTCACTCTGGAATCTATAGTTCGTTCTAGTCAGGTCTGTGATTGATTTACATTCCTGAGAGAACCTTCTGGGGAAGTGAAGCCTCAAAGACTCTGCTGACTGTCCAGGGATTACCCAAGGGCTGGATTAGATCTTGACTACAGATGCCCTTCCATGGACACAGAGGGGCCTAGAGTCTCCTGAGCCATTCTCATTTTACTAAAAAAGCAGAGAAGAGGGTCATAGAAACTAGCTTTTGAGTGTTTAAGTTCTAAGGTCTTTTTCAAACACAGACACACATGTACATACTTACATGGGATCACACACACACACACACACACATACACACACACACACATATAGAACTCTTTGTATAACATTGTATTCCTTAGGCTTTTGGAGGAAGTCTTTTAGCATCTTTATATCAATGAATAAAATTTTTGTGCACCCATAAAGAGGAGAGAAAAGAAGGAATGTTTGTGCCCTTTAAATGCCATAACATAAATATGTCTTCATATTGTATATGGATTTATTATTAACGCCATGGATAATTTGTGTATCCAAAGCTGTGACTGGCTCCCGATGGCTCAGTGTATGCCATGTCTCAGAGGAGCGATGGCTTCCTGTTTCCTCAGGGTGTTTCCCCCATTTTGCTGAAACTTACTCACTTTACAATTCGGTGGGGATAATGAATTCAAGTAAAATAAGATGTATTCTCTAATTGTTCTATCAAAAGAGCAGGAGGCTGTGAAATCGTTCTCAGTGCTGGTACATTGGATGTCTTTCCAAAGGCATGAATCAGCTCCTTGTGACATGTTTTCAAGTTTCCCATTTGGGTTATTGTCACTAAACTCACCCGGGGCTCAGGGAAAGCGTTCTTCTTTTCACACTTCTGCTCAGGTGTCCAGATTACTTTCTCCTATAGTGACTTTGACGTTGTCACAGAAGCTAGCAGGGCTGCCTTCTCCTGATGTGCTGCAGTGGTTTAAATCTAAGGGTATTTTTTGTTTGTTTTTTTTCCCTCTGTTGCTTTTATTATGGTGGTTGGGTCAGAATCATCCTTTTGAATTAGAAATACTGATACAATCCAAGGGAGAATGTTACAGTCGTGATAGTAGACAAAGAGGAGAACCATAAAATATCACGTGGATAAAACACCTAGCTGCACACTATCTCCAGGGCACACACACCAGCATCCCTGTGTGCAGACAGATACTGGTGATATATTAGAGTCTGCTGGCCATTTTGTTTACGATAACTAGGAAAGGAAAAATGAACCCCTATTTCAGTGTGCTCGTCCCAAGATGATGACACGGTAGAATCTCCTCACAGGTAAACCAAGAGAGCCTAGTTAATCACCATTTATCACTCAAGGGACTCGAGTGTCTCACAGATGCATTGGAGCCCCAGAGACTGAGATACTCCTTGGGTTGCGATGCTATTCTCTTTTTCTCATTCCATCTAATGTAATAAACTGCAGTCCTGGCATCGGAGTGATGTGTGCTGGCTTTTAGAGTCCTGAGCCTTTAACATGTGCATGATTCATTCCACAGAACTAAATAAATTTTCAGAAAGAAATGTCATATCATTATAATTTTAATAACTTTACAACTTCGCTCCATCTCCTCCATTACACGACTATTCCTAGCTACCATCATTTTTTGCCGGAAGCCTCTAATTTATTTCTCTGTATCTGCAGCTGCTCACCTTCAAACAGCGTTCTGTTGAATTGATTTTAGTATCTACACCACTCTTCATGGAATCTGAGATAGATTAGTTGATGCCTAAATTGGCTGAATTTTTATATGTTTTTGTCTTAGTTTATTAGAAGCTCACTCTATTTACCAGGTAATAGTCGAAAGAACAGGAACAGGTTCCCTTCCCATTTGACCTTCCCACTCATACTTGAGTTCTTCTGAATGCTTACACATAAACTATTGCTCAAAAACTGAAAAAAAAAAAATCATAGCTTGCCTTAAATTATGCAAGTTTCCATAACAGGGGTCAGCAAAATTTTTCTCTAAGGGGCCAGAGATTGACTATTTTATGCACGTAGACCACATGATTTCTGTTGCAACTACTCAACTTTGCTTTTATAGTGCAAAAGCAGCCAAAGACAATATGTAAATGACTGAGCACAGCTGTGTTCCAATAAAACTTTATTTACATAAACAGGCAGTAGCCAGATTTGGCTCACAGTTTGCTGATTCCTGCTTCAGGCCAATTTGCCTCCTACAACTTTTGCATACCCATTCTACAAAGGCATCATAAAAAATGCAATAATCTACATCATATTTTCTGATAACCCCAAATATTGAATCTCTCAATTCTAAAATGTATATACTATTTTGTTTTTCTTTAGCTAGAAAATGGTATAGAGGTTAGACTGTTCGTCTGTGGGAGTGACTGAGAATGCTTTACTTATTAAACCAAAAATTATTTGTTGGTGCTTGTTTTCACATAGGTCCATCCACCTTGAAGCCATAATGTTAACTCAATCTGTCACTTGAAAAGTAGGTAAACAGTAAAGCACTCTGAAGAAATGCTAAAGGTTTCCTTGCAACTACAGAGTAGATCTTGAAAGGTTACTGGCTGTTTACTGGTGTCTCTTCCCTAGGGGAATTCCTGCTTTCTAAGAGAGGGAGCGTCTTTGCAGCCCATTCACAACTGATCATACATCTTCATGGAACTGACTAAAATTACCTAGTCTGTGGTGAAGAGTCATGGAACTAAATTGGAGTTAGAACTATCAGCTAATGTCACTGTACACTGGGAGACTTTCTCAGGGGCTACTTTCCTCATTACTATGAGTTAAAAGAGAAAGGGGTAACCAAGACCGGGTTGGGAAAATGACATGGGGCATGTATTTCAGACTTGCTGTTTTCTGGCTGAGTGAGCTTTCATTTCCAAGTTTGCATCTATAAAATGGACACTTGAGCACAACGTAGAGGGGGGAGGGGTGTCCGAGAGATGATCCACATATGCTCATTGCTCTCCCTGTGCTTTGAGGGCCAGACCACAATTTTTAGATGCAAGGTATTGAAATTTATATGTGTGTACACACAGGCCTGCATTGGTGTCCACATGTGTATTGTGTGTGTTGTGTGTACATGTGTTATATACATGCATACATGCCTTATAGAAGGAGTGTTGTGGGGAATACGTTAGAACAGATGGGTAAATATTTGTAGAACAGTTTCTGTCATGCAGTACACGCTTTATGGATGTTTGTTGAGTGACTAAAGCTTTGTAGTCCTTAGTGCAGAGTTTCTCAGTAGTGGCACTGTTGATATGATGGGCCAGATATTTCTCTGTTGTGTATTATCTGATATTAAGCAGCATTCCTGGTCTGTACTCACCAGATGCCACCCCACCCCTAGTCGTGGCAACCAAAAATGTCTCCAGACATTACCACATGTCCTTGGGCACAAAACCACCTCTAGTTGAAATCACTACCTTGGTGGAACCAAGACGTTAATATAAGGAAGTGGTTCCCAGACTTTAGCAAGTACCCAAAGGGCTTGTGAAGAAACTGATTGCTGGCCCCACTCTGCAGTGTTTGATACAGAGGGTCTGGCGTGAGATCTAAGACTTTCTATTTCGAACACTTTCCCAGGTGATGCTGCTGTTGGTGGCTCAAGGCCCACGCTTTGTAAACCCGTAGGTAAGACGTGAGATGTTCTGAAAAAAATTATGAGGGGTTTCAAACGTGCTTCCTCATTGTGAGGATGACAGTGTTACTGTGAGCACAGGGCTCAGGGTCTCTTCATGACGGTCTTGGGGTGGTGTCCTCACAGCTGTGGTAGAAATCGGGGGCGGGGGGGAGAGCCGGGCATTATGGGAGATGTTCTGCCTGCACTGGGTTTCAGTCGGCACTGCCCTGCCAGCTGTCACCTGAATCCTGCCAGGAGACTGCTCCAGGTCGTGGTGTAACACTGGGCCTCCTATGGAAATGAGCTTTAATGTTTGCTCTGTCGTCAAACTTGACTACCAAACAAGGCAGTGTGACATTGGGGTCTGGGAAGAGAAGTGAATGCTCAGAGTAGGTCTGAAGCACCTGATCACTCAGGATGGCAGTCTGTGGCCAGTGACTGTTAGAGCCATGGCTGTGACTTGCCTCTTATTTACTTGCACCAGCTGTCTTGTCCTTCCTTGCTTCCTCCCTTCAGGTCAGAGTTCCTGTTGTCCTAAGTTGTCAAGTTGTCATCCCTGCTTTCTCTCTCTCTCTCTCTCTCTCTCGCTCTCGCTCTCGCTCTCGCTCTCGCTCTCTCGCTCTCTCGCTCTCTCGCTCTCTCGCTCTCTCGCTCTCTCGCTCTCTCGCTCTCTCGCTCTCTCTCTCTTTGCTTATAGTTAGAGATGAAGCTGTCTTGAGCTATTTATCAGTCTTATCTCTCTTGGCCCGCTGTTAGTATTTCAGTCTGTGGATCTAATCCACTTTAATTGATTGACCTCACACAACCAGACATCAGCAAAACATCAGGGAAGTGCAGCTGCAGGCAGGGGGAGAAGTGGAGGCAATTTTGCTGGGTGGGTGCAAAGGTCATCGAGACCCGTGCAGATTTAGGAAAACAGAATTCGTTTCCAAGTCATTTAATGTGAATTTTTCCCGGGACAATCTATACAGATTCTGGAGTTGATGGTCTTGAATGGGAGATGGTCGTTTCAAACAGGGAAGCATTCTGTAGGTGCAAAACCCACGTCCCCACTATTATCACCAACTTCACCCCCCAACACACCATTCCCGTCATTGTCACATCATCCTTTGCAGAGCACGTCAGAATTTGCCAAGATTTTATTCATTTCTTTGAAGTACCATTTAGCACAGATATTCTTCTTCTTGTTGTTGTTATTCTCCTTTTTCATACCAATAGCTTGTGATACAGATAGTTGAGGAACCTGTTCAGGATGACCTTGGCACCAAGATGCAGAGCTTTGACTGGGCTCAAGTCTTCTGATTCTAAATTTTAAAGGCTTCTGGAGCTCAGAACAGACATTTTCTTCTCCCTGGCCCTTCCTGTCACAGCCACACTGAAGCTCCTCAAGGGAAGAGACTGGGTCGTTGTCATGGCAGGATAGTGAAGGACCAATGCTCTCCAAGCTACGTAGCTGGCATCTTGTCAATTCGGGTGATTCCGGATGGGCTTATCCTCTATCTTAGACTTGTTGAGGGAGAGACCTAATCTCTCAGAGCTCTTCAATCCTTTAATAATACATGGCTCTGAACACCCAAAGTGCACACTCAGTGCTATTAGCAAACAATTGTCCTGGGTCTAGAACAAGAAGACCATTAATATTGAAAGAATGCACTGATGATTTTCGCTGAAAGAGTTAACAGCCACAAAAAGAGCCCATAGTGTGTCCTTAATGCAGGGTGTTTTATCTTAGAGAACCTCAATAAAATCCTCTCTCAGCCAAAATTATCTTATTGAATCAAGTAACGTGTACCTCATCTTTTTGTATTTTACTGATTGCTTATATAAAGCACAATGAGACTATATGTTTTGCCTAAGATTTATTGCCAAAAAGTCTGAATATGTGTGACCAATTCTCTACTTTATCCTATATTGTTCAAATCCTATTTAGCCTCCCATGGCATAAAAACTTATTAGCACTTTTTTTTTTCTACCACAACCACACATTCTAATTCATTATTAATTGGTTCACTTATCCATTAATTTAACAAACATTTACTAGCACCTGCTAGGATTCCTTTATTTGAGATACACACAATTAAGTTAAGCTGTCTGTCTAGGTCAGGCAAACATAAAATATATAATATGTAATCTATATACTATCTTATATAAATAATTCCAATTGCAGCATGTCGTAAATCTGACCAAAATATAACATGGTAGAAAATCCATGGGTTTTAAAGTCAGACAGACCTGAATATGTCTCCTACTAGTTGGAGAATTCCCAGTTATCTTTTTAACTTATAAAATCTGAAGAGTAACTGTGAGAATTCAAAAATTATTTGCTGAGCGCCTACTCTGTCCATCAAGGTGGTGTGTTATGCTGCAGTTACAAATAGCTTACAATTTTTGGTGACATCAACCATCACACTTTGTTTCTCAGTCATGTTCCATGTCTGTTGCAAGTTGACTTGCTGCCATCCTCACTCAATGACATGGGCTGACAAGCCACTGCCAGGAATTTGCTTGGTATAGGGTTGAGAGAAAGTGGGAGAACTCTGGTGGATCTCACACCAACAATTAAGTGCATGGCATGAGGTAAACAGCACCACTGGTGACTTTATCTACTATGACCCAGACTTTGAAATGGGTAAGGCAGACCTGGCACTGTCTGAACCCAAGAGAGTTCACATTTATGCTGTTCTCCTTGCATCATTGCCTAGCACAATTCTGTGGGAAGCCTAGAAGTTAAGATATTGAGAGCTGCTTCCTTTGCACATCTCCCTGGCACGCATTTGAGAGTTCCAGTTGTATTTCTGTCAGCTGCAATTTTCTACAATAGTGGAAGGTGCATTCTGCCTTCCCCGGGGACACTTGGGGATGAATGAAGTGATCGCCTTCAGGGAAATCTTTATTCCTGAGGATTTTTCTTCTCCCTGTGCATTTTTGCTGCTGAAATCTGACCCCAGTGTTGGTAGCATCTCTTGGGTCACTTCCACAGCAATAACCATGATATGGCTGATGGAGGAACAGAAAACTGGAACCTGACTAATCTGAGGAACCAGGTGGGCTCATAAACAGTCATTATTGGTGAAGGATGACTTATTGGCTATTTCAAGACAGCTGTTTTCTGCACCATTCAGTTTCTTCCTGCATGCACTTGAGGATTCTTTGGTAATGTCTTCTGATTTAGCACTTGTCTTTGTTTTTAATATTGAGGAAGAACATCTATTGAAGTGATTGCCTTCATAGCAACTTTAATGGTGATGGGTATGGAGTTATGAAAATTTATAGTCACGCTGTTTTTGCAGCTACGCTTTGCTTGTCTTGGAAGGGCTTATAAAAGGCACCAAGGAACATGAAGAGAGAGCAACTACCAAATTGTGACAAGACATCAACTTTACAAATGTTGTTTTTTTAATGTTCTGTTTGCTAAAGTTTACGTTTCTTTTCACACTATTTCTTGATGACAGTGTGGCCAAACCAACAGCTCTCCAGCTCATGCTATTACTTTCAACTACACAAATAAGGGAAAAGATGACTGACATTGACTGCGGTCCCAAAGTAGGTACAGACGCTTGCCAGGTGTTTTATACATATGTGTTCTTCTAAGATCCTCACAACAAGCTTCAGACGTAGCCATTCCCTTCCTCCACACATCCCTTTTTTAGCAGGAAAATCAGAAGTTAAATAACCTGCCCAAGGTCAAGCAGTTTTCCGAGTCAGAGGTGTTATTTGAATCGTGCTATGCTAAAACCCGTGTTCATCCTTTTGAACCAATTGATTTGTCTAATTATCAGTGTTACAGATGGTCAAATGATTAGATGGTTTCTTCTGTTGATCTCATTTATCCCTTATATTTGTATAATATTTTACTATTTATAAAGTACTCTCATATTAATCTTATTATTTCAGCCTTGTAAGAGCTCTATGAAGTATGTAAAGCTGGTATCTTGTCTCCATAATATATTATCAACAAATGGGTCAGAAACGTTAAGTGACTTTCCTCAGGTCAGTCAGGGCTAACTCCAAAACCAATGTTTTTCTCTCGCATATCTTCTCCTCTCTGGACACATGAACCAGCAGAGTTTATTTTCCTGGCAGCTGAGCGTGATGGATTCTAACCTGGTCTACTATATGGCTATTTGTCACAAGGCTTATAATGAACTGAGACAAAGCAGTTAGCCACAGATTATAATGCCGCTGTGGTCCCATGACCAGGAGGTTGCAGTAATGAAATTTCCTACGAGGAAAGAGACCACATCTGCGGCCTAGCACAGCCACACTCACCACCACAGGAAACAAAATGAAACATTTGAGTAAGGGTCTCTCCTGACGTGGGCAGCGTGCTAACTGGTATAGAAAGACCTCTCTGAAACAGTGATTACAGTGGCGAATGTGTGGCGCCTCAGATAAGGACCAAATATTTATTCTGGCAGAGATTAAATCTTTTCTGTCCCCGAATCTATTATGGATCTTGCAAAGAATCTTCCAAAGAATATATCGCGCTGATCAGTCAGCTCACTGAACTAGAACTGGGCTTTGCCACCGCTGTGGCGGAAAAGCTACAGAATGCTGGTTTAAAGGTCTCTCTCCCCTAAAACTGCTCTCCATCCAGGATTAATTAGTGACTCAGAAGTGAGTTGAATCGCCAGCAGTCCTTTCCATGCATTCAGGATTTATACAATGGTTTCTCAACGAAGAACCATGGTGCTATAAACAACCCACATTTGTGGGGTGGGCAGAGGAGAAATGGTGTCTGCAGTCATGGTTTCCTAACTCCCCCAGTCCTTGCATTCTGCTAAACAGATTCTGACTCAGGTTATTCTAGCTTTGCTTATTTAGGGACGAGGGTGACTAAGTACCAGCACACACACACACACACACACACACACACACACACACACACACCATTAGAAATGAATGCCAATTCTTTAAGCAAGCGAAAGCAGAAAAGCCATGCTGTTTTCTTCTGAATTCCTAGAGAGTTAATGAGTAAGAATAAAATGGATCATAATATTATTAATTGTGGGCATGAAAAACACACAAAAAATCCTGTTCGTAGGTTCATGTATCCACGCCATGCATCATATTTTAATGCTAGGTACCGTGTAGTGGTGGAAATGCAGAGGTGAAAAAAATAAAATTAGGCAAAACTGAGAAAATAACATCACAATAAACAAGGATATTAGAAATCACGAGTATATTTAGTCACCGTGTAGGGAGGCAACAGAATTTTTTCCCCAGAGAACAGATGTCATTTTGCGTTGTGTGCTATGCGACAGAACACAAAGGAAGCGATGGTGTCCGGCCTGTATCAGCATCCATGCACGCTGAAAGCAGGCTGTACTGATCAGCCTAGACTCCACCTTTCTAAGATCAAGACTCCTGGGTACTCGTCCCTCCTTTGGTTGTGCACAAGATGTGTTCATGTACTGAAGGAAAATTGGCAGGTTGAGAAAAGCTGTCTTTTGGAAAAGTAAGTGAAACATACCAAACTATATGGAAACCAGCACCTGAAATGTCACCAGAAGTTTTAATTGATTGGCTTGCAGCACAGTGAGTGCTTAATCAACATTACGTTTATGTGCTGAATGAATGGATGAACCCAATTTCTAAATCTGAGATTCAGTGAAATCTTTCCGACACCTTAGTTTATGTGGATTCTGGACTTCTTTTCCCATATCCTTCTCTTTCTCCTCCTCCTCCTCCTCCCTGCCTCTCACACCCCTCATCCCATTACTCATTCTCCTTCTTCTCCTTCTGCTTCAATTATGAAACTGAGGGTAACAAAGACTATGCGAGCAAATGTTGTGACTCAGCCTTGTAGAACATCAGAATTACAGCTAAATTAAATTATCCTTGAATGTCCAACCTATTTCTCAGCCAATAAGTCGGACAGCTAGAGAAATGGAGAAAGATGTCTGCCTTCTCTCCTTGCTTCCGTCCCTCTGACACTCTGCGTGCTGTGACACCTTGCCAAGAGGTTGCAAAAGACTGATCATGTCTGATCAGGAAGGTTACTTTTATGTCTTATCAGAATACTAATTCCAACTCTTGGTTGTAGCCAATTATTAGAGAAGAGTAAGAGTTTTCATAGCATTGTTATTTATGCTTGAGCATTTCACTTCCCAGGAGGTGGATGATGTCACCACCACCACCACCACCGTAGTCATCACCTTCATTACCACAGTGTTAGTCTTCTGGCATCCACTGTGTTTTCCTCCCAGAAGTCTTTTGGAGCCAAAGAGACACCCTCTGCTGTGTAACATGAAGCTATAGCACTGAATAGTATATCTGTATTTAAATTAATCTTAGGAGTAAGGCTACAAGTATGGGAAGGGTGACAGTGATCTGACTCTGAAAGCACCAGCTCAGTTTCACTGGCCTCTACTGAGGATACATTTATTTTCTTTGTGTTTTTGACCTACGGGAAGGTGTCATCAGGAGTTGCTCCATGATGCTAGTTCCTCTGCTGTTGATTCCTCATGATTCTGTACCCAGCCCCCTGGCCTTGACCCAAAATGTGCAAGCAGGTTTCTTTCATCCTAAATCTGAACTGTGAGGAGATCTAGGGTCCGGTGTCTTATTAGCCTCTCCTAGAATGCAGGCCTAATTCACCTCCCAGAAATGAACTTCGCAGTGTCACTCCACAGTGACCAGGTAGTTCTGTGGTTCCAGCTTTGATAGCTGTTGAGGGCAATCAAATGACGGAACCTGAGCAGTGCAGCCTGTGAGAACAATCTGGGTAGATTTCTACCTGTGGTTTTTATCTTTAGGATGAAAGCCCATGGAGAAATGTAGGCTACTGCCATTAACTTCATGCTGCTGGCCCCCTCTGGGTACCTACACATTCATTGTTAGTTGGAGGATCAACTCTAAAGGGAGAAAACCTTGTGGTTATTGATAACTATGCCTTTTGTGTTTCTTTATTATAGGAACAGGGGAAAATTGGAGTTGTCTTCAATATTGGCACGGTTGATATCTCCATCAAAGAGGAAAGAACCCCTGTAAATGACGGTAAATACCACGTGGTGCGCTTCACCAGGAACGGCGGCAACGCCACCCTCCAGGTGGACAACTGGCCCGTGAATGAGCATTATCCCACAGGTACATGTTTTGCTCTCAGGGACCATACTTTTTTTGCTTTCCTAGTCTTACTTTGAAATGGTGGTTTTTCTCATGACCATCCCCAAATCATAAAGCACTAAATATTAAGCACATATTCATGTGTTGTTTTTTGTTTTTCTTTTCTTTTTGATTTTGTATGGGAAGATAAGTTCTTTTTTAGGACTTGATCCAGTGTAGGGAGCTTCTGGAGACTTACTAACTATGCACTGAACCTTTTTTGTTAACCCAATACTGCCTGACTGGCTCATACCAAAGACAATTACTGTAGGTTTCCCAGGGCACCGCAAATGATGAACAGGGAAGGGAAGGGACTCCATCTCTACCATGCACTACTGTCAATCATCATGGAATAATCCATTTGAGATCTGGATTTTGTGGTGTGATTTAGCCGAAGGTACAGGTGGCCAGAGATTGCAGAAAGACTGTGAAAGGAACTTTACTAAACTTGAATGGATGAATAACAAGTCAGAGCAACAACTGAGAGAGAAAAATTAAGGGTGGAATTGCATTTACTTAGTTGACTTTGCAATTTTTTTTTTTTCTTTTTCCATTTTCGCTAAGCTTGCCGTGATATTCAGAAACTGGTCCTAGTAAGTGTTTTAATAGCAAACATGCTGGTGTGGGAGGGAGAGGGGTTAATCATCTGTTTACATTTTATAGTCAAAGAGCATTTGCCAACAAACTCCCAAAGCCAGATGGCCCAATCAAGGGCAATGGGAGGAAAGGTTGCCTTCTTTAAAAGAGATCATTTAAATAAGCCCTTAATGTTCCCTTTCATCTCGCACTTCTCCCAGGAAAAGAGCCCTGAATCCTGATCATAAATGTTCTGGCCAATCAAAAGTAGCTGTGCTGCTGGTTTTTTCCCCAAATAGCCAGCCTTCCTGTGTCTGTTTGAAGAATTACGGTAGCATCCACAAACAGCCTACAAGACTCCCAAGTTATTGAAGCAGAAAGCCCCGTTTACCCATTTGCCTACCCTCTGAGTCTCCACACACTATCCCGTCAGCCTTTGCAGGGAGTCTCTTGTCATACTCTTTGTACTCCTTAAATTAAGGCACAAAAATGACCTTATGCAATTATCTTTGATCCTGTGAAGACAGCCAGAGATGTTAACAGCTACTATGAATTTTTATCGTCATCCAAATTCACTAGACACTAATAGACCTGATTTTTAAATGCTTCTTGCTTGAACTCTGGTGGTTGGGAGGGGTGGGGGATGGGGAGAATCAAAACAGCCGGAGATCTTAAAAGCTGTTTATTTGCTCATAGGAAAAAAATCAATGTCTCTCCATGTATATTATCATTGGCCCTGCTAGTGTTGCTGTAGGGTTTGTTATGTTTTTACAAGGAATTTCAAAGATTTCTAAACTGATGTTAACCACTTGCCCTGAGCTAATATAGTATCTGGGAGTTTGCTGCCCGCAGTAGCAGTCTTTTAATGGTCATTTGAAAGCCACGGATATGTAAGAAACCCAGTGACCCTTGCTGTGTGCTTCTTTGTATCTTCAGTTCCACATTTTGTGTTACTTCCTATGTTTCCAAAACAGGGGGAAAGAAAGCTTTCTTTAATGGTATTGCGTCCCATTGAAAACTATTATTACTAGTAACTGTTGGTAACTGTTATTTAGTAATTATAAGTGTTATTATTACAGGACATGATACACTATAACAGTGATAAATATGGGCTTTGGAGGCAACTGGCTGGAGTTGGGATCTTGGTGCCATCAGCTGTGAGCCAAAGGCAGGCTGGATTACGACCTTGAAATGCCCTAAACACTGATATATCTGTTGCCTTTCTCCACTTATAATTCAAAATATAACAGTAAACCATAAAATAAGTGTAAGAATTTCTAACAATTCTGATTTCTCTTCTTGATGTTTATTGTAATGCATTAAAACTATACCAGATTCTTTCTCCCCGCATTCTTATGTTTTACTCTGTTTTCTTTGTTCTCTAAATAAGTGCTTATTCTTCCTTTTAGGTGATCCAGTTCCAAACTTTAAGCAAGTTATCTAACCTCTTGAGCCTCTGTTTCATAATCCATAAAATGGGGAAATGATAATATTTACTTTCCAGGGTTAATGTGAAGATTATGTGAGTTGAATACATGTAAAATGCTCAACATAATGCTAAGTCAGTTAAGTCAATAATCAATAAATATTACCTATGAGAACTACCAAACATTTGGGTAGCATCTTTTTACTATTACACATTCACTGCTATGGATTACTTAATTTTGACTATTAAATTGGATAGAGTAGATATTTTTAGTCTACATTTCAAATTTAAAAAAAGACCCAGGGAGATGTTGTGTGTTTCATAAAGTCACATAGTAAACGAGGGACAGAACTAAAACCAGATTCTCCAGTTCTCAGCTGGGCACAATTTCCACTATTGCTCCCATAGCCATTTGGGGGACATTTTGAAAAGTGCGTAGATAGAAATGAGCATTATTCTTCTTGTGTCGTTTTAGGTTTGTCCTTTTTTATTTTTATTTTTTAAGTGCCGTATTACAAAGGTTAATATCAATAACCACACAAAGGTAGTTATTCAACAAGGTAGAGTTGAAAATCCTATTTTCAAAACAAAAAGTTCTTTTAGCTGTGCTAAAAGATTCATTCGTGATGAATGCAAGCTGTCTGCTGGCCAACAATGGCCGTGTGCTTCCATGAAGCCGTGGAAAGAATACTGAGTATTTAAAGGAGTTCTCATGATACTTTGTTGCCTAGACTGGAAAGCCGTATTGGAAAGTGCAGCATTTTAGTTTTACATTCCACTCCTTCAAGACTTCCTAGGAGTGGCTCACCTTTGGAGCTTTGGATACTTAATTTTCTTTTGCTTCCGCTTCCCTGTGCAACTGAAAGTCTCCATTGAATGAAATTTAAAGCGTCATTAGAGCAACCTGGCCATGTTTAATAAATCTGTATTAAATCAAAAGCTCAAAATACCCCCTGTATTTGGACATCAAAACACAAAGCCACCTGGTCCATCTTGACATTGTTTCTACAAAAGTGATGTATTCAACTTTTCCCAAGCTATTCTATGTTATTGATAGTAATAGAAAGTATAGAAACCATCCAGAGGAGTGCAGTTGAGCTACTTGTCTGTTGCTAATGATTAAATAGTAAATAGAGTAGCTCCTATAGAATATTTATGGAAGTGATCTCATTCTGAAGACATGCTCTCAGGGTATTGTTCCTACTCAACGACTCCCTGTGCATCAGCATGAATGGGTCAACTCCAGAATCTTTTCATGGGCTTTTATGGGATTTTATGCGGCTCTACTGCAACATCCCACTGTGAAATATTTAGAAACCAGCTGGGCACAGGGCATGTAGCATACATGCTCTTTGTGAATCAGGAAGGATCCACAATGAAAATAGTTCTATAGCCATCAGAATCTTATATCACTTACTTCTGGGAAATAGAACTCAAAAGCAACGTCATTCTTTGAACCTGAAAATAGAAAGGCTGAGGAACAGGAGAGGGACATAAAAGACGACTCAGCCCAGAGCTGGCATCCAGGCACTGATAAATGTTCCTTATGAAGCCTCTGATTACTGTCTTAACACAATGCAGTGGTGGGAACCAGGGAGGGGAGGTGAAAGGTAAGTTGAGCATGAGGAATTAATTTTAGCCCCAGCTCTAGGCCCCCTGAGAGGCTGGGCTGAATGGGATTGTTAAAGATCTGGTCTCTGCGGTGAGTGGGTGGCTGGTTGTGTCATCAGGGCCATTAGAACCCTGAGCACGGTACAGTAAGAGGTTCTCCAGGTCAGAGCCAGGCTTCCTGCAAAGTGAAGACTGATAAGCAGCTCCCATGTGTAGGACTTTCCACCTTCCTATGGCAGGTGGTGCTGAGGAGAATAGGGTCTCAGTTCTTTTTCTTTCACTCTTGATATTGCGTACCAATTCGGTTGAAGTGTTCTGGACTGGAAAGCTCTCCCTCAGTCAATAAAATGCCCACTGATAACCTAAGCTTAAATCCTGTTTGACCACCTGACTCAGGACATGAAAATGATATCGAAGAGGCTCCCTTTCTCAGACACTAGATTGGAAAACTCCCTCTTTGTATTTGAATGTGTCCGATTCCACAAAACCTTGTCTTAACAGGGATTGAACGTAACAACACTGTTATAGTGCTTACTGATGCTCAAAGTGGCACCGGAGCCTTGCTCGATTCCCTGGGGGAACAGCGTTTGGTATGAGTATTGCCACCAAACTCACATTAAGGATACATCATTGAAGCTCTGCGAGGCTAAATGACCTCCCCAGCATCACACAGCGTAGCGGATAGAGCCAAGATTCCTATCCCGGTCTTCCGATTCCACTGCCTCCCATTTGCTGCACCGTTCTCTATTTCTCAGAGTCATGATTTTATTGATACTGACACTAGTTATTTTTTTGGTTTTGTTTTTGTTTTTGTTTTTCCATCAAAAGTATTCTCAAATAGAAGTCCCTGCCTGGACTAGGTCAGTCAGCAGGGTTTCTCCACCTTGGCACTCTTGATTTAGGCCTCGGTAATTGTTTGCTGTAGTGGGCTGTCCTATGCCTTGGAGGATAGTTAACAGCACCCTTGACTGCCACCCACCACATGCCAGTCGCCTGTCTCCAACACCAAGTGTCTTCTGGGAGGGCAAAACCATCTCCTGGTGAGAAGTACTGAGTTAGAGAAAGCCTGCAACCTATTTTATTGCAAATGCTTATTGTCCTTTTATAGTGTAGACAGTATACATGGGGGGGTCAGAGAAGTTTCTTTGTGCACATCTCATCCTAGATTCCTGAGCCTGTGAAGGGTTAAAAACAAGTCTATGTACTTGGAGAGTGCTGACATTTCTCAGGCCTTGGGTTTTCATTATTTCCTAACCAGGAGGTTTTCTTTCCTTTTCTTTCTGTCTTTGGCTACAAACATTTGAAGCCTTGCCAGATTTGCAGCACACATTAAAACAAGCCCCATCTACCTGCTTATTCATCCGTTCAGGACTAGTGTTACTTTCAGTTCAATGGGGGGAAGAAACATAGATCGTGAAGTCCTGTAAAGAGAATGAGAAGTATAAATACAGCCAGGGAGGAAAGCCATATTTGAACATGATTTTCCAGACTGCAGAGATGTAATGGCAACTGGAGAGAGGCTTATGTAATGAGTGTGTTTGCACATTGCTAGGTATACATTTTAAAACCATCTTATAAAGAGGTTGGTGCAACATTTGGTCACCACGTGCATCAACTAATCAGTTACACCAGTGTAGCCCAGATATTTGCACTGCTAAATCGTCATTCTTTTTCACTGATCAGGAATGACTTAGGAGGCACACGCAGGTGAGTTTCTATTTCCAAGGGACTTTCAACTTGCTGGGGTCGGTCTTCGGTGAAAAAAATGTTTTAAAAATCTGAGAGTGGGAGAGAGGGGAAAAGGGAGAGAGGAGGAGAGAGAGGGATCGAAGGAGAGAGGGAGAGAAGCTGTGTTCTTTAACTTGGTTGCAAATGCGATTCTCCTGGGAACTTTTAATAAACTGCGGGCGCTCAGGCCCCAGTTCCAGGTCATCTAATTTAATTGGTCTGGAGTGTGGTCCATGGCTCAGCAGCAGGAGCGACAGCATCACCTGGGAGCTTGTTAGAAATGCAGAATCTCTGGCCCACTCCAGACCTACGGGATCAGAATCTGTCTTTTAACAAAGTACCCCGGTAATTCATGTGCAGAGTAAAATTTGAGAAGCACTGGTCCCGGCATCAATATTTTTAAAAAGCTCCCAAGTGATTCTATATGCAGCTAAGTTTGAGAATCACTGGTATTTAGAAAGCAAAAAATGTGTCTGTTTCTCCTTTCAGACTGTGCTACTCAAAACGGTCACCACTAACCACATGTAGCCACACTTGCAATGTGGCTGGTGTGACTGAGGCCCTGAATGTTTATTTTCATTGTGCGGTTATGATGTCCTAGGCCCTGAGGGATTTAAATACATTTTCTCGTTCCATTCTCAGGCCAGCACAGTAAGGCTGGTGGCTGGCGACTGGCACTGCACAGCGCAGAACTGGAGGATTCTATCTCTTACTTCCTTTTACCTGTTGTACAAAGCGTACATCTTCAGTTCCATCATTAATAAATGGATGGGCAGGTACCTTCATATACCTTCTGAACTCATCGAATGTATTTTGTCATCACACAGTCACTGGGGTAATAAATCCACTGGATTCACGGAAATGTTACCTAAGAGATTGCAAGAAATAGCAGATGCTACCGTCTCTCGGCCAATTCATCCAGATGGTTATGGCTGCCTCTGTTGGGCATTTATTAGGTTGGTGCAAAAGTCATTGTGGTTTTTGCAATTATTTTTAACCTTATAGACTGCAATTATTTTTATGGCAGAGTAATATTCCATTGTATGTGTGTACCACAATTTCTTCACCCAATTGGTTTAGAAAGACAAATATCGTATTAGATTTAACTTGTATGTGGAATCTAAAGAACAAAATAAATGAGAAACAAAACAGAAACAGACCCATAGATACAAAGAACAAACTGATGGTTACTGTTGGGTTGGTGCAAAAGTAATTGTGGGGTTTGCAATTATTTTTTATTTATTTGTTTATTTTTTTAAAGATTTTATTGGGGAAGGGGAACAGGACTTTATTGGGGAACAGTGTGCACTTCCAGGATTTTTCTCCAAGTCAAGTTGTTGTCCTTTCAATCTTAGTTGTGGAGGGTTCTGTTCAGCTTCAAGTTGTTGTTCTTTCAGTCTTAGTTGTGGAGGGTGCAGCTCAGCTCCAGGTCCAGTTGCCGTTGCTAGTTGCAGGGGGCAGAGCCCACCATCCCTTGTGGGACTCGAGGAAGTGAACTGGCAACATTGTGGTTGAGAGCCCACTGGCCCATGTGGGAATCGAACCAGCAGCCTTCGGAGTTAGGAGCATGGAGCTCTAGCTGCCTGAGCCACCGGGCCAGCCCTGCAATTATTTTTAACCTTTTAAACCGCAATTACTTTTGTACCAACCGAATACTATACACTCCCTTCTCCATGCACGTCTTATTAAGCCTTGCTACAACCCTTGAGGTCAGTGTTAGTTTTATTCTCATTTCATAGATCAGGAACAGTCCTAGAGACCTTAGGTACTTGCCAGGTTCCCAGCATGAGTGAAAGTCCTGGTATTCCAATCCAAGACCCCCTGAGTTGAGAACCCCAGTTTTTAATCATACTCTGCTCCTTTCATGGATTCCCTTTGATACCCTGGGACACTTGCCTGATGCAGAAATTCTGGTCTTAACCTAAATCTTGACAATTTAGAATGTTTCTCTCAAGTTAAATCTCTAATGTCTGCCAAGTTAGAAGTTAGCCCTTCCCATGGCCATTTATGACATCTGGCTTCCTTCACAACATCCTTTAGGCCTTTTGGGACTTCAGCAGCCTCTTACCTTTCACAATCCCGTTTTACCTTCTAGTGTCGTATCTAAGTAGACAGGAAGAGCCTTATTAGATGAAAGTCTGTTTTGCTGTTTAACAGCCTTGCTTAGGGATGGGAGAGCAGGGAGAGCACTTAGGTTTTTTTTGTTTTATTTTGTTTTTATTCTACTGGGTAAACCTTTCTCTTCTGTGAATTCCCAGCTACAAGGTGAATAGCCTCGCATCTTACAAGTTAAATACAGACACTCTTCAACTTACAATGGGGTTGCATCTCCATGAACCCATCCTAAGTTGAAAGTATTGTGAGTGGAAAATGCATTTAATACACCTAACCTACCAAACATCACGCCTAGCGTAGCTTACCTTAAACATGCTCAGAACATAGTTGGGCAAAATCATCTAACACAGTGAATACACTATGGAGTATCGGTTGTTTACCCTGGTCATGGCGGGGCTGCCTGGGAGCTGCATCTCTCTGCTGCTGCCCAGCGTGCGAGAGAGTATCCCCACGCACATCGCTAGCCCATGGGAAGATCAACATTCAAAGTACAGTTTCTGTTGCAAGTATCACTTTCACACGATCGTAAAGTCGAGAAATCGTACATAAAATCATTGTAAGTTGAGGACCATCCATGCAATTCCTGCTCTCAAACCCAGAGCCTTTCTCTCCCTGTCAGTGTCTCTTAGAAGCCGATGAGTATTTCAAGGCAAACTGTAGGCTCCTGGCTAATGCTGAAATTAAATATAACTACCCAGGAGACACAAAGACAAGACTATACAGTTGACACTTGAACAACACAGGTTTGAGCTGCACGCGTCTACTTATACATGGACTTTTTTTTCAATAAATACTGTAAAAGTATTGCTCTTCCTTATGACTTTCTCAGTAACACTTTCTTTTCTCTAGCTTACTTTAAGAATGCAGTATATAATGCACATAACATACAAAATATGTGTTAATCAACTATTTATATTAACGGTAAAGCTTTTGGTTAACTGTAGGCTATAAGTAGTTGAGTCAAAATTATACATGGGTTTTCAACTGTGTAGGGGTCGGCACCTCTGAACACCCCCCACATTGTTCAATGGTCAACGTAGGATGTGTGTGTGTGTGCGTGTGTGTGTGTGTGTGACAGCCTGTGGAATAGAAGAATACTTGGAATAGAGGGAAGGAAACCCACAAACACATGGCACATGACACAAGGCACATGGCCCTGAGACATTAAGCTAAAACACGACTCAAGGTTATTTATAAAATAATGAAATAACACACAAAGGAGCTTGTTATAATGATGAAGATTTACATCAAGTAATATGGTAGCAATTATAGTAAGGAAAGATATTATTGATCCAGCATTGATTTGTGAACAGGGCAGTGCTTTTGATCTAGAGAGTTGTTGAGCAAAAGAATAATTTTACTGGAAACTTCTATAGGACTTTATAAGATGCACAACTTAGACTTAGGTCCAGGTTTATGATTTTCTCATCTTTAGTAGACTACTTTGGTATTTAAAGGGGAAGATAGACTTTAACAAATTAAAAGCCACATGATAAAAATTTAACTATAAAGTTAAATATTTTACATATTATATAAAGTCTAGGGATTCGATGAAATAAATGAGACATTTGAAGGTCACTTCGAGGTACCATTTAACTAAGGAAACATATTTCTTAATTTCTATGAATAATGAGTTTATTTATATTAAGCCAAATCCATGGAATAATACTTTCAAGTTTAGAAATACAGTGTGGTCACCCTTTACATGATTTTTAAATTACACTCACTTGAGATAGTGTGACATAAATGCTAATAAGATCTTACTCTATGTAAGGCATCTGCAATTACACAAATTCTCCCAAATTAAAACAATCATCAAATATTGCATAATTTCAAAGCCAGGCTAAGTGAATTACAAGACTGTTAGTTTTTTTTGGTTTGTTTGTTTTTTGTCCTATTGTCACAAAGAAGCTCCAGTTTAGGTAGTACATAAAAACTCTGGCATGCAGAATTTGTCTTTAATTATGAAAACCTAGAATTATCACCCCAAGCATAGAATGCAATTACCCTATGTTGTTTTCCCTTTGCCCCAGAATTAAGTGAACATAAACTTTCCCAGCGCCCATGCAAGAGCATAGCTTTATTTATTGGAAAAGTTCTCTTGTTTCAGTCTCTTCAATTTAACTTTTGCACAAGGTTGCAAGATCCTTCTAGTTATTTAAAATCTGAAAAGGACATTTAGCTTCTCAGAGAAAGGTGGTACATAAATATCCAATAATAATAATATATATCCACATACACTATGTCATTTAAAATTCTGTAAAGCGCAGAGAGTAATGAAAGAGGCGCTCTAAACTGTAAATCACTCAATCGATAGTAATCATATTGCAGCGCATCTCAACGAGATAAAGACTTTCCACTCCTCTTAAATCCCTGTCAATATCCCAGCAGGTTGAAGCAGAGGGAAAGGAGGGTCAGAGGACAAGGAGAGAATGAGTCAAGGACAAAAAGGCATCTAATCTTCAGTCCATGCAGTTAATGTGGAATGGATTACATTCCCAGTCCTGTGTACAGTTTGCTCCAGGGGATGCGTTTCCTTTTCACATGGCGTTTTTGCAGCCTCACTGTAGTCCCTGATGACTTGTGTTGACCTGGATGGAGGGGTTTGCCAGATGCTGATATGCAGTGCTACCTAAGAACACTGAGGGACTAGGTCCATAGTTGGAAAAGGACGATTCAAGCCAAAAGCTAAAGGTCATAGCAAAACAAATGATAGAAATGCGTTGATAACGGGCCAGAAAAAGTCATTATAGTGCACTTTCAAGAAGCAGAAACACTTCAGAAATCTTTCTACTAACTGCTGTTGGCTTTTATATTAAAACATGTTATTGAGCCCGCGACCCCATCAGTGAAACGGGTTTGCATGGAGTTATCTCTTCATGCGTTCATTCATTTACCATTCAACAAATAGGTATTCAAAATCTGCTTTACGTGTAAATCCATGCCGTATGACGGGTATATGGATGGAAAGTAAAGCATAGCCTCTGCCCTTAAGGATCTTATATTCTAGTGGAATAGGAATGCATGTATACAGACGAGATAGTTTTAATGCTGAAATTTGATTGTGCAGTTATTAAGTGCCAGGCACTGCACTGAGTTTGTATATAATCTTCGCAATAGCCCTAAAAGGTAGAGAGTATTTTTATCACCATTTTACAAATGGGAGTACGCAGGCATGTAAGATTAACTTTCCCAGGCTCACAAGCTAGTATATGAAGACCCGGAACTCAAGCCTGTATCTCTTGGATACCAAATCTCATGCTCCAATGCACTACAGTGCACCTACAGTTTCAAATAATGCAAGAAGGTGCTTTCATTCAGGTGAGATCCAGGTTCAGTGGGTACACATAAGTGCCTGATGGGGCCTGAGGACCAGACAAGGGTGGGCATGGCATGAAATCTGGCTGTGACCTTCAGCTGTCTAAAACAATGCTAACAAACCACTCCCCTACCTAGACATACACAAGCATAAACTGTGATGTGGCAACCAAAACCTTTCACCCTGAGGGAACGAATTGGCAGGCATTGTTCAGACATTATTTCACTTATTGTAATCTGCCTAATAGCTGCAGGAGGGAAGTATTAATCTCCCTCTTTTATAGATGAATAAACCAAGGCTCAGGGAGTTTGAGCACATTTGTTGCAGTCAGAGGGCCAGAAAGTGTCAACACTGGGATTCTACACAGATTTATAAGTTAGTACACCCTGTTGCTTTCTGTTACCCCACTTTTCCACCCCTTTCACAGGAGCACTTCAGTTTACATTGTATATAGAGCTCAAATTCATTTGGGTGACACGTGTAGATACACATGGAAATTTACCATTGCTTCCCAGTGCATGCAGCACATGCTGTTATCACATTATTAAACATTTATTACAGATGTGCTTTTGCCCAATGCACCATTTGCGGTCTCAATGTTTAATTCAACTAGATTTGTTTTCATTTTAATCACATTACAGAAATGTGATTTTCTCAGAGTTCAATGGTGAAATCTTCATTTCAAATGCCTACAACTATCTGAGAGCTGTATATACTGGATAAGGGGATATTATAACACATCCTCGCATACAGGATTTTAGGGAAATAGCATTAATTAATAAGAGGTAACACTGACATAGGATGTGGATTATCACATTGAATTCTCCTCTCAGCAGTTTGGAAAGAGACTCTGTTATTATTCCCATTTTAGAGATGAGAAAACTGAGTCTCAGCGAGATTAAGTAACATACTTTCCAGTATCATACAACAAGTAGGTGATAGGGCCAACTTGGATTTGAATATTGAGTCATGGAGGCCCTGACACCTTTATTTAGAAACTTTTCTCTCTAAAAAGCCAAACAATAAATGTTATAGGCTTTTCAAGCTATAAAGTCTTTGTTGAAATTATTTAACTCTGCTGTTGTAGTGTAAAAACAACCGATGCACAATACACAAATGAATGGGCATGGCTGTGTTCTAATAACATGATTTACAAAAAAAAAAAAAAAAAAAAAAAAAAAAAAATGAAATGAGCCACTTTCGTCCTTTAGTTGTAGCTAGGGGATGCTTGTTCTAGGTCATGCATGTTTTGAAGCCTGTAGCTCTGTTTTTACTGATCCAGCAGCTTTATTTTGTGGATTGTCTCATTTCGGTTTAGAATAAAGGGAGCAGGATAATCTCTAAGTGGATAAATTAAATCCCAGAGACACAGAGCATAGTACTGCTACGTAGAGTAGTATAGACCCACAGGTGAGCTTAATTCAGGGTAAAGAAATACATAAACAGCACAGGCAATCCATTTACCTGTGCTTAAATAAACAAAAGCCCAACCGTACACTGCTTTCCTAACTGAACACCAAAGACAGAGATTCAGTTCCACCTTTATTTATGTCATGCCAGGCATTGCTTAGAGCAAGATTGGAAAAGCAGCAAACAGAGAGCATTATTATTTCTCTAGTTCTGTTACTTCGACTTAGTAACAAAAAGTTGTGGTGATTCAAATATGTGCATACTTTCATCCCTCTCTCCTATGGGACGTTAACATGCTTTTCTTTTGAATGCATGGGTTTTTATTAGCCACTGGTTCTCCTGCCCTAGTCTATTCTCTTCCCTTCTCCATAATGGTGCCAACTAACTTCTCAGCATCTATATCTTCTTCTGCCTGCTCCCTGCTATGTCCATCTTCTAAGTCCTGGAGACCGTCTTCTTCCTTTTCTCAGCATTGGCTGAGTGGTTTTTCTGCTGATGGGAGCTTCCTGCTGGCACTTCAGTTCCCTTCCTGCCACTGATCTGCCATTTTGAGGGTGGACTTTCCTTATGTGTGACTCATCTACCTGTTGATGAATTTTAGAGATTTTAGAATTGGTTTCCCTATTTATTAAAGGAGCAAGAACCAGGTCATGAAGTTTTATGGGTGTGTACGTATACACAAGCATTCCCAAATTTAAAAGAAATATTTAAAAATTAAACTAAGCAGACTAGATTTTATTTATACACAGCAGGGATCTTTTCACATTTTACTGACCTCATTATTAACTATAATAAAGTTGTCAATCAAAAATCAAATTTCCCACCACCAGAATAGAAAGCATATACTATAAGATTTGGCTTCCAATAACTCAAGCAAAGTAGTCACAGTTTGGTTAACACACACCCCCCCTTTTATTTTGAATCAAAATGGTTATGTAATAGTTGCTCAATAAATGTTAAACAGCAAAACTGTACTGAGATTATTAGAGATTTTTTCTGATTTCATTGTCTGCATATACTCAATAAGAATATACACCAAGATAAAGAGCATTCTTTACAAGCATTGAATATACATAAATGTGTTTTAAAAGCAGTAGGAAGATATCAAATGTATTATTATAAATGACTTTTGAATTTTACTGGGGCATTTTTCTTTGTTGAAACAAATCTGATTTTATTAAAACATTTTTACATTGCTGAACTGGTTCTCTGCAGGTCTCAAAGGGTAGATTCCTCAGTATACTTGGACAAAATGATAAAAAGAAAGAAGGAGGATGTTTATGCATCCCCCAAAGTTTCAAAAAAATACCTCAAATATAAATCTAACATAAATATGAATGTAAAGTCAAAATAAATCTAAAATCTTCTCAGCCAGCCAAGGTTTAGAAATACTTCATTTTTAAACCTATGTGTAACTGTTGTGAGATGATGTTACAAATAAAATAGGAATTTATATAAGTGAAGTACAAACTGAAATAGAACCAAATGCTTTTAGACTTCCAAAATGAATGGCTGGAGTTTTTATTAAGTTTTCTGTGTGGTAAGGATGGAGCTGGACTTCCAGAAGAGGTGAAAATAAAGAAAATACGGGGTAAAGGATATATTGTCCTCAGGGAGCAATTGAGATCTCCTAGAGGAGATAAACCAAGAGAAATCTAATAGTCTTGCTTCATTTTGTGACTTTCTCCCAGTATGACCTCAGAGAATTTTGAGCTCCAACTAGGTCCATAAAGGGACTTTTGAAATTACTCTTAACAGATCTGTTCTTGAAATAAGTCAATTGAACCGAGCCAGGTGCTATGCCAACAGGCTGACTCAGAGTCCCGACCAACCCTGATCCCAGAACTTCATGACAATACTCCGGTCTTGTTTCTATGCTCAGTAGTTTTTGTTGCTGTTGTTGTTGTTTTTAACTCTCAGTAGTCCTGTGCAATTTATCTGCAACCCTTGTTCCAAGCTCACCTTCGTAGCAGGCTAGTTGAAATGCAGTAGTAGCTATAGATGTCTTCCAGACACACAACATCCAAAACTTTTTAGCCGGTTAATCCATCATTATATAGTTGCATCATTCTGTCAGGTTAGTGTTGCTTTAATTTCTTTTCCTGATCCAATAGAACAATCAATATAAACGTACATTGTTTCTCTCTCTTCTAACTTGGATTCCTTGATTTGCGCCACTCACCTCTCTGCAGCTAGTTAGAATAAGCCAACTGTTGACTAGAGGGCTCAAGAGTTAGAGCAATAACTGTGTGCCTTCAAACCTCACTGCCTTGGCAAGGGTAATACCTGTTGAACTCACAGTTGACACAGACAACCTCTAGGGACAGAAGCAACCCTGGTATCTACATTCCTTTGTTAACAGAAACCATTCAAATTCTTCTCTAAAAGTAGTTGAAGCATCCATCTCTGGAAGTCCCTGCACTAGGGCCTGCATAATAGAAATTGGATCATTATTCAATTAGAACATATTAGATAAAGCAGAATAAGTAAGTAGTAAATCTACACATTTCTTCACTACTCACTGTGTATAGGTTCCCTTTTTGAGTCACACTCAGAAGTAAATCTTTGAAAGAAAAAATAAATCAATCTTTGGGCAACACTCTTGAGTTTTGGTTAGATGGGAAATTTCGATTCCAGTGTAGAAGTTTACGCAATTGTAAGGATTCCAGTGTGATTTAAATAAGCCACTATCCCTGATAATCAGAAATGGAAACATAGGAGTAAAACCAAGAAAACTGCTTGCTCTCCTCTCACTCATCTCATCTTTTGTCCTGAATATACCTTATACTTGTGTTCTAAGAGATTTTTGACAAGACAGCAATGGTACATCAATAGATACTGCATGAATTTGCGTAGGCAAATTGAGTCACTCGAAGGCCTTCTTTTAATCTCTTGGATCATTATTGCAAAGATAAAAGTGGGTTTCTGAAAGAGTAAAATTCAAAGGAACCTAACAGTTAGAATGGTGAAAATCCTAGGTCATCTGGTCCATTTCCCTGGTTGATTTGTAAATTTCTACACCATATGGACTTCTCTAATTTGACTAGTATAATTTGAAATGTTATAGAGGATAGAATTTGCCTTTCTTTCACCAAGAGAATAGATCTGTCTGGTTTCTCCTCTTTGGCTTCTATTAAAAATCTTTTGTTCAGCATGATTATTATGAGCAATGTCATTTGAAATTATTCTGAATCATTTCTTTAAATCCTGGATGTTTATTTTTTACAGACATCTAGGAGCTATTTCTTGTTTCAGGGTACAAGGTTCTATGGAGAACATACGAAAGCATTCTTTCCTTTGAGATGTTTATAAAATATGTCTCTTTCTATACAGAACACACACACATCAATGAGTAACTATAAAAAATATTGCACTGACCCAGTACAGATAAATATATTTAAATTTAAAAATAGCCTACAGATCTTTGGCTCTATTCCTCACATAGCAAAGATTTAATGTTATCTGTTAATGTCTTATAGTAAATGGCTAAAATAAGAGTCATTAATTATTTTATTTGTGTGTCTCAAATTTGTAGATTTTTCATAGGTTGTGTAAGAACCTTAGTAATCATCTAAACCTTCAAAGCTAATAATTTAATAATTAGTTGGAGTCAGGACACCCACCTCTGTTTGAGGTAGCAATAGTCATCAAGTTCATGAATACTCTTAAGCACCTAAGATATGTCAGCATTTGGTGTCATTGTACGTTGAGGAGGGGATTGTGGAAGAGGATGGTGTAAAAAGATTTTAAAAATAAACCTTGCTTCTAAAGAGATTATAATTTCATACAAAAAAACATGCAAATCTGATATTCAGTACAGGATAGTGGAGTCTAGGTGACAGGTAAATATTTTAAATATGCTTGCTTCTAAAGAGATTATAATTTCATACAAAAAAACATGCAAAATCTGATATTCAGTACAGGATAGTGGAGTCTAGGTGACAGGTAAATATTTTAAATATGTGGATAGTTTTACGTAGTCATTAACCACTTTTGTAAAAGTATAACAAAAAGCCCTAATTTTTTTTTAAAAGTTGCTATTCTGGTCATTACATTTATAATAAGAACTAATATATGAGTTATGACGTTAACCGTAACATATTTCTAATTATTGACAAGTATGTGTCACTTGTGTTTGTCAATCAAAACATTTAGCAATGTTAGTTGTCTTTATTCTTTATTTAGCTCTTTAGTCCTTACATTTTTGTCATTTTTGATGCTTCTCTCTAGAATCCAACCATACACATGCCAATGTAAAACAATTCTGATACCAGCTATTAAGTCCTAGAAAAATGACTTTTAAAGTCTTTTCAATGACTTTGTAAAGGCTGCTTTAAACTAATCCATAAATTTTCAAAGGGGTTGAAGAGGCAATGCGTGTTGTGTTTTTCTTAAAAGCCAGGGTTGTGAGGTGGGAATGGGTTTTGTCTGGTTTTGGTCTTCAGTGTTTTGCTTTGTTTTTACTGTTTTGTATTAGCAGGGACTGTGGTGGGCAATATCTTTCTGTTCTAATTGTAGGTAAAGCTATTCATCACCAATGATTATTCATACCCTACAGGAACATCAACTGTTTGTTTTGGTTTTTAGAAGGTTGGGATGAGGGGTGGGAATGAAGTCGTTCACCCTAGGTTCCCTATAGAATCATTTAAGGAGTAGGAAATCCATTGATCGGCTGGGAGTTACAGTTTCACAATATCTTACCAGCAAGTCCAGACTACTCCTTACCAGCATCTGTCCATCCCTCATCTGAATAATGATGGATGGGGGTCAGATAACTGGTTCCCTGAACCTTTATTAGGTCCGCTCCTTATTAGCTGCAAGATGAGATAAAATAATATGGTGAATGCTTCTGCCACATGCCATCCAACCGAAAGTCAGGGATCTTCAATATGGGAAGTGGTACGTCAAACTTTAGTAACGGTGTGTGACAAGTTTCAACTTGTTTGGTGCAATCAGTCGGGTGTGAGCTATGGTTCAGAGAAGGTGTGTTTTAAAGTGTGCCATAAATCACAGATCATGAACAATGCCTGAAATTTTGTTTCAAACTGCAAAAAAGGGCTAAAGAAACACATGAAATGTGAAAGTCAGTTTATGGTGATCTTACAGTGACCATAGTCTGGCACCATGTGACTTCTGGCTCTTCCCCAAAGACAAAATAACCATGAAAGGTAAACGTCTTGAATGGATTCAGTATACGGAGGCAGCCAGGACAGCGCAACTAAAGGTACTCGTGACAGAGGACTTCCAGAACTGCTTCAGAAAGTGGCAAGAAAGATGGGATAAGTGTGTTCAAAGCGAGGGGGATTGATGGCAATGCGTCTTTTACCATACTAATTTTTTTTAAATTTAAACATTCACAGTCCTTAGTGATCACACCGAGTATAGAGTCAATCCCCACCACCTTCCCTCCCTTCCTTTACATCTCGAAATGGGGATCAGAGAAGTATCAGTCTTTCTCTAGTTTTCCTGCCCTGTCCCGGCTCCCTCAGCCTTGACCTTTCCTTCTCCTCTCAGGAGCTGCATCATTGCATCCTTTCCCTTGGATTTGATAATTCTCTCTTTAGAATGAAGCGGGCTAAAGATATGTAACAGAGACCCACATCTCCCCATCTTTGTTCCAGGACTCTTAAGGCTCTTACCACACAAACTCTTTTGACTCCACAGATAGCCTCTGAGTGCTTCTCCCTCCTCCTGTTGGGCCTTGATGGAAATCCTCACAGAGAGGGTGCTTCATTTACGCAATCTCACCTTCTCTTCCTTCCTGGATTTCCTGACTTCCTGGATGCGTCTTTTAGTGCTTGCTGCAAAACGAACCAACCCAAAACTGTTATTTATTGGCTCATATTTCCATGCATCATGTGAGTGTTTTTTTCTGTTCCAGGATGGCTGAGATGAAGCTGGATGAACTCTTTTTTCTGTTTTCTTTTTTTAGTTAAAGTTTATTGGAATGACAATAGTTAGTAAACTTGATGGCCTTATTCACATGTCTGGGGCCTCAACTGAGCTATGTGAGCTGACACTAGGCTTGGATGGCTGAGGTTTCTCTTCTCATGGTCTCTCATCTTCCTGGATCCTAGACTGGCCTTCCTCATGTGGCAATCTCTGGCTTCAACAGCACTAGAGGGCAAGCACTTCTACACAAGTGCTGCTGAAACCTCTGCCTACATCTCATTTGCTAACACACCCTGTGCCAGACAAAGCAAGTCTCAGAGCTAACACAGAATCAAGGAGTGGAAAAAGAAATTCAACTTCTAATGGGAGGAATAACAAAGTCCCATTACAAAGGAGCATTGATATCAGAATGGGAGTATAGCTATTCTGCAGTTTAATGCATTGGCAGAGAACTTGGGAAAGGCTCTGGCTGCTATAATTTTATTTCCTTCTTAATTTTCTCCCTCTTAATCCTAAATCCAGACCTCAAACTGAAGTTGGAAACTGGTGACTGTCACTGATGAATTGTCTTTTATTTTCTTTTGGGTATGATGTTTTTAGAATTAAACTTGGCTCTTCCTGCCACATCACACATGCACCTTTTCTGTTTTTATTTTTTCTAAGTATGTCTTATTTTGCCTTAAAATAAGTTAATTATTTCTTTTAAAAAATTTTAAAAAATTAAATGTCCATTTTAATTTTTTAAATATTCCCTCCTGATGCTTTCAAAGACTTTACCTGTTTTTGTTTGGGGTATTTATGATATCTCAATATTGTTGATAAAATGTGTATTATTTGTATAGGCTATGTTCTCCCTTTTATTTCTTTCTTCTTTAAAACACACACACACACACACACACACAAAGACAGTCATACTATAAAAACAGCCCTATGCTGATCTATACTTTTCTGTAGACATTTTCTCTGAGCTCAAAACATTGTTGTTTATCAGTTTTCTTTGTTTATAGCCAGATTTGAGGGCATGCTGCAGTTCTCACAAACAATTCGATTTGAATTAATTTGCCAAGTAGAGTTAACGAGGCATTATATAAATTCAAGATATAGTACAATGACTGCATTCCCTGAGGTTATTTCTTCACTGGGAAAATTTTGATTCTTGTACCACATTGCAGTATTGTACACCTGACCTTTGAATTTTGTACTAAATGATGCGTGGCTGCCAACTGGTTCATTTTTTGAAAAGCCTTGGAAATGCCACATAAGCCAACAAGTAGGAGTATAGACAATTCTTTAATTAACACCTTTGTGGGGGCAGGCTGGTCTTCATGATCTATCCTCTGATGCTTGCCTACGCTGGGAGTCCTATTTCTAATGAACTTCTAAGTGGAAGATTGAGAAATGTTAAAATCAGGAAAATATATTTCTTAGATGATTTCTGAGTTCTCCTCAACCTTAAAATTGTATACTCTTCTCAAAATATAAACTGTAAGTTCCAATGACCTCTATTCCCATAAACTGCTTTTTAATTATAAAGCACAAAAACATTTGCCAAAGTGGGACCTCAGTGGTTATCTGAACTTTCACTCACCCCACAGCCACAACACTCACCCATTGTCATCTGTCACCAACAGGTTCTCTACCAAGGAGGATTCCCTTCAGAATGTGAAGTCTGGTACAAACAAAATAACTAGGAAAATTCAGACGAACTAAAAAGTGAAGAAATACTAATCAAAGCACAGGTCTCTGGGTCTTAACATGAATAACTTCCCAGTGTGCTTAAGGAATTTGAACTCCTAGCCCCTGTTAATGTTTACTCAGAAAAAAATGATGGGAGTCAGTCAGAATAGAAAACCATTTGGGAAAAGTGTCATAAATTTTATATTGTGTAAAAGGATGGATCGCTTAAACTTGGAGCTAATAAATAAAAATTCTCAAGAATTTCATTTGGTGGGTAAGTTGGTATGGACTTAAACCACATTTAACAAAGATTCTGGTGATGGCTAAGGACAAACATGGATTCACCAGCACAAGTCTTAATAAACTAGTCTAAGTTCCCTTTAGATAGCATTAGCACAGATGATGATGAGGAGAATGTTATAAATATAGTGTCTCTTCATTTTCCTGAAAGAAAACTCTGACTCTGATAGAAATAAAACACTTAGATAAAGCTCTCTAGTTATTATGTATTTATTGCTGTGTAACAAGTTACCCCAAACCTCAGTGGTTTAAAACAACAAACATTTATTATCTCAGATTCTGTAGGTCACGGTTTGGTAGCAGCTTAGTTGAGTGGTTCTGTATCAAGGTGTCTGATGAGTTGAAGTCAAGGCATCAACTGGGGCTACCATCGTCTCAAGGCTTATCTAGACTTGAGAGATCTGGTGGCCTCGTTTCCTTTACTTGTGGGTCTTTCCATAGGGCTTCTTAAGTGTCCTTGTTATATAACGCTAACTCCCCCAGAGTAAGTGATGAGAGAGAGAGAGTGGGGAGGTGGTGGTGGTGGGGAACACGGACGGAATCACAGTGCCTTTTCTGATCTAGTTTCTGAAGTCTAACACTGTCACTTCCACCATATTCTATTATTTAGAATTAAGTTACTAAGTCCAGCCCACATTCAAGGTTGGAGAATCAAACTCCACCTCTTACAGTGAGGAGTTTCAAAGAATTTGTCAATTTTTGAAGCCACTACATAAGCCTCCTACTCTGTATATTTTTCAGAGTCTAGAATGAATGCACAAAAGATATGCTTATCAAATTTGCAGATGACACAAAGCTAAGAACCGTATCTCCTACAAGAAACAAAAGACCCAGAGTTAAACACTTTTTTTATCAGGTGGAATGCTATTATGAAACAAAAAAGAATGAATTTAATGGGATGTAATTAAAATTAAAGGCCTGCTTTGAAGTTCATAATGTTTTGTTGCATGAATGCAAGATGGCCCAAGCTTTCTGAAAAGCAATTTAATTGGAAACTATCTTAGGTTTTTGTTGGAAACACACCCAATATATGACTGTGCTGTGATGTGTTTGTTCAGACAACTGCTCAAACCAGTATATTAACCAGGTCAACGGTGGCTGGTACAGTGATTGTTATTTTTCTATCCCTTGGAAGTAATATATTCATTTGTAGGCACTAGGTTCAAGGTTGTTCTAAAAGACCTATAATTTATAAACACAAGAGATTCCATAAGATCTAAACAGAAGGAATACTACAGCATAAGTTTATTATGCTATCAGAGACATTGACATTGGTGTGACTTTCCTATTCATGAGGATGAAAATGTTCCTATTTGTTGCCCATTGGAATTGTTCTCTCAAATCCCCTACGTGTCCTCTGAGCTGTGCAGGGACACCACACATAAATGTTTAAATGAATTTTTTTATTTTTTTTTTACCAAATATTCTAGCATTCTGGCTTTAAATACTCTGGGTTTGACATCTTCTGAGTGAGAAGAATGAAAGGTAATAGGAATGGAGAGTGAGGGGAGGAAGGTAGCTAGAGAGAAATGAAAGAAACCAGCAAGATGAAAGAGCAACAGGGAGGTCACGCAGAGGGTGGACATACAGGAATGCATGGGTCACGGGGAAGAGTGAGCCCCAAAATAACACCGTGGCTTTTGCCACAAGGAGGAAGTAAGCGATAAGAAGAAGGGCACCTGGGGGAACCTTGAAGGGATCACATGTCAAATGGCTGAAGACAGAACATTAAGGCTTCATGTTGAAAAGGAAATTTGAAAAGGTTTGACACTAAAAACTGTGTAGTGAAGTTAATTCTTGCTGAGTTTGCCATCTTTTAAGTTTAACCCTTCCGAATCAGGTACTATTATAACAACAGTAATAAATCATATTGTGAGCACTTCTTTTGTGCCACACACTGTGCTGGATGCTTTGCATGCATTTAATTCTCAGTTAATTCTCACAACCCTATGTTGCAGTTATTATTATAATCCTCATTTTATATATGAAGAAACTAAAGCTTAAAGACACACCAAGAAAGATATATTTAACGTGTTTACCAGAAAGGACCTAGACAAAAATCCAGACTTTGAAATTGACTAGGCTAGCTTCAGGGCATGTTTTGGAATAATCAGAGAAGGAAAAAAGTGACAGCATTTGAGGAAGGAAAGCGGTTTATGTTTTGCTAATTTATAGCATGTCATTTTTGAAAGTGGCTCTTAAATAAAAAATAGGAGCTAAGAGCTATCATTCTGAGGAAAGTTCCATTAGATTACTTAGAAATATTCTCTTAAACTGTGAGAACAAGTAAAGATATTATAGTCACCTGGACCTCGTTTTTTAAATCTTTCTAAGTAAAAGTATCCTTAGTGAGAGAGGATCAGTGAGGAGAAACTCTAGGAGCAATGAGTCAGGAAAAGAGTTGATTTGAGAATGTCTTCAAAATACAAGGAAAGGATAGGGATTGGTGATATATGTTCTAACTGTTGCATCAGGGTACATGGTCTTTAGTATAATAACACTTCAACAGAATTGGCACTTTGATTTAGACTAGGACTATGAAAGAGGAGTTTCATATTAACATGTTTGCACCCAAACTCACCTCAGCCAGTCTTGACGATGGTCAAGGAATCGGGACATGATCACTTGGGTCACTGGATATAGAGCACCAGAGTTACATCTCTAGCATGGTCCCCATTCGTATCCTCCAGCTTATAAGGTATTCAGATATGAGGACTGAATGTGGGTAGGCATTTCAGTGAGAGAACACAGGCAGAGCCCAGAGTTCAATGGAAACATCAAGACTGGAAGGTTTCTGAAGGGTTCTCTGGGCTGCATCCTCCCTGACCCATCCGCCCCATACACACACATGCCCTTTTACTGTTTACTGAAAGGATGAGCTTCCATTTTGGAGCCTTAGACACATGTTAGAGAAAGATCATAAGAATTAAAATAAATCACAAACTGTCCCCATTCCCAGCCTCTTGCTACTCCCCATGAACAAAGTCCTTGCCTGGATTATAAAACATTTAATTTGCATAAAATCTGGCAATAGAGGTATTATTATCCTCATCTTTTTTTTTTTTTAAACAAGTGAAGAAGCTGAGTCATCTAGATTAAATATATTGTTCAAGTTCACAGAACTAGTAAATGTCTGAGAGAAGACTGACTTAAAAGCCATGCTTGAGCTATTCTTTGCTTGAACCGCTCAACTCCTGTAGCCTAGAGATGGTGGATTGATACTATGACTTTGAAATAGGAAGGAAATGATAATATGTCTGTCCACATATATTTTATGTTTCTGAAGATATTCAGAAGACATGAGCAGTGAGCATCATCAACCAATCCAGGTTACACCTGAGGCACATGTCACATCACTTCGGAAAGGTGGTTCCCCCTGGCTCATGGAACCACTTTAGTAAATCTGGAGAAGCTCCCTTACTTAATAATGCCCTGTGCTCTGGGTCTATTAATTTACTTCCCCCAACAGATCAGTTTTCTGCTCCGAGAGATTAATTTCTTTACCTTGGCACACTGAAGGATCAAAGCTCACAACATAAACAGTTATTTTTTCTTTAGCCCCAAAGGTGTGTTGTGAGGATTAATGAAACGATGCTTATAATTGCATTTTGAGTTCCTTGTTCTAAAGGCACTTTATACATATAAGATATTAGTTATTTGTGGAGGTCCATCCATCATTTACAAGTGGCCAAACATTCTAGATGCCCTTTGGGTGTACAGCACCCCCCTTTCTGTCTCTAAGAGAGTTCATCTGGGTCAATGCCAGGAATGAGACCAGAGTCAGTTCCTTTTCTTTAGTGTCTTATATTTGCTTTGAAATTCATAAAGTGTTCTTTGGGGACAGAAACATTGTAAGAAACTCTGAAAATCCCCAGGACTTGAGCCTACCCACATCGATTTTCTTTTGCCTCTGACTCTAATACATAATATTTATTCTTTGACTGTTCATTTGACTCATAGTCTCATTTTTTAGCGTCAACAAAACAATAAAGAAAACTTTTCCTTCCTTTATTCCAGGACTCAAAACAAAATGCAAATATACCCCTGGCATTAATTTTGTACAGATGAATGTTGTTACGATATTCCTATTAGCATGCCTACGTGCTTGACAATATTTCAGATGGTATTAATGGTCTACCTGCAAGAAAGCATTTTCTGCCAGCCTGGTGCAAATTGCTAGAACCTTTAAGCCACTCTTCCTCAACTTAGCAGCAGTATATCATCATTACTTGTGGCTGGACCATGAAATCACATTTGTCAATGCCTGAATTGCTCTTTTACTTTTAATGGTATAGAAACCCGTTTTGTTTTGGAAATGGGGTTAGCTGAGTATATTTCAGAGGATATAGAAATATAAAAAGCAACATCTAGGTGGTTTGGGGGATATTTAGGATGTTTCTTTTTTGTGGTCCGTTGATCTTTGGATGACAAAATCCATGGGACCATATGGAGTGGAGTCCTGATCAAGTTCTGAGAGGAGGGAAGCACACTATAGAAGCAGTGTGCTTTCTTTTATATCATTGGGAAAGAGTTCAATTATATTAATGATAATAGTTTAAATAAGTTGTACGTTTTTCATGCCCCAGGTTCTATAAATGCACTACCTCTTATTATCCTATACGAAACACTATGGTGAATTAGGAAATGGGGGAACTGAGGCTAAGTAACTTATCTCACAGCTGGTGTGTGATAAAGTTAGAACTCAAAGTCAAGTTTATCTCCAGAATTCATAGTCTTAACTCCTATGATGTACTGATTATGGCTTTAAGAAAATTAATATAATGTCTAATGAATAGGATCTATTTTTGGACAAATAGAGTGTAAAAATGGTGTTGTAAAAGTTATTTGCTGTGGTATATAAGAGTTTTCTCTCTCAGTTCTTCAATTTGAAAAATTTCACTCCTTTGGGGCTGCCAACACATTTCAAATTTACTCTTTTGGAACTCTAAAGAGGGACTGATGCATTGGGGACCTATTCAAGGATCAACTCGATTGCTTTATCTCATCTTCCTCTGTTCTCTATTCCTTTTATCCCAAATAGATTCACCCAAGTGTAAGAAACATGAGGTATTTCTGCATAAATATTGGAACTATGTGTATGAACCAGTTGGGTCTTAATAATTTCACCTCAGAATAGTCTGCTCTTCACAATATTATAATTCAACAGTGCATGTTGTATGTGTCTCCAGGAGTTGAAATACTTGATAATAGAACCAATAGTACAAACACAAATAACCACAGGAAGCCAGTGGCATAAAAATCTCAATATCTGACCAAAATTGGGTGGGGACACACACACACACACACACACACACACATTTATTTGAAGTAGAATAGAAAGTGACTAATATTTTTTTTCTAAAATTCAGTTCTACTTAAGTAAGTGTCAGATGCATGTAAATAATTTAAGTACTATCTATTTGAAGATCTTTTTGTGCAACTTATAGATTTTTCAATGTGGTTGAGGCCTGAAGTCATTACATTTTTTTTTTTATCTAAGTAGTAATGCCCACGTGCCTCTTTTAATGACATTACAGAATTATTATTCACGAGGCCACTCTTTCTGAGGATAGTCACTTTCTGTTGAAGGATTGATTTCAGTCTTTGTTTAAACTTCCATACTGGTTGCTATATGAAATGTACAACTGAATGTTACTCAGGATTTAATATGAATGTATGTATATGAATTTGATGAGCCTTGCTCAGCTTTCAGAGTAGTCCCTATGTATGAATTCTGATATTTAGAAGGTTATTTGCTCTTCGATCAGTCTAGCAAATGGGGCTCGGGGCAAATTAACTCATTCTTATGCACATGTTTCTAAAACAGTTCTCTCTAATGTTCGAGATAAATTAAAATAAAAACCAACAAGAACATGAAAAGAAACTAAGAACAATGTTAATGTGGCAATTTAAACCAATTGGGTTTTCCAAATGACCTTCCATCTTTCACAGCTTTTAACAGTATGCAAGACCACTATCCTTAGTGCCAGAGACTATCAATCTGGTGTGGAAAACTTAAAACTTTTTTCTAAATGTCTTTAAAGCTGGGATGGAGAAGAATGACACTCTCTCTTGCACTTCTTGCAGGGTGTAAGGTTGAATTGTGGCTATGCTGTCCTCCCAACATATCACTCAATTGTCCAACGTAGTTTCCTCTTTTTCTAGCCTGTAACCATATTCCAAAATGATTTTCTGTGGAGCTTTATGTTTGAAAGAGAGTTGGTGGAGAGGAAGGGTTGCTTAGAAGGACCAAGCCCTATATATTTAGAGGAAGTGAATCGATGCAGCTGCTTAATTAATTTGGAGCATATAGAACTCTGGCAGTTTACAACTTTGGGTATTTTTTTATTTTGCCCTGCCTGTTACTAAGACTCTTTAGCTTTATATTTGCTACCAACTGCACTCATCCATTGCACAGTGAGCAGAATGAAGGTCGTTACTATACTTAATGTTGTAGCCAAAGATGACGGTTACAGAAAACCCTAAGTAACGGAATATATTCAAGGTGAATCTGGCACAACTCATTTGCCGTTTCTCAGTAGACTGTTCTGTGGTGACTGAAACTTGAGAGGAGTCAAAGCTTCTGAAGATGGATGACATCCCTTGAGATATCCATCTGCTGTAGGGTAGGATTAAGAGTTGTAGAGGGTTCTTTTTAGAAAAGTGCATGCTCCTTTGCTATGACGATATGTGAGAATTTATGCAACTTTATTTTGGAATAATAGACTTCTGAGTATCAGGGAGGACCATAATGATCTCTAATTGTAGCTACATTCATAGGTATAATGGCTTCTTTCACCATAGGCTTATTGATACACCAAGAAGTTAAATAGCCTTTCTGTTTTTCTCTCTTTGCCTGCACCCTCCTTTTTTTCTGTGAAAAAATAATACTTTGAGGAAAACTTTAAATTATACACTGTAATCTAAAATTGCTAATTGTTCTCTCCATTCTTTGCACTTTTTCCTTTGATACATCTATATATTATACTTTATGCCTGCCATCTAGTATCCCAGAATGTAGGCTAAAAACATGTCCATAGTTGCCTCTTTCATGAGTTTTGTTACTGTTGTTGTTTTATTTCTGGGTAGTGAGAATAATGAGTCGGCTTCTTAAAATAATTTGTTTATAGGAAAAATGAATAGGAAATCTTGCAGACATCTCCCACCATGGCCACTCTTATCCCATCCTACCCTTCACAGAAGGCAGGTACCAGTTTAGCCACATGTGGAATCTGCCAATCACTCTTACATGGAGGTGACCCTAAGATTCAAATGCCATGGTGAACTTCTAGTCACCTGACCTGATGATATATTCAATTCTAATATTTTTTCTGGCTTTTAAACTTTTGTTTGTAAATGGTTCCCAAGCCGCCTGTTTTGAGATTTTGATTTAATTTCTAAAGTTGGTAATTTGGAATGGGATTCCCTAAGGGCTAAGAGTCAAAAGTAATGGATTAGAATTCACTAGTTCTGCTTGATCACTGTGAGGTTAGTTGATGAGACAGAATGTTTCCCAAAGCATGGTTTTGGTATGTTGTGATTTGAAGCATATTTATTAGGGGTGTATCTCCATCACACCACTCTCCAAGTCTATCCTGGAGAGAGAAATCATCCAGGGGTGGTAACAACAGTTACAAAACAAAGAAGGGGGCATACTAGCAATTAAAAACATTATGTTTGAGGTTTAAAACTAATTAGATATTGTATGCTTGGGAGACGTAGCCCTTACAGGCTTTATGAATGGATGCTTGTTCAGGAAGGACCTCTCATGAGAAGGTGAGAGAACAAGAGAGACTAGCTAAACAGATAAATAATGTATTTATTAGTAGTAAGAAAGTATAAGTGCTCCAAAGTTTGCAGATGCTATATCATTGTATTTATAGCTGCTTTTATTTAGAGATACATACTTTGGATTTCCTTCTTTTTCAAATGTGGAACAAATATGGACAAAGGGGTCATCTGTAATACTCTACCTATTTAACATAGGGATGCCAGGGCCTCCTTTATGGAATAAGAAGTCTCACTTGTCCACCAAGGCTTAAATTGTCTTCTTTGGCTTCCCTCTGCTGGGAAATGGAGCAGCTAGAAACACTTGAGTGTAGAATAAGGAAGTGCATGGGCCATGCTTCTGGTTGGATGCAGTAGAGTGAGACTAGAGCAGGCATGACTGAGATACTGAGAGTCCCCTACCACCTTATGAAGCTGATTGGGCAGATGCATTACTCACAGGTTAAGGACATCTTTGTGTCTCCATTGGCCCAATTAAGGTACAGCTAGGGAGAGATGGAAAAGAGTGAAGGTAAGCCCGTTTCTGTAAATGGCCAAACTTCTCACTGATTCCCATTCCACGCCACATTGCAAAACCATGATGGAGCACTGCATAGCTAAGACTCACCTGACCTCAAACCTTTTAACCAAGGACAGAGTGTCTTCGACTCCACCTCTACTAAAGATAAATTGATATCTATCTCTAAAAACTTCATAAAACAAACCAAAAAACCTAGGATGTTTTTTTAACGACTTATTCACTTTTCAGATTGTTTTTTAAGCTGTTTTTTAAACTTTAAAGGCAACACTGATAATGAACGCTTCCAAATGGTAAAACAGAAAATCCCCTTCAAATATAACCGGCCCGTAGAGGAGTGGCTGCAGGAAAAAGGTAACCGTCGTTAAAACTTTCATTTTAAATTCATTTGATTCTAAACCCTCATTTTTAAAGCCTGCAAATAAATGTTCCTTAAATGATAATCGCCTGCTGCATAAATGACTGTTTTAATTTTCATTATAATTTGTGTCAGCTTCCACCTGCCATATGTTGATAAATCATGCTATAATACATTGCCATTAAAATACAGTTAAAGGGACTAACATCTAGCTTGCTATCAGCCTGACAACCACAAACAAAAAAATTCCAGGAACCTCTAACAAAGAAATGTATTATGGCAATTTAACCACTGCATGATGTTATTTGTTAATTTGTTTTAAATCACCAAAGCTTTCTAAAGAAATTTCAAAACCACTTTTTAAACTTACATCTTGAGGCTGTTTTGGCTTTACTCTCTGTAGCGTGGTTAACAACAAAAACAAAAAATCATAGATAGACTCTTGTAACTTAAACTGCTTAAAACAAATGTTATAAGGGGAGCAATGTTGCTGGTTTTTTTTTTTTTTGTTTTTTTTTTACATTTGTTTATAAACAAAGAAAAGAAAGAGAAGATGAATTTTGCCTTTAGCTTCAAACGTACAGAGGCAAAAGTGTTTCATAAGAGGTTAATTGTGTCCTAGTTGCTGACTGAAACGAAAAACAAAAACACATTTATTTCACACTTTGGTTGTGTGATACCCTTATGTATTTGATATTTATGCAACAGAAGTGTAAGTGGTTAGGACAATGAGTTGAAAAAGGAAAGGCCCATGAAAGGCAAAACAGCAGTTTCTGATTCGCTGACGAAAACAACCACTTTGTTAATAAAAGAGGGCAGCGGTTATACCTGATGTTAGAATTTTCTGTGTGGCTTCTTTTTGTTGGGATATAAACTACTATCTCTCAATGAAGAAAAGTTTCTATCTTTAAGAAGCTTTTTAGTCTGTCCTTTCCTGAGCCAGTATAAGCTTCTCTTGTCGCAAGACCTTAAGTGAGTTTTTAAAATATGTAGAGATTTGATTGAGTTATATATAAAAAGTAATTGGACATATTAGTATGCAACTTAAAAAACAAAGGACTACTGCAATTTTAACTGGGAGAAAACATTCAGACCTTTGAACACGGAAAATCCTCACTGAGTCTTAACTGTTTGCCCTGTTTTTAACGTATGTGGTCTAATTAAAAATAAATTAAGAATAACTCTAAAAAGCAAATAATTTTGTCTAGTAATCACTAGCTTATAAAGTCCCTTTAACATTAAATACGATGATTGCCTCACTTTTTAAAAAGGAAATGAAAACTAGATGCATGTCTGAGTCTCATGTGCCTGAGAGAACTTTTTTGTTTCTTTCAATTTTATGTTAATAATATTTTATTTTACTCCATTGCCTTTTGAAGCCTAAGTTTAATAGCATGCCAGGCATTTTCATTTGTATAAACCATTATAAAGTTATTAGTAGGCTTTTAGTTTTCCTTATGATAGCATTGTTATCAGTTGGCTTTCGTATAAAAAGATGCTTTTAAGCACACAACAAATGGAGGGGTTGGGGCTGGGGCAGGGGTGGGTCGGGTGGGATGGAGGGAGGCATTCTAGTTTCTTAATCATACATGTATCTGTTTCTATGTGCACATAATATAGAAAAGAATCATTTGCAAACTGGGAGGTTTTGTCTTCTACGTTATTTTAAGTGAAATTACTTTTTTTGTAATTTGGGTATGTAACATGTATTCATTCTATTGCTTTACCCCTTCCTCTGTCTAGCTAACTTTCCCTTCAAAAGAAATGAAAAATATATATCAAAGGCCTTGTAAAGACAGAGAGTGAAAAAGGGTAAAGACAGAAGGATGATTAGGCAGACGTATTAGGAAGTACTTGGAATATCTTTTCAGAGTGATTTCTGTCACTGGGGGAGATGTCTGGGGCGCAGCAATCCCCAGTCTGTTTTCTGACTCTGTCTACTATTGACAACTTTCTGACCTTAGACAATCCACTTAACCTCTTTATATCTCAGATTTCCCGTCTGAGGAGAGGAGAAATAATACTGCTTATTCCCCATGGGTGTTCTGAGGTTTAATTAATTAGTCTTTGTGTAACATTGACTGGAGACATGCAAAGATTTCATTTAAGCAGTACGTGAATTTGATGTCCAAATGAGGTAACAGTAGCTTCCAAGAGGATAGGTTCCAAAAACAAAACAAAAAGTAACCTGCTACAAATCCTGTACTGGTGTTATAACCAAATTTTGTGTTATTGATGCTAGAATGGTTCTCAGATTGGAATATATGTGTAGTTATAGATATCATCATTGCTTACTATAAAAAACATGATTGATCCTAATGAGTGACAATAATGAGATTGGCATTGATTTTGAGAAATCTTGGGCAAATGACAAAACTCTCTCCAGCCAGTCCTTACAGCTTTCAGAGGGAGAGGGTAGAGATGACTGTTTCATATTTGTTCACTTTCTCCTGCTTAGCTGAGTGAGATAAATTGATCAGAGGAAGAGATGGCAGGAGACTGAGAGTATCCCACTACTACTTTATTGACTGCCAGCTTTACTATCACCCACTTAATACAAGGCACAGAGGGCTAGGCAAGGGTTTTGAAACAGAAGAAAAGCAGATCTAGCCAGAAATAGACCATGACACAGAGAAGCAAATAAAAATCTAAGTACTTCCTATGGCGTGATGGAAAATTGAAACATAGCCTCCTTCCCTGTCTCAACAAGTATCTTGTTCTCAAGAAGTGATTAGTCATAGTTCTCTGGAAAGGCAGCAATAGCTCGAAGTGGAGCAGCGGCTGAATCTTATAGCCCAGGAAACATCTTGCCTTTCTCCATGCTTGGGTTTCTCCACTTTGCGGAGTTAAATATGGCAGCTGGAATAAAGGCGCTCCAGCATTTCTAGCCAGTGTCATTCAGCTTTGCATTGCCGTTCTCGCTGACTCTCTTTTTATGTTCAAACATTGGCAGAATAATATCACCAGGAAATAGATGAGGACCATTATAGATGTGAAGTACTTTCAGGAGCATTAGAAATATAAAATGTTCTGGCTATAGTAGTTAGAACCATTAGCTTAATGATCGGGACTAGACTACATACTGAAAAAGAGATGGATTAACATTATAGTTGGACAACAATTGTGTGAATGGAAGGGATAGTTTGGTATTGGGACTATCTGGTATAAGATACTAAATTTTGGTCCTAGAGATCTCCTATCATGCAGCTTCTTCTTATTTATTATATTAAGAGGTCCCCAAATGCTTATGTGCAGTTGAGGGCATATTTATCCTCACCTTCCATCATGGCATTTCTGAGGTAGTAAGCTTAAAAGCTGTTGCCAAAAACAAACAAACAAACAGTAAAGAGGTAGAGCTTCAGGCCATTACCCAGTGTTATTGTGCTTTGAACTTTTGCTGCATGTTGTGTGAGAAATAAGAAGCCAAAGGCCAGGCAGCGATGCATATGCACAGGGCGCTGAAGGAACTGGTGGGAAAATAATGGAAATCTAATAGATCTATTTTGATTGCACCCTTAGGAGCTGGGCGATTCTGTTATCGTGAAGGCCAGCAGATTTCATTTCCATGCTCCAGATATTTTTATAGAGTGAAGATCCTTTTCACTATAACAAAGTTCTCTGGCCAATTCCCCATACTACAGGGTTTGAAGCTTCCAATGGCATATGACTTATAAATCATACTTGGCTAATATGCCCTTAAACGTTGCCCAATGAGCAGAGTTGACTCTTAACATAAATATTTCCTTCTGAGAAGATGTGTTTTCCTTTCTCTGCCTCTTCCATTTTGTCCATTGTTATACGTTAAGAAAATATTCCACGTTATACACCAGAAATGTAAGGATAGCTAATCATCATATTGGCTTAAGGACCATGTACTAATAGTAATAGAGGTTAAGAGCCCAAATATCATAGTTTGCCTCTATTCATATTAGAGATTGTGGAACAAAAACCTCAGTCTTTGAAAAATATGCTCCCTTTTATTAAACAGGTTTTATTAAACATTGTTTCCAGTTATTTATAGCTAAAATAATTCAGACAATTAAATTAAGAATGAGTGGAGCATTGTTTCATCACTGACTAAAGTGGAGAAAAATTCAGAAAGGACATATTTAATTCCATTAATGAGTTTTCTGCCCTTCTCCATAGGGACAAGCAGAAGGAAGTAATCTGGAGAAATAATAGAATCAAAAGTTTAAAAAGCTTCTGGTGTTTTGTTGGGAAAAATCTAGAAGTGGTTTGGAGGAAGATAAGTTGAGTTACACTATTCTAAACTCGATTCCACCATAATTCATTCTGAGAGTTTTTTGTCCACAGAATTATAAATAGTTCCCCAAATGGGAACTCCAAATAAAGTGAGCTACTGATGTCCTTCAACCCATAAACATACCTCTATAACATTTTAAGGAGTTTTATGTGCTGCTTTCTTCATTAATTAATCCCCCTCCCTTTTTAAATGCATCGATTTGAAATGACATTCCCCCCCCCCCAGGAACATTATCAATGCCTACTTATTTTCCATATTTTATGAATACATTTAGTTGCGTGATCATAATACTCTCACCCTAACATTAATAGAGATAAGAAATGATTTGTCATGTTGTTTATTAAAAAGCAAATAAAGATAGAATATTAGACACTCTGAAGATTCCAAGGAAATGAGATGTTTGATGACTTTAATATTCATTTTTATAAGTATGTAATGAATCCAAGTCTCTTAATTAGAATTTAATTTAATTTCAGTTAATTTATTTTAATTTAATTATCAGACCTAGTTTTTAATTCAGTGTTCTGAGTTACCTCACCGAGCTTTTGTTTGCATATATAACTCTTTTTAGTTGTTACGTTACTTTGTATGTTAAAAATCAGTGCAATAGGCATTTATGATTTATTGTCATCACTTAATTTGGGAGTTTCTTTCTTTTGTCTACAACCACATACCCAAGAAGACTGTAATACTCTTCATTATTGAATCAAGTTTCTCCTTCCTCACAATAAAGACATAGAAACTCAATTATTCAGGTTACCTGGGATATTCAGCTAGACAGTGGAAGAGATAAACATAGTGAAATGTTACTTGCTAATATCTGCGTTGAACTTTTATTACCTAATTTTCTCCCCTTCAATTACTCAAGGAAGCCTGTTTTTATGCCTGGTCCGTTCAGACCAGGCAAGGTAAAGAGAGAAAATGTATGGGAATAATGATGTTTCCTCCACCCAACCCACTAGGCCGGCAGTTAACCATCTTCAACACCCAGGCGCAAATAGCCATCGGAGGAAAGGACAAAGGACGCCTCTTCCAAGGCCAGCTCTCTGGGCTCTATTATGATGGTTTGAAAGTACTGAACATGGCGGCTGAGAACAACCCCAATATTAAAATCAATGGAAGTGTCCGGCTGGTGGGAGAAGTCCCATCAATCTTGGGAACAACACAGACAACCGCCATGCCACCAGAAATGTCTACTACTGTCATGGAAACCACCACTACAATGGCTACTACCACAACCCGCAAGAATCGCTCAACAGCCAGCATTCAGGTAAGGCTTTCTCTAACTATTAATTGATTCTGCTTTTCTGTCTTTAGACATTGCTATCGTGCTCAGTGTTGCTTTATAGGGAGAGAGTCTGAATGACTATGTTTATAGGAAGGATGCCTACAGATGCTCGTCGTGGTAAGACCCAGAAGTAGAGAAAGACAAAGTCATTGCTAAAGAAGTTATTAAAGTCTTATGTGAACTCATGGGTTATTCCTCCTATCATATTTATCACGGAAATGGTAAAGCTATCATTCGGAATGAGCAGTGGTCAACACTTTCAGTATGAAATATACCCTCCCCTTATTTTATTACCTTTCTTTTCAATAGCCAGAAGAGAAAAGGGGGAGTGGAAAATTTGTTATCATAAGAAAGACTATATCCTAGTGTGATTCTATTCACATCCTCCTGATGGCTTTACTGGAATACAAATTGTTCATTTTTGAAGCCAATGGATATCAATAAATCAAGGGCAATTGAAGCTAGAGGTTCTACTAATTCTTATAAAACGCAGTCTTTGTGTTTGATATTAAGTGTTGATTAACCACGTGTTATTTTTGTCCATTTTGTTTCCTTTATATTTGACCAAGATCCTAATTACATTAGAAAATGTGAAGGTCTGAGTTTAGCTAAGTAGGAAGTCCTTAGTTTTGTAGTAACATTTTTGTTTTTTCACTCAAAAATAATTATACCCGAGCTAAAACTTAATGCTTTGCTGACTCCCTTGGCATTTCATAAATCTAGTTACTAAGGGGTGGAAGGTTAATCGAGTTATTAGCCTTAAAAGCTCTGGCATAAAATAAGACATTCCAATTGCTTGTGGGGGAAACAGTCTAGTTAGTGTTTGCAAAAAATTCAGTAGATCAGTACTCCTTTCTGTTTCTTCGTTTGAAGACCTTATCCAGGGGCTCAATTGAGTCTTTGATGTCACCCTTCCATTGACTTGAGTGGGCATTGTAAACTTAAAGTCGATAATCAATTAAACTCCCTATGTGTTCTCATTCCTCTGAATTAAGTTTATGTGAGTTAGGTAGAGTTAAAACTGTTGTCTTCCTTTTTCCTTTTCTTCGAGCAAAGATATCCAGACAGCTCCTTCCATGATTCCACAGGAACGATATGGAACTATATGCACTGATGATATCAGGCCAATTTTATGTGTATTAGAAAGGCTACAAGAACCTGGTTAGGATAGCAGTCTCATAGTCACTCGTGTTGTTACATGCATACCTACACACATGCTCAAAAAAGAAAAAAAAAAAAGCTTTTTCTCTGATATTAAAGCAATAACTCCTGACACTTCACTCTACTCACTGAAAAGAAGATAAAAGGCAATATATATTTCTATTATGACTCTCTATAGCTCAAGAGCAAATTTGTTTATTGTCAGTGAAAGGATAGTTCTGTCTGCCCAGGTCTTGGCAGACTTGTTTTGTTTCTGTCAGAATACATTCCACTAACTCTGTGGGAAGCAGAGGAGCAAATGGCTTTTTCTTCTTAGCAATGGCTAGCCCTGCAGTCTTTTTCAAGGCCAAATTTTCACTGACCTCAGGAGGATTTAATGTTACCCAGGGATTCAGGGACGAAGCCATGGTAATTATTGGATTTTGGCTTTCCCTCCTGCAGCAAATACATAAATGGGAGCAGATTGAGTGTTTCCACAAACTGAGAAAGCCAGAGTTTCTGGAGACATGTAGGGTACAAAGTACAAAAATCTTGCCAGTGATGATGACCCTAAACACCATAGAACCTGTTCTCATTTTAAAGGATGTGGACAGCTGGAGGATGCTTTCTAACAGCCTCCTGTCTAGTGTGTGTTTCTTTTCCTTTGAGTCCAGGAATAATTGGATTACATCTACATGTCTTTCCTTTTGCTTCTATCCAGGCTATAAAAATGAGTTATCAATATGTTGATGCTCTTTGTTTTTAAGTGTGTGTAAATACATACTGTTGCAGGAAGCCAGCAGACTAGCAGAATTGGATTAGAATGAGATAAGGTATTTTAAAAGCACCATGTTCTTTGTAAAGATTAGCTAGAAAAAATAACTTCATGCCTATGGTTTGGGGCATTTTTGTTCTTGCCAACTAACCACAAGAACTCTGTACTGAGCTCTATAAAAACTTAATAGCCTGCTTTGTCTGAAAGCCTATTCTGATCTCCAGTACATTCTGTAGACGACATTGAGCCTATGTTAGAACTAGGGTCCAACAACCTTTGGATTGTATCAAAGGTTGAGGACAATTTCCAGATGCTGAATACTTTGGGTGAAGAAGGTCGGTCTCAGAAGCTCCGACATGCCCGGTATGATCCAGCGAATTTTCTTGGATAAAGTAGACTCATAAAGATTTGAACTCTGGGAGATACTTCAGAAAGGAGAACACAGAAGTGGGGAAGACTGGATTTCGTATTCGTTGGGCCCATTTTTCACTTTTCCAAACAGTACTCTGTTCTGTCCTTCTTTGCTTTGATAACATTGCTAGAGCAGGATCATCCTAAAATAAGGCTTCGAGGAGAAACCAAATAAGCATGTCCATCTACAAGTATAAAAACCTGGTTATTAAAAAAATCTACTGGTTCCTTCTTAAAGCATACGCCAAGAAAACATCATTTGAGCAGTTCGTTTCTGATAGACCTTGGTGAGTGTTGATTTGTGATGAAAAGAAAACTGCAGAGTGTTTTCAGTACTGCTCTTAACCGTGTGAATGTGAACAAGTTTTTGAGTTGATATGGCCCTCCAGTGAGGGCTGCAACCCACCGGAAGTAATTGGTGCTTTGATCTTTCTGGTAACCTAGTTTGTTACAGGCTTACTTGTGAATTACATGGACTATGCTAAGTTACTGACAGCTATAGTGCCCAAGCTTCAGGTCGTCACCCTATATTAAGAAGGATGTCTCTAGGGGCTCTCTGAATTAAAAAAAAAAAAAAAAAGAAAGAAAAAAAAAGTTAAGATTGAGAAAGCAGGTGTGCGGGTGATAATTCTCAAGTGAAGTTCTGCCACTTAGAAGATACACAGTAAATATTTATTGAATAAACCAGAAAATAAGATAGGCGTTATTACATACCTTCTCATCATCTAACAACTAGAAGTTGTGGCTGTGAAATGTCTTCCCTCTAGAATGATTCGTGTGCTTTGGACAATTTTAATTTTTTTCTAGTGGTAAGGCTATCACAGAGTAACTAAATGCATGTGCTTGGAGTCAGATATGCCAGGGTTTAAAACCTAGTTTTTTGTCATATTAGATTAGTGACCTTGGGCAAGTCACATATGCTCTAGTTAACTATTGCTGTGAAACCAACTTTCCCATTAACCTCAGTGGCTTAAAACAACTGTCATTGGATCTCACAATTTTGTGGGTCAGAAATTTGGGTGGGGCCCAGCAAGGCAATTCTTCTGCCCCACATGGAGTTGACTCCAGTGTTACTCAGTGGCTGCTTCCGTCTGCAGGGTCTTACTTCACTCACATACCTTGTGCCTTGGTGGGTTAATTGGAAACACTTGACTCAGCTGGGTCCATTTCCCTCTCCATGTAGTTCCTCCAGCAAAGTAGTAGGACTTCTTTCATGGAGGCTCAGGGCATCCAGAGAGGGTTTTCCAAAGGACAGGAAGTCGAGGCTGCCAGTTTCTTAAAGCCTGGGCCAGGAAACTGGCACAGTGTCACTTCCACCACATTCTATGGGTCAAAGCATTCACAGACCTTTCTCAGTTTCAGGGAAGGAGGCATAAACCTCACTTCTTGATGGGAGGAGTAGCAAGAATTTGAAACCAACCTAAGTCTACTGCATTGTAAAATTAGGGAAGTGGGGTTGGGGAAAAAATTACTACTAGTACTTACAGCATATGAGTATTATAAGGGTAACTGAGCTTATATAAGTAAAATGCTTAAAACAAGTACAGTATGAAGAGTAAGACTGAATGCATTTTATTTAACCTTATTATTATAGCCTATCCCCAACATGTGATATGCAGGTCAATGCCCTCTCAAGCAAGAATCTACCCCAGAAAATGGGGTTGTTTCTACTGATAGTAGTGTTTGTAATTTAGAGTAAGGGCTAGGGGGTTTTGGCAGGATAGGGATTTGAAGGAGGGTCAGAGCAGAATTTGGAGGCTGAATTAAAATTCTCTAAGATGTCAAGTCTCTGATACTTCACTATCCATGTTTAACTTTTCCTTTTGTTTCAAAACCAACCTGGAGTTCTATCGTTCTTCGAGACTATGTTCTGCTATGAAATATGTCTACCCACAAATATTTGTGGAGTTACAAAGAAGAGGAATTCAGGATCCTTCCCAACATAGAGCTTGTAATCTAAGGAGGGCAAGAGGGCTTGACAGGAGCTATGAATATGAGGCAGTGACTTACAAATGGTGGCATGTTGGGAGTGAGGGGTGGTGCAAGGGATAGCTTGGCTGGATCTCATGGCTGGGGTAGGTACGAAACTGGGCCTTGTAGACGAGTGAAATCAGACACATGGTGAGAGGCACAAAGGCCAAGTGGGCTGAATGTCAGAAGCTAAGTTGTTCAAGTCAGAGATGGTAATTCCTGAGGTTAACAGTCAAGGCCAACTAGAACAGAGAGTGTGTAAGGGGAATTAGTGAGAGGCAAGAGATCCAGATTCTGAGAGTGTTGGTCTGATGCCTCTTCCCCTCCCCCAAAGGGGAGAGGAACAAAAGGGGAGAACTGGATTGGGTTCCCTGTGGGTCTTACTACCAGGGAACCCCCAACAACTGTGCAGGCACTTCCATTACACTACAGCCGACCCAATGTCAGTGGGTAACTCTCATGACTCTGATAGGTCAGTTTCTAAAACAGAAAAGTTGAACTTAGTCTACACTCAAATTCCTTAGTTCTCATTCAGGATGGAAAGCAAAGTGAGAAATGAATCTTTTAGTGATAACTTTCAGCCACCGAGACCTAAATGTTCCTGTGAGACAGTAAAGGGCCAAAACAAAAATAATTTCAAGGATAATGTGTATTTTCTTACCTTGGGCATCCAGACTGAGTTGTTATCAAAAAAAAACAAAAACAAAAAAAAACAAAAAACAACAACAACAGTGTATTCTGTGCAAGTCACTATTTGGAATCATTTATAAGCTGTTAGCAGGAATACTAATCATGACCCATTTTGTCTGTGTTGGGCATTGATGAAGTCACCTTGACATTGTCCAGTTCCTGGCACCCAGAAAATTACCAGAAAATCACAATGCTCAGCCTCGTTTGGAACAATCCTAATAAACAGTAGAAGTGAAAGACTTGAGAACTTTGTGAACTTGCATTCTGATCTCAAACTCACCAATTTGGTGGTCGAATGTGAACCACTTTCAAAAATTCCAGAGGGAAGCCAGAATTTTTCAGGCTTTGTAACAGTACCTATATGCGAAGTCCTCCTTCTGATCTGCTTTCAGATTTCAGCTAGGAACAATAAAAAGCACATTTCAGCCTTGATATTGATTATTGCAAAACAACACAAGCAAAAACTTGTGATTGAAAAGTTGATCCTTCATACTGCATGTTCCAAGTAGAGTGCCAGCGTGATGAAGGGAGGGGCGTGCAGTTCAGAATCAGAATGTCTGCATTGAACCCCAGGTTCTTCCAGTTACCTAGCTGTGTATCTCTGGACAGGTTAATTAGCCTCTGTTTCATGATCTGTAAAATGGGCAATAACAGTACCTTCCCTATAGGCTTGTTTTGAGAAATAAATATGATGTGTGGAAAGAACTTAAGCCATGACCTTCCCCGTAAGTTTTCACTAAATGCTAGACATTAAGAAAGCACTTTGACCCAAGAGACTCTTCCAGAACTCCCAGAGCCTCACAGAGCTTAGCCTTCCCATATGTTTGGATAAGCACAAGAAGAACAACTTTTTCTACATCCATACAGACCCACAATTCCCCAGGATTTCCTCTAAGGGTCCCAGACTGAACCAGAGCTCTGGGCTCATCAATTAGAAGAGATTTCTATGAGATATTCTTTCGTTTTCTGGAATGGAAATTGGCTTTGCTGAATAGTTATTACACACAGAGTGTTCTGTGTGGTTGAAGTGCATGACATTGCCATTTGTCGACCAAATGGTCAAATATCAGCCATTTTATATGGTTCAACAAAATACAGGGCACTTTTACAGTGTGTGGTTATCAATGACATTTTGAGACCCCCTGGATAGACCACCAAAATGTCTCAAGTTTCTCTGAATAATCCAACTGCCTTGGCTTGGGGTACAAGATAAATCCACCTTACCCTAAATACCATCTTCTAACAGGATGTTGATCGTGTTGTATCAGAATGGTTATACTTACCCCGAGAATTCTCCCCTCTGGGCCCCTCCATCTTTACCCTCCTGCCACCAGCTTCATTGAAATGAGACAAGGCGTCCACAGAGTTTTCAGTCTCTCACTTTTACCATTAGACAACAGAGCCTCCAGGGGGAGTTTATTTTTAGGATCAGGGCTGAACTAATATTGATTAACAGCCTTATATAATGTGCGGCTCCAGGGCTCGTTCCTTTCCTGCCAAGCCTCATAACTGGGGAAGGCACTGAAGATTTGTCAGTCTAATTAGACTTCCGCTGCCAGCCAAGAAATATCTTGTCTCCTCCTTACCCTCATGCAGATACTTTCTTTTTCCCTCTCAGAGAATAATTTGGGGAGAAGGAAATTGGACTCTAATTTACTCATTACCTGGTAAGACTCTCCAGTAACATTTTTTCTCTGGAATTGCACAGTGCTTAAAAAAGGAGCTGATGTGTTACCTCCGTCTTAAAGGCTTACATGTTGACAGTGCGAATGAGCCAGGGAAGAGAATGCAGTGCAGTGTCTTTTCATCCCCTCTTTAATACTTGAATTTTAGTGGATGAGATCAGCACTTCCCAAAGCTGATTTTAGTCACTTGAAGGGTCCTCGGAGAAGGTCCTCACAGCAGACAGGTTGGAAGCCTGTGAGTTGCTAGGAGAACTTGTACAGATGTCTTCTAATTAGGTTGTGACACTTCTAGGGTGGAATTTCCACCGGAACTGCTGATAAAGTGCTAGATCTTATTTTGAGCCATCTGAACAGCTGGAAGGGAAATGGGGTCAGCTCTTGGCTACTCACTTTGAGGTACCCCAATATTTTTAAAGCTCTGGGTGCTTTCTCCCATCACCTAACAGACTACTTGGCCAAACCTAGAGGCAAAATCCTTACTGTGTTCAGCACAGATGTCTTCCTTACTGTCTCTCTGCCCATATTTTCTATAATACTGTCCCAGGCACATAGTTCTTGAACTTCCTTGGGCCAGGGCCAGGATAAGGGAGAGAAGATTGAGTTAGGGTTGTACAATTGCAGAGTCAGATCCAGTCTGTATTTAAATGTTGATATTTTGTTTATCATGGAGTTTTACATTGATGTTGATTTTCAGGTATTACAGTAAAATACTAATTATACCAGTAACTGAGTTTTGGGGAACTCCCTTAAATGTTACACCTTAGGTAAGTGTCTCATTAGACTCAACCCTGCCTTAACATCCCGGGCACATCTGTGTCTTTTCACTTGCTCTCTCCTCTGCCTGAAAAGCTTTTTCCAGCTATTTGCATGACTCCCTTACTTCATCCAGGTTTCTGCCCATATGGCACCTTCCAGAGAGGTCTTATTCGACCATGCTTTATAAAATAGCACTCTTTCTCACCTCCTGCTTTATTGTTTCTCATTGCAGTTACCCATACCTGACATTATAGCACACATGTATTGGTTTACTGTCTCTATTCGTTAGAATGAGAGTTCTAGGATGGCAAGATTTTCATATCAGGCGCTACGAGAGCACAGAAGCACAGAGTAAACCCTCAGTCAATACTGGTTGAAACATATGCATGGGCAATCATCCTCTAGCACCTTCTCAGGGAGTACACATGCCTCTTAATACTTACAGGTTGAATCTCATTTCCAATCCCCAAAGACCCTCTCTCTGGTGAGGTGAGGCTCACTAGTGGGGAAGGTCACCAGCATTGTTTTGCTGCTCTTAAATCCTTGTCTTAAGAATGAGGAGTCCCAGAGGTGTCTCTTTGTCTCTGGAGGGCCAGATTTTTTTGTTGGCTTCTGATCCTCAGTTCTCTCTCTGTTTTTTTGTGTTTTTTTTTTTTTTTTTCTGTTTTTTTCTTTTTCTTTTTCTTTCTTGTTTTTTTTAGGACTTATTTGTTATCGTAATAGGAAGGGCTGCTTCTAGCACTTAGAGTTTTCAAAGCACTTTTGGAAATGCAGTTCCAATTCCCCTCTCTAATTTTTTTCTCCTTATTCCTTTCTCTTAATTCTCAATTCCTACAACCAACCTTTAAATATAAGCAAATAAAAATTATGTTTAAAGGCCCACTGCTTCTATTCGTTGGTATGGATAGAAAATTAATGTGGTTGTACGTGTGTGGATAGGTTGGTGGGAGTCTTCTATCTGGTTTTAGTTTCCTTTTTTTGTTTTCCTTATGGCTGAGTGTGAACGCATTTATTCCTGCTCACGACCCTATGATTCAGCTGGCTCCATAGTTACCTATTTTCTTCAAGATCTTTTGAAAGAATATAGATGGAAAATACTATGAGAAACTACTAGATTGAGAGCAGAATGATCTCCATGTAGTTCATCACTCAACATTCAGGGCCTATAACAGTGCCTGCTGCAAAGTGGGGCTCAATAAATATTTGTTGAAGAAAAGAAAAATGTATTAAGTAAATGAATGCTTATCTGCAGAGGGTCCAGTATTTTTCATGTTTGAAGGAGACAAAGAAAGCTGTGAGAAAGCAGCCTGGTCTGAAGGAAAAGAGCACATTGAAGGAGGCATTGGGAGACTTCACTCATGGATAAAAAAGTAGTTAAATCCATTACTCTAGGCAGACCTTCCCTTACTAGTACTGCGGGATTTTGGCTAAGTTGCTTTTTGGAGCTCAGTTTCATTGTCTGAAATATAGAGATTAAAACACCAACTTCATGGATAGGTTAAGATAATATAAGGGCTTAAACTGGTGTGACTTAATTAAAGACTATTGTTATTGTAGTTGTTGTTGTATTTTAAGATTCCAATCCTTGTCTCATTAGCATCTAAATTTTATTTTTTATTTTCTTACTAATTAGTCATTTAACCTCTGACATGACCATTAGCTTCCTTGGTTCCCCACACTTTCCTCATGAGTAGATTCACATTATCTCCAATATCTTTATTTTTTAAAGCAGTATCTAACATGGTGCTTTTCACATACAGTGACAGTTGAATGGTTGGATAAATGAGTTAGATGGAGGAAGGGGAAGGACAGTTGAGGAAAGAAGTGAGAACAAACAGAAATACTCTGTAATTACTTTGCTGTAAAAATTATTATCTGCCCATTTCATGGAATGAATGACTAGGATGAGAGAGATGAATAGAAGATCTTCGATGTAATTAAAATAATAATATAAATAATTTTTTCTTTCTATACCCCCCTCTTTCCTGAAAGCTGTCAAAAGGGGTTCCACAATGTCCACCCCTATGTAGAAGACAAACTACTTAGTAAATGGCCCTTGATTCGTCAAAAAGAATCAATGATTTCAGTTTAAACTGAGGTCCAAGAATTGGTTCTACTTTTTTTCCCCTGAAAATACATCTTTTTCTTTCTATTTATATATGACAGGGGAATGACTTCCAGCAGTAATCATTGCTAGCCAGACTTCAAGATGGATATTTCTACTCTGTCTTTGACAAGACAGTAGGAGGGGTGGGATGTGCTTTCATACCTTTCTGGTGCATGTTTAAATGATTGTAAAAATTAGAAACACACTGAGGCTGTTATGACAGCCCTGCCTTTTGAAACCTTTTAATTAATGCCTTGGGTTGTCTAGAGAGCTAGTTCTGTTAGCTAAATGGAGAATGTAAAATTCTCCTTGGTTTTCTCATCATCCAGGGATGAAGGTGCTGGGGAGGTAATTGCACACCGTATCTGTGGTAACTACATAGCAGTCGCTGAGAGAATTACTTGTTCTCTGTGAATTACTTGAAATGTGATTGACTTGTGTACACAATTCAGCCCCTTCTATCTCTCATCATATCTGATGGTGTGTGTGTGTGTGTGTGTGTGTGTGTGTGTGTGTGTCAGAGAGAAAGAGAGAGAGACAGAGAGAGACAGAGGGGGGAAGAGAGAAAGGGAGGGAGGAAGGGAAGGCGGTTGAAAGAGTGAGAGAGGTCATGTATATTTGTATGTATTATCTAGAACAGTGCCTCTTAAATGGTTATGTGTATACAGCTCACCTGGGTGATTTTACTAAAGCACAGATTGTGAATTGCAATTCATTTCTGGGGTGGGGCCTGAGATTATGCATTTCTAGTAAGCTCCCGGATGACATCATGCCATAGTATGTGGACATCATTTTATGGATCAAGAATCTAGTAGTTATTTACAGTTCCCGCTGAGTCGTTGTAGCATCTGTTTACCTATCTCTTCCAAATGGTCTCCCCAAATTTAGTTCAGGGCTCTTCAAGACAGGAAATCTTGCTAACCTGAAGCATTATTTAAGTGAAAGAGTGGCTATCCAACAGAGGAGTAACAAAGACAAACTTATCCCATCAGACAGTTCTGTTCCTGGTTCCACTTCTCCCCTCATCCTGTCCCTTACTCTGCTACATACCCCCAAGGCAGATGGGGAAAAAAAGGGTAGATAGAATTTAACTTGTCATAATATTTACCCCCCGCCCTTTCTGACGGGTGACCTCCAATGAAAGCAGAAGGATGTGAAGGATTTTAATCCGTAGAAACAATGGCGAATCATCTTGAGCAGTATAAATATATAAAATGACAGATTTTTCTCCTCTATCTCTCCACTTCCTCCTGCGATACTGAGAGACATATTCATGCACCCACAGCTCACACTATAATGCACAATGAAATTTCTCCCAGCCTTTATCTCAGAGCTGCTGTTCTGATGATTAATGCCCCACTGGCTGGGAAGCTGTTCTCCTGAAGAAAGACAAGGAGAGAGGAAGACACGTGAAATATATCTCTGAGGCCATTTCTCATTATTATTATTATCATTATTAGTTCTTACTGCCCTATCTATCCTGTTAGAGAATGCTTGATCTACTGGCAAGGGGGAAGGGATGACATTTGAAAGTGGATTTCATGAGAGGGAAATGAGCAAGGACAAAGAAATAGACACTTTTTACTAAAGAGAGCTGACTGGTATGGGGTTTTGTTTTTGTTGTCATTTAGTTTTGGGTTTATTTGTTTGTTTTATTATTTTTGTTGTTTTCGTTTTAAAGCTGAAGATAATAGATGCCTTCATCTGTGTCTTCTGTATGCCACCCACACCAGGCATTTACTTTTGCATGTGTTTTTTCTTTTTTTTATCTTTATTGAGTCTCTGTAAGAATCAATATGATATGACTTATGCAAATGTTATTCCTGGCCACTTATGCAAAAGACTAGACAGAATAATTTCATTGCTTTGTAACTCCCATAATATAATTGCTTCCATATCCTAATTGATTTCAAGTCTTGAAAGGGCTACTTTAAAAAAAAATTCTGTATGTATGTATTGTACAAACCACAGTATCTGATTCTCTCCTTTTTCTCATTCAAGAAAAGGGTAATCGCTAAGTAATTCCTGGCTCTGTCATTTAAGAAGGCTTACAGTCCTTGTTGGAAAGATGGGACCATAATAAAAGCTCTATCACAACACATGTGTCTACTGATAAAATATCAAATTCATAACTTAGAGAGTTTAATCTGATTTAGAAAATGCTGCATTTTCAAAGTTGAATTTATAAAGACCTGGGATTTATAGCTGTGGTGCCCAGATTTAAGTTCAATTATAGTTGGATTTTGTAATCAGTTAACAAATATTTGAGTAAATTGAGTACCTAGTATGGGCCAGGTACTGTCCTAGTCACGTGGGCTACAGAAGTATGCAAAACAGACAAAAAACCTTTTTTTCTCATAGAGCATACAACCTATTCCACAATCATTCAGTACCTCATGAGTGCCAGGCTTTGGGGAAACAAACAAAAAAATAGAAATATTTCTGCCTAAAGAAATACAGTCTGATAGGGTTCTTAAATATTTCCTAAACCTGAGAAGACTCATTTTTAGGTCAATTTTCTACGGAAACTTTAGCACACTGATCTGCTACCATGTTTCCCCCAAAATAAGACCTAACCAGAAAATAAGCCCTAGTATGATTTTTTCAGGATGACATACCCTGAACATAAGTCCTAATGCATCTTTTGGAGAAAACCTTAATATAAGATCCGGTCTTATTTTCGGGGAAACACAGTATTATAGTTGCAGAGGCAGAAAGCATCTGTATTTATATGGGTCAATGCTAAGAATAAACACAGATGCAATGTAATTTTTCTTATGTGTAGAATCTAAAGAACAAAATAAACAAGCAAAACAGAAACAAACTCATAGATACAGAAAACATTTTGATGGTTGCCAGATGGGAGAAGGGTTGGGGGTGTTGAGTGAAAAAAGTGGGAAAGGATTAAGAAGTACAAATTGATTACTACACAGTAGTCATGGGGATGCAGGTTATAGCATCAGGAATATAGTCAATAATATTGTAATAACTATGTATGGCGTCAGATGGGTACTAAATTTGTTGGGGTGATAGATGGGAGGGGGTTGGGAGGTAGTGTGTAAAAGGTGAAGGGATTAAAACGTACAGATTGGTAGTTACAAAATAGTCATGGGGATGTAAAGTGAAGATAGGGAATATAGTTAATAACATGCTAATAACTATGTACAGTGCTAGGTGGGTACTAGACTAGTCAGGGGTTCACTTCTTAATTATATAAATGTCTAACCACTATGCTGTACCTCTGAAATTGATATAAAACAATATTGGCTGTCAATTGTAATTGAAAAATTAAAACAGGGTGGAAAAGGTGAAGGGGAATAAAAAATAATAAATAATAAAATTCAAGGAACATAAACAGTAAAAAAAGAGATTGGAAAATCAAAAAGAATAGTCTTAATTTCTACTCAAAAAAGACAAGTTTCAAATGTAAACAATGTCTTCTTTGACTAAAAACTATCAACAGTAAACCAGGTTGCAATAGTGATTGCGTTTAAAACATATTTTGGTCTCGAGGACTGAGTTTACAATATTTAGTGCCAATATTCTGTTGATTGGTTTGAAATCACAGTCTCTTGGAATGTTCATATTGGCAGAATATCGGAGACTGTGTAATTGTTGAACACACAACTAGCTGAGATTTAGAGACGGGCCAACCTGGTTTGAAGTTCTGGTTTATCATTCAAAACTGTAGATCCAGGCGTAAATTGCTTACCTGCCATTTTTTATTTAAACAATAAACATGTATTAATGTCATGTTTTAATTTAATTTTCTGTGAATAATACATTTGCATAGCTTCAAATCTCACATAGCACACAGATTCCCCTTTAAGGAAGCTGCACCATTATTTCAGCTGCTAGGAATATTAGCTGTTGGTTCTCAGCTAAGTCCTTTAGCAGGAGCTGCCCTTGGCTAAAGAAGCACCTTACCCAAGGTCAAGCCCTTTTGTGGGAGTGGCCTGTGTCTAGTGATTAGTGGATGGGCTGGGGGATATGTAAAGACCCAGTCCCTTGTCTTGAGTCTGGGCAACTGGGGAGAGCCTCCCAGTTCAAGAGCTCCCTGTGAATGTTGGGGTCAGCTGAGGTCTTTGTTGCAACTGCATCAAAATTTACCTCACCCCAGATCCCAGACTCCAATGGCACTCCCCCTAAAAATTCCCACACATTAAACTAGGTCTCCGAGTCTGTTTCCTGAGAAACCGAACTTGAGGCAATATCTAGAGGCCTAAGAGAATACAAGCAAAAACAGAAGAACAGAAGTCTCTTTCCCTATTTCACCATGCCTTGGAAACCTGCTCCACACTGGTACCCTTTCAGATGCTTTATCAGACATTTCCCTCCATATTTCTAATAACCTACTTCTATCTCTAGACTTTGTAGCTTTACATATTAACTAATGATTAATGATTTCTGACTCTGGAAGAAAAAGATTGAGCTTTCTCACTTCCTCCATCTCCCAACACGCATACACTTTCTCACCTCCAATTTCCCAATAAAATTGTCACATTTTGATTGAATCAGTGTCCGAGTTTACATGTTAATGACTTTCATCTATTGAGAAAAATGTAAGACCATACATACACTCACTGTGTGTTTCAAATATGCCAGGCTAAGGATACAGCAGTGAAAAAAAAAAAAGGAATAAATGCCTGCTCCTGACATAACATTCTACTGTTATGAATATATTCCTCTCTTCTGCAACTTCCTTTTAGTGACTACCCTCATTATCTCATTAGCTTATTTTTCTAACCACCTACCAGTGTTATAGCTAACACAACTATAAAACTCCTCTCAACATAAACACACAGAAAATCTATCATTTCCATGTTTTCTTGGAGATACCCTGCCAGAGTCTGACCTAGGTGCTTTGTGGGCGTGCCCTGTAACTGTCATCTTGCATCTTCCCTGTTTCTCATTCTGGGACATCTCTGGGCTTCGTTTGTATGTCAAATCCCAAGTTTGGTCTTTGTAGTTTTCTCCTCATTCTGAAGGTGTGTATCTTCCGGTAGCTTCCTGAGAAAGGGCAGGTAAAGAGTACAGGCGTGCACACTTGTCTGAAGAATGTCTTATCCATCTTCACCCTTCACTAGGAGTCTACCTGGGAAGGACTCGTAGGTTGGACATCATCTTCACTAATAAAGGTGAAGGCATTTGTCCAATGTCTCTAGGCATCTACCGGTGTACTTGTTGAGATAACAGTTTGATGCCTGATTCCTGCAACTCACCTGTTTTGTTTTGTTTTGCTCTCTGAAATCTCAACTCCTTATCAATAGACCTCACACTAGCATTTACAGCGCAGGTCTGCAGAACCACTGCTGCCCTCTAAGCCTCATGCTCTTGTACTGCTGTTGTTACTTGCCAATTAGCTGCTCTCTGTTGGAATCCTGATTTTGATATAATTTGCTCAGTCAAGCTATTGCTAAGCATATACAACACGTGTGTACACACACACACACACACACACACACACACACACACACACACACACTGAATATAATTTCAGAAAAGCATGGAGTTTTGAGAGTGACTCATGGAATGTGGAGTGTTGGGCAATATACATATGTTTCAGTATATGTACAGAGGGTGCCAAAAAATGTATACACATTTTAAGAAAGGAAAAAACTATTAAAAATAACGCTGATGTAACCCCTTTGAGCACCTCTTGTAATTGCAGAAGCCAAACGTGACTTGCATTCATCTTTTGTTATCGGTATATATTGAGTATTATAATTTTAATACAGTATTTTCCTTTCTTAAAATATGTATACATTTGTGGCACCCTCTGTATGTGTGTATATATATATATATATATATATATATATATATATATAATATATATATTATTATACATATTAATAATATATATTATATTTTATATATATATATTGAAACTTGCTATCAATGCAAAATTTCAGTAAGGATTGTTGTGCTGCTAACTCCTTTTTTTAAAACTTAACTCTTTTTTGTGTTCCCTTAGGGGCCTCTATTTTTGTGGGGGTTTTGTTTTGGTTTCTATTTTTACCCTAATACCCATTCTTTAGCCACCTCAAAGGGAATATGAATTAAATAATCTGTATAAGCGCTTTGAACATTTTGCATCCAGAAATGAGCATAGCTCAGTCTTCTGCTTCACACCAGATGCTTATGTTTTTGAGCGGGGCTAGGATTAGAGTTGTCACTTTGGAGTTTTTATGCTGTGAAACGTCAGTGTGTTTGTATGTCATTGAGCGCCATCGTACAGTGTTTGGTGATAAAGTCTGTTCACTTGGCTTTCAGCTTCCTTCAGCTTTTTCACTGTAATATGTTTATTAGCTTTGCTTTACATGTGCTGGTTGGTAGACAAAGGATTATAACCCACATACTCATTGCCTATCAAGAGGAATTATATATTCTAAGAACACAAATGAGGCTCCACCAAAAAAAATAAATAAAAATCAGTGAATCAATGTTGGGTATAGATGTAGATATAGATATAGATCTGGGTATGGATATGGATATAGATACAGATATATATGTATCCATATATATGAATATATATACTAAATATATATATATATGTGTGTGTATATATATATATATGTATATATACAAGTATATACTAAAAATTGATTTGATTAAGTAATTACACTAAGTGTGAGCCAAAGGTTACATCCATTGGAGAAGAGATGATTAGAGGCCAGTGTGAGAAAATCACGAATAGGAGGTTTCAGGGGCAATTGGAGTGGCAAGGATGTCCCCAAGGCTATTTCTATGGGGAATTATTTCTATCAACACTTCTAACCAGAAAGCAAAGATTGCTAGGGCCTCTGAAGTAGATCAAAATATTTGAAGAAGGAAGAGGATAAATAGCAAAATTGACTCTCGACACCATACAGAAAGCACCTATAAAATGTTCTTTTGACTCCAATAGCTACAGGGAGATTCATGATTTTTAATTTGCAGGATTTGGTGTGAATGTCTAGACAACTTATTTTTGTTATGTTTTAATCAGTAATGTGCATAATAAGTAGAGACAAATATAAATCACATAAAGCAATGCCAATCACGTCATTCATAAGAGGAAAATTAAGGTGTGTTTGTGTTTCTCTCTCCCTCTGTCCCTCGTTTTCAGTGAGCTACATTCTTCTGTTTTTCTCCCTCACCATATCGGGTGTTTTTGTAAGAGAGTTTTCCTCTTTTTTCTGTTGTAAACATTTTTCCATCCTTTTCAAATTCAAGAGACATTTTCTTTTGCAATGTACAATGAAAGGCGATTATGTTAGAAAATATCAGAGATGGCTTTGTCATGTCTGGCGCTTAAAGTCACGTTGTGTCCTGAAGAGCTCAGTAAATGAGGCCAAGGTAATGATTTCACAATTGAACAAGGCTGCAGCCAGATTTCCCAGCTTTCCCCCAAAACTAAGCTCCCTGAGGCGAGAGAGACCCAGGTGCTGGGTGGAATTACTTTTTCTTAAAGGACTATGGAGACCCTGGCAAACCTGTATTTTTGGTTTTGCTTGTAAGGCTGAGGCAGCGATTGCAAAGGGAGTCTTTGTTGTTCTTTTATTTCCTTTCAGCATTTCATTGATTTCAAGATGGTGGTAGGGATTTGAAGGGGGAAGATTGATTGCTCGGTAAACAGTCAATGGCTACTGCCTACTGCATGGAAGGATCGGGAAGGAGATGGAGGGGTGAATAAGACAGATGTACGCTGCCTGTCTTCATGGAGCATGAAGCATGGGAAGAAGGCATAACACAAACTGATTTCACAAATAATTGTTTAACCACAATCATGATGAGTATGACGAAGGAGGACAAGCTGCTAAGAAAGCAGAAAGGGACCTGAACTCATATTGTGATCTGAGAATATTTTCTCGAGGATGAAGTCTAGCTGCTGTCCAGGACGAGAAGTTACGTAAGCAAAAGAGGAGGACGAGGAAAAGTATTCCAAGCACTGAGAACAACCTATGCTAAGGCCTTGCTTGCTGTGGGGATCATACTGTGTCAATTTTCTCAGTCTTTGTTCTATAGCTTCGCTCTAATGTCTGGAAACATACCAGATTTGACCGGATTAAGTATCCAGTGAAGGCACACCCCTGAAGGGCTAGCAGAAGGCCACTCAAAGGGTTTCCAACAGGATGAAGCACTGTCCCACTACTATGACAGAGTGATATGGGACTGGTTGAATGAGAGTTTCCAAAGCTAGATTGAATGTCATGACCAGGTTGAATTGGCTTCAAGTTCTCCTATTCTGAAGCCTCTTGATGACTGCCTCTGCGGTATGCCAAAGACACAGGTTTCTTCAGTGAAAATCAGAGACACGAATAATTTCAGGCAAAGCTTCACAGATACATGTGTAAGGATTGATAGAAATGCGTCAATGTGCTGTGTTTATCACAGTGTTTGCACAGTACCTGTGCTTTGCATAGTTTTGAACGACGTTTGCTAATGAGTGATCACACACATTGAAGGCATCATATAGTTGTCATGGATGTCATCTCACTAATGTCACGAAAACTGTCATGCATTGTAATATCAAGAAACCATTTATTGTTTATATGTATCTAGGTTTCCAGACTTTACAGCCATCCTGTATTTTACTCACTTGTTTCTTCATTAGAATACATTAGTAACCAGAAATCAGTAATTAGAAAGCTTCTGATGCCTCTTCCAATTTTCTCACACCTTGCCTTGGTTTTTCTTCTTGTTTGGTGGAAAATGGAGTTCAGTGGAAGTTTTCCTGCAGTCTAATTAGCCTCTCTATTTAATTTTAATAAAAACGCTGAACCAGAAGCTGGAGATAATGTGCCCAATTCAATTCATATATGTCAATTGCTTTTTAATTGCAATTATTTTTCCTAGTTCTTCCTACTCTCACTGCCCAGGCACAGCTGAGGCTTGGGTTATTATAAGACTTTCATGCCTACACTGTCAATTATGCCTCCTGCTTTAGGATTAAATTCATTTATTACTATTGTTCTGATTATTAGTAATAATAATGGGCATCTCCACCCAAACCTAGATGAAAAATAGCTTTCATGGTCTTTGTCTCTGGTTGCAGTTTGTTGTAGTTTTTTTTACCCAGATTATTCCTTCCTTCTTTAATGGCATGGAGATTCAGTTTCCGGTGTTACTTTTAAGTGATATTTTAGATAATTCAGAAAACAAGACTTTCTTAGAAGATTCTTCTTGGTATGGACAAGTGGTATGTTTTCCCCAGGTAGGCTTCACCAACTAGTGGATATCAATGGAGTTTTCTTTGGTAACAAGTATTTGAAGAAGTATTTGAACTGGCAAAGGGTGTCTATCAGCTATCTAGTCTTTTCCTTAGAAAGGCCCCAGGTCCTCACCCTCAAAAGCACACATGGCTTTGACCCCTATGCTACTTCTAAAAGCAAGACTTCTTTTCCTGCCTTTTTGTCGAAGGTGTCTTCATAATTCTCACTAACAGAGCAGCGACGTGGTCGAGCCAACTTGAAAACGGCATTGGCCCCTCAGCGACACGTGAATTCTTTCCAACTTGCGTCCCCAACTCAAATCTCAATATGTCTTCAGTGCTTAAAACTACATTTGTAGTAAGATCACTCAGGAAAAGAGATCAGAGAGAGAGGCTGGGTGGAAAGTCAAGGCTTTTATTTTACTACCCTGCACTTTAACTTTTCAGCAAACCAGAAGAAAACAATGCAATTTAATTCTGAGTGTGTCAAATGTTTGCGTTTTAAATTATGAATGTTTCTCAGTGACACAATCTGTGCAAAATAATGTTCCTCGGACTTTCTGGAAGAATAATGATGACAACTCATCACCAGGTTTAAGGTGCCCAGGCTATTGCCATGCCTATCTTATCTTTGTTTTGTTTACTCACTGTGGCTCTCTGACACAATTTCCCAGTCCTCCTTATCTTGAATCATAGCCTCTTAGACCATTAAACCTTTGCCTATCAAATGAAGGATTTGCCTCAGAATCCCAGAGTGGACCACCTTTCAAAGGCCCCAGCTTCTTCTCAGGTCACTCGTTCAACAAACATGGGTGAGGAAGGTGGGGTGATTTCTTCTATGGACCAAGCATTCTTCTAGACTTTAAGGATGCCACAAACACAAAACAGAAAATCATAATTGTGATTCTAGTTCTTATGAAACATACATTCTGGGAGTGGGAGTGGAGACTGTCAAAAAATAAATTAGCAGGAGAATGTAGTATTCACAGACAAATGCTATCACGAAAACAAAGCAGGGGCGGAAGTGTTACCCGTGGTTAATGGCAGGTGGGTAGTTACTTTAGGGACAGTCCCTCTAAGGAGGAAACATTTAAGCTGAAACCTGAACGATAAGAAAACTCAGGCAGGTAAAGTCAGGGAAAAGAACATTTACAACAAAGGGAATAGTTAATGTGAAGGCCCTTAGGGTGAAACATGTTGGGGGAGTTTGAAAGAAGAGGGATATAGCTAGAGCAAGAGGAGATCTGGTATGAAGTGAGGTCTGAGAGCTGGCTAGGGGCTGGATCATACAGGGTCTGTTAGGCCATGGAAAGGAATTGGGATATTACTAGAGTTTCGTGGCCAACTATTAGAATGTCCTAGGTAGTGCAGTGACATGATGTGATGTATGCTTTTTAAAGATCATTCTGGCTGCCATGTTTAAAAAGATTGTAAAGGAACAAGAGGTGAGTTATACGTCTCTGTCATATTAGTTGGGCATCATTTCAAGTAAGAAAGGATATACCCTTGAACTAGGATAGCAACCAGACCCCTTCTACACAACAACCCAGCTTGAGGGCCTAACCCTATGTCTTTACCTTGCCTTGAACTGCGAACTCTCTAAAACCTTAAGTTTTAGAGAGTTCATACTTATATCCAGTTGCTTTCCTGCTTCAGCAAGTTTCCATTAGTCTATAATTGCCTCTCATTAGCACCCTCCAACGCTTTCTCCCTCTGTTGTTTTCATTCTAGATCATTCCAAACAGATGCTACCCTTTACCCAACTGGAATAATACCTTGAACTTGGTCTTAGAAGCCTTTCTTTTGTTTTCCTTGATCAGCAACCCATCACCTCTAACGTTTTTGAACAGCATCCATTCAACCTCACAGTTCAGTCTCCTTCTCCACCTCTGCACCACCAAGTTTCAAATGCTACTTTCTTTCAGAAGAAAATGTTCATCCGTCATGAGTTTCTTCAAGTTTCTCTATGTCTAAGCTTATCCACCTCAGTGTTCACTTTAGAAGACTCTCTTCATCGATTTGTTCACGATCATGTGATCATCATCCCTCTACCCTGGCCTCTTCCCAAGCGTTGTGACATCATTCAGGGCCGTCTTTTCCACTGGTGCCATTAGTTTCATCCCTTTCAGCCTATAAATATATCCAGAGCTTTCCCGTCTTAAAAGCAAAATCAAAATAATGAAAAGTAACTGTGTATGAAGCTGCCTCCCATCCCTTCCATCAGCTGCATACTGTCCCCAGATGAGGACACTCTTTCTTTTCCCCACACTCATATTTCCACAGTTTTATACTCTCATTGATTTCCCTTTCTAAACAAGTAATACACTTTTATTGCAGAGAAAAATCACAGTGAAGTGAATTCTAACCATGATCTCACCATCCAGGGAGAATCATACTTATGCGTTCCTATGGTTTCCCATCACTGCCTTCTTTTTCTTCCTCATCTACCAATATTCCTCATGTACACTCAACAGTTACACCCTGCAATCATTTTAGATGCGTTGTTCTTTCTACCTGGGAACATACAGCATGTACAAGAGCACACGTCTTCATCTATAAAATGATGATAATAAAAACATCAACATTTCCATAGGGTGATGGAGGAGAAAATTAGTTTGCATGTTCATATGCTTAGAATAGTGCCCGGTACATAGTAAGCACTCAGTAAATGTTAGCTGTCATTATCATTATTGATTTTGCTTTTTTGCTCATTCTCTCTGCCTCGAAAAGTTAGTTCAAGATTCAGTTCAAATACTGTCTCCTTGGTGAGTTACCCACCGTCTCCGCCACCTGGTCTCACGCTGCCAGGCTCAAGTCAGGGCTCTTTTCTCAGTGCCTTCACAAGTGGTTTATTTGTTGTAGTGAATATCTATGCATACGTTATAGCAACACCTTTTCATGTTTCTCAGACAAGTAGATTGGGGTAGGGAATTTCAGGACTTTAGCCGTGTCTCAGATCAAGGAGTGGTTGGGTTGCTGTTTGACACCTGAGCCTCTAGAAAAACCATCTGTGCTGCTGTGTGAGTCTATAATCACTTCTCAATTAAGTTCCTAGTCTATTTCCAAGTCTTTCTTCCTATTGAGATACTTCAAGCAGATATGAATGGGCCATAAATAAGTTGCCTAAAGATGAAGAAAATTAAACCTATTATCCTTTTCTCAGTATTTTCAGACTATTTTAACCAACAAGAGTGAAATTATTTAGAACGGTTTTCACTGTGTGTGTGTGTGTGTGTGTATGTGTGTGTGTGTGTGTGTGTGTGTGTGTGTGTGTGTGTGTGTATACCATGGGAAGTTTCTGTCTTTAGAGATCAGAGAATAATTTTTAAATGAATGCTAAAAGTAGGGAGCTTTTCAAGCATGTTTGAAGCCCCACTGTGGATAATATATGTAGACAGAGAAAACCCAAGAGTTAAAATATTGAGTGATTTCACTCTGTGTGTTTCTATATCTATGGTAGTGGAAGCTATAAAAAGCAGTATTTATCTGTATATGTGTTCTATACCGATGTGATCTATCTCTCTAATTAGATAGTCAATTATTTTTAAAGAGCTGCAAATAAGCCCTATAAGAATGTCATAAATGCATTCCATTTAGAAACATCTTGCAGATAAATTTTATTTTTATTCTTCCTACATCCTCCTGCAGCCTTAAACGAACAACAACAAAAAAGTCCTAGTACTAACTAATTCCAGAAACAGATCATTACTGCCTCGCAGTATGCTAATCATGCTTAGCATTTCTTCTCCTTTGGCATCGTTATGCTTTGGGATAGAGCAGGTGGGTGGTGTGTGAGTCTCCTTGGAGAAATGAACATTTGGAGTACACAGGCTTCTCATGAGATATAAAGTTATTGTAATGCCAAATTTCCCAAGGAATGAAAAAGGGCCTGAAAACAGTGAAAATACACGGTGATAAGCAGAATTATTAATAAGAGCACTGTATCTTTTGCTTCCATAGGATCTTTCAAAATGCAGACAAATTGGAGGTAGGCCAGCCAGAAGCAACAGGATTAGGGGAATCGAAGGAATGACTTATGAAGAAAAATTAAGGGAGCTAACTATGTTTAGTTTGGCTAAGTGACAACTCAAAGGAAATGACATTATGGACTACAGAAATTTGAAAGTGGCTAGCTATAAGCAGAACAAGGGATTACTAGATAATACAATGAAATCAAGGGAGGAAAATCGTACACTCGATGTCTGGATTCTTTTCTTGACTATGAGAATTATTAGACTATAAAAGTGCTATTCCAGAACCTCCTGCTTGGATTAAAACAAGAGACAGAGTATGGTAGCGTGAAGTTTCGAATAGCTTACTCAATTCTGAGCAACTGGTTTCCAGGAAGTACTTCTTACTCATTTTTAATCCCTAGGATTTAACACATTATAAGAACTCCATAGAGAGATAAATCACACTCAGTTTAGTGAGAAGAAAATGGTCTTTGGAGTTAGCTATCATCAGAGATTTTCTATCTCTGCTGGTTTATTGTTATATGACGTTGAGCAAATTACTTAACCTTGCTAAGACTCATCCGAAAGGTGGGTATTAGTATCTACCTTACTGGACTGTTGTGAGGTTTACGTGAGTCACTGTGACGTCTTCTTTTACCTATTTAATAGCTACTAAACCCACCCCACCTCCCCACCAGCACTGCTGTTGTCTTCTTTACTGCAGTAGCTTCCTAAATGGTTTCCTGGACTCCAGTCCTGCCCATCTTCAGTAGTTTCCACCACGTGGTCAGGACAACATTTTGCATTGCTTATCTGTTTAAACCATCTCCTAGCTTCAAACTCCAAAGGATCCCATTGCCTTCGGGATAAAATCTGATCCCCTTAGGACGACATACGTCATACTAGCATCTGCTTTCTGTCTAGTTCCCACTCATATTGCCCCACCCCTCCCACATAATGTTCTAGCTGCACTGGCTTGCTTATCAGCATGACTTCTCAAATGAGTTTTCCTTTTTTATGCCATAAACAAGTTGTTTTCCCTGCTGAGAACCTATTCTCTACTCCAATCCCTCACTCTTTCTCTTCTGGCTAGCTCATCCTCTTCCCTGCCCTCCCCCGAAAAAACCACTTCAGATTTTACCTCTTTTGAGATATCTTATTTTACCTGTCCTGTGTATTTCCATAGTAATGGCACTTACTATTCTACTATTCATTTTAACATATTGTAATTGTCTTTTTACATCTGCTGCTTCTAATAGACTTTAGGCTTCATTTGGGCAGATGCTTAGATTTGTATCTGCCACTTAGTAGGCATTTAACATACTTTTTTGAATAAAAATGGTGGATGGATGGATGGATGGATGGATGGATGGATGGATGGATGGAGTAATGGATAAAGTGTAACAAAATACCTGGAATACAAGAGATCATTAATTAATGTCAGTCCTCTTCCACTACAGTGTTGAAATTAAGGACTGCGCTTGGTTGTATAACCATTGTCTTGAATGAGCTTTATTCAGTTATTGAGGTAGATTTATACCACTCACCTCTGTCCACATGTCACGTGGAGAACATATTACAGTCTAGGAGGAACAGCAGGAGTTTAGGAGACCTGGTAGATTTGTGAGCACATAGCAGAGAGAAGTATGTCAATCGAGTAGCCTTGCAGCAGTGCTAAAAAAATATCCTCATATTATAGGTAAATATGGACCTTCATTTTTACAACTGAATGCTTTGTGAATTCTGATTAAAGAGAGATAGACATGAGGACAAAGGGACTGAAATGGAACACAGGTAGGAATGGGGAAGAGAGACACAAAAATACACTTTTTGTTTTACACATTCCTTTTCCCTCTCTGGTACTCACCCATAGCCTCGCTGTATAACCCTCACACAAATGGCTGGCCCCCCCCTTGTCTAGTTTGCCCTAATTGTTGGGTGCATTGTTGCATCTGAGATGATCGATTGCCCATGCCAAGAGCAGAATGTTAAGATTCATGAAATTCGAGTCCACTCCATTAATAACCTGAGCAGGGTTCTCCTGCCTCCTTCCCCTTTGTTTTCTCTGTTGCCAAGTCTCCATTCTCACTCTTTTGTGTATGTGTGTGCAAAAGCGACAAATGAAATTTCAGATGCAGCAATGAATAGCTACCTAAAAGGACACCCCAGGGTCTTCTGTGTCCCTTCGCAGCTGTGTGATAAATTGCCATCTTTAGAATTAATTGTTACCTTTTCAGGAAGTGTTTACTCATTTTTGTTGCTTTACCGGTTCACCAGTGAACCTCTAAAACAGAGTCAAACTTTGTTTTCCCCTCTCAGGAGCTTACTACGAGGCTAGAACACCAATCAGTGGAGGCATCAGGGAAGAATGGTGCCTCCATGTTGGTCTTCAGCCGACAGTTGCCTTTAAAGACTAACTTGTTTTTCTTTTCTTTTGGCTCTGAGATAAAAAAATATATGAAACTTTACTCCCGAGCTCCAGGAAGGAGGAATATTCTTTCAGAAAAGCACTTCTCTTTTCTTTGTCAGATTGCTACTATGTTCAAGAGCTGAAAGACAATGAGCTCTTTCTCATTCACCTCTTTGTGAACATTACTCAGCCTGCTGAGGTATACACAGGGAATGCTGACACGCATATGTGACACAGTCCTTACCCTACCCTCAGAGATAAGTTGCCTAAAACAGTCTGCCCAAAAGACAGGTGAGAAGGAGCTTCAGCCCTGTTTGTGCTACACTTTTATTGAGATCCTATCCCTCTAAGCCACAGAGATCCAGAAAGGTACAAAATACTCTTTGTAACTATTACCTCTACTATGGTTGTAAATGTAATATATTCAGTGTTTCTCAATCAGGGATAATTTTCACACACACACACACACACACACACACACACACACACACACACCCCTTCAGGGGACTTTTGGCTATTTCTAGAAACATTTTTGGTTGTCACGATTGGAATAGGGGGAGTGTGTGAAAGTGCTTTCAGTATCTAGTGAATAGAGACTATGGATGACTACACATGCTATAGTGTACATCCACTTTGGAATATATAAATCAAATAAATCCAGCCTGATATATTATGGGAGATTCTTAGAAAGGATAAGCTATAACTTCTATTCTCTAAGCATTAGGGGGGAAATCAATCAATGTTTGATTTTTGAGCTTTTCCTATATGCAAATCTGTATGGTAACTGCAAAAAAAAAAAAAAAAAAAAAAAAAAAAAAGAAAGAAAGAAAGAAAGAAAATGGCCTGACTGTCTTGAAGGGACTTACAGTCTACTGAAGAAACTTACAATCTAGTAGGACACAACACAGAGATACCAACATTGGATGACCTCGGATGTGCTTAAATTCAGTACTGAATTTGACAGTACAATGAAGGCTAGAAAGGTCCAATAAGATTTAATGGAGAAAGAGGAACTTAACCTGTGTCCTGAGATGATTGAATGAGGAAGCAGAGACACAGAATTGGTTGATCCTCATGGGTGTGTGGCAGAGTGGAGGGTGGAGAGCCTGGGATGAGGACGTGAATGAAGCCCATTGCCTGCACTCATGGCCAAACCTTCCAACTTTGCCTGGCAAGTGCCAGTTGCAGATGTAGTTGTAGGACTTGGGAGATCGAAGAGGAAATGTCTATCTGGTTTTCAAGTCTTTTCAGGTCTGTTTCTTAGAATGACTATTTGGGGTCTTGAAAAATGAGTTAATATAAGATGTGAGCCAAGAAATTTAGAACTCCTGAGGGACTTTCACATTGACACATGTCGGAATTTCCATTTTGCAAAACAAGGCAATGCAAATATGACAAGTGGGCTTGGGAGACAGTCAATTTTAGGTGCTCCCCTTGTTTCAGCTTAGCAGAAGTGGGATTTTATGTACACGGACCATTACCTGAGTTCCTTAAGGAAACATGAAATCAGTGTGTGACTTGCTCCTTTCTCTTAATCAGGCGCACCCCTGATGGTTCTTCTTTAGCTCCAGATCCCATTGGCTATCAGATGAGTGTGTGGCTTTACAAAAGAACTGAAAGACTGGAAGTGGAGACTTGAATTCCATTTCTTACTCACCATTAACTAGCCAAGTGACGTTGGGCAAAACTGCCAATGCAGAGCTTGGGCTGGGCCAGATCATGTTCAGCTCTAACCTTATATACTGATTCCCCCACTGATTTCCCTGTTCCATGCAAAAAGGTGAGAGAAAACATGGCGTATCCGAGGCGCATTTTGTGATCTTTCAGTGAAATGTTGAAATAAGCAATGCCAGCAGCTTTACGTTCTCACTGATGGGCTGGTATACCTTATGAATAAACAACACCAGTTTTTTGTTACTGGATGTCATTTGTAGCATATTTGTAAAGCCATAACTCTACAGTGTTTCTTGACAGAGATTCTGGAAGGGGGGAAATGACAGTGCAGTTGTTTGCTAACATCTGGGTGCACTTTTTGCACGAGTAAGGCCCCGAGGAGAATTGTTCCCAGGCAAGGAGCTAATCTGATTCATATCTCTACCTAGAGGCAGATGGTTTCCACAGTGACAAATGTGCGTCTGAGAGAACTTATGGAAGTAGAATTCAGACACATTTTAGGGGAAATTCCTACTATCTTTGCAAAGGAAAGACTCCTGGAATATTTTTTACCAATCTCTTTGCATTTGTAGCACAGAAACCAGAGAACGAGACTAGAGTTTTCTGTTTCTCTTGTTGTCTCATTTGTTTATTTTAAAAAGCAAATTTGAATGAAATGTCAGTGATGTGACTTCGAGATTTAGCGGTAAGTCCTCAGCAAGTATTTGCTTTAAACTGTCTCTCTCTGACTCAGTTTCCATCCCTGAGTGATAGCTACCTTGTTGTTTTCTGTATCATAAAATTGACATGCTCTGTCTGGGTGACAATATTTGGCTGTAGAACTGCTTCACATAACTTCATTTAATTGTAATCCTTCAACCAGCAGAAAAAAGTTGTAAACGCTCCATTTGCAACTCTTTGTACATGGACCACATCGTATTAGTTCAACAAAATGACTAACGTGTTGAATCTGAAGTGCATAGAGTTGCTCTTTCAATTTAGTGCAAGTTAGTTGCTCGGTGCTAGCAAAGAGTTTTGTAATTACTTAATCTGAGTACCTACTGGGTATAACTATCACTTCCCTGAATACAGTGCTTACCAGGTGCCATGCATGAAGTTGAGAGCTTTGCATGCACAGGACTATTATTTCCTCAGTTTATAGATGAGAAAATCAAAGTGTAAGTCACAAAATGTGTTCAAAGTCCAGGGCGATAAAAGCCTTTTGTGTAACCCTTTGTTGAAAAGTCCTTTAGGCTTTTGGAATACAAACAATTAAATATACAGTGGTTCCCCCTCCCAAGACACCCCTATCCTCCAGCCCCCTCCCAGTCGATGCCTGAAATGCTACTTGGGTCATTTCAACTTTTCAGCAAAGTTCAAGGGACAGTGGCTGCAATCACAGGTAGCAGGGAAGCGTGGATGGCAGGCCCAGAATGATGTAATGATAGAGGAGAACGGCCCAGATGACTGACTTGGTTCAGGTCACAGCCCTGTGGATGCCTGCAGGTGACTAGATGTAAGGAAAACTGGCCGGCCTAACCTTTGAGACTAAGAAACTGTATCGGTGAATGTCTCATTTCTCTTTTGTTTTGTTTTACTTCATCTGCTGTGAATGACCCCTATTTTCTTGTTGCTGTTTTATGACAATAAAGAAATAACAATAAAGAATGCCCACTGTGCAAATATTATACACATCTCTTTGGCCTGGAGGGAAGATGCTACAAGAGAAATCTGGATTAACTTTTTTTCACCCAGATCTTAAAGGAAATGCTAAGTTATGAACAACCCTTATATCAACCCCTGACCTGAAGCTGGGATCCTTCTGTCAGCTCCCCAGAGTCCTGGGAAAGGGAAGTGAGTCATTCCTCACATGTACAAATCCAACACTGAAATTCTACAGGGTTCCCTTTTGCAGGAAAAGTAGACTATTGCCTCTCAAATTGCTGGCCTCAACTGAGAGGTACCTTCTCCCTTAGGCAAAGTGGGAATGCTTCTTTGAACCTTTACACAACTCAACTTCTGCTTTAGAGTAAACCATTTTAGAGCTAGAATAGTCCTACAGTATGTCAACTGAGTCGGTGTTTCTACGACATATTTAATTGAGTAGAAAATTGAAAGCAAAAATGACTACATGGAATAGCAGAGACTTAGTATATTTGAAATGTAGACCAGTTAGCCCATGGCTTATACAGCCCCCATTCCTTCTTCCTACCTGAGAAGTGCCTGTGGTGGTAAGATTTTCAGCATGGGACCAGGCTTGAACTAACCAGTCAACAGGCCCAGTCCTGCTCATATCTGCCCACATCTCTCCCCTGCCAGGAAACAGCTCCCTGTCCTCCCAATTGGTATCTCTTAAAAGGAGAAGGTCACTGGTGCCCACTGCTGCCAGGGCAGCCCTTTCCACGAGCAGTAGGTGCCTTTGAAAGGCAAAATGCAACAGGAAGACTTTGAAAGCAGAAAGAGGCTTTTTCATCTTTGCAGGCCCCAGCCAGAACATTGGTTCTCAGTGCAGTACAAGTAGTTTCAAAGTTATCTCCCATGCTGATATGAATGTGATAACACGGAGCAGAGAGGTGCCATAATGATTTCCTTTCAAATGGCTGCCTCACCATTTATCTCTGCACACTGTCAAAGACTGATATGGTCGGGAGTGAGCAGTGGCATGGAATAATTAATCTCGCGCTGGGGAAGTCAGTTCCTCGTTTGTCTCCTGAGAAATTAGCTCCACATTGACAGGAAAAGGAGATGATACAATGACAGAGAAGAAGGTGTGGCATTTTAACGCCAGGTGCCAAATTGTACAGTTTTGCTTGAGCACCTACTATGTGCCAAGTGCTGGGGATACTGATGATTCCTGCTCTGGAATAGCTTGTAGTCTCTTGGGGGTCATATATTTTTCTGAAATGCTTGTCACCTTTACAAAATACCCCAAACTGCTATAATGCTGCTTGTACCGTCACCTAAACAGCTGCATTTCACTGAGAGTCTGCACTAGTTATTGTAAAGGCTCAACTTGTATAAAAAGAACTCCTCCCTGCCCCGCCACCAATGTAAGGTGGCTTAATAAGGTAACAATCCAGAGGTTAGTGGTCTAGGACTAATAGGACATTCTGCACTCCCAACATGTAGCTCCCATATCTGAATTCAAGTTTTTCCTATTTTCCAGACAATGGAAAAAGGGAAAAGGAAAGATTATGTCTTATCACATTTAAGGGTAAGACCCTGAAGTAGCGCTCATCACTTTGCTTATATCCGTGGACCACAATTGTCTGCAAAGCAAGAAAGGCAAGACAATAACAGTCACTAGCTGGAAAGCCATGTATCTCCCTTAAAAAACAATTGAGATGTTTTTCGAAAAGAACCAAGAGAACCTAGATATTTGGGGACAATAAGCAATCTTTGCCACAGAGATATTGAGTAAATTTCTCCACACTTCCCTAAACTTCCAGCAACTCACCTCTTAAATGAGGGAATTGAAAGAGGCGAGCTGTATAGCCCCTTGAGCTCCAAAGTCAAAATAACAGCTGAAGGCGCGTCTTTCTTCGCTAGGTTCTGCCATACGGGATGCACCGTGGTGGGCTCTGTGCTGGGAGTTTTGTTTTGAGCTGGTTTCTTTTATCTGGAAGCATCAGGTGCTGACCCTACACTGGATTCAGATGAGAGCAGGGCATGGTTCTAAGAAGCAGTTTGTGGAGTCAAGCCCATAGTCCTATGCCTTTGAGGCTGTAAATGTGCTGATTGGGCCAAACCAAACAATGGTGTGAGCTATGTGAGCCAGAAGCAAGACAGTAGGCTTGGACAGTGGTGGGTAGCCAGGGAAGACTTCTGTTGTAGAGAGATCAGCAATGGCATGTTTCCTTAGAAGAAAAGGGGGGCGCTGGCCAGGGGAGAAAAGCACAGGGCCAAGGAAAGCAGACACATGTTTTTAATGGACTGAGGCAAACAGCCAAATTACACTACCATGGGGCTGGATGGTGAAGGGCTTCTGTTTTTGGCACTGAAGGGACAGTGTTTCTGATAAGACCCAGGAAATCTAGGCAGCAGCTTCCCAGATGGTGCCTTTGGAACACTGGTGAACCCCACACCAGGTGGCTAAGTGGGGCCTGAAGTCATCATTTTCCTGGGCAAGTCCCTTTCAATCATGTGGGCCTCCTCCATCTCCACGTGTGCGCTGCGATTGGACAAGATTGCAAAGCACTTGATAGAGCCTACCAATTAGAATGGTTCACGCTAGACCCTTGGGAACTAACTCAGCTGGTCACTGTGGGGATTTCAATAAATTGTCTTTATTGAGATACATTGGCGAATCACATCTGGCATTTCCATTTCCTCTGTATGGTGAATTGTGGAGAGTTTTATTATAATTATTAAAAAAGATTGATGCAGTGAGTACATTTGTTTTTCCTATATCCTGTTACATTGATGGTATTTTTGTGAACAAAAAAATGAGTTCTAGATTTTAACTGTTTAATTCCCAAAGTGTGTTCTGAATGAGTTATTTATAAGTTAGAATTTATTACTAGGTATTAATAGATACTTTTGGAATACCCCAGATTAGAAAAACATTTAAAGGAAACTTATTGCAAATTATTTAGTAAAGTGACCAATCATCCCCCAAAACCTAAATATTAGCTTTGAGGAGGTCATTAAATTACCCCTCTGGCCTGAGGCAGATAGCTTGCCTCTCTGTAAAGGAAAGTCTAGTTCACCACTGTGAAATGATTCTAAGTGGGGATGTGGGATCAGCGAGGTGACCTCAATGTCTCCTCTGTCATCTGACTTGATGTTCCCGTTGGAAAAATCCACAACTCAGGGATATACTGAATGAAAATTTCCCACGACAGGAAGGCAGTGTGTGGGTTGCTATAGAGTGTGGTTTCTGTGGTTGGAGTAGAAAAAAACAGTGATGTTTTCTGTGCTCTTGACTCAACTGTGCAGAGTAGATCAAATGAACATAGCAAGCCACAGCCACTTGTTTCGCTTCTATTCGGTTTGCTTCTCCAGAAATTTCCCAAATTACAACAATGCCAAAGTGCCGATTGGCTTCGACAGAGATGCCTCATAAATTGTAAAACAGGCAAAGCTCATGCTGAAAGAACCACCTTTATTCTGAGCAGTGGTTTTACTTGCGTTTCAGTCATTTCCTCAGATTTTTATATAAAAGATTTCACAGAAGCGTCATGAAAAATGGTTTAAAAAAATGGCATTCTTTAAACCACACATCCTGTTTAGGACGGATCTTTATGTTTCCAATTTAACATCCATTCCTTTTAGACGATGTGGTCTTACTCATTCTTGAAAACTGTCATAAATTGGGAGGTGCCATTTAAACACAAAACTCTTAACTAAGGAAATAGACCTGAACTCATTAAATATTTCTACTCAGTGAGCTGCTTGGTTCTGTAAGTGACCCATTTTTCAGCTTCCTTCTTTAAATTAGAATTTCTTTCATCTCTGATTTTCCTTTTTTTAATCATAATTACCTAGATTATCCTCTCTATTATTTCATTTATTATAGCCCTGATTCTAAAGTGTCTACTTTTGTGGCTTTTCTACAGTATTTGGAATAGTTTGGCATTAATTGACTGTAACCCCTTTTGTCCCCCCTCATACCTTCCCCCAAAAGTTTCACCTATAGGTATAAAAATAGAAATTAAATTAAGTGGTGAAAGTGTTGTGCCTTATCTTGCCCTTTAATCTCTGTTTCTATCTCTAGCACATAGTCGGCAGGTAAACTGAATATTTTTCTGAGAGCATAGAGTACACTTGTCAGTACTCACCTTGTCTTAAACTTTCTGTTTTTACCATAAAAGATCTATCCTATACACAACACTTCAGGATCCCTCGACATGTCTGATAAAGTAACTCAAGCTAAGGTCATTGTAACCAGTAAGGTCTTACTGTTTCCCGTAAATTCTATCTAGTTACTTGGCTCTTTTGATTGAAAATTATACGTCCCTATGTATATGGAGGAGGGGGGATATGGGGCGGGGGATAAAAAGGGGATATTTCATGTAAGAGGTGCATCTGGGAGATTAAATTGTGCCACTCAGGCTTGTAGCTCATCTGCTCACATATAAGGCCAGCCTTGTCTGTTAGGCAAGAAGAAATTTAATTTGCAACCTATTTTAGGATAAATTAAGGTACCGTGTGGGAATTGAAATCATCTAAGGTAATAGAACACAGAACTTGCCCAGATTTAAAACTGGGTCTTTTGTGATTTTCATTCAGAAGGACACCATAATAATAGCGACACGTGTTGAGAACTTATGAGCCAGGGATTGTTTAATATACTTTTACATTTATTAATGCATTGAATTCCCACAACACCCCTATGAATACAGTTCTCATCTCCACTTCATGTATGAAAAAATTAAGGAATAAAAAAGCTCAAGAAGCTTCTCTCAGTTCATATAGCTGGTATATTTTAGAGATGGGATTCGAACCCATATACTCTTAACCACTATTTTACAGTATATTGATGTGGTTTGATGAAATGATAAAAAGAGCAATGACTCTTTAGGGCTCAAAAGAAACTGCTCCAATCCATAGTTTGGTATTATTAATATTAACAGGGTCAACTGTTAAATAAGTGTTATATGTAAGGGTCTTGCCCTTGGATAAAATTAAATCTTTCTCATGAATCTACCACTGTGACCAAATTACAAAATATGCAATGAATGAATTATTAAATCCAGATGTTACTTCCAACAGCAGCAGTATAAACACTGGAGCGGGAGGTGGTGGTGAAAGGAAGATAGAAGCGACAGACTCAGTATTTCGTAAAAGCCATCATAATTAATTTTAAAATGAAAATGTGTTTTAAATACCTGTCCTCCAACAATCCTAAGCATTGCACAACAAAAAATAAAATCTGCCTGCCATTCAGCAGCCAGCATAAACTTTACCGTGTCAAATGTAACATGCATAACTGTATTCACAATTTGGTTTTCTTAAGGAGAAATAATTTAGTTATCATTAAACTCTTTGGGAAACTGGTTTTAATAATGTTCTCCGGTTATCAAGGGTATCATTTTTTTTTCCTTCAGGCAAAGAGAAAATGTGCCACTAAAACCTTTACTGTATATAATAATAATGAAGTTGGTCCGTTTCTGTGCAGAATTGCTATAATTCTTTATCACTCAACATGAGCAGAGGTGTGAAAACAGGCAGTTCCTCACGCTGTAGGAAACTGCTGAATTCACAGATTTCTATCTCAACCAATGAACTGGCTATATATTATATAAAACTGAAATTTGGTTTGTTGGTTTGTTATTTTATGACTACGATTTTTTTTTTTTTAACAGAATGATAGTTGGAAGAAAACAAAACTGTAAGAGCAGATATAATCATACCATGTGATAATTTATTTTATCACCATATGTAAGAAGGTAGGGGAAAAAATGAGAATATGTAAGTCTATCTTTGTACTTGCGTCCTTATTTCCCTGTATGAGTTTTAGCACAAACCTGGTCCTGCCGCTATAGGAACCAAGGACATTCCATCGCCTTGCTCTGAGAATGTGCCAGGCTCTGGTCCCAATGCTGATACAATTAATTAAAACTATAAACATGATTCTAGCTAGCTGCAGTACAGTCCTGCCACCACAACATTTTTTAGATCATTTATTTAATATTCATTGATTTGCAGCCACTGGAGGTACTGAATCTTTTACCAAATGTCTTTTATTAGGGGTAATAAAAATTTATTTTGACCCGCTCGTGGTCTGTACCTTCCCCAACCTTGTGCATTTCTGAGCAGACTTATTTCTCCTCTTCCTTCCTTTGTCCACCCAACCACCACTCCAGTATCCCTATATAATTTATAAAGTAGCTCTTTTCTGCTGTTGGTTAAAGGGGATCCAAATTCTGTACATACTCTGGAATTCTGTTTAAAAGTAAGTGCTGTCTTTTAATTTAGGGACCAAAGCAGGATGTAGGATATATCAGTTTGGGAATGCTGAATGACTGAAATGTCATGACATTTACAATCCAGATGTCACGGCAAGCTGAGAGACAAGACAGCTTGGCTGGTAATTAGATGGCAGGTGTCCAGGCAGTCTCACGTGATACACATTATGTTTTGTATATTTCAGTCTCGGGACCCTATCCCTGAAAGATAAATGAGAAATCACCTCACCTATACATTTTTTTAAAAATTAGGTTGGCTTTAAAAAAAATTTTTTTTTGGAAATAGCATACATAAGAAAACAAAAATCACTCACGGGCTCTATTTTTGTTGTTTCTCTATGAAGGTAAATACAGTTTGTGTTTACTTTCTTCAAAATTTAAACTGCTACATTAGAAAAATAAGGAACTGAGGCCCAGGACACTTAAATGATTTCTAAGCTCACCCAGCTAATTAGTGACAGAAGTGAGAATCCCACCATCTCCTGATTCTCACGTCAGCATTATTTCCAGAAGAACTTTTCCTTAGAAAACAAAACAAAGCAAAACAAAAACTATTTCCAGTCATTTTGAGATATAATTGACATATAGAATTGCATAAGTTTAAAGTATGCATCTTGATTTAATATACTTATATATTGCAAAAAGATTAGGTCAGCTAACCACCACATCCCATAATTAACACATTTTATATTTTGTGGTGAGGATAGTCACTATCTATTCTTTTAGCAACTTTCAAGTTTGTAATACAGTATTATTAACTATAATCACCATACTGTGCATTACCTTCCCCAGAACTTACTTATCTTATAAGTGAAAGTTTGTATTCTTTGACCAATATCTCCCCATTCCCCCCCCCCTCCTTGTTCTTGAATTAGATTATAAAGTAAAAGGAAGCCCACTCTTTGATGCCCCTCTGAGTAAATGACTGGACCAAATCGCCAGTGGCTTCTTGAGAAAGCTAGACACCAAGCTTTAAAGCCTTAGTTGAAGAATTCTGATTAAATCTACGTGGTACCAAATCCATAGCTTAAACTTCGGAAAATTCTAGTTGGTTATTTAATTTAACGAATATTTTTTTGGGGGGAAATGTAATGGATTCACTTCCTAGCCCTTCTTGAGTTCTACCCATTGAACCCCTGTTCCGGATAAAACATCTTGTAACTATAGAATATTAAGGTTTATTGAAATTCCCTTCCACTCTGTTGCACAGTATTTTCCATATCTTTAGTGGTTTAAGTCTAAGACCTTGTGGTTTAAAGGCAAAAGTCAAATCTATTACCACTTTTGTGGTTTTGTACACAAATTTGGAAAAATAAGTAAAGGTGGTCATTATGTACATTATTTTACAATGCAAATACATCAGTTGACAATTATTACACAGGATTTTTTTTTTTTTTTTTATAGCAATAGGGAGAGCTAACTATATTGATAGCATTTTTGGAAGGAAGTCCCAATTAAAGATAAACATGCCTTGAAAAATCAGATTTTAAAGACTCATACTTCCTGGGCTTGAGGTTGGCTTAAAATCATTGTTGGTGGAAAGGAAAATTTTAGAATGTGCTCAACTGTCTTGTGAGTTATGAAACCAGGAAAAAAAATGGGTTTTCCATACTGCCCAGAGGTATTTTGTGTACAAACAACTCAAAAGCAAGGAAACTTTCAAACTTTAGTCTTCGCATATGGCCTTTGTCCTTAGAGGAATAAGTGGGTGTGAGTCAGGAAAGAACAAGGTTATGGAGTATTTAAACACTTCTCACGTGAGGCTCCTAAAGAACTCCTGCAATGCTGAAGGGGCATTCTGTTCTCTGGTCTAATAGAGTATTTGAGGGGGAAGTCTTTCTATTACTCTTAATTTATTGCTGGTTTCCACTGCGATGTCCTGCTCAGTTTCCTGTCCTATTATCCTGTCATCTTTTGGGGCCTGATCACTCTCCTCAGTGATCTCACCAAGCCCGGACTTTGCCTTGGTCCATCGTGTTCTAGGACCAGGAGGAGCTTTGTCTCAGTCTTGCTGCTGCTTCTCTTGGACTTACGGAACTCAGAACTTCAGCCACTTACTTTTCTTGAAGGAACCACCTCTGCTTCTCTTATCAGACCAGGATTCCAGTTACTGGGGTCCTACCTTGTCCCATCGATCCTAAACCTTTATTAATACTCCTCTTTACCTAGCCAGCCACCTAGCTTGGTACTATCTTTTATTTTCTAGTAGCCACATTTAAAAATTTAAAAGAAACAAATGAATTTAATTTTAAGAATATAATAAATTATAATAATAAAATATATTTTATGGTATCTTCTGAACAAAATACTCCACCAATACAATTTTCATGAGTGTTGAGGAGGGCAACCATCCAAACCTAACCTAGATGAGTTACCAGGGTACGTACCTTAAAAATATTTCTTGATTTTCCTGGCCAGGTTAAGAATCTTTTAAAAATGTGTACTAGACTTGCACAAGGAGTTTTCCAATGCTCAAACATGCCTTAAATGTTCGGCAAAATAAATGAGAGTTTCCTCTGCTGAACGCTTAGGTGTATCAGTGATGAGTATAGACATGTACGAATAGGGGCTTATGAAATAACAGGCCTGACTCCATGGGTGAGAGGAAACATGTAGCTTCTTAATGAATTTGAAATGGCTAATGTGTCCTTCTAAAAGGAATCATTAGCTAGGTCCACATGACTCGAAAACCAGCAGATGAAGAAGTAAAAAGAAATGTCTAGCTATTACATTGTTTTGTACACCTGAAACTAATAAAAAAATGAAAACAAATATTATTAACCATGAAAATATGCCTTTTCAAATAAAAAAAAAAAGAAGTAAAAAGTTTCAGTTAATCGTCTCAACTATTTGATGTACATCAAACATCCAGATGTTCAAAACATCCAAGTTTCAATTATTTTACTTTTATTTAGAAGTTTTACACTTACATATATTATTCCTTTCCTCCAAGTACAGAATCCAAACTGTACTCTTCAATTCACTCCTTAAAAGTGTAATGACATCATTCCAGGTTTATGGGGAGCTCGTTATTGGCCCTTGGCCTCTCCACTTTGTGGTATGGGTGTTGAGAAATTTTGGCTCTTTAATGGCTTTCCTAGTCACTCACCAGTTACCCAATGATAACTTCAGGATATGTCTAACAAGTGCAATGTAATATTAATATTATTCTAAAGTTGCTTCAAGTAAATAATGGAAAATTTGACATACCTAATAAAAATTAAATGTTGAATTATCTGCTGTTAGATCTTATATGCCACTTGACCCCCTTTTTAGTAAAGCGATTTTAAAAATTAACTGCAGTACTATTTCATTGCTACCAGCAACTATTATGTCACTAAATAAATCTTTATCTCTGCCACATATATTATGTCAACCTAGAGTTTATGTTACGTATTTCATTTTAACAATTTTCTAATTGCTGTCACTTTTTGTCAGGTTGCATATTTTGTGGCCTACAACATTGATTTCATCTTAATGTCACCAGTAGAATTGATTATCTTAGTCTCGGCATAATCATGAAATCCATATGTCACACCACTGTGCAGTGTTCTTCAGAAACTATTCAAATATTTAAAAACAAAGTTGAGAGTGCTTTTACAAATGGTGGGCTTCATATGGAATCCATCACACGGTGCCACTGTTTGGAAGACTGGGAGGGATGGGTTTATACCAACATTGATATCAAAGGCCAGATCCTTTTTAGATCAAAATTCATATCTAAGCTAGCATCCTGACATTTAGGATTCCACAAGGAAGAACTGTCTGGGAATGTCACCACGAGATGGCTTGAGAGAGGGGGCACTAACTCACCTGCATATAGTAGGTTGAAAAATGTTCCCGAAATATTTCAAGTCCAAATCCTGCAATAGGTATATTTTGCCTTATATGGAAAAAGGGTCTTTGCAAGTGTGATTAAGTTATGATAGTGAGATGAACAGATGATCCTGGATCATCTGGCTGGGCCCAAAATATCATCACAAGTATACTTATAAGAGAGAAGTAGAAGGAGATTTTCTCTGCACACACAGAGGAGGAGGTGATGTGAAGATGGAGGCAGAGATTGGAGTGAAGCAGCCACAAACCACAGAATGCTGCAGCCACCAGAAGCGGGAAGAGTCAAAGGATTAGGTTCTCCCTTAGGACTTCCAGAGATGCAACCCTGCTGAAGCCTTGATTTCCGCTCAGTGGTAATAAGTCATACTTCTAGCTTCCAGAACTACAAAAGAATACATTTCTGTTTTAAGCCACCTGATTTGCGTAAATTTGTTACTGCAACCATAGGAAACTATTACATGAGATACCTTAAATGGTAGCAACAGCAATTACCAGAAAAAGGCAGGGTATACAAAGTGTGAGTAAATGGATTTTTAGAAAGTTCTACTATTCTAACATACAATGTAATTAAAAATGGATTGTAGTATGAAAATTGCAGTTTCAAGACAAGTCTCCTGAACTCCCAAGTGCACCGGTGATCTTCAGCTCTTACTTAGAAATTCTGAAGGCATCACTCACTCCCTATGGGTTGGGTTTCACTGGAGACCCATCTGTGTTTCAAGGGTATGTTCTGTGTCAGGCAGAATGGAAAAACTCAAAGTCATAACCGGGAGCTAATACTATGAATACATCAAATGCAAAGGAAAATAATAAAGGAGTGAAGTTGAGAAAGAAGTAAAGGACCTGAGGAAGTTAAGAAAACGATTGGATGAGGTCCTACGTACAAATGTGGGAGAGTCATTTAGAATTCCGTCCTCAGAGGGAAAGCTGGAGCAGGCGGCTCTCTTGCTTACTGTGGTTAGCAGATGCTGTGAGGGCAGCAACAACTATCGGAAAGGGCATTCTGGTAGGGGCAACTGCAACTTTGTGTATCTAATGTTGATTACTACTAATCCCCTAATAAAACCTGTTTTATCTTTAATGCATCTTCTCAAATATGCATCCTTTTTCATGCTGTCATATCATTGGTGTGAACCTTTGTTTTTTTTTTTTTACTCTGTCTTCTCTCTTGAGTTCCAGTTCCCTACTGCCTCCTTAATGCCCCCTCATATTCACTAGATAAAATGGTCTCATGTTCATTTCTTTTCTTCTCTCATTTATTTCTTTTGCCACTGTCCTACTTTGGGCCCTAATCTCTCTTCTGAAATATAATCATAGCCTCCCAACTGGCCACACTGCTTCTAGTTGCTTGATGGTCCAATCCCCCATGTCTCCTGAGTTAGCTTTCCAAAACACCATCACAACTTGTCAGTCCACTAGGACAATTCCAGTGACTACTGGGGCCTGCAGGAAAAGTCTCAGTTTCTACGCATGAATTCATAGCTCTCTACAACCTAGTCTCAGTCTGTCTTTCCAATCATCTCTCCCCTACACATACCAATACTTGCCCTGTGTCTCAAGCGACACTCCCGCCATTTTCTGCATCTCCTTGAATTTATTCGTATTGTTGGGATATCTTCCTCTGTAACCCATCTTTTTTGACATATCTATTTGTCCCTCTAGGTCCAACTATTCCATGAAACCTTTTGCTTCCTTCTCTCTGCTAATGATGCTTATTAACTACTGTATTTATACTAGACTTTGCTTTTAGTTATACAATAAAACATCTGCTTTTTGACACAGATCATTATTTCCATGTCTATCTTCCCCTTTCTCTAGTACTAGACTGCAAATTCCTAGAGGCTAAAATGCATGTCTTCATCCCTTAAAACAAAGCTTAAATGTCACCTTACCCATATTGACTAATGCTTTTTCCCTTTTATCTCAGCTCCAAAATGTTGTATAGTACATAATTTAATACCATTTTAAAAATTAGTTCTTGTTCTAGTATCTTATCTCCCAAATTAGATTGTGACCCTCTCAAGGTTAGGGAGCATGTATTATATTGCACTCTTAAATACTCTTCGATATATTGCACAACAAATACTTTGTTGGATGATTCAATTGATACATCTTCTTAACAAAATAAGAATATGAGGCTCTCACATAATTAGCTTTCTGACCTGAGACAAATCATTTATTCTTCATGAGATTTAGTTTATTATATTGTGAAATAGATGACATCTTCATTCCTTAAATGTAGAGATTCACTGATGTGTTCCTTTAAATCACAGCATTTGGTTCCATGCTAAATCTAAAAATAACATCAGAACAACAAGCAAAAACAAAAAATTTAGAGTCAATGGCATGCCTTCTGAAAGCAATATGAAAGGCATTATTTAATATAATTCAGTATTATTCTAATTTCCTCTCAGAATTTTAAGAATATATCAGACAACATTTTCCCCATAATCATATATATATATCACATTAAGAACATATATATGCACATATGTGCACATACATATATATTTGTATATAGGCAAATGTGTAATATATATACACATACACACATATATACATATAGATTTGTTTTCTAGCCATTATAAGAATGTTGCACTAATGTTTATGTAAAACACCAGTTCACAAGCTTGTCTCATATCAAAATCCTCATATACCTTTGTTAGCCACTATTTCTCTTAAAATCTAAAAGAGAGGAGCCTAATGTATTATTGTGGGCATTATACTCTGTTCCATTCTGTTTATCCCTTTCCAATATGTTGTGGCAGATTGAGCAATATACAAGATTAATTCTTTAGAATTACTGTCCTGTTGTTAGATTAACAGATTACATTAACACGCCTCTCCAAAGTCAGTTTTTTTCTGAACATTTTAACCATTAGGTAGTGATAACAGAAAGCATTGTAAACCTCTTGGACTTTCACAAGATATTGTACCTCTTGTTAATTGATGACAGAGATGATTGCCCTATGATTACCTTGATTCATATGCTGTATAATTTACCCTAATGATAATTTACTCCTTGTACTGAATGGAGTAAAGATGTGCATGAGTTAGTCTCTCTCTCACTCTTCTCTCTCTTCCTGTCCCTCTTCCTTATCCTCCCTCCATCCTCCTATTTATTATAAGTAAGCATCTTACATACAATCTGACAGGATTTGTTATAAAGGCTTTCCCTATATTGCTATGTCAATCAAAATATCTCCACCTAAAAGTTCAATTTTTTTTCAAGTTCCTCGGTGCTTGCTTGCTACTTGACTTATTGCTTTGATTTAATTATGTTTTGGTTTGTGAAAGAAAGGCCATAACCTGGTCCCTTACTTGATATTTTTATTTCTCCATTTCTTTGTCCCTAACTTGCCCAGAGTGGCTCAATATTTCAGAGCCTATATTACCACAGTTTCTTCTACACTGAAATTAAACAATGGAGTTGGTCAAATAAACCAATGTATGCTTTGGAAATACTTATTAATTCCAGGATAAGAGAGAAAGATGTAGATCATAACTTACAAATATATAAATGTTTTCACAAGCTTGATACGTGATGGTTCTGTTTTTTTTTTTTTAGATCACAAAAACTGAAGTACAAAGAAGCTAAGCCAAATTTTGTGGGTTCTTCCTTATAATAATATAATCAAGCAAACATTTATGGATGAAATGCTATGATTCTTGAGTTGCCTCAAAACACACAGGGTCGAGGATAGGCAGGGGGTTCGGGACATAAATGGAACAAAGTCAGCCACGAATTGGTCATTGTTGAACCTGAGTGGATACATGAAGGTTCATCATCTGACTTTCGTTATGTTTGTGTATGTGTGGCATTTTCTATAATAAAAAGGTGTTGAAAAAGAATACTATCATGTATCTGCAGGGTAACACGTGACAGGGTCCCAGTTAGCCTCCTGGGTCTGCCAGTAACGTACGCTGCAGGATCCTAGATGGGTCTCAACTTCCTAGACTGCATTTTTCTGTCAGTGAAATGAAGGTGTTAGATAAGATCCATGGTTCCCAAGAAGGTGGAATTGCCTGGAAACCTTTTCAAAACTTCAGTGGCAGCTCAGAATTTTGTTTGGACTTAGGAGATAAAGGGGAATATGCATTTCAAAAACAACTTCTCAAGGAATTGTGATACTACCATTCCTTAGATACACACAAATTTGAAGATGACAGAGAATGACTTAAGGCCCTATACCCTACATCATTTTACTAGGTCAAGGCTGCGTTCTGAGAATGTGCATTTTTTTTTTAAAGTTCCCCAAGGGATCCAAAGAGGGTACACATGACACCCTTTGAGAAACACCTTTCTAAATCACCCCATGGTCCCTTCCAACTTTCACACCCCATGATTTACACTAGCATTATCTTTTTTCTGCTTTTTATTTTGTACCATTCTCTGGACAACTGGTCGTTTAAGTACAAGTATATAATGTTCAAGGAAAGGATGCTAAGTTTCTTGCTTTGAATCATGAAGCAAGGTAGAGCAGACTCTGGTTTAATTAGAATTCATATTTGAGACCTCTGGGCTATTACTAAGAAAAATAGTCAACTCTGTATAAACAAATCTATATCCAGAGATCTTTTGGGGGGAAAGAATTCCCCAATTAAATTTAGCCTATCAATTTTACACTGACTGTTTAAAACAGATAAATTATTTTAATATATTATCTCTAGCGTTGCTTCCTTTGCATGGAGTTTTATTCTTTATCCTGCTCCTACTGGATAGATTAATAAATTGAGATTAATGAGAGTCTTCCATTTCTTCCACCTGTTTTTAACTGAACACCTATATGCTACATGAGCAGGAATTAGGTGACTGTTACTGTTGATTAACAAGCTTCTTTGCATAGCGAACAAGGCTTAGCTGTGAATGTGAGAAAAAATATTGTCATAAATGTCTGCCTCCAATAAGGAGACATAAATCAGGGTCAGAAAGGTCCCACTAGTCCTCATTACTTTAGGCCACAAACTTTTGTTATGATTTCTATTCCAAAACCTAGAAATTATAAAAGTTTTATGGCCCCAAACGACATTTTTGAGAAGAGGAGAATATAAGTAAAACTGAAAAGCAGTCAAAGCCTTGACATGTTACCCTCTTCTTTTCCCCTCCATCCGTTTACAAGTTTCTTACCCTAGAAGAAATGACTTTATGAAAAAAACATACTTGTGACTCCAACTGATTCCATATGGTATTGATAAGGGGAAGACTAATGAGATGTTAACATGTCATTACAATGAGCGCTGAATATATAGAAAAACTAACTCGTCTGTGGGATGTAACGTTTGGCAGTGATAATGGGGAAGTTTGTACCAAACGGCTTTGCCGTTGGTGCTTTGTCTCATTTCAAAGCTTTTCCGAGCTCAGAAATCACTGTACCATCCTATAAATGTGTTTAATACTTCACTTATTTTAAAAAATTGAGTAAAGGAATTAAATGAAATTTTAACTGACTCTTAGTCAAAGAATAGAATGTAACTCTGCCCCGTGAGCCCTGTGCTGTAAATCTCACAGGAAGGGATACCCTGTTCTGTGACTACAGTGATGCAGAGCTCAGGGTGACATGTAAAGTAATATGAACCACACAAATTAATGCCTCAAAACCTAAATACTGTATTAAAAGAAATTTCTAACTCCATAGTTCTGTTCCTGCTGCCAACATCAAGGTCTGTTTCTATCATATGAAGGAAAAATGGTAAATTCCTAACAATGGAATTGCCAAGTGCATTGTATGTTTTAAGAAGACTTTTTCGCTAGAAACACAGTTCTTGTCCTAGCTTTGTAGACTTTGTTTCTGCATTTACCTTCAGATAAGTTGAACAACTCCCTGAGTCTAGCTAGTCTCCTGGTTCTAACTAGTACCATGTTTCTCCGAAAATAAGACCTAGCTAGACCATCAGCTGTAATGTGTCTTTTGGAGCAAAAATTAATATAAGACCCTGTCTTTTTTTAATATAATATAAGACCGGGTATAATATAATAATATAACATGATATAATATAATATAATATAATATGATATGATATGATATAATATAATATAATATAATATAATATAATATAATATAATATAATATAATATAATACTGGTCTTATTTTCAGGGAAACATGGTAATAGAGTGGGTTATAATTAAGGAAGACTGATTTTGGAGGAAATCGGGGTAGGTGGGATGTAAGGGTGAGGTGAGCAAGAGACTCTGTTCCTATTGTCCTGGAATATCTGGAAGAGTCCAGACATCCTCAAAGGGCCCCGAGTCAGGCAGATCCGGAACCACTAGAAAACCTTGCTGAGGCAGGGCCTCAGAACCAGGATTGTTCAGAAGATAAATTTACTAGCCAAGATCAAACATTGAATATAAGTCAAAAGTTGAATATGAAAAAAACCTAAAACCTATTCAAGGAGGTAAACCAAACCAGTGGAAGACATAGCTAGTTTTAGTTACCTCTAGAAAAAGTACAGGGCTAAAAACATGAATAAAAAAAAAAAAAAAGAAGGAGCTAAGGAAATGAGTGGTGTAGAACTAGGGGAGCAATTAAGGAGCACGAGTCCAAATGTAGCGTGGGCTCTACAGTTGGCTCAAAGATGCCACCATAGACCAGTTCCTTTCTGCCATCCTCAATCTGCCAGCTGTGCGCTTAGACTAGCTTTCCTGCATGAGAGATGTCTGCAGCAGTTCCAGATGTCAGGTCTATAAATGGCAATACCAAAAGAAAGAAGCAGCTCTTCCTTCTATGTCATTTTCTTAGGTGCAAGGAAAACTTTTCCAACACCACCAATCCCAATTTCCCCTTATCTTATTGGTCAGGATTAACTCACATGTTCATTCGTAAACCAATAAACAGAAAGGGGCACCATGGGTGGATTATACTGAAATGGAAAGTCAAATACAAATTTACTCAATCAGCAGAAAATGGGGAGAATTCATGTCTCCTTCTCAATCCACAGAGCCATATCGGTCTGCTGTAATGTGGTCCTAAATTTGGGATTGGAAGAGATCTTTAGGAGGTATAATAATTTCCCAGGGTTGGTGTAACAAGAAACTACAAACTGGGTGACTTCACAGAAATTTTTGTCTCCCAGTTCTGAGGGATAGAAGTCCAAAGTCAAGGTTATTAGCAGAGCCATGCTTCCTCTGAAACCTGTAAGGGGATTCTCCCTTCCCTCTACCTCACTTCTGGTGGTTTGCCAGCAATCTTTGGGGTTCTTTAGTGTCTTAGTCCATTTGAGTTGCTATAACAAAATACTGTAGACTGTGTGGCTTATCAACAACACATTGATTTCTCACAGTTCTGGAGGCCGGGAAGTGTAATGTCAAGGCATTCACAGATTAGGTGTCTGGGGAAAGCTTGCTCCCTCATTCACAGATGGCCTTCTTTTCTCCATGTCCTCACATGGCAAAAGGGGACGGATCTCTCTGGAGTCTCTTTTATAAGGGTACCAATCTCATTAATGAGGGCTTTACCCCCATGACCTGATTATCTCTCAAAGACTCTACCTCCCAATACCATCACATCGGGGATTAGGATTTCAATGTATGCATCTTGAGGGACACAAACATTCAGTCAATAGCACTTGACTTGCAGCTACATATCTAATCTCTGATTTCCTCATCACAGGGTCCTCTCCCTGAGCATCCCTGTCTTCACATAGCTGTCTTCTTATAAGTACACAAGTAGTATCGGGTTTGGACCCCACATTATTCTAGTAGGACTTCGTCTAACTTAAATAATTACATCTGCAACCTCTCTATTTCCAAGCAAGTTCCTTTATAGGATGGACTAAATTCAACCCATACCAGTAGGCTTTTCCTGACCTTTCTAGTTTAATCCAGTGTAGACCCAAATCCACGGGGTGTGGCCTCATGATCTAGGGCACTATTCTCTAAACTTGCTGAAACATAATACTCCTTAGAGGCCCTTAGTGAACATACAGATTCCTGGGTTTCACCACTGACGTACCGATTCAGGATCTCTAAGGAAGACGCCTGGGAATCTGCTTTCTGACAAGTACCCCAGTTCAGTTTCATGAGCAAGCAAATTTGGAAAACATGGAGTTAGGGGATCTAGCACTTATTGAGCTTCTGTCATGTGATCCCTGGCTGTGAAAGACTTTTTGCACATACCATCTCATTTAACCATGACGTCAATACTGGCGCCTGCTCTTGTCACCCTTATTACTTACTTGGAGAAATGGGTTCAGTAAGAGGGGAGCTGGAGGTGGAGCTAGGTCTGATTTCAACATATACACTCTTTCCTTCATGCTAATCATAAGTTAAAATATTGGGACTCTTGCATCCCTCTGTCCTTTACTCCCCTCACCTTTTTCCCAGGGTTAAACCTGTTTTCTTTTGTTCCTGTCCTTAGAGGGAGCAACAGACAGCTGTCCTCCATTTCGTTTTGCATGTTTTAACAAGCATCTTCTACTCCCTTAATCCTTTCCTTTTGGGTCATTGTTTGTTTTGTTATTTAAGAACCTCTAAAATGACTTGGAAGGTGTTCCTTTAGAGAAAACAAAAGTTGTTGAAATGGACTCCCTCTGCTATCCCACCTTGAGCAGGGCTGAAGCAAAAGCTACCTGCCACTGTGTTTCTCTTCTATCATCCCTCAGGTACCAGATGGGTCATTTGACTCTCAGCAGTTAATGCCAAAAGTCAGCCAGGGAAGCAAGGAGACTTCAAAGCTTTCTATGAGGCAACTGGATTCAAAAAACGTTGCATATGTAACTGCTCAAAGGGCAGGTAGTTTTCAGAAATTGTAATGTGGAGGAGCTGGGACGTTGTTTTCCTGAGAACTTTGTCACTAGGATTTTATTTTCAGTGCAGTGAGGGGCCATTGAAGACTTTTACACCAGACTGTGATATGATAAAAACTTCATTTCTAAAAAGTATGATAGCTGTCGGTTAAAAGTGGATTGATTGGAAGAGGCAAGGAAAAGCTAGGTGTGTCACCACTTCTCCAGGAAAACAATGCAGTAGGAGGGACCACAGACTCCGAAAAGGTGGCTCATTTCCTGCCCTGCGTTTCCTCGTCCAAACTATGCTGTTGTGGAATTTCACAGGCTCAGGGTAGTTGCCCCTTCAGTTCAGCAATGCACAAGGACTGACCTACTAAAGTCAGAGTAGATTTAGGAATTTGTATAACTCAGCGAATTGAAATATCAAAACCCAACCAAGTCTAACATTATATTGCCACTGACTTCAGGTTGTAAGAACCGGTTTATTAAAAACAAAAGCAAAACTAAAGGACTCTCCATACGTTCAATGTTGAGTCACTGATGTTTATAATCAATTAGTACACAGTGAGTAAAAACTTTGGCCCAGGAGTCAAACTTAGGTGGCTCTGCCATGCCCTGGCTGGGTGGTTTTGGGTGGGTTACTGAAACCCTGCCTTAGTTTCCTCATCTATAAAATAGGAATAATAGTACTTACTTTGTAGGATTGTTGTGAGTTCTAAATTAGATTATACATGAAAAGGGCTAGGAGGGGGCACACAACAGGCTTTTAGTGAGTGAGTGTTGTGATGGCTATTTTACTAACAAACACTGCTAATTTTATCTAAATTATTAAGCAAAAGATTAGGGTTGGAGAAAGTGCGATGTGGCTTATAGAGGTTGAAAATGGAAGACTAAAGAGTTAGAGATCCTCCACATAGTTCCTTTGCGAAGCCACCCAAGCGTTCAGTCTCCATCCTTTTGGTCATTGTTGCCCAATAAAACAGAGTATTTATTACCTGCTTCTGACAACCACATGAAGAGTTGCTTGCCTCCTGCGCCATGCAGAAATATAGACGACGTATTAGAAGCCATATATTCACTCTGTCTTCCCCACATATACCTAATAACCATACCAGAGCGCGATAAAAAAGAGGGTGCTGGCAGGTTGACTCATCTTTTTATTTCTTTGTTGTTCTCTCTACTGTGATTTCAACGGCCGGAACTGGTGCTTTTGCTCTTTCACCCCCTTTCTTGTCTCAGTGCTATTGTCAAATGTGTACATACTCAGTGAATTGGAATGGTTTCTGGAGCTGGCTGAGAAAGAAGGAGGCTGTGCGCCCCCATAAATATGCTGTAGACTGAAGAGTTTGCAGACATTGTGATTGCAGCAGATTAAAAAGGAAAGCAAGCTAAATTGAAAGGGAGGCACTGCAAAAGGTTGGGGCAACCTTTCAACTCCAGGTCGGGAAAAAGCCGATGATTTTTTTTTTTAATATTGTGAAGAGGAAAATGTACAGTAAATCTATTGAACTGCTTCAGGAGGCTTTTCTCTTGATCTAATTGAGCTGTTTGAAGTGTGCTTGAAAGTTCTCCTCCAGCTCCTCTGGAATCCTGCCTGCTACGAGCCATGAAAAGTTAATCATCTCTGGCATTGTTAGGAGAGATTGTCAGGTATCGGATGGCTGTCCATTTTGCACGACAGAGTACGAAAAGAGTGTGTGTATGTCCATGTTTGTCTTTCACCATGGGGCTGCTGGTGCGTGAGAACTGTAGGGGAGGGGAAAAATATTTTCTCTACCTGTATTAGATTCTTGGGCAGCACCCCTGTTAATTAGACCCACAAGAGACAAATTAATAAGAGCAAAAGAAACAGAAGTTTATTAACATGTGCACTATGTGAGTACACATGGGGGCACTCGGTGATGAGTAGCCCAAAGGGGTGGTTAGAATTTGGGCTTATATACTTTCTTAAGAGAAATAAAGGAAAAAGAAATTTTGGATTTTTGGTGGGGAAGGCAAGTGGTGGGAAGGTTACCAGGAAAGATATAGTATACAAGGGTTGTTTAACAAGGTTTGTGATGCAGATTTAAGTCAATGCCTTCTTCATTGATAAGAGTTGTTAAGAGTTCTCAGTGCCTTTTGCTCAAAATAATCCATATGCCAAAGCGGCATATTTGGGGGCTACCAATTCTGGTACCCTTCAGAACTAAGCAAACCCATACCTGCATCCAGATGGTGCCTACCAATAGTGTCACTGCTAGATAATTTATGTCAAACAGGAAGATAATTTAAAAAAGAAACAAAAAACAAAACAAAACTGTGATTATCCACCTTACTTACTGACCTTTGCCTCCAAGGCTTTGAACGTCTTATTCCCCTAACTGAAACAATCTTGCAATACCATCACCATTGTCTTCACCTTTCATCCCTTTGCCTGAGGTCTCAGATTAGATGTCACCAATCTGGGAAGCCTTTCTTACCCCTCGTGACATTGGAGGTTAGGGTTACCCTCTATGTTCTTCTAATACCTTGATATCCCATTCAAACCATTTAATGCACCAAACTGACTTCTTGCTTTCATATGGAAATATATTAATTAGTAGTTCATACATTCTGTGAGGTTGTATTGCGTGTATCCCAGAATTGAAAGCAATGCATGGTGTGTAGCAAATTGAAAGTAAATGAATTACCAAAATAATTGAACAACTATGGTTTGAGGGCATAGGGGCATCTTGAGAGCCCAGAACGCTAGCTTGTGACTTGTGGATTGTCAAAAATCACTCACTTTCTGATAATTCTGATGACTCTTATTTCATGCTTTTCAGTTTACACATATCTGCAGGATGGTCCTTAACAAACTGTGGAATTTCCTGTCCTTATAATTGACCAGGACCTGATAGTTGAGGGTCGGTCGGCAGCAGAGAGGGGCTAGATTAGGACAAACTCTATACCCCATTTTCTGATTAGTGCTAAGGTTTGGGAGGGGATGGGGACTCAGCCCAGATGGAGAAATCCTGCACTGGGCACCTTCAGGGTGAGTCTAGGTGATGAGCTAAGGAAGAATAACAAGGCAAATCATTTCAAATTTATCTTGTACAATAAACCCTTACTGGGTAACATTGTTGAAATAATTGGTTAACTTGACATATTTTCACTTTCACCAATAGACTATACAATGGGTGTAGCCCTCTCCACTGCTGCCTTTGGACTTAAATTTCTCTTTGTCCTTGTTCTGTTTGAATTTAGACTTTCAACAAGTTGTCTTTATGATTCTCAATTCTACCTCTGACACACCTTGCAAAGTCACCTGTAACCAAATCTGTTTAATGAAGGTCACAAAAGCTAAGTCAACGTGAGACCTGGGAGCAGTACCCGGTGGTCCTGATGTTTCTAGCACTAAGGAGCAGCCGTCCCCACTGCTCTCTCCCCCCACTCAATGGGGCAAGTATAGAATTTCATGCCATCTTGTCTTATTGATTGAATCATCCATCTCTCATTCTGCAAAGTCAGGGTCCTTAAGTACTTTTGTGGAGCCACAAGGACTGTTCCTCATTAGCTATCTTTGACTTTGTCATTGATACTATGTACAAATTCGGGTAATATTTTTTTTAAAAAATAATAAAGTAAGAGGTCAGAAAGATCCAGGAAGGATCTTCCTCCTAGAAAATGGCATGAGAATATACTGTTCTCATTATGAGATTAACATTATCCCTCTGAATAGAGCCTTAAATTCTTATCCAGCTACCTAAGATAGCCATTCTTATATGTCTAAACCATATATATATCTCCATATATATATATATATATATATATATATATATATATATATATATAACCGTATATATGTGTGTCTATATATATGTATATATAATTATATACACACACACAAACACACACACACATAATTTACTTTCTTTAAAACATAAACTAGATTATTCCACAGTGTAAGCCTGTTTGGTCTTTAACGATTGTCAAAAGGGCTTTATTTCTACCTTGGTCTGGAAATAACCTTGTTAGCATTTTTATAAACAAAAGACTCTAAGGATTTTCTTTCTTTCTTTCTTTTTTTTTTTTGACAGAAAGTTTAGTATCCTTCTCTACTCCTCTTTATTTCTATTTTGAAAACCTTTCCACCATTTCTATTGTTTTGCAGCACTTTTTTCTATGATCTTATAGAAACAATCACCACTGCAGGTATCCACAACTTTCACACCTGCCTGTGTGGCTCTGGGGCAGCCTGCTTTATATGCCGGGCAGATTTCTGAAGAGGTAGGCGGGAACTGAATTCTGGGAAATCAAGTCACTGCTTAGGGACGTGGAGGAACTTGCTATTTGAATGAATCCCGTTAAGAACCTTTTTCCAAAGCAAATAAGAACTCTTTACCTTACCTTCTATGCAAATCCTGAGTTCCACATTTAAGCTTGCAGTACCTATTTGTATAGTTATCTTAATGGTCATTCCCCAATCTTATAATTGAAAATTAGGTGATGTTCATTTACTTTCTGGCTTCTATGCCTGAAAATCTCTTCTATCTTTAGCTTGTTTTTTGTTTTGTTTTTTTGTTTTTTTGTTTTTTTCTTGGAGGATTTATAATAGTCCCTGAAAAATGATCATATCTCTGTTTCAGTCTAAGAACAAAACAGGCAGAGCATATATTAGAGACTGAGGCACCCAGAGCTAGGTTAAATGAACGATTGATGAGTTTTTTGGAAAATTGTAGTAAATTATGATTTTCTCACAAAATATAGAAGTGTCTGATTTGAGCATTTAATTCTCAAACATACTTTTTTTTTCCCTCTCCCACTGTGGGTTGATACCATCATATGAATGAGAAATAAGTCATCCTGCCTTTGAGTCATTCATGAAGAAAGTTTTTCTTCTTCTGAAAGTAGTGATTATTTTGCTTTTAGAGAGGATTTCTCCTCCTGGGACCAGATGAAACATCTGAATGAAATATGTATCATTCAGAATTAAATGTGAAGAAACTTGACTTGCCTTCTTACCATTAAATACATATTTGGGAAATGTACTCTTCTTATATCGATTTCCTTTCACTGTCACATCATGACTGAGTCAAATCAAAGAACTATATCTTAATATCCTGCTTCAGATAATGTGCTGTTTTTCTAGACTCTACCAGAACAGAAAATGTCAATGAGAACTGGAGTAATTCCAGTTCAACTTCATTAAACCTAATGAACTTGGTCCTTTCAAAAAGCATCTGTGGTCAAGCTGCTCCCAGGAACAATAATTTGCCCAGGGAATCAGAGCTGGAGTCACTCTTTGACCCAGTTTTCAAATCTGCTCACATAGGAGGTCTGAAAATGACTCCAGAAGTAGAAACTGGCTTTATTACTGAGAACCTGAAAGTTTAGCGATTGGGGAAGAAAAAAGAGAAAAGGGTATTCTCCACTGATCCTGCTTTCATGATTGGTGAGCAAATGTCTCGTGTTCATATGAAATTCTCCCACTGAAGGTTGAGCCCTAGTTGGAATGCTCTGTCAGTTGTGATTCCTAAAACTCAGAGATCCAGCTTCATCTTCAGAACCAGGTGGGCTTAGTCCCACAGGTGCTCAAGGCTTCCATTTGAGCAAGGTATTTGGGTTGGACCCACCTCTCCAAGCAGGCTGATGAACTGCAGCTGTGTGCAAATGTGTTTTCTTCAGGAGCTATTTATTGCTCTCAAATTAGCAGCATATTCAGATGAAAGCAAAAGCAAAGGCGATTGTGAAATGAGGACCTGCAACTGATGCAATATGTCTGGTCTTTTTTGTGCACTGATGTCAGCAATGGGGGTGAAATCAGACCACGCTGGTGCTTTCCTCCCCGGTGTGTTGGTGATCCAGTTTTGTTGAAAGGCCCAAGCAGAGGTAGTAGCCATCTCTGACCATTGATGGATTTCCTGACATTACTGAGAAGGACAGGTCAAATTAATGGTGATATAGTCTGGATGAGTTATCATAAATTCTCCCTGCAGTTTTAATTAGCTCTGCTCTTTTTCTCCTCCCATTTTAATGTCAAGCATATGTGTATTTTTGTATCATTAATTTAAAAAGTCTGCAAAGCATTTGGTGTCATCCATCTAGTTTCAAATTAGGTGCCGCATGATGCAGTGGGAAGAATACTGGACTAGAAGTCAGCCCTCCCGAATTCCTGTCCAGGTCTGGAACTAACTGGTAGTGTGACCTTGGACACACCTTTCAGCCATATTAATTTTTTGCTGTTGCCAGCTTGCAAAGTTACTTCAAGTCTTTGGGCAATAAGAAATATACTTTCCTCCCATCATTAAATATGTGTTCTCCTTTAAAGCAGAGTGTGTTAGGTATTATTAACATTATAGGGATTTGTTAAGAATGTTGTGGGTTTTTTTTTCTCCCAGGAAGGTAATCCTTTATGGAATAGGATGGGATTACCATCATGGAGTAAGTTTAGCAAATTCCCTTATTTTTAGGCATTTAGAGTGATTTCCAAATGACTTTTGTTCCCCTTTTTCCTCCTTGACTTCCTAAAGGACAAAAAAGGAAAACAAAAATTATGAACTGCATCTGGTTGCTATATCTCTAAACAAATCCTCAGTTGCACTTAGAAAACGTTCAACACTATTTTAGAAACTCAGAGAGAACCAGAGATAGAATGGCCAAGTTGAAAGTGAAATGAACTTTACACACTCACTGTTGGAAGACGCCCTAAAGGTGCTTTAGTCCAACCACAAAAGCATTGTTCAAAACATTTTGCACCTCCTAAGATTTGGCTTTCTGTCACAGGTTTTCCAATTTTAACTGCCCAGGGAAGCCATTTAAACTCTTAAGAGACTCAGCTTTCTCAGCCACTGGAGAGAGAAATTGGACCCAATTATTTTTCAATCTTTTTGGCCTTAATATCCTCTTATCCTACTAGACATTTTCAGCATTTCAGAAATCTGCTCAGAAAAAGACAGTGAGGACAAAACAAATAGAGGATAATGAGATTTTTTAAATTAGTAGTAAAATAAAATGTTTTGAGGTTTGGCATAATGATCCAGTAGTTTACTGAACTCCTTGAGAGCAAGAAGTTAAGGAGGCTGATTTACTCTTTCATGTCAGAACTTCCCCTTATATCTGGATAACAAAATTCTCTATAATAAATTGGGTAATGCTTCTTACTGAATAGGCAGTGACCACCAAATAATAGATCTTTATCATTGACATGACACATTTCCATAGGTCTTATATTTCACTATTGACAATGTAACTTCTCGGCTACTTTTACAATAACAAAAAGTCCAATAAAATGTAAAACTTATTTTTCTACATCATTGCTCCTAGGGATATTTAGATTAAATAGAAAAACACCCTATGTATATTTTTGTAAAGTCTCTTATTCCAAACAGTTGAAAATAGCTGTCTTCTTTCAGTCTTGTCAAGGAAAGCAAGTCCCTCCTAGAAGTCATATTTCTGCTTGTAATGCCACACTTGCTTAATTATGTGACATTCAAAGAAAAGACTTAAAATCATGTTTCTAGTAAAGTATTTGATTTGATAAATAATTTAGACTATTACTTCAAAGTAAAAGTTTGTTGTTCCTAAAATAAAGTTGTAATAAGCTAGGTAACAATGTTATCCCATAAATAATAAGGATTATTCTCAAGATGGGATATAATGTCTTGATCAGAAAGAACCACAAATGAAAGATTCCTTTCACTGTAAAAAGGAAAAAAAATCTGTGCTGTTTATTTGGCAATAGGAAGTCACACCAAAATATATTTGTATGACATTTCAAGGGGGTTATGTGGGTACACAGAATCTGTTCTTATGAATACTTTCAGCCTCTGACATGAGAATGGGATTGGGAAAAAGAATCCTATATGTTGCATGACTAAGATGCATCTTGGAACTGGATATGTTAACACATGAAAAAGACTTACCCAGTGTAAAAAAGGCAGTTTTTAATAGGGCAAAAGTGTAGTGAGCCAGGAGGCATGATACTTCCCTTAAGAAAGAAGCAAGGTGATCTAAGACCTAGTAATAATTATTCTGAAACAGTACAAAGACCATTTATCTCTAGAAATGAAGCTAGTAACTGGCTAAAAGAAGGAATCCAAACTTCCTAATGCAAATATCAGTTCTATTCCCAGGGCTTTGAAAAATGATTATTATTTCAAAATCTAAGCCCTCAAGTATAAGCTTGAATAACTTAACCTTTGTTTTAAAAACCTCTTCAAGAAGTAACACAGCATTTTGGCCTGAAGTATTCTCTTTGGAGGAAAGGAAAGAAGGCAGAAAGACAAAAAGAAAAAGAAAAAAAAAATGTAAGGAGAAATAAGGAGGAAAAAAATACTCAAAAAAATTCAAAATATTCAGAGGATATGACTAAAACAAATTATTTCACAAATAACAAGGGAGAACTGAAAACAAAAATAAGTTTGCTTAAATGCAAAGGAAAAGTATTACCCAAGGGTAAATCTCCCAGTTCTCTCCTTTTTTGGAAAGACTTTGCTTCTTCCCCTTTCTGCTGATTTTCAATCAGTTGCTATCAGCAGGAGAGTGTCAGAGAGGCCAGTGGCATACATTTTCTTCTGGATTATCACGGCTTATTTTTCCTCACACTGACAAAGGGCACCTATCACAAATTACAGCAGCACAGAGATGTATGTGGGCATGCCAGAAAAACCTTGATGACAACATGGTATCACGTCTGTCTCATTAGACCCTGGCTTAAAAGTGCCCCACCATGGTCACTGGTGATGCCTCCAGGTTGGATGCACTTCATAACTATTCACCGTAATATGTGAATAGAAAATGGGCTGTATCCAATAGAAAAAAAAATGATTACCTTCTGAGGTGATGTATAAGGGATGAGGAGTTGATATGGCTGAGAGAGAGCATGAGTGAGAACCCTCTGGTGAGGTAATAGAATACTGAGAGGTAATGCAAAAAGACAGAAACATATTTAAATACATTTTTATAGATTTAATGTTTGTCTTTTGTTTTTGTCATTGACCGCAGCTTTTGATTCACTAGGAACTAGCTGCAAGCATTTTGCCACCCAATGGACCTTTCCTTCCCTGGTTTTCTTGTTATAATATTTGATAAAGAGACAGTGAACTTAATGCTCAATTCAACACCATTATCCTGTATCATAGCTGGGCATGAGCAATAGTCTTCCCTCAGATGTAACACAGCTTGTTTGACCAATAGATAAGAGAAAAAGTGTTCTGTTGTTCTCCAAAATCCTTTCTCCTTAGACACGGAAGTTTGAGCAACAATGGGGTAAATCTCATTTAAATCTTCAGTCGTCAAGTGTCTGTAGAAATGCATGTCACTGGAATTCTTCCCAATTAAGCATTAATATCCAGTCTTCTATCAAATAATTTATATTTTGAGTATATGTATTATTGTAGTGACTGAATCAGCACATATGACCAAAAGAAACTCTTTAACCCTTCATGTGGGCTAAAGGCCAGAGTTTACAAGAAAGGCTTTTATAAGACACTTTTCATACCTTACGATACTCCTTGAAGCCAAATACTTCAGAGAAACTTTAACTTATTCCTGACCCTGGTCGTGCAGTTGACATGAGCCACCTGTTTCTAGCATTCACTCTTGTGTGGCTATGTAAATTCACTGTGTCAATAGTTGACATCCTGAATTAATTTGTATAAAGTGTCTGGGGGGATACTGATTTCATATTGGAAACAAAGTTAGGTGGAAGACTTGGAACTGCCTTTTTAGAGTTCCGTAACTCAGCACATTATTATTCTCACTTCTACCATACTCTAGAGGAATCAGTCTGATGACTTCATGAGGCTACATATTGTAAAAAATGTTAGCACTGCTAAATCAACCAGGTTCTGGCAATTTATTCCTTGTAAGCAAATCCGTGCATTAACTCTTTCCTATCGCTGATTGGATTAGAGTTGCACATAATCCGGTTTGTGAAATGCTGCACTTGCATATACAAGTAGTTAGAAAGAAAAATGTGCCGAACTAGATGTTGTCCTGAGGAAAGAAGGTTGTGTAAAATGTCAAAGTAATATAAAAATGGCTGGTCCATTGGCCTAATCCAGAGCTTTCAGAATTTTTCTGGTCTCACCTTGTTCCCAGTGATTTTTGTTTTCTGAAGGAAAAATTAATTTTCCAGTGAGTTAAGTGTTCACGCTCTGATGTTAGGTAGCATGGGTTCATATATCCATCACTTAAAAGCTCTATTATCTTAATCAATTTATTTATCTTCTCTGTCTCCATTTCTTCCTTTGTAAAAGGAGGCTCTGATAACAGAACTGGCTTTGTAGAATTGCTGTGAGTCTTAAATGTGGGACCCATGTTATTTATTTAGCACAATGACTGACACAAAGAAAGAACCAATGCGTAATAGTGGCCATCTTTCATATTATTCTCACCATCACCATTTGTTAGGACAGATGCAAAGTGATGGTATCATTCAAACATTTTGTGGAGGAGTTAGATGGGCATGTGCTGTTTTGTTTTGGTTTTTCCTGGGTTGCTTTTAAAAACAATAGGGCTAAGCCGCAGGTTACATAAAAACTGACTAATGTCATTCATGATGACCGTGAGTTTGAAGGGAACGTGACAGTCAGGAAAAGGTGAATTTTAGTCCTTATTTCCACGTAAGTTTTTCACTTGCCTTGAACAAGTTATTTCACCTTTATTCTGCTTCATCTATTTTTAAAATGAAGAAATATTTAACCACATGTAGCAGTGATATAATACGTTATTTCTAAAGTGAAAATTAGCTCTTTTGTAAATACAGTTATTATTAAATAATAGTTTGCCTGTCTGGCGATACTTAGCTTTCTTATCTCTGGGAAGAAGTTATGAGGTTACTTTTTTGGGGAGGGTCGAGCGGTGTGATGGTGTTATCTTTAGTCCTCTTAACACTAAAACATGGAACATCTGCCCGCATTTTTAGCCCTGCATCAATTGCAGCCATGTTTGTAATCTTTGTTTTCATCCTAGTAAAGCTCAGGAAGGGCAGTGGAATCCACTGATAAAAAGATTTTCCCGGGAGGACGAGTCAGCCTTCAAAAAGAAAATCAACAATATGAAATGGGGAAAATGTTTAATCATGGAAAGCAATAATTACATTACAAATATTAGCACAGCTGATAAGAAGCAGAGAACTAAAAGAGAATGAGGGAACTGCTTCATTGTTTATCTTGCTTCATGCCTTCTTTCCTTGTGCTGGAATGAGGGCCTTGTCTGGGGACAGAAGACACTGTGGTGACAGTTAGAGTCTCCTAATAAATCGTTTTTCTTTCTTTTCTTCCAGACCCCATACCTTCATCTTCTGAACTTTAAGCAAGAGAAATGGCTATAATAGAGCATTTCCTTATCTACTTCTATGGTACTGTTACGCAGAGAACTCTGAATGGCACGTTAAAGAGTAGTCTGTTCCAGAAGACAATTAATCAAGTGACTTTATCTAGGCCAAAAAATATAGGATTAAAACATGCAAAGCCATTCATCTATGTAAACCATTCCTCAAGGCAGTATTTATCCTACTGTATCTGCTAATTCCTTTCAAGTCTGGAAAACTCTTTTCCTTGACCCTTTTGGGGTGCCTTTATACTATTTTGTTCTCCACTATGATACTAAGATGTTGATTTGTTATTACATGTGTAGTAAGTTGGACTTACCCTCCCCATTTCCACATCTTCTTCCAACGTTCACGTATACAGACATGTCGCACACACACCGTACAACTGTAAGTCATTTAAACCAATAATCTTGTCTAAATAATTTTAGGATTTCCGTTTTATGATTTGACAAGTTGAATGGAATGTCCATGCTGTAAGCCACAGACATTTAGGCAAACTTGCATGAAATACCATGCTATTTCTAGCCGGATAGAAAGCAAAGCTGCAACCTATCAGATAGTGTTGCTCATTTATACAGTAGGAGGTAAGAGAAAAGAACTAGGGCTGGGCAAAAATGTCCCTAAGCATTTCACTTGTAACCTGTCCAAATCCTGCAAACTCAACCTTTATACCAAAATTTTGTTCTCAGTACCTTTACGCAGACTCCCAATTCTCTTTTAAGAGAAGAGCTTTCTTCCTTTCTTCTTTCTACTCTTTGTTGAACATTTACTGTAGCCCAAGTGCTAACTTAGGCACTTTACATTTGGCTCATTGAGTGTTGCAGGAACCCTTTGTGATGTGACACTATCCCATTGATGGCGGCTCCTGTACTACTGTGAAGGGAGAGATACAGCGATGTGTGTCTCGTGGTATCCTCTCCATGCTTTATTATAACAGATTGCTCAGTTATTTGCTGCTTCCCCATCAGACTCTGTCTCATTCATTATTGTATCTTTAGCAAATAGCATAGTGCCAGGTAACACAATATTGCCCATATGAATGAAACGCTGCTTCTAAGTCATGAGAACCCTGGGCAGGGTCATCCTAGACAGGGATTCACCCCCTCTGCACTAGGCGACCACACGTTCAACATGACCAGTGAGGAAGTAAGAAGGAAACTTCTATTACTCTTTACACATCCATTTTAGTTCAAAAAGTTATATAAATTTCAAATATTTAAAAACATCAGTGTTTATATGGTCCTATAGTTGGATTTCAATAATGACTGTGCACATGTGCATCGGTGTGTATAGATGTTCCCAGTACAATGTTAGGTAGAAAAAACAAAAAAAACAAAAAACAGGTCTCATAATAGCGTATATGGAACAAATCAATTTGTAAACATACAGATGCATGTTTGTATACCTATGTTCAGGCACATTTTTTATTCTTCATTTATTTTTATTCAATCAGTCTGCTGTTGTTGGCTACTTCGGCTATTTCTAATGTTTCATTATTATGATCCTTAGGATAGGAATAGATCTGCCCAAAGGGTCCTGGTACAGTGTCTCTGTGTGCTTGTCTAATTATTTGGTCAAGATAACTGGACCCATGTGGTGTCCACTTCAATGCAGCTATTTGGTGTGAGTTGTCTCTTTGCCTCCAGGAATGGGCTTTTCCTCTGGGAATAGTAGCTGCCACATTATCTAGTGACTGGAGTAATATGAGCTCCTGTGACATGATTAATGAAGCACATCAAAGGTCATATGCTTCTTATTTATCAATGAGTTCGCTGACACCCCTGAGAGACACTTACTTTTCAAAAAGCCTGTTCCTGAGCTGAAATCCTGTGATCAGATGGCAGCAAAGGCTGAGTCTTCTCATATAGAGAGTAAGTGTATCTAATCTGATACACATGACAACAGGGCAAGGGCCTTGTCAACTCAGAGTTCTGTGGGACTGGGTCAAACTAGGGGGGACAAAAGTGCCTTAGGTACAGCAAGAACAGAGAACTGACTCTTACAACTTAGGGAGTCAATCATAGCACTAGAATGGGATTCATGTTTTTAAATAAACTAAATTTCCAAGAATTTTTGAAATAAAAAAGTAGAAGCTTCTTGCTGACATCCTTGCTGGTCATATCTATCGTGTGGTCTCACAAAGATCTTCTTAGCCCTTGGGCAAGCCAGTCCTGTCTAGGGCCCTCATAGCAGAACAAGGACAGACTCATCTGTGATGATAGCAAACGTGTCTTGAGTACCTAATTGTAGCCAGTACCATGTTATTTGCAGAGGTTGAAGCTGTGCCATGAAGGACCAGTAGGAGTTACCATGCAAGTAAGAGGGAAAAAAGCAAAGATGGCGGAGGGAGCTGCATGCACAGGATGCCATGGTGAACCTACCTGGAGCATCTGGAATTGCAAACAGTCTGGCTTTGCTGGAGGTGGGCTGCAAGCTGAGGAGTAATGAGAAATGAGACTGGATAGCATACCAGGAAGGGCAGATGACAGAGGCCCTTACGTCTTCTTGGCTCTTATCACACTATTTGTTCACTTGGTTTTTTGATGAGCACTGAACCAGAACCTTAGTATGAATTCTTTTTCTCATCTGTAAAAATCACTTCAATGGCTTCCCATTGCTTTTAGAGAAGACTAAATCTTTAATACATCCCACAAGGTCTGGGACAATCTGTCTCCTGCCTCTTTAGTCTCCTTCACTAGGCCCGTCTTCTTCCTCCTGAGCCCCACTCTCTGTGCTCCAGCCATATTGACTTCCCTTGAGTTTTGCTAATGGACAATGTTGCTGACTCCTGACAAAGGACCTTTGCACATTCTGTTACGCTATGTGGAACCCTTTTTCCTCCCTGTTACTTTGCCCATTTATTGTCTCTTATCCCTCAGGTCTCAGCTCAATTATTTTTTACTCAAGAAATTCTTCTCCGAGTTCCCTGACTGGATTTAATTTCCCACGTACATGCACTTGTAACACCATGTATTTCTCTTTCACAGTACTGTAAGAGGAGTAATTGTCAGTGATATTTGATATAATTATTTGACCAGGGTCAGTTTCCTCCTAATAACTAGCATCATCATCAATAACATCATCAAATAAATTGGCCAGCATCTGTCGGGGTGCTTGCCATGTGCCTCACACCATTCTAAGCATTTTATATATGAGGTGTGATCAAAAAATATGGTGAATGCTGCTGCCAAGTGCCATCTCACAGAAAGGCAGGGATCTTCAACGCTGTAAGTGGCACATCAAACCTTAGTAAAAGTGTGAGACAAGTTTCAACTTGTTTGGTGCAGTCAGTTGGGTATGAGCTACGGTTGAGAGAAGGTGTGTTTAAAAGTGTGCTGTAAATCATCCTCCATCATGACAGCACTCCATGTCACACATCGCTTCTGGTACAGCAATTTCTGTCAAATAAGAATAGTACAGTGTGTCCTCATCCACCTTATTCACTGGATCTGGAATCGTGTGACTTCTGGCTCTTCCCTGAAGTCAAAATGACCATGAAAAGGTAAACGTTTTGAATCGATTCAGGACATTGAGGCAGCCATGAAAGTGCAACTAAAGATACTCACGAAAGAGGACTTCCAGAACTGCTTCAGAAAGTGGCAAGAACGATGGGATAAGTGTTTGAAGCGAGGGGGAGTATTTTCAGAGGGATGAATGGCAATGTGTCTTTTACTGTAATAATTTTTTTTAATTTAAACATTCACCATATTTTTTATTGCACCATATATATATATGCATATATATTTATATATTGCTAAAATGTATACACATTTTAAGAAAGGAAAATACTGTATTAAAATTGTAACACTCAATATACAGTGATAACAAAAAATGAATACAAGTCTCGTGTGACTTCTGCAATTACAAGAGGTGCTCAAAGTCATTACCATCATCATCCAGACACTTCTGCTTATGGTTAACTACTGCTTGAGCAACACTGACCAAAGTGTCCACTTGTGTATATATTTTTTGTCACTCCTGGTATATATATATATATTTAATTCCCATAACAATCTCCATATATGGATGATAAAACTGAGGTAATAGAAAAGTTAAGTAACTCTCCCAAAGTTGCACAGCTACTAGGTGATAAACTCAAATTTGAACCCAGGCAGACTGGATCCAGAATCTTAACTCATAACCACTATATTTCCACTGACTTCTGAGTTCTAGTCTTAACACATAGTAATTGTTCAATAAATATTTGTTGAAATTATGAATGGGTACATACATTAATTCATGGTAATGCTAAATACATTAATTAATGGAAACTTCATATATGCCCAACTCTTAACTGGGGGCGATTGGCCATGACACCGAAGAACCATAATAGGCAACCTCATTATCATGAATACATTCTAGAGAAGATTCAGAAAAGAGAAAGCCTGCAGTACTTTATGTGATCTGTGATGAAAACCTTCTAAGATGTTAACCAAAGAGAAAATTCTGTGGTTTATGTGTCCATTGCTGTGACTTTTCCCAGTATTGACTTTTGGGTTTGTTCAATGTCTGTAATCCCTTGGGCTGATGTTTATAATCTTGAATGATTATGCTCTATTTGCTAAGGGTTTCCTATAAATGAAGCATTCCTTGAAAACTTTGAAATAGAGAGAGCAGGTCAATGATAATGTCATCCAGGTCTCTCCAGTCTGTGGTGATCTTGCTTACCCCAAAGCAAATTACTTTCCGTTCTCATCTCTGTACAATAAGTACTTAACAGCTTTGTGTTTTCATGCATTGAGATTTCCCCATGAGTCTGAAAAGACTTCTAGATAAAAAGGGGTACAACAATGATTGAAACTAGTTCTAGGACTTTAGACATTGGATTGTTATCAGAAACCCACAGTCAGACCATTGAACTCCCTTTGCATTATCAGACTTTAGTAAAGCATATTCAGTCACCTAATGGAATTGCCTTCACAAACCCTTTGCTGGGAGATCAGGTGGAAAAAAAAAAAATCTGTCCAAATTGTTGTCATTTCTTTGTAAATAATAATGTTCATGTAATTTCTACATATGTGTTATGCCATTATCAATGGCATTCAAGCAGTGCTAACTAGATGACTGATGTTTCAATTTTACTTGGTAGTCTATACTCTGAATTTGTTACAGAAAATATTAGGAGAAATATGTAAGGGAAGCATTTGGTGTTGTGGGAAGAATGGTTTGTGACTCATATTGGCGGGGGTCAGGAAGTGAAATATAATATATATATAAATAAGTTATTATAGTTTGATTTTTCCAACATTGAAATTGTTGAGTTGTGTGGTGACTTAGATACTTGATTACTACTGGATTTACTGCTAAAAAAGGAATATAGTATAAAAAGCAAGGCAGTGTTGGGCTATGGTGGTAATACAGTGTATAATTCTGTGATTGTCTATGTCACAACCAATGCAGATTTACAGTTAGCTGGCTTTTGTATAGGATTGTGCATCGTACCACTTAGTATTAAATATCACTAGAGGATATTTAATATTTAAATATTTAATATTTAATAATATTTAAACAGTTAATATTTAAATATACTCTAGTGATATTTAATACATAAAACAATGAAATTGTTTATGCATTTTGGTACTCATGCTAGAGTTGAGTGTTCTAATTGATGGAAGAAGGGGGAAATTCTGACCTAGAAACAACTCTAGGCATCTGGACAGCCTCCATAAACATATCAAACCCAGTAATAATTATTCATAGTCTTCTAATTTCAAGTTAGGGACATAGGATGTGGATTTAGGGGTGATTCTCAGTGTCAGAAAAAGATGGGATTATTCATAGGGAAAGCTGTAAGATGGATGAGACTAAATTCAAGTTTCTTCCTAGAGAATAAGGTTACCATGAATTCAACAAAAATTTAGACAGGTGCTGTAGAGGACTGGGCTGTAAGTGAGATAAACCTGAATCAGAATCCCTTAGGAACTGAATGAGTGGGCCAAGTTCACATGTCAACTGGACTTCAGAGCTAGAGTTTCAAATGTCCACCTTAGCACCCCAGGTTGGAGTGGGAGAGATGACAGGGGGCAGGGAGGAAGGGGTAAATTAAGGGGCAGTTGGGCACCCACAGACCAAGTAGACATTCTGTCCAACTCAGAAAAGGGATCTCATAATATGAACCTCAGTAGAAAGACTAAGTTTGGAGGTGGTTCTGTCTGATTCCAAGCATGTTGATTCAGTGTATATGGTAGCCGCAGATAGATTGTTTCCAATTTAGAATTACTGCTCAGTAGAGAACAAATGATACACTCCCATCACTTGCTCTAGAACTGGTTATGTTGAGTATAGAGCCCAACTAAGCAGGTGCTTTATAAATGGTTAAGGAATGAGTGACGGAATGAATGGAAGTGGATGAATCAATGATCAAAACATTGGGACAGATGGGGTGCGACTGTTGCAGATAAGAGCTGGCATCCTTAAGGGACGAGCTCAAAATGTCACATTTTCATTACAACCTTCAGAGCTAATTACTCCTCTTCTCTGTTCCTATGGTGATCATTTATTCTGCTTTCATCGTGTTTATCAGTCATATTATAATTACATTTGATGAATCACTCTGCATCCTACACTATGAAATGGTTGACCATTGGTGTGGTTGATTTGTACCTACAGTACTGCACAAAGTATCTGGCACAGATTGGATACTCAGTAAATATTTACTGAACTGAGGCTGTAAAGTTTCTAATGTACCAGTGTGGTTTGTGACCCATGCTTCTTCATTCATTTAAATAAGACCACGATGTTTTGTGATCATGTGACAGTCACATTGCCAAATCAGAGCAGTAACCTTTTCAGTATCAACATTTCTTCATCCAATCCTTTGGGTTCTGTGTGGGCGTGGTCCTCTCTGCCTGTACCTCCCAGAAATCATATATTGCAGGAGATTGTCCATTCGTGCTGTTCTAGATTGCCCCATAATTCATGCACTCCTCTGATGAACGGAAATGAGCTCTCTGTATAGAATTATGCATTATTAAGGGATGTTGTGCATTGACACAGGTGCTAAGACTCCTGAGAAAACTCTGGTCAGAGGCTAAGAGGGACAGAGCAGAAAACTGTGAAAGGCAAGAAGAAGGGAGTTCCTCTCTTCTTTCCAATGTACTGGGGAGCCCGGGAGTGGCATCATTTTGTACTCCAGTAGTGACATTTTAATTTATAAGCTAAGAATGTACTGATCGCCAACTGCAAAAATTGATTTGGTTGTTCATCTGATTCAACTCATGTCAGAGTTTGAAAGTAATTATGATAGTGGAGCTGATAGGCAGGCAATTACATTTTTGTTCTCTCGCTCTCCAGCTCCGTCCCTCTCTCTTTCCCTCCCCACCCCTCCAGCCCCCAAGGTTGTTTTTGTCCGGAAGGCAATGTAAGCAGAAGACAAGAGAGTAATCTTTGGAGAAGTTGTATATGGACTCCTGCCGCATGGGCTGTAATGAATAGCATGTTGTCTTGGCTAGTCCTTTATCTGAATCTAATTTTTGTTGGCCTCTTACGGAAACTAACCAGATGAAAGATACAGACCTTCTTTCTCCTTCGTGAAAGTATGGGATAGAAAAACCACATGCACGACAAGGCAGCTACTGCTCCTGACTGGCATTTGAGTTGTCTTTACCATGTCTACAGATACAGAGTGTTTTTTTTTAAAAAACCGTTTCCTCCAAATCATAACGCAGGAGCCTGGGGGTAAAGAGAGATTTAGGCAGGATTGAAATGCAGGCCTGTGTCGGGGAACAGATTCCATGGGAGATTGAAAATACCCTTGTAACATTAGTATAAGAAATAGAACATAGTACTGGAATGAAGAAAGAAGATTTTTTGCTGGAAGCAATACCTGGCATGTAAACCTGAAATAATTTAGAAGATGGAGTTGAAGAATATATCACAGGTAAAAATCACTTTGTAGATGGATGAAGAGATTGATGGAAGGACATGGATTTCTTGATTTGTATGTATTTTGAAGGGTATTTATTTAAAAATCCAATGTTTTCGACTCAGCAGAATGGCTTTTCTGGTCCAAAGCTAGTGAAATCAGAATTTGGGGCATGGAGTCACTCCTGAATTAGTCCAGGAAATATTAGGATATCTAAATTATTTGAATTTTTTTTTCCTTGTCAACATGAGAAAAACTTTAAAAGATTTCATACCAAGATTGGTGGTATGCAGAATCACATTTCTCCTCCCTGGGAACTTGGGACTGTGACTACTTCAAGGTTTAAAAAAAAAAAAAAAAGAGAGAGAGAGACTTTCTCTCAAACACTATCCTATCCCAGGTCCAGGCTTTTCTCTGCACTCTCTAACTTTTCTGTAAAGCTCCTTTCCACTGCCTGGCCCACTGCAATTTGGCCCATACCCCCTTTGAATGAGTGAGTGTCTTACATGTAGAAATGTGTCAGATTAAGGTTGACTGGGTGGCTGTAAGGCTGATGGTGTGGAACATGCTGTTGGCTTTACTGCAGAAGGATGTGAGCGAATGAACTCGGTATACCCGGAAAATGTTTCAACTGCACTTTATATTATTTACATGAAATAATGGAGAGGAATTTTGCTTTGTTATTTGTAGACTACCTATAAAGGCCCTTTCCAAAAAATGGGGGTGGGAGGCAGTGTGTGGGGACAGGCCCAACAGGTAGATGTATAGATTCTCAGGTCTATACAGAGTCTATACATATTCTTAGGTTGTCTCATTCAAAATACAAATCCAAACATGTATACATTTTTATTTTGTGATATTACTTTATATCTGAGCCTCATAAGAATCACGACAATTTCTTAGATTTGCTTAGGGTTTAAAGCCCGTTATACACATTTTTTGACCTTCCAACACTGCCTCTGACCACAGCTTAGTGTTTCAGTGAAGGATTTTAGAATCTGACAGAACTAGGTCAGAATTGTAGCTTTGCAACTTACTACCTGTGTGTTCTCGAGCTCTCTGTACCTCAGTTTCCTCTTCTGCAAAATATAAATGGTAAAACTTGCTTTTGGGAGAAAGCATAAACTACTTAGCACAGTACTTGGCACACACAAGTGCTTAATCAATAGAATGCAATTGTTATTGATTTGTTACTGAAGTTGCTTTAAATAAATTCACCCTGCAACATTTTTTTTCTACGCAGAGACTTGAGCTTGTCTCTGGATCTTTGTAGCTATCAGATTTCCTTCTGTTTGGACTATGGGGCTTTTGTTAAAAAACCACATAATCTCTGCAGCCACATCCTCCACCGTCATGTCATAGCAGGTGACTAAAAATCTTCTTCCTATGGATGCAGAGACCTTCTTTGGCCTGTATCACCAGCTTTCTAGGTACTCTCTCTGCCTCCTATCCCATCAACTCTCACCATAGATTTTCAGGCAAGCTTCCCAGTTATACTCACCCAGCAATCCTACAGCAATCTGTCTCTTCCTGAGCTGCTGCTCTAAAATAGACTAGAGTATTTCTTACGTCTTAACAAGGCAATGCAAAGCACAAAGTGAATTCCTTGGCCTGTATAATTTAAATATTCTACCTCTTTATAAGATCTTCGTAAAGGGGTCCACGATTCTATACTTCTATAGACTTCCAAAGAACAAAAATATATACGAACGTCTCCACAGGTACCTCTGGCCTTTGAAGGAAAACCAAACAATTCACAAACACTTTTTGAGGAAGTAATTATTTGTTATGTCCCTGCTATCCATTTTGAGATAGCGACTCAACTTCTGTACCTCTCATTTATATACTGCCTTCAAATCTATCTGGATTTGGTACTTAATAATTATCAAATGTTGACTATGTACTGAGCTGGGTCCAATACAGTCTCAGTTTGGAATACTCAAGACATGTAAATATCCTGATCAAAAGAAAACCCCTTGTTAAAATGTTGCTGGTGGAAATATTTCTAGTGTAGATCATTAATCTTTTCTATCTTAGAAAATCCTAATTAAGGTCACGTGACTTCAATTCAGGATCTTGGATGCCAAGAAGTCATTTCAGTGCCCTAAAATGTGAAAATGTAGTAAACTGAGCTGCTGCATCTGTATCATTTACCATCTCAAAAAAACCCTGTGGGGAATTCAATCTTTCACCAAATTGTTGACATTATCTTGACTTTTGTGTAAGATGCATCTCTCTCTTTAAATTCAAGCACATTGAAACTTCTAGTTCAGAAAGCAAATTTGTTTTTTAAAACAATAATTGGTGAAACCCTTGAAACAGTCAAGGTCTGCTTCTGCTTTGTAAATTGACCCCATTGCTTTAAAGGTCAGTATAGTTTTATCTTACTAGATGCTAAAGAGTTATTTCTCCTGATTCTTGATATTCAGTTTTCCTGCTTACCCATTTATTTATTTAATTCCTGATCACTAACCAAACTATGTACCATAGGTTGGTTAATGCAATTCAAATGGCTGGCCTGTGACTAAGGAAAGAAAAATATATGTTGGGAAGAATAAGTATGAAGTAGAGAAGTTAGTGGTGGTGTGATATGGGGAAAAGAGTAGGACAAAAATGCTTGGTAATTTATATGATGTGCTGGAGGGTGCAAGGAGCCAAGAAAGGAAGATGGTGAGCTGACGTCTGTTACCATGCGACAGCATGTGACTTCAGCATTCAATCCTTTGTTCATACGCCATGGAAGTATATAGGCAAGAAGAATGTATAACACACCGTCAGTTCTTCTCTGGGCCCCCAGTCCCAGCACTCTGATTTCCTGCCTCATCACAGCATTCTAAGTGTACTAGAAAGAGCTACATTTCACTTGGCCCAGGTCTCTTTTTCAGTCTGGAGCAAGGAACTATGAAGTTAAGTAAGGACTGACACCCATTGGATTTTGTGTGCCTCAGCATACAAGTTGAACTCACTGCTATGGAACCAGCTGTCTACCCAAATCTAATAACCAGCCCCTAACCACTACCACCAAAGCTAACCTTCAAGTGTTTATATTGCTGATAGCAATAGTCCAAGATCATTCTTGTTGTCTTACTGGGACTACTTATTAAAACGTATTTACTTGTATATTCCATGGATGCAAAGGTGATGGAGAAAAGGCTTCTGTGTTTTACAGAGTTTCATTCTATGCTGCCTCACATGCTTTGAAGTAGTGCGATTGCTATTTTACCTGCCTCGTTGCAGGGAAAGCGTCTTTCAAAATGTACTCCCTGCATAAGAACAAACCTGCCTCATTCATAACCACTAGTAGCTAACAAACTTTGGACTCCTTGCACAACTTGAAAACTCCCCTGTCCCTTGAAAGCATCATGTACTGTGCTATAAGTATTGTGTTTTGATTTCCTAAAAGGACATATGTTAAACAAGTGGTCAGTTAAAGAGAAAGCTCAAGGAAGCTTTAATCACAAATGTAGAATGCATTAAGTGCCCCTCTCTCTTCTCTGTGGTAGCCATGGGCCAGATCCATGTCCACAGACTATAAGTCTGTTACTTTTCCCCATAGTGTCATGATGCAAAAATAGTGGAGGAACCACAAGACCTGGGTTTGGTCCCATCTGTGTCACAACTAAGAGTATGACCTCTGACTAGCTATGATAGGACTTTGCATCATATATAAAAAGTATTCTGGGAATGAAATCCCTCTACAAGTGAAAAGTATAATTATTATAATCCCCTGAAGATTCTTAGAACACTGTCGCCCATTTAATGGGGCTAGTGTGTGGAGTGCCATGATGAGTGATACTGATTTTGTCCATTCCAACATGCACTGAAATATTTGGGGGCATTCAAACATTAATGACAGATTTGGTACATGATAGTGATTTTATCATCTCTTGCAGTATAGCTCTAAAATCTTAATCAATAATGATTGGAAACCTTTAGCCAACAGTATTAGTTTCCAAAGTATTGCCTAGGAGTGCTAAAGAGCTGACTATCAGATATAACTTATAAGAGCTTGCAACATATAGAGGAGAAAGAGATTGATTCCACTTAAACTTGGAGGGTAAAGCCCATAGGATGTAATTGTCTGAATTTGGATTTTTTCTTTGATTTATTCTCTCAAACAGTATGACTGTACTAGGGGGTCTACCGTGACCCAGAGAGATAGGATTGTGGCCCCACATACAGCACAGCACTGAGATTCAGCAGTTCTTCTTGAGTGTCCTCTTTAAGTCTCTGTGTGGTGTCTGGTGTTCACTCTCTCACAGACTGGGGCAAATGAGGGAATTTAACTTCTCCAACAAGGTCCCTCTGCTGAGAATTGAAACAAGGGGACGCATTGCCACTTGCCTATCTTTCAGAAAAATGACTGCTGTGATAGCATAAATGTCCCACAAGCTTTGGCTTGATGGAAGTGTGTTTTTAATGATATGATTTGGGTACCCAGCCCTCTGCGGATAGCTTGGCATATGTCTTGTTTTATTTAAACAGCACTGACTGATAAAGTGAATGTTAATTGGCAGTTAGTGACTAGCCTGCCGGTCTCTGTTACCCAGCCTTGCAGCTAACAGATCATTAACTAGGAGGAAATATCTGACCCAGAAGGTCATTACTGTTATTAAGTGTGGAAAGAAATTAAAATGCTCCAAATTGCATTTTTTTATGAATCAGAAGAGAATTTTAAGAAAATGAAGGAAGAAAGAAAAAAAGATAACTCGGTTATGATGGATTACATGTCTGTTTACAGTCCCTCTGTCCTGTCTCTTGAAGACCAAATGGTAATGTTTATGGGTCTAGGACTATATTCCCCTAATCTCATCCTTTATTTTCTAGAAACTCACTATTTTGACATGCACTAAAAAGAAGACATTTCAAAACATTTCAAACCCATCCAGAGAATGCAATTCCTAAAATTGTCAAAGGAAATCAGTTTATCTGCCTGCCATGCAGTTTCTTAAGCAGGCTTGGAGTAATGTTTTTAAACAATGAAAATGTGATTAAAAGTAAGTTATCGCATATGTCATGTTAGGTAAAATTATAATAGTATCACACATGTCTGTAGAATTTCCTTTCGCAGAGCGGTTGGTGTTTTATGGAATTTTGCTGATTAAGTCTTGCGCTCACTTTGTGAGGAAAGTATGAATCCTTACTCCTCTTTTTGATTCATTCTATGACCTTTGAGATTTTGCCTCTTCAGTAATCTCATGGCCCTTATAATGCAAAAAGAAAATAAAAATGATCTGACGGTTGCTGTGAGTCTTGGCAATTAAAACTTCACATGGAAGTTGTCTCCTGGGAGAAAATATCACTCTCCCTTTTAATAAAAGGATACAATTAAACCCTCCCTAAAACCTCTCTCCTTCAAATGTGTTGCTGTCTTATGCAAAAGGTGGAAATGGAATCTTGTTCTGCGGAGAAACCGAAGCGCCAAAAGCATCTCTCCCCCTAAAATGGTTATGAATTTAAATATTTCAACCATGGCCCTCACTGACTCTAAAAATAAAAACATGGATGGTCTAGTGTGTTTGTGCTTTTTCCCCTGCTGTTTTAGACCTGGGTTCAGTTCTATGCCTTAAGCATTATTGCCTTTGCTTTGCTTTCTTTGGTGAATGATGCTGGAAGTTTGGAGACACCATGTTTTAACTGTGGGGCTTGGGATGCACAGACTAGAGAAAGCAATTGAGTTGTGTGGAAATCTCTTTTAATTAGGTTCAATAGGTACTGGGTTTATTTTTGCACATCTTTTCTTTTTTTTTTTTCCTTCCAAAGATTGCGACTTGACTTTAGAAGGTTTTTTCAGCCACTTTAAAAAGAAATGTATCCCTGTATCAAATAGGACTGGAGGACACGTGCTGCAATGTTTGAAGGCAGGATTATCTGATCTCCCAAGATCCAGAATATTTCTTCTCTAGCTGTATTTGTAGGTACTTTTTGTTGTGTTGCTTTTTTTTTTTTTAAACAGGTAAAGCTCAAACGAACACAGCATGATCCAGATGGTGTTTAAAGCCGTCCAAGTTTCTTTTATGTAACTTTCTCTTCATAAAGTGTGTTCCAGCTGGGAGTCTTTTGGGCTGTTAAAACTGACTTTGTCCCTTTTATGTTTTTATTATTCTTACACACACACTCTCACATATACATACAGACACACAGACAGGCATGGACATGGCCACTCATCATGTATGGCATTTAATCACTTCTGACAGGGCTGCAAGTAACAGTGGGGCTTCATTAACTGTCTCTCGGACTAAACATTTTATTCAGCAGGGAGACAAAAAAACTCTGCAGGATGAATTTCAAAACAGCGAGTAGACTTCTTACCCGTAGATGGGAATCCTCTGTAAGGCTTCCACCTTCTCATAAAGGCCTTACTTAAAGAGGTGCAAACAGGCATTCCACTCATTCATCTCTGAAGTGTACACAGGCATGTCTTCATTTAGCTGTGTCCCCAGCAGTGAAAATTAGCTTGGAGTAGCAGTTTTTTTTTAAATGCCTGCAACATGCATTCCTTCTGGGATTAAACATGCAACATGTGTAGTCATTTGTGTAAAAAGATCGCTTTGCACCATTGGTGTATATTTGACCTGGTGTGTTTGTCAGCTAACAGAGGTGGGTTTTCCTGGTGCCGTCAATACCTCTTCTGTCTGTCTCCCTCTTTCTCCTTGTATCTCTCATTCTCCCTTTCTCTGTCTCTTTCTGTATCTCTGTGTCTATCTCTTTCTCTTTCAATCTCTCTCTCTCTCTCTCTCTCTCTCTCTCTCTCTCTCTCTCTCTCTCTCTCTCTCCCCCCCCCACCCCCTGCCCTCTTTCCCTCTCACCCTCCCTCCTTCTCTCTTCCTCCCTCTGCCTCGCTCTGTAGATGTGAACATATATATTCGTTCCTCTCCCCAACTTCTCCTTATTTACTCTATGCTCAAGCCAAACAAATTAGTCTCTCACTCCCACCCCCTCCTTTTTACTTTCCTGCTTCCATGCATTCATTTGTGCCATTCACCTGGACAATCTGTATGACCTCTGCCTATTATTATCCTATTATCCTGTCAAAGCCAAACCCAGAGACCATGATCTCCATGCATTCCTCTCTGGCATTTCAATCAGAAGTCATTGCTCATCCCTCAGAGCCACCCCCTCTTTTTTCTATTTACTGTTATTTAAGGACATTTATCGCAGACACTTACCTACTTAATCATAAGCTTCTTGCGGATTGGAATCACGTCAGATGCCGTTTTGTTTTCTTCAAAGCATTAGCTCCAAAAAGACTGTTGAATATGTGAATGATGAGACAGGCTCCTTGGCACAGCTGGGGATACCCCTGGAAACCGCTGAACAGAAGTTTTCTCAGTGCACAGGGATTTGTTCCTAGACAAAGTGAATGTATCACCTTGGCGTCCTTAGCCTCATCTGCTAAACAATCTGTTTAAATCTGTTAAAATTATTGAAACACTTTGATACCAGTTGGTACATAGCCACTGCCGCAAGACCCCAAGTGTCTTCTACTTTCAGGCCACCCGAGTCCCTCCCAGCAGGATTCTTCTCTGTCTGGACCATAAAGCAGATTGAGGTCTGGGCCAGCAGAAGCTTCTGGGACCCAAGCCCTGCCCTGTGGCCACTGTCTGATTCATCAGTTCTCCTGCTGCACTGATTGCTAAATACTGACTGTTAAATGTTATATTATCCCTGCCAATACCATTCTTATAGCCAGAGTGACACCCACAGAGGACAGTTAAAGCCAAACACACTTTAGTGGGTACATCGGCCCTTCATTTCAGCAGAGAAGAACTAGTACTCTGAATAAGTACTGGGGATTCTTGAGCATTTTCACAATTTGGTTGCAAAAGTTAATGAAAGCGGGGCCCACGCTTAAAATACAGATATAGCTATAGATATATCCTATGGTGTAAATAAAGTGATACATTTTTTTTCATAGAGGAGTTACTAGGGAATTCAATATCATTTTGACCTCTGTGTGCTGAGCAATTGGAAGCATATTAAAAACTATTTAAAATACAAGCATCCATTGCCTTTGCCTGTAAGATATTACTTATGTGAGAAATTAAGAGTCCAGTCCAATGTGTTCCTGAGTGTACAGCCTATGAAGGTATTTAAAACCTAAAGTATATTTATTCTGCATTTAAAGATGTTTAGAGACGAGGACCATTTAAACGCTCTCCCCCTGCAAGCATCGAAAGCAAGAAGAGCAAAGGATGATAAACTGTGTTAACTGCACAATGTTCAAGTAAGATTTATCTAAGAAAGAACAGTCTAGTGCATTAATGTGAATATTCAAAGATAGATGTTTATCTTAATGGACTCTGAGGTACTTACAAACAGCATAATTGCTACAGTCATTTTACAGGGCATTTATTCAGAGCCATTACACTTACTCTTTCTTTTATATAAAGAATTCTACTTAAAGGTTTAAGTGAGACAGGACTAGTGTGGCCAGAGAACCACAGGTAGGCGTGTTTCCTGATCTCTGTTCTGCCAGGTGTATTGGCAAGAAGCAAAACCCAAATGTCTTTATTGGCACTTAGTGGGCTTTTTTGCAAAAGGTGGTCTATTAAAATGTTAAATTGCCCCAATTTCCAGAATGCTACATGATATTTGACTTACTTTAAACCTATAATTCTGCAAATAAGTAATTGACTCCCCAGTACATGCTTGTAGAATTTCAAAATAAGTCACGTATGGGCTGTCTGGACCAATGAGACATTTTGTATTTTTGTCTGGACCAATGAGACGTTTTGTATTTCTGTCTGGACCAATGAGACATTTTGTATTTTTGTCTGGACCAATGAGACGTTTTGTATTTCTGTCTGGACCAACGAGAAATTTTGTATTTTTGTCTGGACCAATGACACATTTTGTATGTTGAAAGCAAATATGTTCTTCCAAACTAACCCTCTTTCTTGACAAACAGTTGATAAAAGTATTCCTTCCAGACACCTCCAAAGGTGAGAATTAATAATAATCCAACAAGAATGGGAAGTAATTCCCTCTCTATCCCCTATCATTCCACTCTTGAAACATGACTCTTGGCTTGCCCAATTCTATTTAAAATCAGTAGACATTTCGAGAGCACCTGCTATCCATTTAAATACATATTATGCAACCAAGCTCTGGTCCAACACTCTCGTAGTCTTGTGGGTGATTTCAAACCAATAATAAATAATGTCATAATATTAACACATCACAGAATAATAACATCTCTGAGTCATGATATTCATTTCAATCCACATAACAATCACATGAGGTGGAAGTCACTGTCTCTGATTTACAGAAGAGGAAAATTGAGTGTAGCATGCTTGTGGTCACACTGGACACCCCGGGACAGAGCCCTGCTTTCTGACCCCAAACCCAATAATATTTCCTTGATAGTATAGTTGGCTCTTGACGAGGCCCCTTCCTTCCTTCAAGTTGCAATCAAGTAGACGGGAGATATAAGTCAGATATATATTATGTCAGAATATAATAAGTACGTTAAGTGAGATTTGCAGAAAGTACTGAGTTGGCACGCTAGAGTATTTTATTTTCCAGCCATAGAGATCAGGAAAAAGCTGCATGAAAAGTGTATTTCGGTTGGGCCCTAAAGAAGAATCTGTAGAGTTTTCCCAGGTATAAATGCACTTACAAAATCAAGTGCAAACAGTGCTGGGAAAGGAGCAGTATAAGCCAGAACACTGTCGGGAAATTATCAGGCTTGTTCAGAGCATGGCAAACATTTATTAAATAGTTGGACTGTAGAGGTGCTTACCAGGGCAAATCACAGGGAGAGATAGTGCTACAAAGTCACATTGGAATTCAGAGGTGTAGGATCTTAAATTAAAAAAATAAAAAATAAAAAAATAAGTCTGGACTTATTTGATAGGCAGTGGGATAAATTCAGACCAGCAGCATGGCACATTGAAAGCTTTGTTTTTATTCTAGTGATACTTTCTGGGGCTCCTTTATTGAAGAGAGGTAAGTGGAGGCAGAGAGCTTGGTTATAGAATGTCAGGAAGGCAGTCAGAAATGTCAGGAAGCCGTAGAAAGGAAAAATAGAGCAACATTTTAGAGTGGGCTTCGTGGGCTTGGTGCCTGGAGGTGTGGTTATCAGCAGGGCAGACTGAAAGATGACCCTGAGGGCTTGGGCTTGTTCCTGGTGGGTGATGCCTCAAAAGGCAAAGGCAAGAAGTGCAGCAGGAGAAAGCAGAGATGGTCCATTCAGTAGGGGATGTGTTGATTGCAGATACTTGCAAAATATTCAGTCGAAACTATTTTCCCTTACTACAGTATAAATGTTTCTCCCTACCTACCCCATCCCAAAATGATCTCTCCCGTTCTGAACTCATTTTGGACTTTCATCTGGGCCACAGAATTGGTAGATGAGAGTATCGAAATGACTGGAGAGCTTTCCAAGTCCCACTTGGATATTACTGAACCGCCACTTGGGGAACTGGTAGGCGCCAAAGGCACAGACCACTCGCGCAGTGCCTTGTATCGTCTCTGGCTCTGGTTGCTCTCTATGCACTGCTCTCTCTACAGTATGATTGGTTTCATCTTTTAGTAACAGAGAACTTGACCTGCAGTGACTGAAGAAGGGATACATTTTCTCACTGCACAAGAATTCTGGAGTCCAGAAAGTAGAAAGCTGTTTGCTTGGGCTCATATATATATTTGACAATATCAGAGTTAGCTTCTGAGGTCTTTTCTTGGCCTTTCCTTCTCACTGGTCACCTTGTAGTCACAAGATAGCTGCTGCAGCTCCAAATATCCCATCCAAACCCAGGGCAGAAGAGAAAGCACTTGGACCAGCCAAGTCGTCCTCTTTCATCAGGACTAGAACAAACATTTCCAGAACCTTTAGCAGACTTCCTTATGTATCATTTATCTAGATCAATGCCATATGGCCACCTGTAGTTGCAAAAGATGCTTGGTTAGGCTGGTCGCATTGCCAGCCCTAGCACGGAGGAAGATTAGAATGGATATTGACAATGTCTCTTCACATTTGCCTTTCCTGCTGCACTGGAAAGACTTGGAAGGCAGGGACCATGTTGCCTCAGGCCACACACCCACGTTATGCCATGGCCTTGACTCACCCAGCATTTGGCTGGACACAGGGGAGTCTGGGATAGGATGCATTTGAGGAACCAATACTTTTGCCTAGTACTAAGCACCTTCTTTTGTCTTTGGTTCCTTTAAGTGGCCTTAGGAATGGAGGAGCTTCAGGAGGCATGCTAGAGGGACTCTTTTTCAGCACTTCCCTCCCCCCATCCCCCAAAAAAGCAGGAGACAGACTACATGCTGGGAGGAAATCTAAGCTGCTGTAAAAATAGAATGGGGCTTGAGTGGATTCTTCAGTAATGAATGCATAAAAAGAAGCTTCTTAAATTATGAATGTAGCTTCTCTTGTTTATCGCCCAGTAATTCGGCTTTATTGATTTCTGTTTATTTCCAATCACCTAGAATAAGAAACTATGTTGCTTAGAGATCTTGATCCCTAAAAGATTGTCATTAAAACTACTTGGCTGTATTTAGTTGTTTGTTTTTTGCTCAAAGTGGTTGAATCAATACAAATACAAACAAAACATTTTTTTTTTTTTCTTTGCTCCCTAGAAGACTAGGGGAAAAAATACAGAAAAGCTAAGTAAAGATGCTAGGATTAAAAAAAAAAAAAAAAAAAGAAGAAGAAGTTTCAGCAAATGACATATTGATTTCTTTCAAAGAGGCAGAGTATAAATTAAAAATACTCTTCTGACACAGTTTTTAAAGATGCCACCGACTCAGCAGAATTGGTGACTTTCACTTCTAAGAGGGCCAGTTCGGAAGGGCAGCCCACTTTGCCCAAGATCCACCTGGCTCACAGTTCTCACCAGCCAGTCTGCCTCATAGGCAGTGCTAGTAAAGGTCCTTGGTTCTGTATGGTTGGTTCTCACTTTTTGCTTTGCCGTCCACCACACTGCCTCTGTGTATATTTAAGGACACTAAATTTTTCAGAAATTTTTGGGATCACAATTCTTTTTTTGAAGTGATTACATTGAAACTCTCCTCAGAATTGGAAAGAAGTGGGACTAAACACGGGCCGGGACCTTAGTACGGGATAGTCTCTAGAATGTTATGATAACAGTGGTCTAGGCAGATAGAGAGGGAAGTGGGGGTATGGGCACGGACATTGGCAGAGCCGTACCAGTTTAGAAGCTGGGGGTGCTCCTTCTCTTAAAGTTCCCTGGAGAGAATAAGGCTAGTTAAGACCCACAGTCCTGAGGCCACAGGAGTGAAACACAAGGGACTCAGTTTCAGGAGCAAAAACTGTTTGTCATAATTTGAGTTTCGGAAAACCATATCAGATCCCTTTGGCTTGTTCAAAAACATTTTGCAGAATTGTTCTCAGGGGCAGCTACATAATTTGTGGGAACCAGTGCAAAATAAAAGTAAGTGGCCCCATGTTCAAAGAGCAGGAAAAATATGATATTAAGAGTATTCAAGTAGCAAGCTTTTTCCTTCCACAGTCTCTCAACTTTTCATAGTGTTTTTGTTTTTGTTTTTGTTTTTGCTTTTTTTAATATGCTATTTAATGCCATGTCAGATAAAGAAAACCTTACTTTTTAAATTATTAGCGTGGATATTATCATTCATCTTTATATTGTGTAACGCCAGTTTTAAATGCAAGTATAAGAGCATTTAACTCAAATGCAGAATCACCAAAATAACACAACTGGTATTTCACAGCTCATACATGCCAATGTATTTCTTGTTCATACCAGGAGCGTGGAAATGCTGCACAAAAGTGCTGTTTTTATTTCACTTTTTGATACATGTACCTTCTACGGGCACCCTCTAACTTCAACTTACTGATGAATAAGGGAGTACTGAAAGGGAAGAGATCTCTGAGTTACCCTGTCTTTCTCTTTCTATGTCATTGTTTATAGTGTAAGTGGATGGCTAATACAGAGAAGAAAAGATGTGATGGGTTTCCTTGGTTGTTCATGTTTCTTGGAACACCATCACCTTCTCTGCTTTCTAAGCAACTTCTGGTTCAAAGTAGATGTAACACACTTACCTTTGTGTTCACTTCAGAAGAGGTGGCATGAAACCCTAGAAGAGGGAAATACAAAGGAGGTCAGCTTTGAACTGAGAATTTATCCCTAGTCACTCTTGTCTAGAACAAAATACCAGCCTTCCAGGAAGAGAGATTGCAGATTGCATTCAAATACATCTGTTTGGTTCTTTTTACTGTCATACATGGTGGGTCCATAGAATCCTGTGTTCCTGGGGCATCGGAAATTCTACATGTAGATGTAGTGGTAAGGAACAGGAGTGGACACACACATCGCATGCATTTCATCTGCTTATTCCCATGCTCCATTGAATTTCACTTTTAAAACACAAGTTCAAAAATAAAATGGCTAAGAATTTCAAGATGGTGAGAGCAGAACATTAAACCAGACACAAGACCTTGTGGGCACAGAACCCTGGGTGTCTACATAGGTCTCATGCCTGGGACTATACCTGTTGCATTTCCAATACCCACTTTGTCAGTGAATCAATGTTGTTGCTTATAAGCGAGGGCAGGGACAATGGCTAGCCTTGCTGTCTATCAGAAATAAGAAATACAGTCTTGTCTCTTCCCACCTAGAAGTTCTATTTTGTTTGCTTTTGCAAATTGTTTTGAATCAACATCTAAGATGGGGTTATCTTTTTAAATCTAGTTGTTGCCTGGGAATGAGGAAGTGACGTCTGGAGGCTGAGTCCATCCAGGTTCCTGAATTTCTCATGTAGTACTAACCACCTGGAAACTTTCTCTAACTTGGGACTTATAATGTCAGTCAAAGAGCTTTGTTTGACTCCATCCCCCAATCTTTCCCTGTAGGAGACTGGTGTTGTCTTGGATAAATTCTCAATCCAAAGCCAAATCCTTTTGCACTTTCCCTCTCTTGGGGTTTGAAATTATGTTCAACCGGCCCACGTTTTTCTCTCATCATTCTGACTCAGACTCACTCACAGCAGATCAGCTGTAACTCCCTCGGTGTTTTATTAAATCATGTCAAGTGCACAAACCTTACTTTCACCGCTGCTGTTGCTCTGGCACCTGACTGACTTTTGTAATATTACATTACATGGCTGAGTGGGAGATATTCTTTTCAGGGTAATAAGGAAAAGGCAATCTTGTCTTTTTATCAGTTGTATTTTACCTTCAACTCATTGCATTTGATTGTTCTGGGTAAGTTTCTTGTGTCACATGCTAAGTTCTAAGTGCTCATATGCTCTTCCTTCTTGCTTTCACTCTACAGCATCCTGAGCTTACATTTGTTCCTTCTTTACTAAGCATGCTTATTAAGTTATGCTTAGTGTTTCAAGGTGGCCATTCTCAACTCCTTTATACATCGGCAGACCTGACAGATGTTCACTTCCATTGCACACTCTTTTCAGTAAAAGTGGCCTAGAAACAAAATAAATATTAGGTTATGTTTGTTTCCCAATATTTTGCTGTTCTCCCGCTCCTTTCCTGTTCACCTGGCATGTCTGGATTCATCATGAGACCAAAGACGGAGAACAACTGCTTTTTACTCTGAACTGAATAGCTTACCTTCCATCCTTTCTCATAGTTGCTGACCAAGATCCAGAACTGGCTTTATCCTGCCACTCCTTTTTTCCTCTGATATTTCCGTCTTATTAAGTCTTCTAAGTTGAGATCCTAACCTGTCAGGAAGGGCTGTTTCTCCTGATTTGGATGGTAAGGTTAAACTATAAAATAGAGCGCCAAGAGGAAGACCATCTCACAAAGACATATGAGTCTATTTTCCTTTTTTTTTTTCTTTTTTCAAAAACCCATCTCTTCTTCTCCCTGAAATATTGAGCAAGAAAGAACATGGAGAAATGAATCATATCAATATTTTTAGCCCCCCCCCCCCAAAAAAAATCAGTGCTCTCCATAATGAAGGCATGTGTTCATAATTTTAACCTCCATTAACTGATACCTACATCACTACTTGTGGGTCACATTAATATTTGGTCTTGGTGACTCACCAAGTGACCATTCACCTTAAAGACTGAGGCTTCATTTTAATACTAATATTGGAATAGAGAGCTCACTTAGAAAGGAAATACAAATTCAAATAAAACTAATTAAGAAAAAAAAGAAGTGAGAAAGTCAGGCAAGAAGGTAAGCAAGCAACAAAGAAAAGTAGGTCTTTGGAGCTTCAGCTAAACTTTTGGCATTCCTTTGTATTGGTTAGACCCTAGTTACTCAAAAAAAGGTTTGTGGTGAACACCAGAAGAGTTTACAGAGGGAAACATAGCTCAGCCTTTCTGAATTAGCAGTCCAGGAGAGGACAGCACCAGTAAGAAAAATGGCCGTTAAAGCCAGACCTTCTGTGATCAATAGACGCGGGATCTACATTTCTAAAGATGGTGTGTGGTTTGGTGGGCGTTTTTGTTTGTTTGTTTTTTTGTTTTTTGTTTTTTTGGTTTCTTTTTTTGTTTGTTTGTTTTCCCCTGCCTCCTAAATAATATGTAATTTCTCCAGGCCAAGAAATAAATGGAAAGGATTTAGAGGGATTTGCTTATCAGTGGAACACCACGTAGCATTACATTCCTCCTGCTTTTAAGAAGGTGCATTGAAGTTCGGTTAATCTTCTGTGGTTCAATACTCCTCTTCCCTCCGTCAGGCTGCCTGAACAACAGATAGTTTAATCCCCTTCTACCCACTCTCTTCTCCCTCCTCCCTCCCCTCTCTCCTGATCCACCCTTCGTTTTTTGTACAGATGGAAGAAAAATCTTAAAAGAGGAAAGCAGGAAGGGAGGGGAAAAAGAAGCCTAACCACCTTTATTTGTATAATCCAAGAAGACCTCAGGGGTAACAATAAAGGACCCCAATCCTTGGCACAAAATTTGGCTAAGCTTAGCCTGTTTTTCATACCGTTAATTAAATCTTGAGTCTGCAAAGGAATTTCCTTAAAGGTTAATTCATCAGCAAAAGTTATTCGAAATCATATCATTCTTTATCCTGTTCCAGTGTATGAAGTGTGGAAAAGAAGAGGAAGAATGTGGAGGCTATTGAGGGTGGGCAGAGTTCAAGGGGAAGCTCATGATACCATTTGCTTGGATTCCTGTATAAACTGATATCTTTAATGGCAGCTGGTAAACATCCATTTTCGTCACAGTGGTTACCACTTATGAACCTCACTTTAAGTTTTTGTAACTCATTGTTTAGTGACTAATCAGTGTTTTCTGGTTTGGCCTGGCTCAAATCCCAGTTGTCTGTAAATCCATGAGGACCAGGACGGGGTCTGTCTAATCCTCAACGCAGTGATTGGCACCTCACAGGCAGTTAACAGACATTCATTGAAGGAAGATTGATTGAATGAGTAAATGCATGCATAAATAAAATCATATATCGATTTGTTTGGTTTTTAATATTCATTTTTCTTAGAGAGCTGTGTTCCAGTTAACTAATTTGGGTCATGCTGAGCTCAGTACCTTTAGCCCAGGGCAATTCTCTAAAGCCTTCTCATTCCATAGAAATATAGGCAAAGTAAAATAGATACGCAGTCATATCTGACTTGGCAAGTGATTGTCTCCAGGAGATGGAGAGAAGAGACAGAAATACTATCTTGAAAAACCACAATGACATGAACCTCAGAAGATGGTTTTAGAATCCACAGGGTGTTATTCCTATAAAGATACTTAGGCCCGTAGAGGTAGGACTCGGAAAGCAACGTAAGCAGACTAGACCTTTGTCTCTGTGTCTCCATTCTTCACAACCTGCCTTCCCATGTTCCCCTGTCTTTTATATCTGAGGATGAGTTAAAATCATTGGTCTTCATTTTCTCCTAATCGTAGTAGTTGCTTCTTTGGAACTTGACTGAGAATAAAATGAGGTATAGATAATCACATCCATAAACTCTTAACCATGTTTTAAGGTTGTTTTCCGAATTGGGTTAGAATTGGGTGAAATGATGGTGTTTGTTGGGGGAGGGGGAGGTGATCATTTCTAACAAGCTTGTCCAAGTTCCAGGATTTTTCTATCTTTGGTTCAATCTAAAAATAATCCAGTAGTCTCTCTCTCTCTCTCTCTCTCTCTCTCTCTCTCTCTCTCTCTCTCTCTCTCTCTCTTTCTCTCTCTCTCGATGGTGGTGGTGGAAGAGGAAGTTGTTAGCACTGATCAAAGATGGGACTATGCAATGGCCAGAATTTAAGGAAGAAAAGCCTAATAAATAAATTGAAATTGAACTAGTCAAACTTTTCAAAACTCATTAAAGGATACTGACTTACCTAGAGTGAGCGGGTTCTTATTTAATTAAAAGTATCTCATACATCCTTTTGTTTACACACAGAATGAATGCTCATAATGAACCTAGGTGAGACCTCCCTCATATGAGATACTTTAAATGCCAACTCCGTCTCAGAATGGAAGTGTAGAGGGGAAAACAAAAACCCTAAGCATTTGAAGGAATTTAATTCTTTTTAGCATGAAACAGGTGCAGAGATATATGGCTGTTTCTGTGGGACTTCAGAATACTTATGGGCCTTTCTCTTTTCCTTTTTCACTGGAAGAAAGGCGATCCTCACTCTAAAGTGTGTTATTTATAATTTCACAAAGGTGTTCTGTGGTAGAACTTACTGTATCTTGTGCTTAATCTCGGTCAAATCACCATACTTCCAAGGGGCTGGATAGAGAAAAATGATGATCCCTCAACATGATTAGCCTCTTCTCAGTATAAGATAAAGGGCTGAAGGATGGAATTTAAAGTCACAAATAGGCACCTGGGCAGTAAGGAGGGGACATGGTGAAAACATCTTGAGCTGTTCTGATCACAGCAGCAGACATTTTTCTGAATGTCAAGTAATGGATAGCCATGAAGAACGATGTGGAACTATTTGTGTGCTGAGATGGGGCGGAGCCCTTCAGAGTAAATAATTAGAAGCAGGTGATTATAGAAACAATAACTCATTGGAGGAAAATGAGAATCCAGGTTTGTGAAACTAAGGGAATTGGAAGGTAAAGTTGCCTGTAAATTTACTTGGGTGGGTCAAGTTTTGAGCTTTCTTCTGTCCCCGTTTATTTTAAGGTAATGTCAATAAGCATTGGTAAGGGGAAAAAAGTAATATAAATACAATAAACATTCTTTCAGGAAAGGAATAAAGAGGGCCCTTGCCATACAGATATTTTATTGAAGGTTATTATAATATCTATCTTTAGTTTTATGATTCCTAATACAGAGCTAAGTCGTTTCAACATGTGAATTAAAACGATGAACTACGTATTTTAAAATAGGGTAGTGTGAATTATCACTTTTAATATAGGATGTGGTAAATATATAGGAGCGGGAGAATAATTTCCTCCCCTTGAGAAAACAAAGGAAGGTCTTTAATCTGTCCTGTGGAGAAATGGTGCAGTCAGACCCATGTACCTTCTGAAACCATGTGTATTCACTCCCACAGGAAATGCATCAGATGACAATGATGAGCTGTGGGGAGGGGAAGAAGGAGAGAAGTCTGATAGGACAGGATATTAAATTCATGCTCTTTATCCAAGTTTTCAAGAAGAATACGATAATTCGAGTAGCTGCCTAACAGTCATTCTAGTATCGTGTTTCCCCGAAAATAAGACCAGGTCTTATATTAATTTTTGCTCCAAAAGATGCATTAGAGCTTATGTTCAGGGGACGTCATCCTGAAAAATCATGCTAGGGCTTATTTTCTGGTTAGGTCTTATTTTCAGAGAAACACAGTATATTCCTTCACTCCGGTCATCCTGGGCTACTCATAGGTACACAAATAAACTCTGCATTTTCATACCTCTGAGCCTTTGTAAGACTGTTGCTTTCACCTAGAATTCCCTTCTTCTCCTGCCCACAGATCTCAGCTTTCCCCTGCTGCACTATGACCTGTCCTTGAGGACTCATGGCCCATGGTCCCCTCTGCCTGTGGGCAGCTCTGCACCCCTGATTTTTGCTGCCTTAGGCTATGCTCATAATAGCATTCAGTTTACTATGTTGAGTTTGCCTGTTCACTTGGGTGTCTCTTCAGGGACTATGGATTCCCAGAGCAGAGGAACAGTGCTTTATCTGTCAGTTTATCCCTTATGACTGTTACGGTGCTTGGCACATAGATGTTCAATGAATATTTATTAAAGTACTACAGGAGTGAACAAAACACTTTGATGAGATAGTTGCATATCACTAATGGTGAACCTAGTAGCCCAGCCACTATCAAATTACATGGTCTGGGGGTCGTCATACTTATTTTATTCTTCTTTAAATGATTTATAATGTTGGTATTTGACATATGGGAACCATACTATGTAACCACTTTAAGCTTAGCTGTTGGAAATTATGAGAGCTTATGACAAACAGTCATTGTTAGGGCAAAAATGTGAAGATGGCATGGAAGTCACCTTGAGGAACACACTTGAGATAACTATATAATTAGAGGAGTTTCCTAAAGCAATACTGTTACTTGAAGGGGATTGGATGGTGGGCCATTAAATACAGCAGATGTCACTGTAAACGTCTACACCCTTGGTTATTATGAGTACTGAAAGAGATAATATATGTTAACTGCTTAGTACAAAGCCTACATGTAGCAAGTGTTTAATACATGGTAAATGTTATTAGTAGGCATGATTCTAGATAGTTCAGATATCTTTTTCTTCTCAAGAGTACTAACAGCACTTTTTTCCTAAGGAATTAGAAATAATTATGAAAAATGATTGTGATTTGGGGAAAACACACACACACACACACACACACACACATACAGCGTAGGGCTACTACATTTTATTTAAAAACAAAAGGCCATAGTTCTGTTCTACTCATAATAATTGTATCCTGAGTCTGCCGTCTGTCTAAATCTGCAATATTGCACCAGCCGTGGGAACGAATTATCAAAGAAGTGTGCCTTTTCTTCCAAGGTTCAGAGTGAAACCCTGCGTTTACTTATGTTTGAGGAAGGACTCAGACAAGAAAACTAAAAAGCTACTCAAAGAAAGCCTTGGGTTTTCTGAGGGTAATTTTGAATCAAACTGTCATTACTTTAGGATGTGATCCTAAGCACACATCATCCCAAACCTTGTTTAGTAATTGTTGAGTCTGTAGATGGCAGGGACAAAAAATAGTTTTTTTTAAAAAAAGAAGAAAAGAGAAAGGAAGGAAGGAAGGAAGGAAGGAAAGAGAGAGAGAGAGAGAGAGAGAGAGAGAGAGAGAGAGAGAGAGAGAGAGAGAAGGAAAGAAAGACAGACAGAACGAAAGAAAGAAAGAAAGAAGAAAGAAAGAAAGAAAGAAAGAAAGAAATCTGTAAATACAGTGTTATTAATCCTGAGTCCTTTGCAAATCAAAGCTTGCTGCCCCTGGAAGAACAAGTTTTTCTGAAACTATGCAGTGTTCTGTGGCAGGCATCGCAGTGTTGAAAGCGAGTTTCTCCAGATAAACAAACATTGGTTACAGCTTAGGGCAAGGAGGGGATTGAGATGTTTGTAATTGCTTTGGGAGTTTCATTGGCTGCGGCTGTAAATGGTGGTGATGAGGTTTAAGGGAAAGAAAAGAAGAAGCTGAATTCACATAAGATCCCCAGAATGTCTGGACTCAGAGCCACTGGAAACAGATCATCTTTCAATGATTTTTTAAGCTCTTGGCATCTTCATGAGTAGATTTTTCTTGATCACTCCTCACGGCAGATGAATTGCTGGTACTGTTTGGTCTACTGACTGAGTGAAGGAGTTTTTGCTCATATTTATTGAGCAGGCACCATATGCCAGCAACAGAGCTTCACTTTTAACATTACACTGAAATCACATACCCAGTCAACGACAAGTCTCTGTTTATCCCATTTCACAGATGAAAAACTGGAGGCTCTGAGAGGGGAAGTGACTTGCTCCCCCAGATTACCAGCGGAAAGTGCAGGTGCTGGGGTTCACAGCTGTGCTCTGAGGAGAGTCAGGCTTGCTCTTACCACACTCTGCTAGTCTGCCTCTTATTGGCCTTCTTCCAGTCTAGCCGCCATTTATAGGAGCTACTGGTAAAAAGTGCTTCTGTTGCCAGGAAGGAACATTGTTTTCAACCAAATTCACACGGGAGATCAGCAGACAACAAATCTCTGTGATTTGGGGTACAAGAACAGCACACTGGGGAGAAAGGGAGTGAGAACATGGAAGAGTATGTATATTGGGTCTGCAGTGGGAGTTAGGGGCCCATTTTGGGAACAGAAGTCGAGGAGGTACTAGGAAAGGAGAGTGGGGCTATGGATAATGTCCCCCAAACCACAGGAGAGAGAACTTGTGTAGAATTAGGAGGTAGGGGAAGCTCAGAGGAACATAGTAAATATCCTTTCAACTTCAGAGTCTAGTACTTTTCTTGAAAAATCACTTTACATCACTACTTTGGCCAATACAAATTAAGGTAAATTTCTTAGAATTAAGTTATGGATTCCACTAATATTATGTCAATGCCTTTTTTGGTTTCTATTGGACTTACGCATTGATTTCATTCATTTGCTTACTGACCTTTTTATTACCTGGACTTCCTCTCTTGAGACGAGTGCACGGGATTTTCATTAACTCACCAGGTTTCCCTCAATTCTAGGGACCAACACTAGTTAAGCAGTATATGGGCGATTCTACAAGGTCCTTATACTCAAGTCACCAACAAATTAATTTCCAATTGATTATACTTTAGAAGTGTATTCTCAACCTCTTTTTTATTACGAACCTCTCAGGAGGTTTTTAAGACATTTTCCCCCTAATTGAGCTTATCCCATAAAATTTTAATAACATAGATATACTGTATATCCGTTTAAGTACTGTGGACTTTTGGTAGGTCGTAAACCCATGTAATGTCTAAGATCTGCTCCCTGCACCCAAACCAATTGTTGCTGCATTGGGGGAGGTATCCCCCCCACACAGCTAATGCATGCTTTAGACCTAGTGAACAATGATTGTGGTGCTTCCAAAAATGATGTTTCCTCCTTATAATTACCTTCTGCATGTGTACAGTTAGCATGTATTCCCTTACCACCTCCCTTCCCTAAATAACTGGCAGTGGATCTGCAGAGGACCCCATCAGAGCAAGAAGCTCCAGAGGGCTAGGCTCACCATTTCTCTAACAGGAATGATGGTACGCCAGGATCCAACTGCCAGCATCAGTTGCTGGAAATGAAATGCACACTCCAGTAATGTCTAATTGAAAAAAAAAAAAACAAAAAGTATGTTTGCAAATTCTTTTCCTATTAACTTTAAGGAGGAGCAGGGGTTGACATATCTCCCTGTCAGATGTAGAATAAAGATCAATAACGTGGTTTAAGGCATCTCTCTGCCACTGTCAGTTAAGTGGAATCAATTACCTAGTGCGGTTTTTCTACTGCTCTTCACTATGCTAATTCTAGGCCTAGCGTGTCTATTTCAAAACGGATGTGGTCTGAAAATGCTAAGTGTATGGGTTGTCATGTGTATTCATTTGCTAGGGCTGCCATAACAAAGGACCATGGACTGGGTGGCTTAAACAATGGAAATCTACTTTCCCGTAGTTCTGGAATTTAGAAGTCCAAGGTTAAGGTGTCAGCTGACTTGGTTTCTTCTGAGGCCTCTCTCCGTGGCTTTTCGATGGCTCTCTGCTCCCTGTGCCTCACAGGCCATCCCTCTCCGGGTCCTGATCTCCTCTTTTTATAAGGACGCTAGTCATATTGGATCAGGCTTACCCTCATGACATCATTTTAACTTCATAATCTCTTTAACAACCCTTTCTACCAAATATCAGTCGCATTCTGAGATGTGAGAGTTAGAACGTCCATATACGATTTTTTTTTTGGGGGGACATAAATTAGTCCATAACATCATGTAAGAAAGAGTATACAGAAGCCTATGGGGACCACAAGTGCAGACTTTGACTAAAATGTGTTTGTTCACATCCCCACTATGTTTCTTACTAGCTGTGTGTCCTTCAGCAACTCACTTAACCTCTCTGATCTTCAGTTCTCTTTAAAAGTATAATATCCCTATCCCAAAGGACTGCTATGTGAATTATTTCTAATTAATTAATAATAGCTATAACTCATATATATATATATATATATATATATATATATATATATACATGTCTAGCACAGCATCTGGCTTGTAATTGCTTTTCCTTTTGAATATGGATTCAGACTTCAATGCACGGGGAATTAGACTAGTAAACCAGTATATACTCTATATATTGAGTACCCTTACGCACATAGTAGGACAAAAGTTTGTTTTTCATATAAGATGTGTATTAATTAATTAAGTAACGAATTGAACCGTATTTGTTGTGCATGCGGTACGTACCGGGCACAGAAAGTGGTCTTCTCATCTATCGTGTAGCAAGGGACCTTCTTACTGCCCACACCCACGGCCCCCTATATTTCTTGCAGCAGATTCTCTGGCATTGGGGAGTTTCTGTAGGATTCAACAGAAATAAAAGTTGTCTCAAGTTGAATTACTACTACTGCAGTTGAAAATGTTTCTGCTTACCAGAAATAACCTTACCTGTGTCCAGAGACTGTCGTGTGGTACCTCTCTGCTGGTCCACATTACTAATTCAGCTAATTGCAGCAATTACATGAAGAAATCACTGCTAGCGAGAGAAGCCATTATGCTAGTCCTGAACAGACTGGCTTCCACAACGTTCATTAATTATGCCGGCCTATAGACTCACAGCCACCAAAACATGCACTTGAGAGCACACACCATATGTCTTTGAAACCCTCCCAAAGCTGCAGTGCATTTCTTTGCTGGCTTGCACTCTTTGTATAGCCCACCATTTGCAGTAGCCCTTTTCCTGCCCTCACAATGGAAATTAGAGTCAGGATAGAGGCAGGCTGTACACTGTGATGCAATGGGATAGGCTTGAGCCTCGTAGAGCCACTTTGGGTCCCTCAGCTTCACATAAGATCTACACAGATTGTCTGGACTCAGAGCCACCCACAGCTACACAGGAGTTAAAAATTCTCCATCCTACAGCATGCTCTCTTTAGAGAAGAGAAACAGTAATAATGATGGAGGCAGGATACAGTGATAAGTCTTTTATGCTTTTGTTCATTGGTTTCCTTATCTCTCTCTCCTCTCTCTTCCTCCTACCCCATTATTTTTTCTTTCACATGCACAGCCAACATCAGATGACCTTGTATCATCTGCTGAATGTTCAAGCGATGATGAAGACTTTGTTGAATGTGAACCGAGTACAGGTAGGTTAGGTCAGTCTTGTTTTGCTTGCTTTATTTTTTCATTTGCAAAAAACAATACATACATATATGTGAATATACATGTGTTTTATATATTATATTATAGTGTGTTAATGTGTGTATCTATATATGTATACGCATACATATATAAATATTAATATATAATCGAAAGCATCAAATCCCATGGAAGGAGTAACAAGATCCCAAGGAAATTTAAAGTCAGATCCTTGATAGCTAAAGAAAAATCCATGATATCTGACCTGACTTTGAGGAATCAGAAACCAGATGAGCCACCGGTACAGTAAATGTATAGCAGCCAGTGGCAGCTATGAAACTGAAAGGGGATGGGGCCATGAAGAGGCCTATATTGCAATGACATCAAAAAGCATGACCCCAAAGAAGAGCCATAAAAGCCATTTAAGCCTCATGAGTTGTTCTGAGCCTAAGTGCGAACAAAACAAAATCCAAAACCCAAATCAAACAGCAACTACACCAAAAAAAAAAAAAAAAAAAAAAAAGACGTTTTCCATGGGATTTCAACAGCAGTTAACATGGTATTAAATTTATACTAATTTTGTTCATTGTGTGTTTAGAGAATTTGTGCAGCAATATAGCAGGGTAAACACAAAATTAGTACTGAACCATGCCATGTCAACGGCTGAGATGCTTCAAAATGTATCTAAGCTGTGCTGAAGTTGCAAGGACTTTGGCAATTAGAAGCTTCTGTGTGTTCCCCATTTGCACCCAGATACATTTTGATGTTTTTATGGTCTTTCTTTATAGTAAGCTATACATGATATAATGTCCAGCAAGCAACTGCAGTCCCTGATTATTTCCTATCAACTTTCCCAAGTCGTCCGTTTTGAAACTTGCTACAAGTTAAACATTTATATGTGTATATATAATAGAGAACAGATATCATCGAATTTCTGTGTATGTTTAATAGAATTAAAAGCTGGAGTTGGGTCAGGATCTTGTTTCTGCAAATGTTAAGAGAAATAAATAGAATTTTCTAGTTGATTCTTTCTGTTGTTTTTTTTTCCCTTTTCTTTAAAAAAAAGGCAAGCCATTAAACATTTTTTTTTTTTTTGCTAATTCTAGAGAAATGTAAGCTTCATGAGGAACTAATATAACGAAAGTGAAAATCCTCCATTTGCTACCCCGAAATGATTTACAATTTTTCAAATTTTGTGGGAGCCTGACTGCTTGGTGTCTTGCAAGTGGCTTTGGATCCAGGAAGTTCTGTGGGTTCCTGTGCTCAGCACTGCATCGGGTGTAGCAGTAATATGTAGGGGCCTTCTCATTTCTCAGTGTGATCTGTTCCTTTGGGACCTCGGTTGTGTGAAAGGAAAGTAACTAACTCGGTTAGTCAGATTTGTTTTTTTAATGTTTGGGTAGTTATCTCAATATACTAAGTGAGGTTTTAACTCTAGAGGGTATTATGCTAAGTGAAATAAGTCAGACAGAGAAAAACAAATGCCATATGGTTTCATTATATGTGGAATCTAAAAACAAACAAACACAAAAACGACAAAATAAATGAGTAAGCAAAACAAAATAAAAACAGACTCAGAAACAAAGACCAAAGGGACGGTTGCAGAGTGAGGGGGATGGGTAGACGGGTGAAAAAGGTGAAGGGGAATATAGTCAATGACAATGTGATAAATTTGCAGGGTTTATCACAGAGGATTACTAGAATTAGTGGGGTGATCATAGCAGTAAGGCATTAAAATGTTGAATCACTGTATTATACACCTGAAACTAATATAACTAATATAATATTGTATACCAACTATACTTAAATAAAATAGAAAAAATAAAGGGTAGTTACATCCAATCTATACCAGCACTTGGGCACCAAGTTTTTATTCATTAATTAATTCATCTAGTCATTCATTGAATAAATATTTCTTAGCATTCAGGCAGGATACAATGTATCTCTAGATTTGAGTCCTCCCTGTTCTAATAATTCTCATAAATGAACTGTCCAAGAAGGTAGAATAAGGAGCTTTACTATCTAAATTACCTCCCCAACACAATTCAGTTCAACAAATATCTTCGGAGGGTCAGCTGTGTGTTAGGCACGTGCTAGGTATTAAGGATTCAAATATGAATACGTACGGCATGATCCCCAAGTCATATGTTAAATTAACTGATTTTGTGGCCAATAGTTTAAGATACCTAGACTTTAATTCGGATTCCCTGTTTATTCTTTCTCTGGTTTTATTGAGTTTATAGCAGTGATATCTATATCTGTCTACATACACAACAATGTATGTAGAAGTCTTATCAAATCTTTAAGTCATCTTATAAAAATTGAGGCTTGACCATTCCGAAACATGACCACCATCTTCCCCTTCTACCTCCCCTCTCTCACCCAGTCATCTCCATAGCAACCTCCATAATAACACAGAAGCCTTTTCCAGATCTCAGATTCACAAGTTTTACACCTCCCGGGTCGTAGGTCCGTATTGCCATTTGGTATTCAACACGAACAGGCCTAAACTTGAATGGCAACAAACTAAGCCCATTTGCTTTTTAGTGGCTGCACAGGTGTTTCATCTGATTCAAAGGCAGAGGACAGAAACTCAATGCCAGCATGTTCTTGAGTAACATGATTACATGGAGCAGATGGGGGAAGAGGGGGGTTAAAGCAGTTTTGAAACAATCTGTTGTGTTCTGCAAGGGAGTATGGGATGGGGTCTATAAATAAATCAGGTGACAGAGTGCCCACCCTGAAGGAGCTAACGTTTAGCTCTAAGGGACTGATATTGATGGCCCTTGCCTGGGATTATTCAACTCAGCACATTTGAAGGATGAGCATTTCTTTTTTCTCAATGTACTTACTCCACAATGTATTCCTGGTAAGGGATTCCCATACACAGGGAAATATGCCAGTGGCATGCTTAGTACGGGAAGGGCATAGATATCCCAACTGATGCAAAAGTTTTGCCCCTGGGGAACTGATTCACACTGAGGAAGCTTACACAGCAGAGAGCTATCATGCCCTTTTTAGCATTACACAGGAAGTATCTCCATAGCCTCCACATTTTCCAAAACATTACAGGTTAAAAATCAGAAACAATGAAGCCAGTTGTTTCTAGGGCTGGGTCCTGCACTATCTGAGGCAGAGGCTCCCATTGCCCAAGCAGCAGTGGATAACGGTGACATTTACATAACTTGGATATCAATTCGTAATCCTGAAATTCTAGGTGAATGTTGAGATTAAAATTCTGGTTTTGAACACCCTAATTTGCTGTCTCAGTTTCCAAACTTTTACTCTTTCCCAAGACTTATGTTTAATGGAGAGACCCTAAATTTGGTTCGTTATCCAGGACTGATCCTGTCCCGCTTAACCATTATCTTCGCTTCTCTCACTGTGTTAGCGAGTTTGTAATTTTCTAGTTGTCTCAATTATAAGGCATTTAACTTCTATAAGTTTTTTTCTGATTAATTTAGGCCCACTAGAAGCTCTTGCTTTTCATCAATTTAAGCAGTTTAGTATATGCTGTATTCAACAACTTTTGTTTTCATGTGGGTATCACATTTTAAATGAAATCAGTTTTCTTATTTAATTTTCTTTAAATTAAAATGAGTTTCAAAGCTGCTGGTTTGAGTCAGATGTAAGCAATTGCCTTTCACACCAACAGTCCCCTTTGGCATCTAAGGATCAACCTGGTCTGGTGTAGCTTAGTCATATCATGTCTAGGATCAACTTAAAATTTTTTGGAATTTGGTTTGTGATAGTCTAGAAACATTGTAAATCTAATAGATCTCAAATATTCTCTGTATATTTTCACTGGAAAATATGAAAAAAGTAAAAAAAACAAAAAACAAAAAAAACCTTAAACCATGACAACAAAACACAGAGTAAAAGCTCAGTTAGCATTTGTTGACTGAATTTATATGTCTCCCAAAGTACCTCATAATCTTAAATTAAAATTGGAGATTTTTCATACTTCCAACTTCAGCTCCCTTAAACAGCTAAATAAAACCTGTTGAATTATTTAAAATCTATGGTTTCACATAAGTAAATATCGCCCTAACAAAATCCACGTTTCTTAAAAAAAATAATTCTCTACTTTCCCTATCTTTTCCATCCGGGGAACTAGATCATTTTATATTGAGTAACAGGTAAAGTTACATTGTCTGAGCATTTGCTTTAAAAACTCAGGCTTGAGCATTTAAATTGTAAAATCATAATGAAGCAATCTGCATCAAATGAAAGTATTCAGAGTAATATTTGAATAACTATTTAAGTACCTAAAGTTGCGTCAGGATTTTAACTTTCCTAATTTATAAACTTTAATTATGTTTCCCACAAAAGAAGTAAGTATCTACTTACTATTTTAGATTTGCGACTTTGCATATAAACCTTTTTCTTTCCAATTATACTCTATTGATATTAAATTGTGCAGTAAACTCTATTTCATCGTTCTTCTTACATCTTTGGATTCAACAATAACAACAACAACAACAAAAATAGACAAGCTGGAGAGGAATCAAATAACTATTAGAAAATAGGATTCCTTCCTGAGACTATAGAGGCCAAATAACAATTAAGATCTTTAGATCACAAAGGTGATATGTGGCAATGAATACTGCAACATAGAGAAATTAGTGAAATTGACTTTCCATTTCTTCTCTCTTCCACCCCTCTGCTCCTAGCCCCAGTGTCTCCATCTTTGGAAATAGAAATAACATCAAAACAAATGTATTCTTAGATTAGTTTTTTACATAATTAGAAATTATCAACTTCCTGAACTTTACATGTATTTATAGTCTCAAGTTCCAAAAGTTCTGGGGACAGGGGTCACAGAGCAGAAGAAAAAATTTAAAGAAATGTCTTTTACACCTGAGAAATGGACATGGCAATAATTAACTATATTAATTTGTCTAGCCATTATCCAGGGATACCTTTTTCTGGTTGTAAGTTATCCAGGTTTTTTTGCCTCCACTTTTGTTCAATGCCCTTTGATCAAACACCAAGGGACAGCACTTCCACCAGTGGGCAGACAGTAAAAGGAAGTAAAGATGAAACACATTCATCCATCAATAGGACTGTGCTAAGCAACTTCTGTAATGGTTGGATTGAGGGAGATGTTTAAACCAATGGCAGTAATCTGAGATCACAAAGTAATTACTATTCCCAGAGTGGTTCTCAGATGTATTTTCACTCTTCAAAATACAGTCTTCACATTTGCACTTGGTGCTATTGTTGGTTACACTAGAATACTCAACCTAATGTGGGTCAAATTTAAATTTGGCAAAACACCAACAGCCTTCCCCTATTTGTATTCTCTAGGTGGAATTGGATTCTTAATCTTTATCAGTTTGAGATGCTTCAGTAAAATATTTATAATATGAAAATCTGGCACTGAATTGTTTAAAAGTTCATCAAATCATTAGAGTTTTTATTTGCTGGAACACTGGGGGTCCTGCAGCTGCAATGTTAGGACAATAATACTTTTCTAATGAAGGATAAAAACAAATAGAGTGTTGCTGTCCAGACTCCATAGATGAAAAAAAAGTTAGTGTGCTGAGCATTGGCCTTAAATATGATATTTATAATCTTACGTATTTATAGAAACACATTTACATTTTTATCTTTAGTGTAAAAGCTTGAAGAATTAACAACTTGTATGTTTTTATTACAAAGAGATTTTTATTTAATTTTAGAAAGATTTTTCCATATAGAAACTCATGATTTGTAAATAGAATCATGTTTAAATGTTACTAGCCAAGTGGCTATTCAGTGTATAGTAGAATAGTAAATGCCTAAATAAAATGTCATAGGAATGTGTGAGTATCACAGTATCCAGAATTACACCTTGAAGAGCTCAGGTCCATTTAAAAACACTTTGAATAAAGAGATAATGGAAATAATCTGAGAAATGTTTTAGCTTTGGAAAGAGGAATATAAATAGATATAAAATTCATTTATGTAATTGATCATTATTGATTATGGACATTAGTCATTTTTACATTTGAGTTATATTTCTAATATATACAAAAGCAAACAGTTATTCACATATTTAAGTCTAGGCTAAATCCTACCAGTTTTGAATTGCCTTTGTCAATCTATATATTAATAGAGTACATTCATTGTCACATAATGTTCCACATTTAATGGTATAATTTCTTTATTCATTAACTCACTCAGTAATAAACTGTATCACTTTTTTATAACCCAATTCTACCCCAACCCAAGCTAATTTTTAAGCTATCAGAGCATTTAAATCCCTAATGATAAAATGTTTTCAAAATTAGAGTAATAATGGAAATACAAGTATAAGAAAGTATCTTAATTGGCTATTAGGCAATTGTTAGCTCAGGCATGGTGTGCACAAAATATATGGCTCATGGATTGACCATTATCATGAATTTTATAACAAAATGACAAATCTAACAAAAATGTAAAAAAATTCTATTCATCTCCATTACTCAAAATTTTTTGGTATGTTGCGGGGGGGGGGAGAATCAATAAGATCAATATATAAATATATACACTTTCATTTGAAAGTTTAATAAATCACTTATTTATAAAACTTTGTTTTTTCCAGTGATTACTATGTGTGGACACTGCAATATATGCTAGGAAAATCAAAATAGGATAGAAATCCTTCCAGGAACTCATAGTCTATTGGGGGGAAAGAAAGGAGGGGGGAGGAAAAAAAAAAGGAAAGAAGGGATAGGAAGGGGAGAAACAGTGTGGACAATGAATGGAAATGCCTAGAACATGATCAGAACTCTAGGGAAATGTCTCTAATTCAGCAAATAACATAGCCCATCCAAAGATGGGCAAGAAAAATCACAGGAGATGATGCTCGCCCATGACAGAACCAAGTAACCCCAAAGAGCATTCTTCTGTATCTTAGGTTGGGGACACAGAATTTCTGATTCATTACAATTGAAAAATTAATATAGTTCAGTCATAAACTTTTCCTTGAATTCCATTTATACAGTATGGCCTAAGGCCAGGGTTTCTTAGGCCGTAGGTTACGGATGAGCCTGTTGAAGGGAGCATTTCAAGCCAAACTCATGAGAACTTCCTGATTTCAAATGCCAATGCAAGTGGTTGATAAGTAGTGAGCTTCATTAAGCAAGCCCCCCCCCTAAAAAAAAACTTAACGAATAAAGAGGGATTGGGTTTTAAAGAGAAGGTTTTTTTTATGGGTTTGCTTTTATTCTTTTTCTTCTGTATTTTTTTCTCCCATATGCTCCACGTTATGTACTGTGTGTATATATATATGTATATTTATATATGTGCGTATACTAAATATGCGTTGCCTATTTCTCCATATATATGTAGACACAGTATAAATGATATTAGGGTAATGTACACAGAGATTAACAACAGCCCCTACCATCAGTCATGTGTTTTACACAGAAATTCATACCATCATTCTCACATCAGCCAACATAAACATGCATGATACTGTTTTAACTTGGTGAATAAAGCATGTTCCTTTTTCTTTCGGTTTTGTTTTCTTCTTTGTCATAATTACAATGATGATTCCATGATTCAGTTTTCCTTGAGAGGGGTGGAGAGAATAAATTATACAGATATATCTATCCATATATGCACATTCCTGTGTATATATATATATATAAATAGATATATGCCTTGTATATATTTGAAGAACATTTTCTGTCATTTCACCTCATCTTGTGCCGCATGAATTTTTGGTGGTTCAATTTACTTATTTCGTTTTGATTCATATTTAGTATTTTGGTCATTATGGCTATGTTTAATTCATTGCTATACTTTCTATGAGTAATTATAATCATTATTTTTAAGTACTGAGAGATATATAGATATACAAATTAAGCAAGGCAACAAAATCTTTTCTTGCCATCCTAATCTCAAATGTCTCCCCCTTCAGCGTATCCCTCCAGTATTTATGCACAAAATAAAACACATACCAACAAAATTCAAGAAAGTTGTGTACAAAAGAATGAAATATTGTGTTTTCCTCTTCTTCCTCCTCTTTCTATATTTTTTCTTTTAATTTCCCTTCTTTTCCCTTTTCATTTTTTCCCCCAAATATCTGCACAGACCTCTTGCCTCTACTCTCCCCTTTATAACAATTGAAAGGAGGACAAATGAGCCAGAAAGTAAATAAATAAATAATGAAAACCATGAAGAAACACAACCCCTCCACAAATTTCAGATGGCATAAAAAGCATTTTATTGCAGATATAGAATATTTGTTGTATCTTTTATTTCCTGACAAGCCCAGGATCATTGTGTAGCATGCAGTGATAGTTTTGCAGCTAATCAACTAACCATGGCCTCCATCACCAATGCATGGGCTGTAATGGTGCCATCTTGTTTCATCCAAATGACACATCCAGGCTAACCCAACAAGTCCACTGTATGAGTTGTGGGGGTAACTTTCTTTTGTAGTTATAATTTCATGAGTTCTCGTTCCTATTATTATTTCCATCGGGTCACAGTAGCCCCAAGAGCTGCTCTCGCAGCATCTGTGTATGGTTTTGTTCTGTGTTGGCTTTCCTCGGCACGGCAGTCAAGCATGTGTCTCTGGTCTGGCATATCTGTCTTGCCATCTTGTCTTGGAGTTCACTGTCGTGGTAGCGTTCTGTGATTCTGTTCTCTGTTTGTAATATGTGATTTGAAATACTCTCCCTTTATTTCTCACTCCCCTATTGTTTCTACTTTTAGCCTTATCCCTAGGGAACTTCACAAAGAAGCAAAGCAAAGTCTGAGTCAAATTTTAAGCCTGATAACTGTGGTTTGCATCTGGAAGTCATAAGTTGCACTTTTTACCTGGCTAAGGAGGCAAAACCTACAGTGGGAAACTACTTATGATTGTAGCCAAAAAAACACACAATCAACAACAATAAGAAACCCTTGTTGATTCCTTTGGCATGATTAAATGGGCTTACTGTTAAAGGGATTTCATATAAGAGCTAATTTTCAGAGTTTTCCATAGATTATCAATCTTCTGGTTAAACCTTTTCTTCAGGAACAGATCAACATAAAACTTTTTTTCAGAAAATGCTAGTGAGGGAGCATCACCATTTCAGCTCTATAGAGCAATGCCTTTTCCTGAATTGGTAAGAACTTGTGGAAATCTGAATGTGTTTTATTATAAAATTTATTAATGTTTATGTATTTTAACCTAAAATATAAATATGTTTGGCAAGGCATCTGAAGGGGAAGAAAAAAAGCATTTTATCTCCGTAACTCACTGGTTCTAACTAATGCATATTTCGAGGTAAGATTATCTTTTGATCTTTCTGAATCAAATGGTACATGTTTTATTTTTTAATTCATGGAAGCATTAGAGAGCCAACACTTGCTCTTGGACATAAATTCCTTCCCTTTTCTTTCCAAAGAACATGACATACACAATAGCTTTAGTTCTGGGATTAAGTCTGAATGTCTTGAGACAGAAGTGGAAGAACGTACCCAGTTAAATATTCAATTGCTGGATTATACCTGTGATTATCCAGGAAATTTGCTGCCTAACTTGGAATAATTTAGTTTGTTTGATACTAACAGTATCAAACAACTCCACCTGTTTATTCAAAACGGCTGAGCATGAGAATATAAAATGGGTATACGATGGGATACTAGATTAAAGATTTTTAAAATAGGTCTTGAACTACAAAAAAGTTCATGTTTTTTTAATCTGGAGAAGAGACAGCATTTCAAGGCAGATGGTTTTATGATGTAATGTTTCTGTCACGTCAGGGTAGCTCTTTGCTGCTTTTCAGGGTAAGGGGGGAGAGAAAAGCTAGAAGAAATTAACAGGCTCTGTGGACTAAGGAGAGCTTTCTAATGAAGGAAGGCAGGGAGAGAGAGAAGGAAGAAGAGGGAGGAGGTGGATACAGCAAGAGGAAGTGGTTTTTCTGATGAGCCGGGTAAAGCAACTTGCTGGTAAATGTTAAGAACCATATAGTCAGTGGTACTGTAACAGCTATAAATGATATCAGAGGGGTAGTAGACTTGTGGGGTTATCACTTTGTGAGGGACATAAATGTCTAATTATTATATTGTTTTGTACACCTGAAACTAATATATAATGATAATAATGATAATAATAATAATAATAATAGAACCAGCACACACACAGCCCAAAATTGTCACATTGGCCAATTCGGTAGGGTGAAACATTCCCACCTTGAATGATTTTAAGTCACAAATATGACAACACTACATTCAGAATTGGGAAGTAATGCTCATTAGCACATGATTATGTATTAGGTTGGTGCAAAGGGAATTGCAGTTTTTGCAATTTTTTTAACCTTTTAAACCGCAATTACTTTTGCACCAACCTAACAGTATTTTCACTACGCAGACACTACAGACATCAATAATGTCAAGAGCATAGATCATAGTAAAATGCAGTAAAATAATTAGAACGTAATGAGTTTTACGTTTTTATTACCTTTGTTTTTAATATACTGCATTTGATTGTAATTTTATCTATTTTAATTTTTTATAATGGCCGTGTTTAGCAACTGACTTGCAAAAATTCCTGAAAATGTAGCAACCAGCTGTCATGAACTGGCTTTAGCATAGAACTGGCCCAGGTACCATGCTGGGTGCATTCAAACATGGTATTTATTTAAATCTCATTTTAAGTAGTTATAAGGGGGAAACTATTGTGGCCATGTTACAATTGAGAAAATGGGGACTCAAACATTTTGCTTTTCCAAGGTCACATATTTGGGCATAGAGTTAAGATTCAAATCCAAACCTGTTTGAAAATGGATACATTTTATTTGTATTTCAGTGGACACAGAGGATCAAACTCAAACAATTAAAGCACTAAATTTGGGGACTGTTATGTGCTCATTTGTGAAGCTTTGACTAATTTTGTCTCTTCAGAATAGAACTGCAAATACTCCTCCATTAGTACCCCTGAAGATGAACAGTATAGTTCTTAGGTTTGCAAATTCTGTTGTTTGAGCTTTGGAAAAACTCTAATAGATGCATCTCTTAGCGCGTAATTATAATCTCCAGCATGATTCCATTACTCGGTTGTTATGTTTCTGTAACTTTTAAAATATAATGAACTTTATTTAGTTACAGTATTTGATGTATGTTAATTAACCAACTGCACAGCGAAATAATATATCAATGCCCTTCACTTTGACATTTTCTCACAAACTAGTACATTAACACTTAAAACAGCGTGAGAACCACTGTATTGCAGAAAATGACTGCAGCTTAAAAAAAAATCATTCTTCTGTGAGATATTTCATCATTTCTTTGTGAAAGAGTTTAAGAGATCTAGGAATTAAAAAGAACGTATTGGATCGTATTAGCTCTTCTAACTTGATAAGATAGATTCTCTGGTTGGGTTTCTGATAGTGCAATATGTTACTTTGATTTAGTGTCAGGTTTAGTTATCCTGTAGGCAACTTTCAATGACAGTACACATAATATTGAATGATGTCCCTTGAAGTGATTTCTAGGCCTTCACCTTAGGTTTGCCACACCACATCTTTGTTCCTTCATTGAGTAAATATTTATTGAGCACTTACTATAGTCAGGTATTGTGCTAAGTACTTTACATTTTTAACTTCTTCAATCCGCATAGCAATCCTGTAAGGGGCTATTATTACGATCATCATCTTCATTTTAAAGATGAGTAAATCTAGACACAAAAGAGCTAAATTGTCCAGTCACACGGCAAGGAAGTAGAAGAAACAGGATTGGAACCCAAGCCAACTGTGTGTCCCCTGAGCTCACACACAGGTCACTATGTTATACTGTCTCTTATTATGCAGTGCTTAGTCTCCATTAACCCATATCTATGAAATAGCTATCTGCCTTCTTAATAGTAATAAAAGAAAGTTTGTATATGGAGTATATTACGTGGTCAGGAAATACTTGTTAAATGGATTAATTACTATGTATCTCAAACGCTTCAAAAACCTTGGTGGTGGCAATGACTTGCCCTTGTTTTTTGTGAGATGGAATGGTTCAAATATTTAGGATAAATACCATCACTCATGTGAGGTTAGTCACTCTTGACATCACCTAGGTAATAATTTGTACACTGGGGGCTTCTAGCTCATTACTCATTAGCAGTTATGTTTAGAACATATGATCAGACAACAGCCACCTTTAACTGATATTAGGATTCTAAGAATAGAGGCTCTGAGTGAAAGCTATGGTAAAGGCTGTATTTTCTCTATTTCAGAAATAATTATGTTCCTTGGAATATAGTGTTTTAAATGTTATAGCTAATAAAAAGCAACAAAATAAGTGAACATGGACCTGACAGGATGGATTTCTTAGCCTCTTTCTGACATCTGTGTGCTCTTGCCATTTCTAAACCCATGTGTTTATCTTCTCTTTTATTTTTCTTATTTTCTTGCATTGTGTGTCAACCTAAAAAAAAAAAAAAAAAAAACAGAAAAATCTTTTTGGGGCCCTTGAACTTTCTGTGCCAGAAAAGAAACTTAAAAGGTGTTACTAAGGACTAACATTCACAATGAAAAAGAGTATCGTTTTAAAGCCATGTTGGCTTTTAGTAGAATCCTTCCAAGGAAAGTATAACTTGCCCAAGGATCTGAGGGTCTCATTACAAAAGTTACAAAGTATAACTTGCCCAAGGATCTGACCAGTCCTGAAGCCAGAACCTAAACTGGAAAATTTTGTCCACTTAACAATGCTGAGACGCCTCAGTTGCCCAGTTCCACTTCCATCTTAGTTTTGAAGCACAGAGACTCCCTTTTTACTCAAAGATCATGAAAGCTAGCAATATTATATTGCCAAGTGTTCAAATTCATCCAATCAGTCACCGAGAGCAAAAACTGGCAAACTTTTTCTCTGTAAAGGACCAGAGAACAAATAGACTTTGAGAGTCTTACAGTCCCTGTCATAACTACTCAACTCATTTTGTAACACAAAGGCAGCCAAGACAACACATAAATGAATGAATGTGGTTGTGTTGTAATAAAATTTTATTTTTAAAAAGAGGGCATCAAGCTAGATTTGGCTCACAACCCCTAGTTTGCTGATCCCTGATCTAGAGAAATCTGCTAGGTTAGAAATCTGTTGTCTTTTTGTCCATAGATGAATCCATTTTTCCTGGTTATAGTCCATCTTAATAAACATCTGTTAAGTTCTCCACTAAGCACATGAGACCATATAGGCTATGACAGGGCTTTAAAAGCTTCTTTCTCACTACTGTTTTCAATATGTCATTATCTCAGATAGGAACATGACAAAAAAACAAAACAAAACCAGAACCCCTCCATCCAGCTTATACCCTGCATTTTTTGTGAGAACTTGATGTTTTGCCTTCCTCTTTCAGATCTGTCCTTTGCAGTGCCTGCCTCAGCTGGGGTGCGGGCTGCATTCTCCCAGCTGTCAGACTCCTTCGGCCTTAGCTTCCCCCACGCTAGCCCACATACTCTGTCACATCCCAGTAATTCTTCCCCAAGCCTAGGCTGTGGATTACTGAGCTGACAAACGTCTAAATGACTGAGAGAAGATATTTGCAGCCTGCTGAGAACCTCTTCTTTCCCTGTACTTTTTGATTTGTAGCTTTATGAATTTTGTGGAAAAAGTGAGAAAAACATTCTTGGTGACACAGACAATGAATGGGGAGGACAAAATTGAAGGGATACAATATATAGGTCCCTTTCCTGCATTGTGGGCAAAAGCATTTATTTATGTCTTAGCCCTCTGAATGTCAGAAGTAACGGATTATACAGTGGGGTGCAGGAAGGAGCCTCCTCTGTCCTGAGGGGAATAATGTGTTCTACCACCTGGCAGCAGATTAGACAGGAACAGGCTATGAAAACGCAGGTTCAAAGCCACATTTAGTGTTACTGCAAAAATGGCATTTGTTACTTAAGGAGTTCATTTAATAAATTAGTGCTTAGTCCCTTTGGCATCTCTAACATTAGAAAAATGTGGGAAAAAATACAAAAGACTCACACAGGAACATCAGGTAAACTAGGAAGCCAGATCCTAATGGAGCCCAACCCCAGAAGGAGCATAAGATTACCTTTGGGGAGCCAGGATTCGAAGTAATAACATTATGAGATTTCTCCATTAGCAAGGGCCCCTGGTGTGGTATTGTGCCTGGAGTTGTAAGGCTCCGAACTGGCTCAAAAAGGAAGCAAAAAAAAAAAAAAAAAGCAGAAAACGGTAGAGCTGATACAAGGAGGCAAGAGAGACTAAACAAGGAAGAGGATCTTTGGGGGCAGGCGGTGCGAGGGTTGGCTTTTAAAACAATGTAATCTGGAATGTGTGTTTCAATAAGTCTCTGAGATCAGAAGGATTGTAGAAAATAAGAGTGAAACAAGGGCAAAGGAAGTACTATTGATGACCTGATAGCATCACAATCTCCTTTTCTCGCCTTATGTTTGCTGTAGCCTGGTCTTTTAGTGTATGGTTGATGAGTTTGTTTACTTATTTATTTGTTTGTTTGCTTGATTATTTCTTTATTTCTTTCCACTTATTCATCGCTGGCTTTTCCTATAAAGGCAAGGGGCAAACTCGGTTCCCAGGGGCAGGCTGGGTGGCATGAATGCATGAACCAGATCAGGGGTGACAGTCAGCAATAAGGAGAATGCTGGTGACCTAGGAAGAACATGCCCTCATTTAACAGCATCCAAAGTAAATATTTTAAAAACATTGAAATAAAAATAGAACTTATGAACGTCAAATGAGGTACAACAGTGAGACAGTGTTTTTAATTCTATTTTTTAAAATTCCTTTTGTTTGTAGAATGTGCTCTCAGTAAAATTTCCTGTTAAGAAAACATTTGGTGATATTGAGTATAGAATTGTACATAGCAATTCCTCTTCCAGACTCCTGTAACATTAAAGGCCTTTTGCATCTCTCTCTTTTTTTTTTCTTTTACTATTATTTTAAACTTTACGGAACTCCAAGACTGTAAGCTTGCAGAACTTTAGAGTTCATTGTAATTAAAAATTTAGTTTTAGGTGACAAAACTAAAGCCTCTATAGGTAAATTGATTTGCTCAAGGTCACTGAACTAGTTTCTGTTAGAGTTGAAATTAAATTCCAAATGTTCTAAATCCATAATTCATACCATGTTACTGATACGGTGTATCAAGTTAAAAAAAAAAAATTGAAAGGTTTTTACCCTAAGTTGAGATAGTATCCAACAGAGAAATCAGAGGATGTGTGAAAAATTGGTTATCTACTTTCGACTGGTCATTGCTGCCACACAAGAGAGAATATCATTGACCCATTGAGGGGTCACATCTATAACTCTATTCTATAGGTCACTAGGGGAAACAACTAAGAGATTATGGGCAAATGGTGAAGCAGTTAGTTGGGATGGGAAGTGCCTTTGGGACAGACTCAACCAGTGTAAGCTCTAGCGCTTGTCAGTGATAGCACCTTCCCACACTGAGGACAGAACATTCAGCAAACTAGAGCAGTGGTTCCCAAGCTCAAATACAAAAAGTCTCCAGCTATGCCTAAACTTTCATGGATCCATGGTGAAATGAAATAAGTAGGAATAATATAGTAAATTTTCACAAAGTTAAATTTACAGACTGCCCTATATTCTGAGCTTATATCTTCTGTTGTTTTTAGTGGTTAAATTCAATGTCTTTTACAAAAACAGTGTTTTGTCACTGTTTGTAGAATCTTTAATTAGCAAAATAAAAGTTGGCAACTGTATGTTATCCCTTCATTGCAGATTTTTCTTTGACATTTTACTCGTGTGTGGAAACAAATCAACATACGAAAACCAGAAAACAGGCGATGTCGAGTGTTATCTATGTTGCCACACTCGGTTTAGTAGATTTTGAAGACTGGAGATCTTTCTAAGTCTAAAATTTTATTATGAACCAGATGATCGTAAGACCAAGCCATTTGTTTCATTGAGGTCCCAGGAAGTTATTATTCTAAGCATAGGTCACTTAGATATTAAGTATTAAGATAGTTTTTGAAATTTCATTACAAAAGGGTAGATTTAAGGCAAAAAAAGTAGAATGGGAGATATTTTTTTAAATCTAGAATAAATGTTATTAGAAGGCCAACATCAGTTTATAAATATACATAAACTAATTTCTAAGAACTCAAATCTAAGACTAGAATTTTTTCTCTTAAGCCTTATTGAAAAGTAGAAAAAACTGTTTTAGAGAGTGAATTTGCCTATATTTGAATACAGTTCATCCTTGTGTAAAGAGGTGAAAAAGTTTACCCCAGCCAAAAGAAAGGATGTGATCTATACTAAAGGCAATTGCTAAATTTGCATCTATAGTTCTCATTTCCTCCCACCTTTTCTGTCACTTGGGCAACCTATACCAATACCTCTTGCTTCACGAAATTTATTATGTAAATATTGCAAATATTACACTTAATTTAGCCTCATAAGAAGTCATGCCAAGTTTATTCAGTGTCTATTGGAAATCAGAGGTTTGGTGTCCTAACTAAGGTGTAATGATTATGAGTAGCAGACATAACAATGGTCGTTTGTAAGTGTCAGCCAGTGGGTGAGTTTTATTTTGTCATTCATACTAAAATGTCTATGTTGAGTATGTATTATATTTTTAATTGGGAGGAAAGCATATATATATATATATTTAAATTTTTTATTAATGTTAAAGACTATATTAGGGGGGAAAAAGACTATATTAGGAGGCCAACAAGAGAAATCTTGTGAATATTTAGATATAGGAACTCAGCCATACTAGTAATTTGAAAAACTAGTGAATCCTGCCTTTCTCATGAATTTGAATTAAGTCCCTAATGTAAGGTCCTGCGAGGAAAGCTGCTGGAAGAATTCAAAGATGAAGATGATGATATGTAGGACTCTGTATATTAGAATATGCACCAGTTCCCTGAGGTCAGTCCTGTTCATCCACTGACAAATGGTCCATGGACACACCAGGTGGTCATATAGCAGCAGCAGGCAGGACGTAGCCTGCAAATGACCCATTACCAGAAAGTTTAAAATCTGTACTTGGAAACCAGGAACACAGATGGGATGTGAAGTGGCCTTCAACAGACACTTGGGGATATGATCGATGCTTTCCCCCAGCCTCTAGGTGCTGTGTACGTTCTCACAGCCTGACCACCCCTCATCTGTACATCTGCTTGTTAGATATAATAAATAAATGAAAGCATGCAGTTGCCAATGAGTAATTAAAAACTTTGCATTCCTCTCTCTCTCTCTACCTCCCTCTCCTTCTTCCCTCTCTCCCTTGATAGGATGTCCAGAAAATTAAGCCAACTGTCGATTAATTGAGACTCTCTTCCATGTAGGGAACATCTGTCACTGCTGCTACAGAGATTGTATTAACGAATTAAAACATTTGATTACTTTTAATCCAAAAGAATGCAGCAGTCTCTTCAGTCATTTAGCTTATCAGGATTTGTTGGTAGTTCTTTTTTTTTTCACGTGAAGCTTATGACTGTGGTCCTTCCCTGAAGCTGTGAGATCTTTCAGCAGATGTTGTTTTCCATATCTCTACCCTTTCCCTTGTGCAAGGGGAGAAAAGCTTTCAACAAAAGCAATTCTGGAGATATACCGAAAAGGTCTCCATGATGAGCATATTTTTAGAAACAGCTGGTAAAACAAATGGTCCAAATGTGATGCCTGGAGCATGTCTATTCAAACAACAGGGTTGTTTAAAGATAAAAGCAGCTATTTTTACATATCAGCATTAGTAGTGATATCCCCACTTACATTTAAGAGATGGGAGCGCTTGCTAAGTCAGGCTTTTCGATTTCTGTTTTGTTTTCTGGGACAATTTCTTTCATTCTTTTGATTTTATTAATATATGAATGTGTCAGAAAATGCCCATCAAATTGTTAAAATTGTTACTATCACACAGAAATAATTTTTCAATTTACATACAATGGATTTTTTAAAAATGTGTCTTATGTTTCAAAGAATGTTTCTATTTGATAACATTTCTGTGTAGCCCATGATATCGAAATGGGAAGTTCATCATTTACTTAAGTTATCACTGATCTTATAACCTGTTTTGATAAAAGTCAGACAGTGCTACTATAGCACAGACATTTGTATTTCTAGCCAGTAAAAAATCTGATTTCACTTTTCATTTGCCATATTCAGATTCTCCTTTATGACCTCTCCTTGTCATGACTTCATTTGTTTACTGAATTGTTTTGTTCAGGAGCCACTGCCAAATGCCATTACACAGCTTTCTTTATCACACCGATTGGTGAAATAATTCTTTACTATATTTTTTACAGTAGTTCCAATTTTCAAATTACTAGTGGATTCTCCCTGGGTCAGGCATGGCACAAATGCTGATTTGTTATCATTGAATTTGATAAGCAATGTCTGTCCTATCAGTTGCTATTCATGTTGGCTTTTTCCTCTACTTTCTTCATTATGGTTCTACTTTCCTTTAAGAAAATGTCAGGAATAGTGCCTAAAGGACTGTTAGTCACCATGCTGGACCTAGTAGATCTTAACACATTGGAGAAAGGTCCCATTTTAAAATGATGCACAAAGAATAATCTTAAATTCTTCTCTCTTCTCTCCCTCCGCCCCGTGGGGCACGATGCTTACTTGATAGATGGAACTGAGAATTTTGAAAAATCCTTCCGTTTCAGTTTTTCCTTAAATAAAGAAACCTCTCTTTTCTAGAACTCAACACATCTACAAATGCATCCCTTTGCTATTTTACCCCAAACTTACCTACCTGATGAATAGTTTTGAGGTTATACAGGATAGTCTGAGACTGACTTTTTTTTCCCCTTATCATGTTGATCCTGGAAAACATGATCACAAATACTGATAACCCAGATAGGTGTGTGTGTGTGTGTGTGTGTGTGTGTGTGTGTGTGTGTATATAATTATCTTTATATACTTGTCTTTATATACTTTATATAATTGTCTTTATATACTTGCACTAAAGCATCAATCAGTAATTTTCATAGAGGATTTGATGTAAAAATAACTCCATGTAGAAGTTATAGATCCTCTAGCACTTTTCACACTGGAAATCTGACCACAGAGCCTGCATATGTGTGTATTACTATGATTGCATTTATGAGCCATATGTACACAAAATTATGCAGACAGACATACTTACTCCCTCAGAGATATTTTTTCACTTTGGATTTTCAAATAATTTCAAAGTTACAGAAAAGTTTCAAGAATAGTACTTAGAGCTCCCCTATGCCTTTTACTCAGGTTTACCTACTATTAACATTTGCCATATTTGCTTATCCTCTCTATATGTGAGTGTGTGTATAAAATATTTATATATGTATACGCATATATATACAAACATATATCTGAGCCATTTGGGAGTGTGTGTACAAAAAATCATATAAGCATCTAGATAGATAGATGATAGAGAGATAGATAGATAAATAGATAGATAGATCATAGATTTCCTCCTGAAACATTTGAGAGTAAATTGCAGATATCATTCTCTTTACCCTAAATAATTCAGTGTGTATTTCCTAAGAACAAGGATAAATCAAGAGAATAGTTATCAAAATCGAGAAATGTAACCTTAATATAAAATCTCACCTCCAATACACATTCAGTTTTTACCAATGTTTGCATAATGGGCTTTAGAATTATTTTTTCTAGTCCATGAGCCAATTCAGGATCACACACTCCATTTAGTTGTCCAGCTCATCAATTTTTTGAAGCATTTTCCTGATAGGTTATTTTGTTTTACTTCCATACTTGTGCCTGTCACAGATCAGGGAGAGTGAGTAAATTTCTTCAAGTCCTGCTGGGTGGATTGGTGAGGAAGCAGAAAGACAAAGCCTTTGCTTCAGCACACAAGCAAGATACCCTTTCTTAGAATTAATTGGAACACTATCAAGGAAGAAATTGAGGCTTCTTTTGTATTCATTGCTTAGAGAGCCCTGATAAACAAAGGTCATCTCTGACCAACTGAATGCTTTTCCTGAACACTTTTCACTTCACAACTGCTTATTGAGCACTTCCGATATTCTGAGTCCTAGCAGAGGCACGGGATGCGAGAATGAGCACAGAGACGGCTCCTCGAGAGTCCAGCTGGGGAGGCTGTCGTTAATTATCAACTGATCTCTAAATACATGTGACGAACTTGGATAGGAGTAATGAAACAATATGTCACATGACAAGGTAGGGATGCAGGGGTGAGCATGCATTGTGGAGGCAGGGAAACTTTCTCTGAGGAAATGCTATTTGAGTTGAGTTATGTGTGGGATAAGTGGAAGTTAACTAGGCAAAGAAGAAGGAGAAAGCATTTGAGCTTGCAAGAAACTTTAGACATTAGGGAAAATCAGCCATCTCTGAGAGGGTGTCATGTGGGAGCAGCAATTATCTCACAGGATTTTGTCCAAGCTATAAAAGAAAGATCTTTCACCCAGACAGGTTTTGGTCTCCGTTTGCACCTTTGGGTGAGCAGATACGAGAGTGAATTTAGTGACCCTGCACTGCCCCTTGGTGGGGAGTGAGTGGGCTTTGTAAAGAACATTACGTGAGTAAAATGATATATTCTGGAGGAAAGTTGGTTTAAAAAAAAAAAGTGAGTTTGAATTCTTGTACACCGATTCCTACCAATAAAGGAGAAGGTGACAGGGATATATGTTATAGACTAGAACAGTCACCAAAGCCATTTCCTGGTTCTGAGTGTCTGAGATGACACTTTACAGTTCGGTATATGATTGTGCATGAGTTCTTCGAGTGCATACAACCTGGGCATGACAGATGTAAGACAGCATGCAAATTCTAGGCATTCTGACATCCTACCGAGCCTGATAAAGAATTAGTCACAACAATTTTTTAAAGAAACAGATGTTGCTTCAAAGGATTGTGCTGGAGATAAGATTGCATATTGGTGATGATAGTGAGGCAGTGGAGATCAAATATCGATCTACTTATAATTTACACAAGTCTACATTTTAGAGAAAACACATTCCTTTTCTCACCGCCATCACACTCACCATTACTATCAATATCAGTTCAGTAATTGAATATGCCATTTTAAAGTTGCTGATCATTTCCCAGTGTGATTAATGATTTGGAAGGAAATGGTTTATGTGTGTTCTGACTTATTACTACTGGCCCCACAATAAAAATTCACTTGTACTTCTATAGTTGGAATAAGAGAAAAATGCTTTGTACTAAAACAATATAATAATCTTTTATACTTATTACATATATTGATTATAATTATTATTAGTGATAATAGTAATTATTTATAATAAGTATTATTATCATAAAGAAATACACTTTTTCCAAGAAGGAAATAATAGGAAATCTGTTCCAGAACGCTTGTTCCCACCACAAGCATTTTCTAAGTCACATTTCGTATTGCTAACAGCATCCCACTACTGGGTCGGAACTTAAATGTGCTTTTTATCAATTGGGAAACAGCAGTTTTTCTTTATACCTCTAGTTGCCCATGTATGGCTCACATTCTGCTTATAATAAATCCATCACTTCTCCTGCCCATTGCGCTTTATAAGATTAGTGCTGATTACCATTTAGATTTGTTATGCAGCACGTTTCATGGAGTCTGGGGTCAGTAACCATCAAGGTCAGTACTGGTGGCCTGAATCAGTTATAAATGAATTGTTTTATTGCCCACAAAATGATCAATATATGTGCTACTACAAACGCTGAGTTCTAGGTCCTGAATGAAAATACTTGTTTGAATATGTGTGTGTGTGTGTGTGTGTGTGTATTTAGTTCTATGAGATAATAGACTTCTCTGAAGTTTTTCTTCATTAAGAGAGATTGCTAGTAAGCATCTTTTTCAGTGAAATAGAGCTGAGTTGTGGTAACAGTATCATCTACACACCCAGCCTACCGTGGCCACAGAATCCAATGACATTTTTTTTTTAACTGAAGGTGCCTGCATACCCGTAATACCACTTACTGTACTTCATTATAATGCATTGCTTCATGCACCGCACTGCACTCCGAATGAAGAAGATATGCTGGGTGGCTTCAAACGCAGGCACTTCCTCCAAGCAGGGCTTGTTTATCTGTCTGCAACACACTTGGAGCGTTTGAAAGACTATTGACGAGGTATAGTCACGCTGAAAAAAATGTGTTAAGCATCACGGTCACTCCTTCATAATGGCCTGGCATAGAAGGATGGAGAAGGCCATTGTTACCACACAAATGATTGCCGATTTGCCTCTGGTATGACTTGTACAGGGAAGGGGAATCATTTTAAAATAAATGAAGTTCTAGGGAACATTTATGACTATAGGACTTTAGTTGAACTTTGTGAGACTTTTTAATAAGCTTGCAGAAATAAGTTTAGAATCTAGAAATAGTTTGTTCTATTTTTTGGGGTGGCAGGATGGTGGCGGAGGGGGGGGGGTATGCTTTGTACTTATGTAAAATCCTTTATCTGACCAAGCAGTTCAGATTTAGGCTCAAGAAGCAGGCTTGGGAGTCCAGCTCCATGGCTCTATATAATGATTGAAATGAACAAAATGCTTTTCTCTTTCAATTTTAGAATGGAGGCACCTTTATTTCTGGAATTATACTTAGTAAACCTCAAAATATATGATTCTTGTGTGATAGAAGGGGATAAGAGAGACTAGCTTGGTATGTGACTGTTTTTCTTCTTCAAGTAGTCAACTAGAAAAGGAGGCTGGGAAGGAGGGCGTTGCCTTTTATACAAAACCTGGGCGTTAGAGACAGCCCACAGGCCCGGGAGTCCTCCCAGACCCCTGCCTGATACCACGGGCCAGAACTAGGTAAAGGACGTTTTGTTTTAATGGCACAGATCCACTCATATTGCAGTGGAGGAGAACCCATCTACTTGTCCATTTTATACCGAAACTCTGTACTTACCAGAATTGGGGTAAATGTAGATACAGGCAAATAATCCCTTCATTTGGTTTTAATGCACTAAACCACCTTGTGCTGTTGCCTACCTCCTAACTCTTCTATTCTGTAAAAGGAGACTTGCTCAGTTAACTATTTAGGCAACTTTGTGAACTTTCAGTGTTATTTGGTGGAAGGCATTGGTAATAGCTTTAAGCCACCTGTTTTTAGTCCTTTCTCTTATTTCTTTCACACTGATTGATGAAATGGGAAGGAGGCTGAATAAGCTCACTTTTTTTAGATGACACAAATATTAAATTGACGGATAAACTCCTAGGAGGTTTCATTTCATTTCAGGGAAGTGTTGATATGAAGTCTTTAAGGGTCGACAGTCCTCTTCGAGAGAGAGACCACCAGAGAATTGTGAGGAAAAGAAAAATGAGGGAGAAGTTTAGATTCAATAGGAGATTGGGGGTGTTGGGAGCAGTTTAAGAAAAATGCTTGCTTTTTCACCGGCCATGTCATTTTGTTCAAAGGGATAAGAAACTTATTGCTTTCTCTGAAGTGTAATAGAACTGCAGACCCATTTCCACAACTGTCTTCTCTTTTACATAATCTTGTCAGGAGCTCGTGAGTGTTTTCCTGTGAGATCTGGTCATGTACAAGATGTGAATGCAGAACTGGGTCAGGCTGTGGTGTTTCATACATACAAGGTGGGAAAGCTCTTCCTCTGGTTAGATTAAGGTGTATGGATTGTCCTCTGCATTTCATCCAGGCTTCTGGGGAGCTCCTGTGATCATGAGAACTGAGGCTATAACTACAGAATCCTTAGATACCAGGTTTCTGTGGGCTTAGGCATATGTCTGGGTTTTTGTGGATTTTCTTTTTATCTTATTAGACATGAGGGTTTTTCCAGCTTCTTTTAATATATCTGGAGGAGGATGCTATTTCAGTTAAGCACAGCTCCACCATTCTCAGAAACATGAAGGATGAATTTTAATTGTCTGTACCTGGTCTTCACTAGAAACTACATAAACTGATAATATGGCTGCTTGCAAAATTCCTTTGCAACAGTTAACAGAGTGTTTGGGAAAGATGCCAACAGGAGCCAGATTGCATTAAGTACTTAAACTACCATTTAAGATCAGTTCTGCAGTCGCAGACTTGAAATCAGTAGTAGATCCACCTTCTAGTTTCCAGCTTACCTTGCTCTGGGTTTTTAATGTGTTTTGCAATTTCCCCCAAAGGTCTATCTCAAAATGGATTCTCATCCTCTCTCTCTCTCTCTCTCTCTCTCTCTCTCTCTCTCTCTCTTTCTCTCTCATGCAGGTGCTTATGTGAAAATTTCACAACACTTTAGAATTAAATAAGTACTTCTATGCATGTTATCTCTTGCTGTCTACATATATTAATGGCAACACAATATTATCTATAATAATGATATTCATGGTTCAGCAGAAACACTAAAAGAATCACAATATGGAGTGTACCCTAAGCTGTATTGTGGACCAGGGCAGGAGGGGAGAACTAGATGTCAGAGACATGGGCTGTAGCCCTGGCTCGGTTATTCAGTGTCTTTATGACATTGAGCAAATGCCTCAAACTCTCTGCAATGTACTTTCTTTACCTTTAAACTAGTGGTTCTAAACTGAGTGCAGTTTTGTCCCCAAAGAGTCATTTGTCAATCCCGGAGGCATTTTTGATTGTCACGACTTGAGAGATGCTATTGGCTCCTAGTGGTAGAGGCCAAGGATGCTGCTAAACATCCTGCCGTGCTCAGATGGCCCCCACAGCAGAGAATTAATTACCCAAGCCACAATGTCAGTAATGATGAGTTTGAGAAGCCTTGCTTTAAGATGTAAATAATATCTACCCCATTCATCTGAGGATTCTTGTGGGGCTCAAATATATATGAAACATCAAGTGCCTTCCGTGTCTGATATTAATACCACCTGGTAGTCCACATACGGACACCAAAATTGAATCTTAAGAGGAAATGCATTTATTCTCCGAGATTAAAAGTTATAAATGAAACTATCAGATTAAAGTATATTAAATACATCCACTGACACTTGCTCCATAATTTTATGGTTTTAAACTAATTATCTAACATAAAGAGACACAATGAAAAAAATATTAATCTTAGAAGTAACCTACCATTTGGTAACTAATACAGGTAAAGGAAATTGGAATCCGTACAACTAATAGGCCTTTCTATTTGCGAACAGCTATAGCACATCATTCCTAATAGAAGCAAGCCTGAAATGATAAGTTGTTTGAATCACGTTAATTAAGATTCAGCTCTATTAGATTTGCACCTGAGGTTGGGTTCATTTAACTAGTGCTGATGAATATCAAACTTAACACTATCTAGCCACATCATATTAGAATAAAATATGTTTTACATTGAAGGCAAATTTTAGACTAGACTCTTAATAATGGCCTTTTATATTAACTCAGATAACTAGAGATAGTAAAAAAATGAATTAAATTCCCCTGAACCAAACTCCAACCTCAGTATTGTAGTAATGAGAATGAATCCTTTTATTGCTTTTGCTATGCAGTTGCCTCATGTGTATATATGACCTAGAATTTACAAGTCATTTTTTTAAAACAGATATTATTACTTCTTGCTTATTTTTGTTAGGGCAGTCCCTCTTAAAATTTAAGCTTGGGATCCATGGACAAGATCTCTTGAATTTCTTCACAAAATTTTATTTACAAGAGCATTTTTATTGGAAAAGAGCATGCAGTCTTTATCAGTTATTCAATAGTGTTTTTTATCCAAAAAAGTTGAGAAATTACCCTTAAAATAAAGGCTCACCTTCTCCTACATGTTCATTTTCACCAAATCCTCCATAAGGGATTACATAAGTAATTATTCTATTAGTTTGTTAGCATATCATCTCTAGAGGGAGCAACTGGTCAATAATTTTGAAATTCTTAACTGACACACACACTTTTTTTTTTTTAAAGATTCAGATTGGATGCTCTGCCATATAGCTAAATTGAATAATTACGTACATGCAGCACAATATTATTTAATTGAACCTTTCAGAATGAAAATAACCCAAGCGTACAAAACTCTTTGCAATCTGGAACAAAGATTGCAACATATATGCCAAGTAACAGCATCTCACGTGTAAACAGTCCATGGAAAACAGCTCTGGCCGTCCTCCCAAGAAAATACACATGAAAGAACATGCATATTAAAGTACATACAAACTCTCAGGTTGTTTGCTGTGAAAGTCCCACTGTAAAACAACAACTATATAGACAGATTGGGAATCCAGACAGCTGATAGTTCAATAAGCAGAATGTCTCATACCCACCAATAATATTAACAAATGCTCTTGTCCCTTAAGAAACATAACAACAAAATACCCACAGATACCCAACATTTCTTACCAACTACTGAGATTTAAAGTACCACTGAAAAAGCAAACTCCATTACAAATGCTAGCATTCTACCCAGAGCCCATTCTCTTTTTTTTCTTATTGCTATCTCTGCCACCTTTTTGTCAATTGATAACGGATTTCTGAGGACTGTTCTTATAACTGCTAAATGAGCACAGAGTATGGATGATGTGATGTCTCATCTGAGTCTCCTGGAGGGCCCAGTTCTCTTAACCTTTCCATTTCTTGAACCAACCATTTAACTATATATCATTTGCTGCTCAGCATCACAGCTAAAGACACAACAATATTTTGCATGAACTGTCACTGTTGAAAGCATTGTTTATGTATCTCTCAAAATATAGCCACGTGTCTGTACTTGTTTACATTCCCGTAAAGACTGTGACACTCAACCTGACACAAAATGGGCTAGTTAAACATTTTGCCAAGAGTGGTATTCTAAATTAGTAACAAATAATTGAAAATGACAAAGTCAAAATCAAAACCAGAAAAGTTTGCATTCATTCCCAACCATACTTCCCCAGGACTTGCAGCGGCCAGATTCAAACACCATTTCTTCCTTTGGCACATTTCTATTTTCATACCCTAATTTCTTCAGAGGACGAATGGAATCATGATACTTTCCCAAAACAATGAGACCACCTTACCGGGTCCATTTCAAAAGCGAGAATATTCTTTTTGTTTCCATGACCACAGTGACAAAATAGAAAACCAGGTCCCTCTTCAGAACCTAATGTATGCAGTTGCCAGCCATTGGGCTTTCTGAGGCGGCAAAACTATTTTACTTAAAAATATTTTTATCTGCACTATAATACTTTTTCTTTTAAAGATATATAAGAATAAATATCAATATTATTCTCAGAATAGTTTTTTTCCTTAACTTCGAAAAAAATTCAGCATCTGAAGATTTCAATTTTGATTTCTCCTTGCACATCCTTTAGGCTTCTGTCTGTTCTAGGATTTATGCCTGCTCTTGCTCATGAAGAGCCCCTTTTTGGTAGAGCCTTTGCTTCTAGGGGGTGGAAATGTTGTGTGCTACATCCCAGATGACATAATTAAGGGATTGAATGGAAGAAATCTGTGGCCACCAATGTAATTATTCAAATTGGAATGTGACCATTGTCCCAGGATTCATGTTTTTCTTCATAAGCAAAATGTTTTGGGATTCGGTATAAGCATAGCTAGTTAGGATTTCAACACTAAACCACATCCCTGCACAGAGGACGTGGGTTTTTGTGGTTGATGATCATAATAGTTACAGAAGAAATTTGACATCACTCTATCAGACTTGGCCATTGTTAGAAGGATGCAATTTAAATCCTGGCATGCATGGAAAAGCCCAGCTTATCTTTGGATGGTTAAAAACTGCATAGTAAATTTCAATCAGAACTCAGTCCTCTGCAATTGATTTCCAAGTTCCAAAAGCTCTGTATCATCACAGCAGAAGGCTTTCCAGTAAGATTTTTTTCTAATGTTGTATAGAGAAAAGCAGAACAAATGCAAAGCTATACTTCTGAACAAAGTTCAACTGGATGCTACTAACAGTGCAAAGAATTTGAACTGAAATGGTTCTGTGCACTGGAAGGAACCCACTGGCAAGTGGCAAAGAAGGTGCTAAATGTGTGCATGGCTGTTGTTTTAATAGCCCATGCTTTTCCCACTTTGACTTTTTAGTTGCTTTCTTGCAGCAACCAGTCCCATGTTTAAGACCAGAGGGTCAGGCCTGAGCTGTTCTCATTGAAACTCTTGCCATTTGGCATCTGATGCACTTTAAGGTTGTCAAAATCAAGAGCCTTTCTTCAGCTGGGCATGTTAACCTGTTCGTGTCAAGCCTGGCTCTCGTTCCATCCACTATTCTGGACAACAGGTAAAACTAACCCACAGGACACAAAGCTACCTATGGTGCTTCCTAACTAAGCTTTTCAAAATCTGTGTAGCTTTCTTTTATTTGGTCACCATTATAATATGAGCTATCCAACAGAGAAAGAGCTGCTTGTAGCTTTAGAATACAGCTGGGTAATTATTGCCCTGCAGTCTCAGAACACCTTGGATCAAGGGCTCCAAGAACCTCATGTATCTGAACATTAGCAAGGTAAAAAGTTAGAGGTGGAGAGTTTCCCAATGTGATAAAAGTCAGCTGTGCCCACCACTTTCTTCTAAAAGCTGGAGTTACTAGATTGAAACTTTATCAGTGTTTATGTGACACCTAAAAAAATGTACCTGACCCACTAGTTCCTATATTGTCTCTTTTGTCTATCATTCTGTTGCTATCTGATTTCCATATGGGTTCTGCACAGTAGGAAATCAGCTTTCAAACCTTCAACCTTGGATTACTACATTTCCCTCTTTCTCTGCTCTATATCCCTGTTATTCAAGATAACACTCTTGGGATTCTATCCCAGGATTTTGTCGTCTAACTGCAGGAAACACAGGCATTATTGTCCCTTCCTGGGACCCACTAAGCAGGGAGTACTGTGAAGTGGTGATGTAATTGACTTTTGATTCTTAAGAGAAAAGGCAACACAAAACATAGGCTTCCATTGTGGAATGACATGGTGTTAGGTAAACAGTAACTACAGTCAATTCAAAATATTTGAGAAATGATAGCATTGACTTTGGAACAGTTTAGAGCTCCATTAACAATAGCACTTACCTTCCTTAAGTCATTGATTCTTTCAAAAGATCATGTCATCTAACGCTTATATTTTATAGGCAATAAAATGGGGCGTAGAGAATTAAAGTCACTTACTTGAGGTTACATAACCAATAAGATTGCCTCTGTCTCCTGCTTCCTAATGTTATGTCTTCTCTAGGAAGGTTGGGAGAGCTTACTTTCTGGGAGCTTTGCTTGTTAGTAGGATGTATAATCTATGGGAAAAGACCCAGCAACATTCGACTTTACTTATCTCCCTGGTTTCTCTGGAAACGTTGAATAGATATTCCCATGTCTTTCTCCTTCCTTCTTTTATTTTTTGGGCCACAAATAGTGAACGCCACTGCTTTACAAAGTTATCCTTTTCATCACTAAACGTTTTTCCATGTCACTTTCTGTAAAAGTACCGGAGAGTGATTCTCTTGAGACTTCCACACGGTTAAATCCTTGCTTTTAGACTCTTTCCTTCTAAACTAAAGAAATAAGTCCTAAGGACTGTGGATTAATCAAATTTCTTCAAATCCAAAGACTATTTAGAAGCTAAAATGCACAGATATTTTCCAATATTTAAGCTCTGCATACACTCTCTTTCTGTCTTGATTTGTACCCAGTAGCCAGATTCACTGGGTACATTGGGAAATGCCTTTTTTTATTTTTCGTTAATTACTTATTGGGCACTTATGTGCTATGGCCACATTTCTCTCACTCTCTTTACCCATCTGGTCAACCCTGACTACAACCCGAAATAGCAGTGACCAAGGCCTGTTGTTCACTCTGTGCTACTGTCATGTCCAGATCTTGGCTGTCCTCAACGAACGTGAAAGGGAGAACACCCGAAGTGAGTAAGCTTGCTCAGAGGAGTTACAAATGCTGCTCATAAGAAGAGAGGTAACAAGTGGGGATATTGCATGTGGGTGTGCAGACCTTGTGCTCCTGGGGACACTATTTACATGGACTATAATAGGAGCTGTGTCTCCTGGAGTTGGCCAGTGAGGCAGCCCTAACTTTCCAACAGACATGTACCAAAACAATATGTCGTCTTGTTTCTTGCTAAATAACATTTCCAAGGAAATAGGACACTCACCCTCATATGCAAGGACAATTTGAACTGAGCCAAAACAAAAAGAAAATCGATATGATAAGGATAAAATAATTCCTCTAAATTTTCATGACATTGCTCCAGCCCTAGTCCTTAATCTAATGCAAATTTCAGTCTTGGATTTCCTTGGTGACCTTGCCCATTTGTCCTTTAAAGTAGGAAAATAGTGGTGATTACCAGGTGTATTGAAAAATTTTGCCTAGTAGCCCAGGATAACAAGAATTCTCTTTGAGTTGTTTACATTAGAGCTAATATATTTTATACTGAATAACTGGCAATATATAATTTAAAAATCAGCCTTATTGTTTTTAAGCAGAGGTATCCAAACAAGCCTAGCCCTAAGCCTTGTGATTTTGCAAAGACAATGCTTAGTACTTTCGGAGTTTTGTTTCAGCTTTCATTGCTATCCATCCATTTGAAAAAAGCAAATATGACCCTTTAGCTAATAGCATTGGGGGAAACATGAACTATAGATTAACACTATGAAACAGGAATAAAATTAATGAACAAACAATCTAATGGAGTCACTACATGCGAGCACATTAAACTTCTGCATAAAGATAGAGACAGTAAGTGGTCATGCTAACTATCTTAATTAAATGTAGTACCATTGCTAAAACTAAAACCTTTAATGTTTCTCCAATATTTTTTTAACAGATACCTCATATGGTCATCATATGTGGTGTGAAAACTGAATAATCAAGTAACATCCACCTAAAACAGCACAAACAAAATATATTAGGATCTATCTGCTATTACCATTGAGAAATAGTATTGGAGACCACATTGAGGAAAGCGGATATAGTCTGGCAAGGAGATATTCAAAGTGACCAAATGGCTGCTGGCACTTCTGTTTTCAAAGCTGCCTAGAACTCTTTCTCACTTTGAAACACTAATCTGCAGTCAGGCTAGTGTCTCTTCCCCGTCCTAACACCATGTTGCTCTAACAGACATTGTAGGCCCCGTGGTTCTGAAAGGACACAGTAGGAAGCTCACTCTTGTGTCTTGTGGCCTGCCGGATGCTGTGCTAGCGGCCTGTGTGCCTGTTCAATGAGTACAGAGGAAGCCATTTTTCTTCATGCTTTAGAACAATCAGTGGAGCCTACCAGTTTGCGCCGAAAATGCAGAATACAATAATAGGGTATGAAAAAAGAACAATGTGATGATCTTCTCCAACAATTGGTTTATGGGACTTTTTAAAAATGTTTGTGTAGTGTAAATGATGGATTAGGATATGGTGGGAGGGAAAAAGATGATATGAGACAGAGATATTCAGAGAACACTTACAATTCAACAATTCAAGAAAATAGGAAAGGAATCAAATCATTTAAACTGTTTTGATAGGCACTTACTAGATAAATGACACTTCTACCATGTTACTTTTAGAAAAGGTAGAATATCCAAAAGGGTTTATTGCATGGTACTAAAATCCCCGTATTAGAAACGGACAACAGTTTAGTGGTTACCAGAGGGTAAGGGGGGAGAGAGGTGATAGAAGAGGGCAAAAGGGGTTAAATATATGAAAATGAAGGAGAACTGACTTTGGGTGGTGAACACACAATGCAATATATAGATGATGTATTATAGAAATGTACATTTTAAACCTATGCACTTGTACTAGCCAATGTCATCTTAATATATTTCATATAGATAAATAAATAAATAAATAAATAAATAAATAAATAAATAAGCAAGCCAACCAGCCTGAGGTTTAAAAAAAAAAAAAAAAAGAAAGAAAGAAAGCATTAGGTAGCTTTTCATGTTTCAGTAAGATAATTATTACACTTACAACATTTCTGAAAGTCCGTACATACATACGACGCCTTACAAAATGCTTATACGTGTATATCCAGTACATACTTTGATTAATTCAGCATCCAATGAAGTTTATCTCTATTTTATCTCTATTTTACAAACAAGAGAGGTTGTGGTTTATGCAAGGTCACAGAAGGTGGATCACAACTGGGATTTAGTCCAGGTCTTTTGACTATAAATTCAACCCAATTTTGCATAAGACTCCCTTGGGGGAACTTTTTTAAAAACGCAGATATCCAGACACTGCCCACTATCCTGTTCCCACTACTCCCAAGAGAGACTGATTTAGTAGGTCTGGCTTAGGTGACCTAAGATTGTGCAAGAGAGAGAGAGAGAGAGAGAGAGAGAGAGAGAGAGAGAGAGAGAGAGAACCTCTGAATATCTCATCGTGCAATAATAATTTCAAAGGTATAAGAGTTTGAAATAAATCTGTAGAAATCCTAGGATGGCCTGTGCAAATTGTTTTTGTGCCCTAAACATTAGCTTGTATGTAATTAGTCACCCAAAACTTCATATTAAAAGCATTCTGTTTAAGACTGTTATTGTGGTCTAATGTAAACCATATAAGATCAGGTGCAGTCAGAGCTAGTCACCTTTCCAGTTGTGTAACTTGGTGTAAATTAACTTCTTTCAGCCCAAGTTTACTGATATGTAAGATGGGATTGTAACGATTGAGTGAAACAAGATCTTCTAAAGCGCTTAACACAATGTCTGACAGAGAGTAAGTTCTCCATAACTCTTAAGAACATCTCTTTTCACAAGTAGGCTTCTGATTATTTCATGTTTTAGCTATATAGTTATAACTTACCTTTTCTTTCTCTTTTCCCATATTTGTGAGGAAATCACTATGTTCACTATTTGATCGTGCACATGTGTTCCTAAGCATATATCTTCACTAGTCTAGAAGCTCATATGCGTTGAGTTTTGGGAATGACTGGGAAATTTCTCATAGCTCCTTCCCTAATCTAGAGTCGTTCCGTTTATAAAAATTAAAAATAATCTCATGATCTGCGTCTTGCCCATCCAGCCATCTCTGTAGTCTTCTCCTCTCTGGTCAACCAGCTGCTTGAGTCTCTCAGGCCAGACACAGTCAAGGCCATGTACTCATGGTACATCATCTTAATGTCAACTGCATGAGTCTCGCAAGCTTTTCATTGTGTCTGTACAATACTATAATAATTTCCATTTGTTACAAAAACTCCTTGGTGGTATTGATTTTATGAACACTATACATTCCTTGCAATGAATATAGATTTTAGGGGAAAAGAGGCGTTTTCAAAATATGATGATTTATATTGCAATTCGTTGTCAAGTTCAGCTGTTTCCTGTGGATGATTTAGAGAACTTAGGGGCGCTGCAGAGAGGAGGGGACAGGTTGGAATGCCCAGCTGCTACCACCCAAAGAAACACCGGCACAAGGAAAACGGTCAGAATTCTGCATAATGACAAGAGTAGAGGAGCTTTTGTGGAAAAGAGAAGCAAAATAAACCGTACTGAATAATTCATTACTGTATAAACACAGTCGTAAAGTGTCATGGCACCAGTTGAGGAGATAGGTCCCACTGCTGCCGGGTTCTGCTGTCAGTGGCTGCAGGGTCACAGGAGGCAAAGATAACCAAGTAAATTTCACTACCCTGATCTCCATTCCTCCCACTCTTAATTTGTTTGGCCCATTCTTTCCTATTGCCTGAAGACAATCATCAAAATCTGGCAGCTTTTGATCTGACTATTGTGTTTATTTTATCTTTAGCTTTCACAACTCGAAGGAAAGCCTGAGTTTTTAATAAACACCCCACTACCAATTTATGAAAGGGAAAATGAGTTAGATAGTGATGCATTTTTTACGGAAGGCTTTTTAAGCCAGCTGTGCATGAGAAGGTCCAATTTGCATTGGAACTGCTAACTAGAACTCAGGGAAATCCCATCTGGTTTTGAGAAAAGAAAATAAAACAGAATAGAGAGTGCAATGCTTTAATAGTTTACGAAACATTTACTCAGCGCCCTTGTGGAAAAAGTGCCATGCTGGGAGCTAAGAAAGACTGCAAGAGAAGAGTGGAGTGGCCGCCCTGAGCCCTGACTATGGGTCCAGCACTGTTCTAAGTATAGTGGAGAATGAGGCAAATCTCATTCTCATGGAGCTTATATTCCATATATAAATGGCAAGAGCCACCTAGTAAATTCTATGCAGAGAATCATGAGAAATGAATAGCGAGCAGGTTGCTACTTACTGGGGAAGTCTTGGAAGGCCTCTCTGAGGAGTAAAATTGGAGGAGCTATCTGAACTACTAGGAGGAACTAGCCAGGCAAAAAGCAAGAAATAGAGTGTTCCAGGAAGCAAAGCTAGAGAGCATGGCCAGAGTCTGAGATGTCCTGTGTCAAGCGAAACTGTAGGAGATGAGACTGGAGTGGTCGGCAGCTGGAAGATCACAGGGGACTTTTACAGGCGGTCAAAGTACAGAATTTTGGTTTGGAGATTTTAAGTAAGAAAGTGACTTGATCTGATTTATAATTGATACTTTTAAAAGATCACTTTGGTTTCATTATGGAGATTGGATTTTAGGGAGCCAAAAATGGAGATTGGGAGATGATTTGGAAGGCTACTGCAGACAGAGTCCAAGCAAGGAATTATGGTGACTTACTACTCTAGAACATGGATAATGGCAGTGGAGAAAAACTGATATGTAAGACATTTGTTGCCCAAGTAGGGTCAACAGAGCTTCCTGGTACCCTGGATATGTAGAGGTGATTTCGGGTAGCAGCTCAAGTGTGATGACTAATTAGGGGCTTGCACATCTGGGTCAAACCCAAGAGATGGGAAATCTGAGGGAAGGTATAAATTTAGGAGGAGAGTAAAATCTAAAGTTCTGATTTAACCCTTTCTAATTGGAGATGCCTCTTGGATATTGAAGTGAAAATCTTGAGTATGCAGTTGGATATAGGAAACTGGAAATCTGAGAGGAGGCTTGAACGGAAAATCATGGTCATATAGATGGTAGGTATTACAGCCAAGGAGCTGGATGGGATCACCCAGAGAATAAGTTGCCTAGGGTCACGCCCGGGGCCAGCCAAAGATGGAGGTATGGGGGGGTTCAGTGCAGGAGGAAGAAAGTTGGAAAAGTTTTGGGCTGTTAAAGCTAAAGGAACAAAGTATTTCAGACAGAGCCTTCATTTCTGACTGGCACATAGGTGGTTTTTTATGTTGATAAAATAAATATTTTATATTATCTAATGTGTTGGACTAGACTAGTATTACAAGGGTCTAATAGTTTGCAAATAATGAGCTACATGCATACATTACCCCCAAAAATCCACACAGAGACAAAGCTAAGAACAGGGGAGCCGTTGCTAAGTTCATGCCTTTGACCCGTATTTGCACTGACTGCCCTTACTCTTTGCTGCACTTCATGAAGATAATTCCCTCTTGATTAAAGAAATTAGTGCCAGCAAGGATTCCTTGTTTGAATCCCACCCATTTCACAAAGCTGATGTCCAAGTGTTGCAAGCTGTTCTATTTTTGTAGTTCAACAAATACGTATAGAAGACCTAGGTGTGCCCTGCTCTATGCTAGACAGACAGAAAAATACAAAATAAGCATAAATATTCAACCTGAGTATCAAGGAGCTTATATCCTGAGCGAAAACAGATTACTTACACTGATACCTGATTATCATTAAAACAAAATGAAAAGAAGAATACTAATTCCTAGAAATTTCTTAGTTGGGTTTTCCCTTTTATGTACCTTACCCACTACTAACATTTTGGGAGAGAGGAGTTAAAATAATACCTTGACCTTCCATTCCTTCCTGTCCTCACCCCACGATGCTGACATCTGCTGGGATATGTGTTCCCAAGAGATGTATTGAGATTTCCTCTGCTGTTGTCATCTCTTTAGTCTCTTTGGGAGCACAAAGTAGTGGTGAACTCATAGAATCCAGCAAGTAACATCTTCTTGCATTTGAACTGAACATTTTACAGTTTCCAAGGTAATTTGAACTGTGACACTCATAAATTTATGAGTTAGAGAGCACACGTCTTCATAATTGTATCAATGAGGAAACTGAGGCTCCAGGGTTTGGGATGAGGAGAAAGTGACTTGTCGCAAGTCCACACAACCAGGTCCGTGCTCCTACCATTAAATGAGTATGTTCTTATGGAAATGTTTCTAAATAAGACCCTTCAGAGCTTAACTCTCACCAACAGAAGATATATATATATATATAATTACATGCAGAGATAACACAAATCACCACTAAAAGATGAACTAATCAAGCTTTAGGAATTTAACATTATTGGAGGAGTAGGGACAGAGGTTCAAAAGCAGTAGAATAATGGCCATGTTGGGTTAGGGTTTGAGATTGAGGTTATTCTTTCTTTGATGCTGAAGCAGATGCCCCAAAGGTCCCACTTGGAGTGGCACTGACCTCAGTTGCCTGGGACTCAGCCCACACTGTCGAATATAAAACCCTCATTTTATAGCTGATGCTATGGTGTCAGCTTTGAAGACAACAGTAGCAAACATTTTTAAAAAGCCCTTTAGAATGTATATGCACTTTTACATTCAAAACTCTCAGTCATATAAACCTTATAAACTCCAAGCAGTTTAGAAACATTTCTTTGAAAAAAGTATCTTCTCCAAAATGAATGCTGACCCGTGATCATTGTACTGATTTTGATGTTTTTAAAAGTTTGATTTTATATTTAGACAGGGTTCTTTGGACATGATGGGATAAAAATTGTCACATCAAAATATGCTGTTTCAAGTCAAATTATTATATTGTTTGTTCTCAGTGGCAAAAACAATCCTAAAGCATTCTTTACACCACTAGAGGTATAGATACAGAACCTTGCAGTTATTGATAATAAAACCCTTGTGTAGACAGCTAATGAGAGATGAAATGAAACTGACATGATTATGAGCTGCTAGCAATATTATTTTGTATCTTACACTTGAAAACAAATAAGCTTTGTGCATGTTACCTGATGGTTGACTTATGTGATAAAAATGTGTACGCACTGCATTGAGGCTGTGTTGGCTTCATTTGAAACTGTGGCTTCCATGGGTTTAAAAAATACATATACTGTTTTATTTGCAAAGTGACAACCATAAATTTTGGTGTGTTTAATTGTTTAAACCAGTGATTTCCAGAATGTCAGTGGTCTCCTCCTTGTATGACTTTTAAAGCAGGCTATTTTGAAATAGGTAAATTACTCAGTAGAAAGCTTATATATCTTCCTCAAAACACGTCTTATCCAGGAGTGTGTGTACACTGGAAGTGTCTTATTCTTTAAGTCTCAGACCAGTTATGTTTCCCACTTTAAGAAATTGCCTATGATACAAAAACAGCCTATATGAACATTATCAAAACTATCTTTGTTCTATAGAAGTCATTCAATACTGGGTGAGGCCATAAGAACATTTATAGGGTCTTCTCATACAATAAAATTCAATGTTAAAAGTATAATTAGTCAAAAAAATAACCTAAATGGCAACAAGGGTTTTTCTTTTCTTTCACTACTGGAATTTTTTTCTACCTCCTAAAACCTCCCAGCTGCCCTTTGTGAAGTTCCTAGAATAATGATTAACATTATTAAACCAGAGACTAAAAATCTTGGTATGGACTGACCCATGGGGACACTGTCATTATTTTAAAATAAAATAATAAAAGGGGCGTCCCGTAGGGGGCAAAAGCCTGACTCATCCTCGCAATTTACTCTATTTGTCAAAGTTACCCCAAAAAATTTCTTGGGAGTGACTGGAATTGGCTGTCAGAACCAGGTGCTCTCGAGTGTCTTGCCTTTGTGGTTTGCCTGTCCAGGTTTCCCAGTCATTGGTTCATTGGTTGAACATCAATGTTCTCACAAGGGTGTGATGTGGAATATAATACTCGTCATCTCTTCCAGTAGAGGCTGAGGCCATTTGTAAAAAATCCTTCTTCATGTCCCTTCTATAGTATCTTTCCCTCAACACACGCGCACGCGCACGCACGCACGTATGCACACACACTCCCTCTCTCCTCTCCTTTTCTCAATGCAGATTGAATGGAATGTTTTGTTTCCTACATGGTGTCTGGAAGACTGGTACAGTTTTCCCCAATGTACTCCAATGAAACCATGCTCATTTCCTGTCTATCCTATAGTTTACAGATACTGCCACTGTGCCACTGTGCTCTTTGGAGTACAAAGGGGTTTTGCTCATATTATTAAAAATATTATATTATATATATGCTCTATTCCATTTAGCAGGCTCATTTTATTAACTCCCTATTTTCACCTATGGTGCTCTTTCAATTTGTCAAAGCCCAAGAACTATGGAACAATGTTAATTGTAACTTCTCTATGCCCTATAAAGTATGCCTTCTTAGGCTATGAATGAATATGGGATACGTTTCCTAGAGCAGAACCCACGAACCCATGTATATTTTTACCTGCATTCCTGCCACTACAGGCCCTACCCCAACCCCCAACACTCATACACATGTACACGTGCATTCTTTCTTTCTTGGAATTAGCAAGAAGTCTTGAGATGTCCTTTACCCCTACTGGAAGGATGTGAAACCAAATCCAATACCTTTCTCCCACCCCCAAATCAGTTTTGTCTTGCGGACTTTCTCCCCAACCCTAGCTTGCTGTTCTGTTTTTCCTATTTTCCCTAAATGCAACTTACTTTAAGCATGTATTAACTTGATTAATATTCCTACAATTGAAGGATAATAGATGATTACCCATTTGTCAGTCTTAGCCATGTTCTTCTCTTTTAAATGTCTACTTATGACGTACATCCAGACTGCACGCCCTTTTTATTGTCTTAAAGAATCAAAGCTAAATTTAAAAAAAAATTAAGATACAAAATTTATTTTTAAAAAATGCAAAATTTGTTTTTCATTTTGGCTATCACCAAAAGGGGAATCAACAAGCCAGAAAATGCAAAGCAAAAAAAGTGTCCCCTGACTGCTCTGTCTGTGCCTCCTCAGCGTGTGCATCTGGTTGTTCATCTCTGAAAGTGTGTGAAATACTTATTTCTTTAAAACTTTTTTTTTTTTTGGTTCTTTTCTCCCTTCTTGTTTGGGAATTAAGTGCTTTTCATATTATATATATCTATCTATGTATATATATAAATATATCAATGTGTTTCTTTTTAATTGCTAGATCTTTAGATTTGGTTTTATCCAAAATTATGAGGAAAAAAAAGTTATGAATTGTTTTCTGCAATTTTTCCCCACTCCCTCTTTAAATGTGGAACAACTTCAGCTGCAGAATCCCCACATCCACATCTTTCAAAAGAGCCCAGTCTCTTTGGGAATCATGTACCGTGGGTGGCATGGGAAAAATGAATGAGATCATTCCAACTGTACCATTTCTATATAGGGAAGTAATTATCAACCCAACGAATTGGCCTTTCCGTCACCTCTGCAGCTCTCTAACCCCTTCCCTTATCTCTAGATGGGGCTGTGGGCTGTAGATGAAGTTGTTCAACCTGAATGCATAAATCTAATCTCCTTGTTTTTGCTTTTAACCTTTGGATCACTATTATTAGTATTACTATTTTATGTATTTTGACTATTTTTAGTAGGAAAAATAGTTTAACTGTTTTTATGATTTGAAAATCTTTAATGAAACTGTAATGATTTTTTAAAGTAATTGCATGTTGAAGAAGTTGCAGCTTAGGGTGTGTGAGATTGTCAGTGTTAGAGTTCTGTTCTTTATTTCTGTAGATGGGCATGTGTAGGCTCATTTGTTTTTGTATATTGCCCATCCCTTCCTTACAGCCAGAAGCTCTAATGCAGCTAGATCACTCCGCGCCGCCCTTACATGGACATGGCGACTCACTTACACATTTACTCCCATCATCTTCATCTCTTGTGTAGTACACTCATAGACACAACCCTACCCCTCTGCATCTTTCCTTCCCATACCCCTCCTTTCTTCAGCATTGTTCAAATGTATGTGCTGTCATCCATCCCCTTAAATTAAAGAAAGTCTAAAATGTGTCAACAATGACAAAAAATTTAAAAATCAAATATATATATATATCTGAGAACCTATAACAGTGCAGAAATTCATTCAAAACCCTCTACGTTCATAGATTTTTTTTTAAGGCAAATTATAAAGGTAAACAGGAATTTTTTTTTAATTTTTTAAATCATCGCAATCGGAATTATTTCAAATTCAAAATTGATGCCCTTCCAGGCCCCTTAAAGTAAAAATTTGTTAAAGTGCAGATTTTTTTTTTCTTTTTATGTTATGTGGTGTGGATGTATGTGTTGTTGCCTCCCTGTATCACCCTCTGTTGTAAATTATTATATTTGAAAATTTAGACATTTTGCTCAAAAGTTCTTTTTTAAAGAAATGACAACAGAAAAAGCAAGTTACAAGAATGTGGCAATTCTATTTGTAAGAGCATTCTTACACAACTTTCTTTTGTAAATTTTTCTTTCATGCCAAAAAACATGCGGGCAATTTGTTGATGTAAGTTGACTATAAATTAATACGGTATGCTTTTTTTAAATTTATTTTGTCTGTATGGAAATGATTTCTCTCTTTGTTTTCTGAAAACAGCCTCTATTTTTTTATTTGCTTTTACTTTTCTTCCCGTCCTTATCTTGTGAATGCCTTGTTGATGTTATTTGCTCTCCTTCCCTCTAGCTTACTTTGGCCCTGAAGTTAATTTTATTTTCTACTATATGATTTTAAAGACAATATTAAATATTTTGTTTCATTTGTGTCTATTTGCTTAATTTTCAGTGTTACGTTTTGTGCTGTATTGCTGTTAATAATCAATGTGAATTCTACTCTTGGTAGAAGGGGGTGGGTAAATTGTTCTTGACATCCAAAGGAGTCCTGGCCTCTTTGCTTATCCAGCTTTAAAGCCTTGAAAGTAATGGCAGGGTCTGATGTGGGATATTGAATGGTTACAGCCTACCCAAGGCTTGCACCGCAGATGAAAATGAGTTAACTACAAATGTTATCAGTAGTAATTACAACCTAATTTAACTCCTTGGAAAGAATTCAAGGAAACCAGTCCTTTTTGTTCCTTTTCTTTTTTTTTTCCTTCTGCAAATGGGGAAATAAGGTGCTCTCAAGTAATTATGGTTGAGTTGTCCAGGGTACCGTCACCACCACCTCAGGCTACAAAACAATTTTACTGAGAATAATGACATCGAGAATTTCAAGTGTTCAAAGTGTTCTCCTATTATAATGATGTCTTCCAACATATAGAAATAAGTACTGGTGAAAACACACACATACAGAAGGTACACAATCTCTCCCCCCCCTTTCTATTAATAATTCTCATTTCTCTCAAGGATTTAATCAGGTAAGCTTTAAAAAGATCCTAAGGTAGATTCTACCAAGAAGAAATACAACGATTTTCACACCTAAATTTTATTTAGGAAACTTTTCAGGTTGGTATTGCCATTTTGTGTGACTCTAGGGTGACAATACCCCTTGACCTTACAGGTATTTGGATCAATGTTGCCTTACTCACTTTAGGAAACATAGTCGGTAAGAAGTGCTATAAAAGTTTTAAATAAAGAGGTTACCTATCTCACTTAATTTTAGATATTAGTGTCATCTGAAACTGTTAAAAGAAATTATCAAACTGAAGAGTGGATAGTAGATATGTTTCCAACCCAGCAGCTTTAATGAGTAGGCTTTCTCTACCGAGGTTTATATAATTTTATATTGTTTGACTTTGGGAATTATATTTTAGGTTTAAAACTAAGAAATTCCTCAATGGGGTGCTAGTTTATCTAACTTTATTGAAAGCTTTTATTTTTGTTGACTGAGCTATCCATAGGTCAATTTAATAAAAGGCTAATCTTTAAAAGAAAAAAATACAAGCTCTTTGAACTATAATAAATTATCCCTCAAACTCGGCATTTAAAATAGCCTTAGTAATCTGCATCCTATATTACCATACTTCTGCTTAACATGAAACTACTACATAAAAAATGGTCAGAACAAAGTGATCAATGGCTTCAGTGTTTATAGGCTCAAAATAGTAGAAATGATACTAGTAACTCACATTTCAGAGTAGCATTAGGCTCTGTGCTAAATATTTAACATGCATGATAATTAATATTAACACGCATTATTACTATTCACATTGGTGCTTTGAGGTAGGCTGTATTATCATGCCCATTTTAAAGACAGGTTAAGAAATTTAACCAAACTCAGATGGCTGGTAAGCCACAGAGTGATGGTGTTAACTTGAGTCTGAGTAACTTCAGAGGAGAAGCTCTTAATCATAAGCAAATGAAAAACTCCACTTGACATTCCTTTTTTTACAATGGATAATGATATCAAGGGGCTATGGCTCATCTTACCTGGGCATATGTTGAAAAATAGAATCTGAAGCCTTACAGAATCAAACCCATTTCAGACAAAATAGGGGGGAAAAATGTCCACCTAGAGATTCTCATTTTATTAAAATATAAGTTAAGCCCCTTTGAGACACTTGAGGTTTTCTGCTGTCTTCTCCGCAGGTACTTGCCACGTTGGTCCATGGCTATTTTTCCTAAAGATGGATGGAGAACAGTTTCATGATTTCAAGCTTTGAAATATGTATGTGTTACACGTGCACACTTCTGTGGCACCAGATAACTAAATGAATATTATTTAGTACCTAATTTTGTGAGGAAAAGGATGATTTCTCCCCATTCTATGTGAATTTCCCAGCAGAGAATTAGAAAAATGCTAATGAAAGATGAGGTAAAGAACTTAAATATACATAAAATAAATTAAAGGAATTGCAGCAGATTCTCTCTCTTCAATGTCCTTGTTTTGGTGTTTTTGTTACTTCTTAGAGTCAAATATCCCCAGAGAGGCAAAGGTTGGAGCCACATTGAACTTCATGCTGCTCTTCTTGATTTTTCTTTTTTTTTTTTTCTTTTTTTTTCAGATAACCCCCTACATTCACCATCACCCACAACATTCTCACAGTTCAGAAGTGTTCTATTAAATTTTTAATACACTGTCTTTTTGGACGGCAGAGAGCCCCTTTTGCTGGATATCAGCTCTAGACACATGAATTATATATCTATAAATACAATCATAAAGCAAAAAAGCAGGGCAGCCTTCAGGGCTAAAATAGACCTTTTATATCCCTAGTGATCTCTCTGGTTTAAAAAAAAAAAAAGCACAAACCTGTCAAAAAAGGGTATGTATTCCTGATTTAAAATGATAACTTTAAGGAATACAAATCTTATTCCCAATCAAAGAAAAATTCAGGGGATGAAATAGGAGGTCGAAGTTTTGATGGATTATAGATTTTGTATCACTCTGCCTGTAACCCCTTATGACTTTAGGCTTATTAGTTCTGTGAATACTTTTGAAAGAATAGACATCTGGTAGATCACTGACTCCATAATCTTTGGGCAGTGAAAAAAAATCAGCTGCTCCAAAATTTCTGAGGATAGTCACTTTGGATGAAAACAAATAAACAAAGTCTTAAATAGGCTTCCACAGTCTGAGTCATTTCTATTCAGGAACTAATAATGAGAGAAATACATCCCTCACCTCCTCATCTCAAATGATTTGTGCCTGTGGCCTCGCCGGGATACTATAATTATCTCAACTCTTAAAGATAGAATTTGATATTAAAATTGATTCTCCATTCCAACTCACACACCTTCCACATTTATAGTTATCTAAAATGTTCCACCTATTTTCATTATAATTCCTACTTGTAATAATGACCCTACATCCCAGTTGACTTCCTTTTAAGCTAAAAACACTTTTCCAATTCCTTGAGATGCCAGGAAAGGGGTTTATGAAAGTTTTTACCATTTCAGTGATTAAATACCACCAGAATTTGGGCTCAAATATTCCTGATAAGGGGCATCATTTGTCATTTTTATTACTGCTACCAGGATTAATAACAAAACAGTAACGATAACTGATGATTAGTAGTTTTGACAGTTTCCGTTATTTAAAACTCTGCAATAGCGTACCCATCGTTTTAGTTTTGAAATAAGCTTTTATCATTTCACTTATAGCTCACCAACATTTATAAGTTAAGGAGCTTCAGGACCCTCTTTCCATCACATTATAAAAGAATGGCATTTATTTATTTATTCATTCATTCATTTTTGGTAATCCAAGAGAGATGCTTGCATTCGGGTGTTGAATGAGGAGGAAATAAGCATAGGAAAATGGGGGCGAGTCAGCTGCAGAGTGAGCAGTTTGTAAATTGTGTAGCTTTTTAACAACAAAGGTGTTGTGGAAGCTTTAGCTAGAGTCGAAGGAAGGGGGTAGGAAAATTTAAGACTCCACTTGGGTGTCACAGACGGCACACTATGAGTGCAAATGAATGCCACTCTATAGTCGTGAAGACAGTGATCGTAATCTTAGTGTCACTTAAAGGGACACTAGCATCCTACTTAAAGATCTGCCTTTACATTTAAATTATTTGCATCAGGCCTCTGTCTCCCGACAAATCAATTATTCCTTGTCCTTTATCCCAGCTTCCTCTCTACACGCGGGTAGATTTTTATCATTGCCCTAAGGAACAAGTGATTCTCAGTATTTGTGCCTGCAAAGAACACACATTCTAGACCTTTGTTCCAGGTGAGATGGGGAAGAACTCTTGTCTTGTTCCTTGAAGGAAAGTAAAGTCGTCCCCAAGTAATCTCTAGGGAACCCTTAAACAGTTTGCACAGGACTTCTCTCTCCTGATTGCGCTTCTCTTATTCAAACACTATGTTTTCCCACGTGTCACCTTAAACATAACACTCAGGACCCTGTACTAGAAGAATAAGGAGAAAAGTTAGCCCAGGTTAGGTTTATGACTGGCTTACCTATACAGAAACGTGCTCCAAATCCCATTTATAAAAACTAGCAGAAGTGTGTAAATTATGCATTAAATAAGTTGCAAGATATATGAATTATTGATGTTCACCATGTCAAAAATAGGCATGCTGGTCCAGTAAAGCGGGTCTAAAGCTTTGACAAATCCACAAAGATCATTTTCCTCAATAGTTTCAAACTCCGAGCACTAGAAGAGAAACACAGACCAAATTATCATCTTGAGATTCTCATACAGATTCTTGTTTTATTTCCCCATGTATAGTAACATTATCTGGTAGGCCAGAGATGATGGTACAATGCTCTATAGTCCCTTCCGTTCTAAACAATATTCTTTTTGTACATCATTGCTACGCTCCCTAGCTCTATTTCTCTCTGTGTAACACACTGTTAATGGCTACATATGGAGGCAGTGAAGGCTTCTGGCATGGGTGCGGCAGTTCTTCTCAGGTGCTATGAAGGTTTGCAATAGCTTTCTTCTCAGGTGGCCCTTCCCTTAGCACACCTGAAATCTGGACAAATTAGATGCCGCAGTTCTACCTGAGGCACAGGACCTGTTTAAACATACAAGGTGTGGAAAGCTGAGCAGGGATTGTCTAATGTGTGAGTCAGTCTTTACAGGAAGAACCTGGGAAGACTGTGTAAGCTCACAGGTTTGTATACCTGGAGTGTCCCTAGAACTTTGCAGTCTGGAGCCACATGTCTGGGTTTGTCACCAACAGGGAGGGGCACCTCAGCAAAGTCATAGCTGATAACAGATGCTCAAACACCAACCATCCCGTCAGGGCAAAGTTACTCCTAAGAACAGAATACACAAGAACATTGTACCTGGTTGAGAGCTTAGTGACCCAGCTCAGAAAGAGGCCTTCAACGATATCACATTAACATCTCAACTAGCTGACTAACTGGGGCAGGTGAACATCATGCCATCTTTGCTAGAAGATTTTAAAAAACAATAGTTAGAATAGATATTTTGGACAAGATTCAATGAAGAGACATGAACTGAGACTTTTTGAGATTTTTTTCTCTGTTTGAAAAATAACACTGTAAAGAGACGAGAAGAGACCCTGATGATCTTGCTTGCATACAAGAATAATACGCTGGGCCTTCGGGTTAGGTGACTAACATCCATCACAGAATATTTGTGGTCCCTGTGATCTGCAAGACACCATGATTTAGTGAACTATTCTGAACTTTCTTTCCCGACCTAGTTCACATATTTATAAATGCAGTAACTAGTTAGTGTCTGTGGGTCCCTGTTATATTTTTGCCATTCTAGTTAAAAATCACTATTTTTCAAAACTCACTTTGCTATCTCTACATTTCTGAATCTAAAAGTAAGTTTCTGATAAGTCATAGCTGTCTAAGCTGGGTATTTTTTAAAATCTAGCATCCAGCTCAGTCTGTATTGCATATAGCGTAAAAGCAGTGCATTAACATGAGGTTAACCAATGCCAGGCGAGTTGTCATTTAATAGTCAGGGGAATTTCTGGAAGAGCATAGTCAAAATGGGTTTGTCAGATGAACAATGTTAACCACTTATAACTTCCCCTCACTTAGCATATAGTAAATGAAGACTGCATTTGATAAATGTGAAATAAAAGGTAGTAACTTCAAATACTGAAGACATGGTCTTTTATCTTCCCGGATCTTGGTCTCGGTGACATGGAAAATATGTCATTCTCATCCTCATGGGAGCAAAAAGGTAGAGACCCGAGAAGGCAATAAAGAAATGCAATGGTTTTCAAATTAATCACATGTGCACACACACACACACACACACACACACACACACACACAAGTTTGATAGTCAGTATTTGCAATAGTATAACTGGGTGTTATCAGCCCATAAGCAGATCCTGGAAACAGCCTATATGAATTCTATCTAAATAATTACTTGAGAGTATCTTTAAAATCTATGCCCTTCAATTTGTGGATTTCTGGTTTTGGTGGCAAGAGGCATATCATGGGCTCTGAAACAGCCTAGAATGGTTAGGCTGTCACCAGAAAGAATCCATATGTGGATCCAGGTCATTTGATTGTAATTTTTGAGGCGTAACCTATGAACTCCATTCATAGTTGAGAGTGACTGAATTATGTTTATGTACAAATATGCTAATTCTGTGTTTCTTTTTCTTTTCAATCCCAGGAGGTGAATTAGTTATCCCTCTTCTTGTAGAAGACCCTTTAGCTACCCTTCCTATTGCTACTCGTGCACCTTCCATTACACTCCCCCCTACCTTTCGCCCCCTCCTCACCATTATTGAGAACACCAAAGATTCCCTGTCCATGACCTCTGAGGCGGGGTTACCTTGCTTGTCGGACCAAGGCAGCGATGGTTGTGATGATGATGGCTTGGTGATATCTGGGTATGGCTCAGGGGAAACCTTTGACTCTAACCTGCCCCCTACTGATGATGAAGATTTTTACACCACCTTCTCCTTGGTAACAGATAAGAGTCTTTCCACTTCAATCTTCGAAGGTGGCTACAAAGCACATGCGCCCAAGTGGGAATCCAAGGACTTTAGACCTAACAAAGTCTCCGAAACTAGTAGGACTACTACCACATCTTTGTCCCCTGAGCTGATCCGCTTCACAGCTTCCTCCTCGTCTGGGATGGTGCCCAAATTGCCAGCTGGCAAAATGAATAACCGTGATCTCAAACCCCAGCCTGACCTAGTCTTGCTTCCGTTGCCCACTGCCTATGAGCTAGACAGCACCAAACTGAAGAGCCCACTAATTACTTCCCCCATGTTCCGTAATGTGCCCACAGCAAACCCCACGGAGCCGGGAGTCAGACGGGTCCCGGGGGCCTCAGAGGTGATCCGGGAGTCGAGCAGTACAACAGGGATGGTCGTCGGTATTGTGGCTGCTGCCGCCCTCTGCATCTTGATTCTCCTGTACGCCATGTACAAGTACAGGAACAGGGACGAGGGGTCCTATCAAGTGGACGAGACGCGGAACTACATCAGCAACTCGGCCCAGAGCAACGGCACGCTCCTTAAGGAGAAGCAGCAGAGCTCGAAGAGCGGCCACAAGAAACAGAAAAACAAGGACAAAGAGTATTACGTGTAACACATGACACCACTCACAATACCTGAATTTAAAACAGAGTTATTTCTATATCAGTATATAAATACTTGCGAAATGAGATTTACCAGATGTCAGAACTGTCCTAACTGTGAGATGGGGTAGACCCTGACGATGGTGGGGAAAACCATTTTTTAAAGGATACACACCATGATGTACCTACCTTTCAAGTTCAGCCATGGCTGCTTTGATTCGGTCATCGCCTGGAGACAGAACATCGGTTCTGCCCTGCTGTACCATAAAGCACACACCTTGCGCTCTGGAGCAAGCCGATGGCTCCCCACTTTCGCGGACTTGGGAGCGCCCTTCTCTTGAGGACCTTTCACCCAAGGTAGAAGACTTCATGGCTTACTTGTTCCATAACTCCAAGTGAGTCTGTAACAATGTTTGTGAAGCTTGACTGTAACAATGGTTTCTTTTTTGTTTGTTTGTTTAATTATGTAAAAAACAAAAACAAAAACAAAAACAAAAAAAAAAAAGAAAAGAAAAATGTTAAAAACAACAACAAAAAAAACAACACCCAAACACCCTTGTCTGGTTCTGGCCAGTACTTGTAACTTTTCAAGATCTGAGGGGAAAAAAAAAAAAGGCTTTTGGGTTTTTGTTTATTTTTTGAGAATGACTGGACATAAGTTCAAGAAGAAGAAGAAAAAAAAACTCAGAAAACAAAGTCAAGAAAGACTCTTGCCATATGAACTCAAAAGCTACCACGGTGTTCACTCTACATATCAGGTTGTGGTGTTTTTAAAATCTGTTGTTTGTTTCCTATATGATGCTTTGCTGAACACAGAAAAATTATGTGATGGATGGTAATATTGATTTGAAAAGCTGGTCCCTCAGGATCTAATTCCAGAATTTGCCACCCAAACCCAGAACAGATGGGGTTAGGGTTGGTTTTATCAGAGCTATTGGCTTTACTTAACAATATTGTTCCTGTCCATTAGCCCAGCCAAATTGTGGTAAAGGAGACAGCCCCACAAACTAAAACAGAGCCTTTCCAAGGGAGGGGGAAGGGGGCGTGGGCTGTATCTGGAACTGATTGAAATGCATGCAAATATAGAAGAAAAGACAATACTAAAAGTCTGTTAGAGAATCAAAACAGACACTAGGGGAGTTCAACTTGTGATGGAACCACAAAAGGTCACACAAGCCAAACATGGCATGACAAGAGTGCAAAATCTATAGTTCTTCCCCTGTCCCCAACATGCTGATGTTTTTCGTAGTGGTTTAATTTTGTAGCCTGACACTTATGGATAACTCTATCCTTCCATTTGCTCATGTCTCCCTTCACCCATCTTTTCTAAAACTAAATAATAAATGAGTAAAGCTGCTGTGACACACACACAAAAGGAATTTAATAGTATAATATATATATAAATAAATATATATACAGATATATTTATCATGGTATGTTTGATGGGATGACTGAAACAGGAAAACTGTTAAAGTCTTGAACTGGAATGAGAATGTTGTTTCAAAAGAAAAATCACAAAACAACAAAAAAGTAAACCTTAAAATGTGAAGAAAGTGTGAGTTTTAGTTTTGTCACAGTTAACTGTGTCAAAAGAGAATAAAAAACTCTTCTCAGATTTTGTTTACATATTTTACTACATTTTTGCTGGTCTAATTCCTTAGCTACCTATGTACATACTGCTTTAAGAACTGTTCTTTCCTTTCTATCCGTTTATTTAAGTGTGTTTGGTTTATACTCCAGTTGTCTTTCTTTCTTTTTGAAAAGAGGAAATAATGTATAGAAAAACAATAGGTCGGTTGTGTGGCCATAGCTGTTTGAAAAGCAAGAGACAAAGCAAGACAAATATTCACACAAAAAAATGAAGTGTGTCCTCTGGAGGGTCAGATATATACAATTTCTTTTGTACAGATGAAAATCAATCAGCTGTTTAGATTTAGAAATCTACTCTTGCTGGTCGTTGTAAGTTGCATGAATATTTGACTTTGAAAAAATATCTTCAAGACCTGGGGCAAAAAGTGCAATCTAAACAATGGCAGCCTTTACTAATGTGTGTGGAAAGAGATGTACCTCATTCTCTGATATTTCAATATGTTAAGAGTTTGGGATTTTTGTCATTAAAAAAGACAGGATTATAAAGCGACGTCAAAGCACGATTTTAGATAACCTAAATGGCCCAACCTATATGAAATTGATTATATCTCGATGTCTTTAAAAGATGCTGTTCTTGGAGTCTTGAGGTCTTGTGAACTGATTTTCTGCTTTCTTTCTTTACATTTTTTTTTTTAATTTGAATAAAAATACATTTGTTACATTCCTTTTAGTGTAAGTTCTATTTGGACAATTTTATGGGAACATGTGCATTCTGTATGTGAGCTTCTATCATATTCCTGTTGTTTTATGAACAGACTCTTAAGGAATTTATTTCATAATGTTGTGATGTTACTGCTTTTTTCTTTTCTCTTTTATTTCATATTTGCATTTTCGTTCAAGGATATGCTTAGCAATAAAATGTTCTTCCCAAAACCTTGTATGATGATGCATTTTTTATTTTCTAGACATTTGGTAAAAGATCTTATACTAAATCTAAACATATCGTATCTTATTAAAAGCCAAGTAAGCTAGGACCACTTACACGTGAAATAAAATATTCTAACCAGTTACTAATTACTTATATAAACATCAAAAGTGGCATATGTATTGGGCTAAACAATTATTGTCTGTCAACTGAGGCATTATTATTTAGATTGCTATGATAGAGTAACCAGGAAAGAAAACAGGTAAGGTGACAAAAGCATTGTATTCTGGAAAAGATTATTGGATACTATATTTTCAAAAGTGTTTGGTAACTTTTAAGTATTTGCTGTAAGTCAACAAGCTGAACAGTTCTCCAGAACCGTGTTCATGTAGTGCTTTAAAAATGGAAAAGCTTTAGATGCCTTCTTTTTAAGCCTCCCACCCTACTGATTTTTTTAAAAGCATTATATCCAAAAACAAAATTTAAATGAGTGCTTAAATTTTAACAGCTTCTTTCTAGATTTTCAGATTATAAAATTCTGCAAACGTTCATTATATTTGGAACCTTTGTTGTATTTCAGGGGCCCTTGATTTGCTGGTTCCCTAAGCACAGGCATACTTTACCGAATGGATAATCCATCATGATACTCCATATTTTTCACCATGATCCAGAAATCTGGGTTAACTGAACAGCTGTATTCTATTCATACATTGGTTACCAGTTTTCAAAGAGTTTGAATTCAAAATAAATGTAATTAACTCTGTTCCTTCAGATTTCATTAATGGAAAGGTTATGCTATTGACTGTCATGTGAATGGAAAAAAAATGAGGCTCAATGATGTCAAGCTATGGAAAGTTCCTCTTTTGGGTCCTGTCTCAGATAATTTATGTAAAGTAAAGCAATCATTCATGAATGCTCATGATGTGACAGTACTGTGTTAAGTGTTTTGGATCTGTGTTGTCTGTTTAACCCCCGAGTGGTAGAGAATATTTTCCTCATTTACAGATGAGAAAACAAAGACAGCAAGAGCTGAATGACAGCTTGGTTAATACATTTCTAATCATGTTAGAAGTCAGGTCTTGCTGGCATGGAGTTCAGTGGGACATCACGGAAAGGGTATAGGCAATGAGGCCAGACAGAGCCGGGTTGGAATCCCTGCTGGACTGCTCATTATGTATGAGCAAAATTCACAACGTCTCTGAGATGCAGCTTTCTTTCTCACCTGAAAAATGTGCCATCTCAATGACCTCGCCTTTCAATGTAGTTTGAGGGAAAACAATGAAATAATATAAAGTGTTCTAATTGTGATTGATGCAGAGCAGGGGCTCAGCAAGTGAGTCCTCTTCATTTTGAGTCCTATGCTACTGTCTATATAATAGCTGCCTTCTAGAATTGAAATTCTACAATAAAGAGATCTATTTAGTAGTTGTCAGGCAATGTCACCAAATTATGGCTAGGGTTTACTACTTGTAATTAAGAAAACTAGACCTTCTAATAAAATACTTGATTGAAAGCATGATTGCAACTATTAAATATGTGGCATTGACATTTGGTAGCATAAGAATCTGACAGCACCTTTTAAACAAGTGGCCAGAAGTTAGGGTGAATAAAAGGGAGCATAGATTTGAGAAAATGTTGAGCTTCCCAGATAAATTTCCAAATGATGGCTCATGTGGTAAATTCATCAAGATCTAAGTGGCATTTGCTCGGATACATTGATTAAAGTCCATCAACAGAAATAATGTGTCCTTGTCTTTCCATGGGGAAGTGGTGAGACTATACTATTCCTTTCCAATGTGTTTAACTTTGGCCATGGACTTCGGATTCAGGAAACTTAGTTTAAATCTTGGCTCTGAATCCTGGGTCTGTCCTTTACTATCTGCTAGGCCTTGAGTAAGGTGGACAGTGACTCTAGCTTCACCCATGAAATTGGAATGATATTATCCTCCTCTTTGGCTGTTCTATAATTAAATGACCTCATGTGAATATAAGTGCCTGGATGTAAGCACCGTGGCTGGCCCATAGCCCTCAAACAATGATGGCTAAATTGTCTTTTTAATCATCTGCTATTATCGTGGATAAAAAAAAATAAGCTAAAATTCTTTCTGAAAGTTTAGAAAGGATACATATCAGAGGGCCCCAGGATAATTCTTATACTTCTGTAACCTAAAATTGTAATTGTTTTTATTCACCTACATTTGAAATCACATTGATTTATTAATTCTTTGAGCTCTCCTTGAGTCTTCCACCAGAAATGAGTATATCACTGTAAAACCCTTTACTTCAACCAACTCCTCCAGAATAGGAACCTTAGGAAATGTTCAAATGGTAAACTGTTCTGTGGCTCACAGGACAGTCTTCTATGCTTCCCAGATTACAGAGTTGTCATTGCCTGAGAGACCCCTTCCAAATTCTATATTTGTTTTCTCTCTATAAACTGTCTAAATATCACATATTTAGAATATATAATCCAAGAACCACTTTAAGAAGTCGTTCTTTGGATAATTTAGCAAACATTTACTGAACAGTTATGTGCCACCAATCTAGTATTGGCTATTGTTACTTTGTCTCAATGAAGACAGAAAATGGAGATGGGAACTTAAGCCTTTTTATCTCTTGTATAGATCCATACAGACCCAAGTTCTCTTGACCTATATTCAAATTGAAGTTTGGTCTTTCTCCAAAAATTCTGAACACTGTTATTTTTCCCAGTCAAATTCAAATCTTCATGCTAATGTTTGAGATTAGTTTGATAATTGATATATTTATTAAACATTATTAAATGATTGCAATATCTTAAATTGAAAGCCTTAAGGTGTTTATAACCTACTAAGGGTACACAAACACTGATACTAATAAGCTGTGAAGAAAGTACAAACTTCTTTAGGGGTTCAGAAGAAATTACTTAAGGGAGTGTTTCATATAAGAGGTGACATGTTAGGTAAACTTTGAAAAATTGATAGGCCAAGATCAAGGCTGCATGGCACTCCAAGCAAAACACTGAAGTGGAAGCAAGTAGGATTAAAACCATAATGTGGATGGATCACAGATTATTGAAAGTACATTAAAGGAAGACGTGGCTAGGAAGGTTGGGGTAATTTTGTCAATGGAAGGGAAGAGACAAATGGGAGAATGTCTTGAGACGTTCTCCAGGTCAAGGGCTAGTTTATCATGGAGTGCAGCGGACACAAGAGAAAGGTAATAACTGATGCATTCCCAGAAAAGGTGAAAGATGATTGCAAGATTCCAGATAGAGGTGTTACTCTGAACAGAATAGGAGATTAGTTGTTCTGATGAAGCAATGAAGGAAAAAAATGGAATCAGAAACTGTCATACTGTAGGGGAAGTGACAGTACCTGAGACAGCTATAGTCAGAGAGCCCCACTGTTCCAGGTAATCAGAGGCAAAGTCATGTCCCCAATAGTGAGGCTATGAGCACATGGCCGAAGTCTGTTGACAACCCTGTTAGGAGTCAGCTAATAAACATGTCAGTAAGAGGGGTCAGCCATCTGTATCTGGCATTAATAGTAACACTTTACATGTTTACTATATTTCCTTTTCATTTCATGATTTGAAATCCAATCATGTGGTTCCAAATTTAGAGCTCTTTCAATTACATGCTGTTGACTGTAGAGAAACAAGCCATTTTACACATTTTTTTCCAGGAGCATTTGGAGTGGAAGCTAAGGAAGAGGGTGATGTATGAATCTGCCCAGGCTACGATAACAAAATACCATAGGCTTAAACAACAGAAGTTTATATCTCAGTTCTGAAGGCTGGGAGTCCTAAATCAATATCTGGCAAGGTTTGTTTTCTGGTGAGTGCTCTCTTCTTGGCTTTTAGATAGCCATCTCCTGGCACTGTCCTCACCTGACCTTCCTTCTGTGGGTGTGCTGAGAAAGAGAGCGATTTCTTCCTCTTCTTATAAAAGGCCACAATCCTATCAGATCAGAGCCCCACCCTTACGACTTCATTTATCTTTAATTACCTACTAAGATTCTATCTCCAAATATAGTCACATTGGGAGATGGGACTTCAGCTTACGAATTGGAGGTGGGGTAGGGGGAGGGGCAAGTAGACACATTTCAGCCCATCACAGATGCCCATGGTGTTAGCAATTGGTAATGTAAAAATTTTTAAAGAACAAAGGAGTCAAGGAATCCAGAAGCAACTCTAGTTTTGTTGAGTGTCTACACGGGCTACGCAGAAGAGCAAATAAATCCATGAGAGACTAGACCACAGAGTAGGATAGGAGTACAAGAATAGGGGCCAGGATTCGGAGGCAGTGCTGGGGTTGTTGAGAGAGAGGCCCTAGAAGACGGGAACAGTTAAGGGAACCCAGACTCAGATTTGGAGATGTATTAAATGAATACTGTGAACTTCAAGAGGACTTGAACTGTTCTAGTGGTTAGGTACATGGTTTCTAGTGTCAGGATGCTATGGCTTGTATTCATTCTAGAGTTATAACTTTAGATAAATTACTTAGCCCACCTAAGGCTCAGCTTTCACACCTGTAAAACGAAATTATACCAACCATGTTGGTTCATCAGGAAAGATGAAAGAATTCATGTAAAATGCTTTGCATATGCCTGCCACATAATAAACCTTAATAAACATTGGTCATTATTACAATTTAGTCTTGTTACCTCACTCAGGACCCAAAATAGCTGCTACTTGCATGGTAGCAGCTACTAGGTACTAGCCAGTACCAAAAAGTACATAAAAATATAGAAGTTAGGCAATCACTCTGAGTATTAGGTTGGGCAAAAGTAATTGCAGTTTTTGCAATTTTTAATCTTTTAAACCACAATGACTTTTCCACCAACCTAATATTTTCCTACTTCTTTCATTTACCAAGAAAATATAAAATTCAGTTGCCTTTTCATTGCCAAAGTTTTCCTTCACTACTAGTTCTCTGCTTCCAGGCCCCAGCTTGGGTTATGCCCAGGGAAGCCTCGCATCCTGAAGATTTTCACTCTTCTCCTGAGTTTCTAGTTCTCAGCTTTCCCATGGCAGCTGGTCAATAAAGCACTAGGAAGCCAAGGGGCCTTCAGAAAACCTTGTACCCATTTATTGATACTCACTGTTTTGGTTTGTTTTTAATTTGAGTTTTTATTGTGAACATTTTCAAACATTCTCAAAAGTAAAGTAATATAACAAATCCCCATGCATTCATCATCTAGTTTCAAGAATTATTAGTCTCTTGCTGTTGATTCATCAATGATAATCTCTCCATGAAAGAATACCTTTTAATACCACAAAATGTTCTTTTTTCGTGTTTTTTTTTTGTTGTTGTTGTTTTTGTTTTGTTTTTTAAAGGAGGATTAAAAGAATAGTTATTTTGGGTCTGTTAACCTGAGTCTTGTTCAACGTGTTTTAGAGTAAGTAAACCTAACGCTCCTTCTGGTGGACAAGTAATGGTATGATTCCAGTTCTCTGTTCAAAGACACCAGGAAAGAGAAGATTAACTGCTGAGTAGATTCTTCATCAATTAATGAAGTTGCCTGAAAACTGAAAGGACTTTTCAGCTCGTAAATTGTTCAATTCAACTGTGCTCAATTACTTTTTGAAATGAGTAAAAAGTCTCTAGATTATATACAGCTGCCATGTCTCTTGTAAAATGTGACATCTTAGAACAGAAAGTGTGGGAGTGGGCAACGGCGAATACTACACACTTGTACCTGTGGAAACTAAGAAATACTTACTTTTACCTCTAGAAATATGATCACAAGTCTATTAGCATATTTTCCTACAGTTATATTCATGTATTTGCAATAGCTGTAATGACAGTGAATTTGCATGAGTCTATATAGATGAGCTATTTCATTAAGTGCATTTTAAAGTTATGGTTTTATTACTGCTCTGTTGATAATGGTGATTTTTCTCTTCTTTGCTTTCACTCACCTGCAAGTTTTGACCTAGAATTTTCATCGTAAAAGTATCATGAGAGAAAGTCAGAGAGAGAAAGATAGTTATTTATAGACTATTTGATAGCATATTCTCCTCTACCTGGAAGTCAAACTAAGTGTTAGGAAAAATGGATAGAATAGCCACAGACTTTTGCTTCTTGGTTTTATGGGCCACAATGAAAAGTAGAATGGCAGGTTTTAACAAGTAAATAATGTCCTTTTTCCTTCTGTGTGTTGACCAGTATGCCCCCTTTTACTTACTTTTGGAAGGGTGGGAACCTAGCAAAACAGACATAAGCATTGTTCTCAAAGCAAAACAAACCAAAAAAAGGATTATCAAGGCTTGCAAGGAAGTACAGCAAGGCAGGGCTAGGAGTGGGATAGAAAGGTAGCTTAAATTAAAGGTGTCATAAAACTGAAAAGCTGAAACTTCCTTGGTCTTACAGGGTACTTTTCAATGTTTATCCATCACCCAGGAGGATGTGCTTATGTGCATGCATGGGTATGAGTAACCAGATCTGTTCAAATTTGAAATGGGAAATTTGAAATGGGAAAACTAGGATCGTTATTGTCATAAACCAAAGAGGGAAATGTGGGTGAAAGGAGGAGAGCAGAGGCAGAAGAGCTGCTCCTAAGCAACTAAGAGGTTTGTACTTACTCGCAAGATAGGTCCAGAACTACAGCATCTAAAATAGTAATGAGATTTCTCTCTTTCCTCCCTCCCTCTTTCCTTTTCTGCCTTCTCCTCAGTCTCCTCCTTTTTTTCTTCTTTGTCTTCTTCCTCTCCTCCTCTTCCTTCTCCTCTCCCTCCCCTGTCTCCTGCTCCCTCTCACCCTCCTTCCTCTCCTCTTCTTCCTCCCTTCCACCCTTCCTTTCTCCCAGCACCCATCGAATTCCAGAAATAGTGTCTGATATTAACAAAAAGCTCTGAGTTTACATACATACACTCTGCCCTTCTTTTGTACAAAAGAAAAATAAATAGGTGCTTATACTTGTATAGTAATAAATTGTAAAATGCTTTAACTATTATGCTGGTCTTTCGGTATCTTTTTCTCTTTTAAATTTAAAATGTCCTTACACTCTGATATTATAAACACTGTTCCCCTGAAATATATTGTAAGAACATAAATCACATGTTTGTGTGGTTGGACAGGACTTTCTTGACTTCCTCAGGTGACAAGCTGCAATTTGATAACATATATATGCACCAGAGCAATAGCTTTTTTTTTTAAATGATCAAAGAGGTCTTTATAAAGTTCTTTCATGACTTCATTCTAAATATACAGAATAAAAAATAGTGTCAGTACATTCATGAGACACCAGTCTGATTTTCCTTATACTGTCTCAAAATTTAAAGATAAATTTCCCAAGAGAGTGTGCAATGCATCATAAAATGGCCCTTTTTTGTAGGTGGGAGAGGAAGGATTGGGCAGGGTAGCATATTAAATTTTACCATGATAGACATGCAAGCCTGTTATCCAATCTAGTATAATTTATATACATTTTGATGACTTAGAAAAACAAAGCAGTCATTTGTGACAAGCCTAAAAAGCTTGACATATTTAACATACTGAGGAACTTTTTTTTATGGTGTCCAGAAATTCTTTAATTGTACCACGGAGGCCTTTTGAAAGTAACAAATAGAAGGAGAGTTTCTGTTCAGTTTGCTGAACATCACATTGCACCCTAATAATATACAACTTGAACTGAGGGTGGATACCTTACTGTGGGGACAGAGCCCCAGAGAGTAGTTTACAGGCTCTCGGCCTCACGTGGAAAGGTGCTGGCTCGGGTGGTGGATGGCCGTCGGCTGTGGCTGATTGGCCATCGGCTGTGGCCGGTTAGCCGATTGGCCGCTGGTATAACTGCTGCGGCTACGGAGGAGAGCCGAGGAGCCGAGCAGAGCGGAAGAGAGCAGAAGAGGAGGGCCGAGGAGAGTGGAGGAGAGTCGTCGGTGGGTCGGTTGGCGGAAAGGCGGACGGCAGGTCGGCGACCGGTGGGCCCAGCCTCCAGTGAGACCATAGTGGTATGACTCCCCTACCTATGGCTCCGTGGGTGTTCCTTTTTGGCCTCACCATATCCTGCGTTCTTGTGTGGGGAGCGGGAGCAGAGACCCCACAGGCCTCCCCCCACGACACTTACCTTAGCACACAAAGGAAAAGTATGTCGGTACAAAATATGGACTAAACTGCTTTCAGGAAAAAAGAAAAAAAAAAAATGATCCAGGATGGAAAAAGGAATTTTCCTTCCTTGTTTGGAGTCCTCCCAATTAAGGCAGATCCCATCCATTATAATTTCCGCTGTTAAAAGGTTTTCCCACTTACTCAGTTCTCGCCTCTGAGTTCAACCCCTGCTGGATTCTTTTGGCATAACTTTGCACCATGGAGTTAACGATGGGCAGAAAGAAGTAACACACCATTACAACGACCAGCTTCTCAAATATCCAGCACAACCAGTTTTCTCCCTGCGGTGTATCCATTTCACTTGCTTCTTTGGTTTTTGTTTTGATGAATCCTAATTTTTCCAGCTTTACTGAGATATAATTGACATATAGCATTGTGTACGTTTAAGGTGTACGAGGTGCTGATTTGATATGTGTACAGAATGCAAAACAATTACCAGAATAAGGATAATTAACACATCCGTCACCCCACATAATTGAAAATATTTAAGGTTTACTTTCTTAGCGACTTTGAAGTGTATAATACAGTATTGTTAATTATAGTCACCAGGCTGTATATTAGATCCCCAGAACTTATTCATCTTATGACTGTAAATTTGTCCCTTTAGACCACCATCTCCCCATTTCTGCCACCACCCCACCCTGGCAACCACCAATTTACTCTCTGTTTTAATGAGTTCAGAGTTTTTAGGTTCCACATATAAGTGAAATCATACGATATTTGTCTTTCTCTGATGTATTTCACCTAGCTTAAGACCATCAAGTTTCATCCATGTTGTCACAAATGGCGGGGTTTCCTTCTTTTTATGGTTGAATAGTATTCCATTGTATATATGTACCACATTTTTTAATCCATTTATCTGTCAAAAGGCATTTATGTTTCCCTGTTTTGGCTGTAAATAATGCTGCAATGAACATGGGGATACAGATATCTTTTCAAAATAGTGACTTCATTTTCTTTGTATATATACCCAGAAGAGGAATTGCTGGATCATGTGGTAGTTCTATTTTTAACTTTTTGAAGAACCACCATACTATTTTTCATAATGGCTATACCAATTTAAATTCCCATCAACAGAGTATAAGTGTTCCCTTTACTCCACATCCTTGCCAGTACTTGTTATCTCTTGTGTTTTTGATAGCCAATCAAATAGGTGTGAGGTGATATCAGAAGATAGGTGCAGAATTAGAGCACCAACAATAATAAGGTTTCTCTTTCCTTTTCCATCCCCTCATTCTCACTTCTCCCCACTGAAATTTATATTTTTATTTCCCTGATATTAATGATGTTGAACACCTTGTCATGTACTTGTTGGCCATTTGTATGTCTTCTTTAGAAAAATGTCTCTTCGGGTCCTTTGACCATTTTTAAATCAGATTATTTGTTTTCTTGCTATTGAGTTACAAGAAATCCTTGTAGATTTTTGATGCTAACCCCTTATCAAATATATAGTTTGCAAATGTTTTCTCTCAACCTATAGGTTGACTTTTCATTTCATTGATTCTTTCTCTTGCTGGGTAGAAATTTTTAGTTTGATGTGGTTCAACTTGTTGATTTTTGCTTTTGTTGTATGTGCTTTTGGTGTCATAATAATAATAAAAAAAAATTGCCAAGACAAATGTCTAGGAGTTGTTTTCCTTGTTTTCTTTTAGGAGTTTTAGAACTTCAGGTCTTACATTTAAGTCTTCAATCCATTCCAAGTTAACTTTTGTGAATGTTATAAGTATTCAATTTCATTCTTTTGCATGTGAATATCCAGTTTTCCCAACACCATTTATTGAAGAATTGTTTTCTCCCCACTGAGTATTTTTGGCTCCCTTGTCAAATACTAGTTAAATGTATATGTGTGGATATATTTCTGGGCTCTCTGTTCCATTGGTCTATGTGTCTGCTTTTATGTCAGTACCATGCTCTTTTGATTACTATAACTTTGTAATATAGTTTGAAATCAGGAAGTATGATGCCTCTAGCTTTATTTCTTTCTCAAGATTGCTTAGGTATGAGGTCTTTAGTGGTTCCATGTGGAATATTAGTATTATTTTTTTCTACTTCTGTGAAAAATGCCATTGGAATTTTGATAGGGACTGCATTGAATCTATAGATGGTTTTGAGTAATATGGACATTTTAACATTTTAATCATGTGTCTTCTGATACATGAACGTGGGATATTTTTCCATTTATCTGTGTATTCTTCAATTTCTTCATCTGTCTTACTGGTCTTTTGTCTCCTTGGTTACATTTATTTCTAAGTATTTTATTATTTTAGATACTAATCTAAATGAGATTGATTTCTTTTAAAGACTGTTTATTGTTAATACGTATAAACAGAACTGATTTTTGCATGTTGATTTTGTATCCTGAAACATTACTCAATCCATTATTAGTTCTAACAATTTTTGATGTCGTCTTTAGGGTTTTCTATATGAGATCATGTCATCTACAAACAGAGACAATTTTACTTCTTCCTTTTTGTTTTGGATGACTTTTATTTATTTTGTCTTGCCTAATTGCTCTGGCTAGCACTTCCAGTGTTTTGTTGAATAGGAGTGGTGAGAATGGGTGCCTTTGTCTTGTTCCTGATCTTATAGGAAAAGCTTTCAACGTTTTATCATTGAGTATAAGGTAAACTATAACTATTATATCCTCTTGATGGATTAATCCCTTTATCATTATATAATGAACTAATATGTTTTTTGTTATAGTTTTTGACTAGAAGTCTGTTTTTATTTTATTTTTTTCTGATGTAAGTGTAGCTACCCCTGCTTGTCTTGGTTCACATTTGTATGGCATATCTTTTTCCATCCCTTTACTTTGAACCTACTCATGTAGCTGAAGTGAATCTCTTGTAGGCAGCATGGAATTAGGTCATGTTTATTTAACCCATTCTGCCACTATATGCATTTTGATTGGATAATTTAATCTATTTACATTTAAATTAATTATTTATACACAAGGACTTACTAATGTCATCCTATTAACTTTTTTCTGGCTGTTTTATAGTTCCTTTGTTCTTTTATTTCTCTGTTGCTGCTTCCTTTGTTAATTCATGATTTGCCATAGTGGTATGTTTTGATTAATTTCTGTTTATCTTTTGTGTATCTACTGAAGTTTTTTGCTTTGTGATTAACATGAGGTTTGCATACAGTATCTTCTAGATATAATTGTCTATTTTAAGCTGATGACAACTTATTATAATTACATACAAAAACTCTACTGTTTTAATCTCGTTTCATATTTTTGATGTCACAATTTGCATCTTTTAATATTGTGTATCCATTAACAAATTAACTAATTATTTTTAACAGTTTTGCCCTTTAACCTTTATACTAGAGTTAAGTGATTAATACACTACCATGTTACAGTATTGGAGTGTTTTTAATTTGACTGTATATTTACCTTTAGCAGTGCTTTATATTTTCATGTTTTTCATGTTACTAATTAGCATCTCATATTTTAGCATTTTTTTATAAGGCAATTCTAGTGGAGATGCATTCCCTCAGCTTCTGTTTCTCTGGGAAAGTCTTTCTCTATCCTTTTATTTCTGAAGGACAACTTTGTCAGGTAAAGTATTCTTGGTTGGCAGTGTTTTCTTTCAGAATTTGGAATATATATCATCCCAATCTCTCTTGGCCTGCAAGTTTTCTGCTGAGAAATCCACTATTAGCCTTATGAGGGTTCCTCATGTGTGCAAAATTATTTTTATCCTGCTGATTTTAAAGCTCTTTCTCTCTTTGATTTTAGAAAGTTTTATTTATGATATGTCTTGGAAAATATCTTTTGAGTTGAAAATTCGGGGGGCCCTATGAGTTTCATAAACTAGAATGCTCAAATCTCTCCCCATGTTGAGGAAGTTCTCAGGTATTTGTTCCCTAAATAATCTCTCTGCCCTGTTTTCACTCTCTTCTTCTGAGATTCCAATTATGTGTAGATTGTTTCTTTTAATAGTATCCCATAATGCACATAAACTTTCTTCACTCTTTTATATATATTTTTATCTTTTCACTCCTCTGACTGAATAATTTTCATGATGTCTCTTCAAGTTCACACATTCTTTAGGTCAAGTCTATCATTGAAGCTTTTCAATTAATTATTCGGTCATTGTATCTTCAGCTCTAGCTTTGCTAATTTTTGAATTGTTGAGCTTATTTTGTTCATGCATCATTTTCCTAATTTTACTTAGGAAATAATTTTACTGTTATCTTGTAATTCACTGAATTTCTTTAAGAAGAGTATTCTGGATTCTTTTTCAGACAGCACATAGATCTCCATTTAGTTAGGGGAAGTTATTGGATCTTTATTAGTTCCTTTGTTGGTTTCAATATTGTGGGGACAGAGCCCCAGAAAGTAGTTTACAGGCTCTCAGCCTCACGTGGAAGGGTGCTGGCTCGGGTGGTGGATGGCCGTCAGCTGTGGCTGATTGGCCATCAGCTGTGGCCGGTTAGCCGATTGGCCGCTAGTATAACTGCTGTGGCTACCGAGGAGAGTCGAGGATTGCCGAGGAGAGCCGAGGATTGCTGAGGAGCCAAGGAGAGCCGAGGAGAGCGGAAGAGAGTCGTGGGTCGGTTGGCAGAAAGGCGGACGGCAGGTCACGCGTCCGGTGGGCCCAGCCTCCAGTGAGACCATAGTGGTATGACTCCCCTACCTATGGCTCCGTGGGTGTTCCTTTTTGGCCTCACCATATCCTGTGTTCTTATGTGGGGAGCGGGACCAGAGACCCCACAGGCTGCCCCACACGACAAATGGCGGAGTGAGCAGGGTCTCCCGCACGACAAATATTTACCAGGTTCTTCATGGTCCTTGTATCCTTGCATTGGTATCTGCACATCTGAGGAAGCAGTCTCCTCTTCCAGCCTTTCTCAGCAGTGGTGTGGGGCTATTGACTTGCTTCACTGCCCAGGCTCAGGCTTTAGATGTGCTGCACAGCTGCTTGACATTTCTGACCAGACTTCATGGTTTCATGGAGCTGGAGGCTATGCTCAGCAGTTGAGCAAGGCTACTGACTTGCTTCCCTATCTGCACAGGCCTCTATATTGTGCTCTGTGGCTAAGACAAACTGCCCTCTGGGGACCCAAACTGAGAAGATTCAGTGACAGAGCTCTCTGGCCAGATGGGGCTGCTAGTTCAACTCTCCGTATGAGCAGAACCAATGGTTGGGATCTCCACTCAGGTGCCACAACCAGCAGGAACATGGTCCAAGGTCCATGAGCTCTTCTGGACCTGCCCCCTTTTCTTTCTCTAGCTGATTCCCCCCAGTGATCTGCATGAGGCAGTACCTAAGGGGACCTCCCTGAAAGTGTCCCAGTGTGCTGGAGAAGCTGAATGTCCACCTTGGGCTCTCCTTTTCAAACTGGAGAAACTGCAGATCGAGAGAGACTCCTCAGTGTAATGCACTGGCCTGGGGGATGGGCAATACAGTCAAAGTAAAATGACTTCTCTCACCTTTCTAATGTGGTTTTTCTCAGTTTGTGTGGTCCCAGGGGTGCTTCTGCCTCATCCCTGGGTTCAGAGATCTTCCGAAAGGTGTCTTGTCTGTGGATAGTGCTAGTTGTTCTTTCTTTGAGGGGAACTGTAGACAAGAACCACTTATTTCACCATCTGGCTGACATCATGCTTAGTAATGGCTTTTATATCTAGACAAGTTGATGTTATGTAGCAATAGCTAGCATATATGTGTTCTTAAGAATATCAGGTATAGATAAGTTAATGGGTTGTGGAAAAGGAAGAAACAGAAAAGAAAAAGGAAGTTAGACCACTCTTCAATCATAGCTAATACTGAAAATGGTGTTTTTTTTAATCAAGGATTTTACAGATCAGCCATACATTGATATGTAACTTTGATAGTTCTATCACATACATCTGTTGAGATAGGACTATTGAGATTTTTAAGTCAACTTCGTTAAGCTCTGGAAAAGAAATTCCAGAAAGCCATATCCTCACCAAAAAGCCCTCTGCATGTACACAAGCAAGGGAAAGTCTCCACAGCCCAAGCCAGTAAAACAATGCTCAGATAAAGGAGTGGATTTTAAGGGCTTCAGTTAATAAGACCTCTAGTTCCCCAGCCAGTGGGTATTCAAGTGTTGACTGCGCAGGTAGGTGCTTGAGGACACACAGAAGGAGCCAGCCCTAAGAGGCTGCTTCCCGTACACCGCCTCAAAGACGTTTGGATTTTCAATTTATTTTTTAAAAGCAGATACACAGTAAACATTGGAATGTGAGCTTTATGCTAAATATATTTTGGTTTCAGAGCAGTTATCTCTTGCTGCCAGAATAGCCCTAAGGATTAAGACGGTTTATTGGGATCAAATGCCTAAGAGATTTATTATAGTGCAGAATGTTTACTCATTCCCATTAAAATGCCGATTATGCTTATTTCTTTGCCTCTCGCTCTCCTCCTCCTTTCTTCCCTCCTCCACAACCCAGATTCTATTATTTTATTTCCTACTTTAAGATGGATCGACTTTGATTTTTATCCTTTATTAAAACTGAGTTCTTGGAAACTCTCCAACTTTATGTGGGCCAGGAAGTAGCAATGGCATATATGTAGCTCATTAAGGACTTGGGAACACTGAGTCTCAGAGCAATTACAAGAAAGAAAAAACAAAACACCACTCTTTCCAGGCACTGTCTCTGATGACTGAAGAGAAGTGTGCACTTTTGGATTAATGTGTCACGAAGGATCACAAACACCCTAGATATAATCATCTCCAATTGAGAGCCATGGAAGGGCAAGGACAATTTGCTGCCAGGCATATGCTTTACTTGGATTAAAAAAAATAAAAAAAAAAAAAAAAAAAAAAAAAAAAAAAAAAATATATATATATATATATATATATATATATATATATAAAGGAAATTATTTATTTAATAGCCAAATCCTATGTAAAACGTTCAATAAGGCAGATGAGTTTACATGCAATATATCAGCTCTCATGGAATAGACATGAGACATCAGAAAATATGATCACTTAATTAAGAAAGCTACAGCCCAGGAAATAATGCTAGACAGCTTGATAATGCCTCCAAATGTATAAGAAAAACAATCATTGAGTCCACTAGGCTGTATAGTATGAATTTATGAAAACCGTGGTGGGCTGGGCAAGGTCTGCTATACCCTGATAAATTCATCTCTGATCCTCAGTGACTATTAGAATGCCTGGCACCAAGAGGGGCCCAGAGAACTTTCGTGGAAGGAACGATTGAATATAGCTGGCCTGCTACTCCTGGGGTGTGCAAATACAGTTTGAACATTTCCGTTTTTGTTTTCGTCTTCTTTTTCTGGTGCTATGCTTGGAAAGCTCTAGACCAGCTGTTGTCAAATGTTAGCATATATAAGAATCACCTGGAGGTCTCTTTCCAGCACAGCTTGCTGGACCCCACCTCCTGGAGTTTCTGATTCAAGAGGTCTGGTGTAGGATCTGAGAAGTCGCGTTTCTCACATACAAAGGTGATGCTGCACTGCTGGTGCATGGACCACATTTCAAGAACCATGTAGCCTATAAAGTGATGAAAGAGCAATTATACACTGGAGGTCAAAGAAGTGCTCATCTCTGCTAATTGAAAAAAGTATGATTTGCATCTGTTCAACAGACTTGGCGCAGTTACTGTCAGCTGCTTAAGTTTCCACTACAGATGCAAGAAAACAAGTGTGTTTGCACTTTCTGTGCATCTGTCTGATTGTGGCAGCCAATAATGAATAGGGGAACACAGGAGAAAACATGCAGAGAATTTTTGCAACTCAGAAATAACCTTGTAAACAACAAATAAATACCAGTTTTACTTGAAAGCAGAATCTAAAATTTGAGTTTAAATGAGTACTGAAAATTATCCCCCCACATCTTCACCTTCTGGTTGATTGCACTTTTAAAAGCGTAAAGGTTAAAACTAAATTAAAGGGGGGTGGGGGCGAAGCATGAGTAGAAGTCTTTAGTTGCCTGATAGCTTGAAAATTCTTTGAATCTCTGATGAATTATTTGGATTCCCATTGATATGGTTAAGAAGAAAGCTAATTTACTATTGGAAAAGGACAAAATGAAAAATAAAAAGAGTACTGTGAATTGAGCACTTAACTGTTTGTCAAGCTCACTGCTAAACTCTTTATGTTCATTGCCTCATTCACTCCATTCCCTCCTCATAACCGTCCTTTGAGATCAGCACTGTTTCTCTGCCCATGTCACAGCTGAGAGCAGTCAGGTGTAAAGAGCAAGTGTTTTGCCCAAGGTCACCCTTTCAGTGAGTTGTGGAATCAGACCTGGATCCTTTCCCAATACCCAAGAATTTAAAATACATAAGTCAAGTTCCAAACAGGTCATAGTGAATCAGTGTTAAGAGCTATATTAATAGTGTCACCCATTACTATAGCAATCAGAGCATTAACCCTAAAGAGCCCTATGAGATAGGTGTCATATTCTCATATAAAATGAGAATCAGCACTAAGAAAACTCAGAGAAGTTAGGCAATCTGCTTAAGGATATATAGCTAGCAAGATAGGACCTGAGGATTATGGATTCTAACACCCACATTGTTTACATACCACCACCCAACCCTCATATCAAGCAGTAGCCTTCCTAGACCCTTTAGTGGCAATCCATACATTTCATACAAACTATTATATTAATGTCACTATAAGGTTACACAAAATGAAAATCATTGGTTCCCCATTGACAACAGAATGCTGTGATGAACCACCATACACATACTGTCAAACATTTATGTCCATATCCATAGGTTTACTGGGTCCAAAGGTGTGTTTATTTTTATAATTGATTTATATTTGTATCAAAGTAATATATTCACATAGCTTAATATGACAAATAATAGCTTTGTCACAAATAACAGCAGTTCCCTGCTCCCACTTTTCCTCTCTTCCACCCTCATCCTGCTTGCCAGAGGCAACCACCCCTATTCCTAGCTATTCCATGTTATTTACCTCCACATCTCCAAATACTGTATGCATCTATCTTTTGATTCATTGATTTAAAACATTATTCTTTGAATTCTTAGTGTGGAACATTAGCATTTTTCTCTCTCTTATACATCCCCCTTTCTCTTCTCTACTCTTAATATAGTTATATTATACGTTTTGATTCAATATTATTTGGTGCTTTCACAATTATGACTATACACATATTGTTCTATGTTGATTTAAGTGTATTATGAATTACTCTTGGTTTTCCATATAAATGTTTTTGTACAATGTTTATCTCCTTCCCGAATTTATAATAACCTTTAATGTTTTCCATTTACTTGGATTTTTTTGATGTATGGCCAAATATTCTCAATTCCATTGGAGGCTTTGAAGAATGATTTTTGACATAAGATTTTAAATCTGTTAAATAATCTAGTAAATCTTAAAGAACTCCCAGAGTTGTCCATTTTCTTGCTCCAACCTGAAGTAGTTGCTCTCTCAGCCACCTTCCCAGTTATCATCTTTTGTCATCAATCTGCTATTTTTTCCTCACTGTCTCCTATAACGGCTGTCCTGTTTTCTGGGTTCTACATCTTTCTCCTACTTAGTTTATTTACTTGTTAAGTAAAACACATTCTACATTTTCTGGTAGCTTCCTGCAAAGGGATGCATGGTATGAAAGTTTTGAGATTTCAGCATACCCTGAAATGTCTCTATTCAAACTTTTGATAGTTTTGTTAGAGTACAGACATCTAGATAGAAAATACTTTCCCCTAAGAATTGCATCCTTCCATGGTCTTCTAGCTGTAACGTTGCCATTGAGTGGGCCTATGCCATTTTGTGTCTCTGTCTTCTGGGTGTGACCTGGTTTCTCAGAATCTTCTTTTCATCCCTTGTATTTGAAATGCTACGATGACATGTTTTGGTGGTTGCTGCTGAATCAGCTACTCAATGAAACTGATAATTTGATAACTTAATAAGATAGCAGAAAAAAGTTTTTGTATTCTCCAGAATTTATCAAAACAATTCCCTTTCCCCCTTTTTTGACCTGCTTTCCCATAATGCACATACCTGAGAGAAAGTCGCTACTTGTCTGAACGGTCTGCCTGAATTTAATGAGAAGCTAGTGCACAAATTCAACTTGAATAAATATTACAGTAGTACCCCCTTTTCTGCATTGTCACATTTCATGGTTTCAGTTACCCATGGTCAACTGTGGCCTGAAAACATTAAATGGAAAATTCCAGAAATAAGCAATCCAGAAATTTTAAACTATACACTGTTCTGAGTAGTGTGATGGAACCCTGTACCACCCTGCTCTGTCCAGCCCAGGATGTGTGTCATCCCTTTGTCCAGTGTATCTCTGCTATATACTCTACCCTCCCATTAGTCAATTAGGAGCCTTTATAGTTTTCAGATCAACTATCATAATATCACAGAGCTTTTGTTCAAGTGACCCTTATTTTACTTACTAATGGCCCCAAAGGGCAAGAGTAGTGATGCTAACAGTTCAGATAGGCCAAAGAGAAGCCTCAAAATGCTTGTTACATATCATTAGCCGATCAATAGTAGACTAACGTTACATCACAATGACTCTGTCATTCAACTCACTTCATCTCATCGTATAGACATTTTATCTCATATCATTACAAGAAAAAGGGTGACTTCAGTACAATAAAACATTTTGAGAGAGAGACATACCACAACCACATAACTTTTATTACAGTATACTCATTCCATTCATTCCATTTTATTATTAGTTATTGTTGCTAATTTTTTACTGTGCTTAATTTATAAATTAAACTCATAGGTATGTGTGTACAGAAAACCAAATCATATATATATATATATATATATATATATATATATATATATATATATATACACATATACATATAGCTGTTATATATATGGTTTGGTACCAACACAATTTCAGGCACCTACTGGTTGTCTTGGAATGTACCCCTCATGGATAAGGGGGGACTACATGCTTCCTCTTTGCAAGCCCCTGTGCAAGGCACAGTTCCTCCTTTCAAGGTGCTTGAAATTAACCATGGAAGATGTGATAAGAACTTAAACTATAATAGGGGAGAAAATTTATAATGACCTTATAAGAAAAGTGTAACAATTCTTCAAAGGAAGATGAGATCATTTTAGATAGGGAGATGGGAAATATGCTAAGAATGAGGGGGTGTTTGGTGAGTCAGGAACGTGAACAGAGTGATAAAAGTAGGGATGGAAGTTAGCATTTGAGGGGCTCTGAAGTCGGAGTGGTTAGTAATAGTATAAGCAGAATTTGTAGGACACAACACATGAAAGGCATAAAGATGGTAAAATGAAAGACCCATTCCAATAACAGATTGGCTGGGTCCTAGTTGACACATGGAGAAATAAGAGAGGAAATCTGAAGCCAAAGCATGGTGAGCCTGAGATGCAAAATCACTTGTGAGGGAGTCATTTATTTCATTAATTTCTTCTCATTTACTAATTCATATTCACTGACCAACTACTGTAAACTAGCCGAGTTCTGAGTGCTGGGAGAGCCCTAAAAGAGAAATGGTTCCTGCTCTCAAGCAATTAACTGTTGCATGTGAAAACATATGTGTTGCACACATGTTTGTACTTCAGTTCTTCAAATGAAGTGTGAATGAGATTTATAAGGATCATTATGAGCACAGAGAAAGGAGCATCTAAATCCCTTGGGGTATTCAGGAAAGGCCAAAAAGAGATGATGACACCAAGAAGAATCAAATGAGGTGTAAAAGTTTACGAGAAGTATGGGAAGAGCATTCCAGGCAAAGAAAACTATACATTGAAAGGCTCAGAGATGAGAGGGAACATAGCATATTCATTCATTCATTCATTCATTCATTCATTCATTCATTCATTTATTCATTCACTCATTCATTTATTCATTCACTCTACAAATTTGTATTGGGTGCTTACTATGTACTAGCCATGCTAAGGGAACTACTGATCCTTCAGTATACAATGTGGTGTTTCTTCTAGACTATTAGCTGCTGTCTTATTCATTGCTGTGCCCAATACTTAATATGTGTTAAATGAATACATGTGAAAGCACGCTAATGGATGTCCATAGGTTCTCCACATTCCTCCCACCCCCAAAGGATGTAAACACAGGAATCAGTTTGCTAACACTCAATAGCCTGGAAGCTCCTCAACGACAAGGAGCAGGTTTTAGTTCTTGTTGCATTTTCCACTGTCCTTAGCTCAGCAGCTGGCACATTGCAGGTCACCATGCTCAGCAAATATTTGTTGAATAAATTAATATATAAAGAACACATAAATGATGTGTTGGCAAATTTTGCTTATCCTAGAGTGTAACCAAGGGGAGAGGAGTAAAGCAGTAACAGTAAAAGATGGATATGTCTTGGAGAAAATGTTTCACTTTGCCACATTTCGTGCAGGACAGCCACTGTGAAGATACAACCCTTAGTGATAAATGACTGAACAACTAAATGAATGAAACATTAGATAGAAAAGAAAATGTGCAATATATGTACAACCTTCTAAATTATTTGGTTATTTTAATGGTAAAAGGACCTTTCTGGTTGTTGGTGTGCTTGTGTAGTCTGTGTGTATGTGTCAACACATGGCCTGCAATCATTTGCCAAGTGTTTTGGGGTAAATTTAACAGAACTGACTTCAAGTCATCTTTGAAGATAAAATGTGTAAATGCACCCAGAAGTAAAAGAAGCAGGTCAATTTTCCTACCTCACATTCTCTTACCCAAGGGAAATTCATTGCCAAAGAGCACCACCTCTCCACTTCTTATTTTCATTACCCAGAAGAGTGGGCACACGGTGCCACCCCTGGTTATCTTTTGGCTGACACAATCAATAACTGCAGTAATTGCTATGTGGAGGTGGGAGCAGATTGCCATGATTCCTTAACTTGGGGGGAAAGTAGTACTTACATCATGTAATTTGCTTCTTGGGTTGTTAAAGTGATTGACACTGTGGGTTACGTCATGTCATTTTACCTTTTGTGTGTGTAAGAGCCCATAATTCTAGGCCTCATGTTTTCCAGCTTACAGCATGGAGCATTATCACTCACTTTGAGTTCTCTTTTCTAAGCTCCTCCCCTTAAAAAAAATGGCAGCATCTCTCTCCCCACCATCATATCCTCATTTTTGCTTTCTTTTCAGAAGGGAATGCACTAAGATAAGTACCAAGAGAAGGGGATTCATCCTACTAACGGAAAAAAAAAATGCCAAGACGTTGTGTATGGACCATAGTGTGTTACCTAGAAGTTCTGCTACACTGTCCTTTATACTTCGTTTACTGTAGCAGCCAACACTAGCAACAGTTAACCCTCCTATAAGGAATCAAAATCATTTGCAGAGTAGAAAAGCATTTTTTTTCCATGCAAATATCCAGTTTATGTTCTAAAATGTCCTTAAAGTTTTAGGTAGATGTATTCACAAGGTCAAGAAATATCTTCTCACTTGGAATTTATTATTAGTTAGTAATGCTCCAAGTTTGTTCACCTGAAGCATGGGTCTATAGTCACTGGTAACACATATCAAAGCTTGTGCAACCCCTTTTATGATCACTTTCCACCTTTTGCTACCTTGTTGAAAAACAAATTTAGGAATAAGTTTACTTATTTAAATCTACAATGGTCCACATTCCCAGAATAGGAAAGATAACTATTATCATTGCCTGAAATGTTTTCCTGTCTTACGGAAATATCCAGATATGGCTATACCAACAGACACAAAAATTCTTAGAAATAACAATTTTCAGAACAGGTTTAGTTATTCGATCAGTAGCTTGACAAGGGAAGGTCTTCCAGAAAATGACCAAAGAATTCCAAGTGGAGATATTGAGTCACTTTATTTTAAAGTCCTGGAGAAAAAGAAAAGAAAAGAAAGAACAAAAATGAAGTATGTAAGGATACTTTTAATATAAGTGTAAATCATAAAGGATACATGTCTGTATACAGAGTAGATTCCATTTAATGCTTAGGCATTTCCTGGGGGATTATAAAAACAAAGCCAACTTGAAGAAAATAGTAATATATAACGTATTTTCTTTTTCCTTTATTTATATAAATAATAATATTTTATGTTTCCTTTTTAGTACACAGAATAAAGTTTCATGAAAATGAAATATTGTTTTCCCACATTTTTGTTTTACCCGTTTCTATTTTTACACCTCATTTAAATTCTCTATTTCAGAAGCTAAAGCTGGTCACCGTGCAGATTACAGCAAGGGAGAAAGAAATAAGACAGGAGAAGTGTGAATAGCAAACTTTGATTTTTGAGAACGAAGAGTCTTGAGCTCTACCCGTCTTTCAAGGTGAGAAAAGGATGCTGTACCTTCAGTGAGGCAGGATGCCAAGCACAGGATCACATTCATTGTTTATTATTATGGGACTGTTGCTTATTTTTAAGGTAGCCTGTATAGAATGCCCCAATAGGAATTGGAGCTTTTTATTATTTTAGTTCAACTCAACCTACTTTTTAGATTGAAAGTTGATGGTTTCAGACCCTTAAATGTTCCCAAGGGCTCAGGATCCATTTGTGTTTCTGAAATTCTATCGTTTTCAGCCTTCCATCTCTGAAATAGCCTTAGTGGGCTCCCATGTTTTGACTTGGTGAACTTTTCCTCTTAACTTTTATTTTCCCTCTCCAATCCAACTTCTTTAAAACATAAATGTGCTGTCAGCAACTAAAGCTTTGCCTCACTGGGGCCTCACTGCATTCCAGAAGCAATGACTGATTTTTTCACTTGTCCACTACACTCTAATCCCTATTAGGGCAACTCATTCTATAATTTTATGACCCTATGATACTATCTCATGAATACCAATGGAAGAATAACCTATCACTGCAGACTCACTTACAAAGTGGTGATATGTAAATGCAAAGATAATTGCCATTTGCTATAAAGGCTCTCTTGAAACATACACACACACACAATCAGTTGAAAATAAAAACTAGTCAAAATATATGCATTCTTTTATTGACATTTTAAAAACTTGGCTTCAGTTTGGTTAATGCAAATAAGATTTGACCCAAGCATACTATTAACTTAGAGATTTCATTGATGTATAAAGTAAAAATAACAAGATTCCTACTTAAAAATTAGCACTATGCATCAGATATAAGAAGATATGTAATAGAGGAGATCGGTACATATGCAGTTAGAGATTCAAGGATCAGTTATGCTTTTAATTACTCAGCACATCAGGAAACTGATCTCAATTATCCAAGCCATGTAGGCAAGTCTTAATTCTTATGGCAAAAACGATCCGGGTAGTTGAAATAATTAAAAATCACAGATAATCCCAAACCCTTATGGCAATAATTCATTAAAGTCTCCTCCCTTAGAGAAATGGTTTTATAAGAGCTACAAATCATTACAAAACTGTCTGGCTTATCTCTCCTCTCCTTTGATTATCCCACTGCAATCTCTGGGGAAGGCCATTCAAAGCAGTGAAAAAGCCCAGAGTCAGGAAAAAAGAGGAAAGGGACAGAGACTCAAGGAGAAGCCATAGAACTCCCAACAGACTCAGTATAAATCACAAGACTGTCAGTGATAAGCCTGTCCTGGAGAATAGTTCAAAGTAGAATTTGCATCATTCTGTTTAAAACAGCAGTGAACAGTTAAATCTATCGGAGAAAGTGTGAACAGAGCCAGGAGTCAATGCCCTAAACTGGAACATGAATCATTTCTAGTTTGGTAACAATGTAGAGAGACTATGTGGTCCTTTTTTCCTTATTTTGTGTGCCCCCTTCTATTAATTTCAGTAGTACCAGTATCAAGAAAGACTCTTTGTGATACTCAAGTTAAGGGAAATTGCAATACTCTTTTACTTTACCTTTCTCCTTAAATTTTTTTTTTTTTAACCCGCATAACTGCTGTCTCGTCAGTCACAACCCAGGCTGAGTGCTATAACTCATTACAGACCATTTTTCTAACTTCAGATTCACTGATTTTCTTGATTAATCATTACTTTTATCTTCAAAACTTCATTATACAAAATCTGAATAAATGCCTTCCATATCCTGTCTTCATGCTGTCTATTCAACAAGCATCTAAAAGACTCTAAGGAAGCCTCATCATTCTCTTTTTCAGCAGTCCGTCTAAACCTATATTTGTAGGTTTTAACTTGGCAGTAATTTTCATCAGGATGTTATAAATACATTTCCCATAATGGATCAATGAGATCATGCATAGGGAGGCCAAAGGATTGCAATGGCTCCTAGACAACTCACCCGGAGGGGTTTCCTCTCTCAGAGGCATTCTTTTCTGCTAAACATGCAGCTTGTAGGAGAGGAAGGTGTAGGCCGCACATATGGGATAGTGAGAGAGGAAGGGTTATAGACTAAACAACCCAAGATAATCAATTCGGGCATCAATATGTAACTAATACAACAATCTCATTGTTGAGACAGTCTGAAATCTTGCAAAAATGTTTATTGCCTTCTTTTTTCCTTCTTTCCTTTATTCTTTACTTCCTTCCCTTCTTCATTCCACAATTCATTCTTGAACACTCTTCCAAATACTATGAGAAGCCCTGATAAAATAGTAAGACAGATTCAGGCCTTGACCTGGTGTTTACAGTCCAATAGGAAAGTTACAAAACTATGAAAGTCAAAACAAGAAAAAATAAGGTAAAATTGGTCCATCCAGAAGTCAGTTGTAACTAATTTAGTCTAGGGTCTGGGTGGTAGTCAAGGGAGACTTCCTTAAGGAAGTGACTTCCAAAATGAGACCTGAAGGATGAATGAGAGTTAACCAGATAAATGGCACAGCAGGGAGGAAGTGAGAAAGCAGGGAATAGAAGAGTTTCAAGTAGAGAAAAATGGATACAGAGGGAATTCTCAGAACATGACTCCTGTGGGGAACAGAAATGAGGTTGATCAAACTGGAGCACAGAGCGAAAAGGAAGAAAATGAGAAGTGATGAGAATATAGATGTTGGCAGGAAACACGTCTTGAACATTCTTATAAGCTGTATGTTGATGGTACAGAAACCTCAGGACATAAAAGTCAGACATGAAAGTTACCTAATCCTCTTTTACTTTAATCCAACCAACTTTTTATTTTGAGTACTATGATAAAAATTGACTAGCTATTTTCCAAAGCTATTTCCCATTCCTCCTAGACATGTGGCTAGACAATGTTTTATAGTCTCCTTGGCAATTGCCTGTGACCATGTGTCTGAGTTCTGACCAATAGAAGGAGAAAAGGTAACATACACTTCTTCTAATAAAAACCTCCATGCAGTCTTCCACTTGCTCTCTTCCACTGTCAGATAGCTGGATATTGATGCCCAAGGTAACTTGGAAGACATATAGAAAAAGCATCACTCCCTAACCCCCCCACCCCCCCACATACACACACTTACATACTATCACATTGGGTGGATGTTATAAGGGATATGTTTCTATTGTATTAAGTTTTTGAGATTTTAATGTATATCTATAACACCAGGGATTCTCAAAACGTGGTTCTGAGAGCAATGGCAGTAATATTACCTGGGGATTTATAAGAAATGCAAATTCTTGAGTCCCAACTCAGGCTTACCTACTGAATCAGAAACTCTGGAGGTAGGGGCAGCAGTCTGTGGTTTATAAGTCTTCCAGGTGATTCTGATAAGAGTTAAGTTTGAGAACACTCTTTCCATCATTTCACGTTATCGTAACCCATTCCAGCTGGTGACAGAAGTCCAGTTAATTCAGGGAAATCACAACCAATTCAGCATTTCCTTAGTCAATTCAACCCACAAACAGGCATATGTCATTTTACCGTGCTTCACTTTATGGCGCTTCACTTTACTGCACTTTGCTTTATTTTGCTTCCCAGATGTTTTTTTTACAAATGAAAGCAAGACCCTCCACCAGTGGAAAGATTCTGACTTGCTGCATTGCAATACTCACTTTATTCTGGTCTGGAACTGAACTCACAATATCTCCAAGGTATGCCTGTCCATTGCCAAGGTATAAGATTGGGTCTATCTGGCCCATAGTTATTATTTATTCATCTGTGTATCCTTTAAAATTAGTGATTTTTCTTTTCTGTTTTGACTGGCTCTGTTGTTTTCCATAATGATTGCTGTGTTGTCTTTTTATGCCAGCCTCTTCAGGTTGGGCCTCCAACTACTTTTGCATCTTCCTTACATACAAGAAGACCTTCATACTCCCTTCAGGGAAACCTAAATTCCCTCATACTGTGTTTCCCCGAAAATAAGACCTAGCCGGACAGTCAGCTCTAATGCGTTTTTGGAGCAAAAATTATTATAAGACCCGGTCTTATATTAAAATAAGACCGGGTATTTATAATATAATTATAAAATAAAATAATATAATATAATATAATACCAGGTCTTATATTAATTTTTGCTCCAAAAGATGCATTAGAGCTGATGGTCCGGCTAAGTCTTACTTTCGGGGAAACACAGTAGCTGTCTCTAACCTTCCCATGTTATGCTGAGGATAGGAAAATTCTTTTAAGGTTTTCAACCTCCTCAGGCTCACCCTGGGATGTTAGGTATAGGTGTTTTGTACTCTGTTTTATTCCCCTCCTGTTGCCAGACTTACTAGTAGAGGGGCAGAAGTAGGCAGCTCTCTTAGGGACAAATAACATAATCTAAATATATGGCTTCCAACTATATCAGTAACTCTCCTTTCTCTGGCCAGTCAGGGAGCTAGGAAAATTGGCTCTTAAGTGTGATGATGTTTTTCATGCATTTTGCTAAATCTATTCTTTATGGTATAAAATCTGGTCTTAGTGTTTTTTTTTGTTTCTTATATTTCTTCTTTTGTCTGACATATCCATGACTTCCTCAACTTTCTCATAAGATTATTCTCATGAATTTTTCAATCAGATTTCATACTTCAAAAAGCATAGATCCACTTCTGAATATGCCTTATTCTAATAACCTTTTCAATTTCTTCATGAATTCTACTTTTTTCCACAGGTAAAATCATTTTTTTTACCCTGCATATATAGTATGTGTTGATGAACTTATCTTGGGACTTTCCTATTTGTTGTTGTTGTTGTTGTTATGTTATTGTGGTGAGAACACTTAACCTGAGATCTACAAAATTTTAAGTGTACAATACATTATAGGGACTACAGGTACAACACTGTACAGCAGATCTCCAGACCTCATTCATCTTGCTTAACTGAAATTGTATGTCCATTGATTAGTAACTCCCCATGTCTCCCTTCCTCTGACATCATCCCTCTCTTTGAGTCTATGAATTTGACTATTTTCTATACCTCATGTAAGTGGAATTATATATTATTTGTCTTTCAGTAATGGGCTCATTTCACTTAGCATAATGTCTTCAGGGTTTATCCATGTTGTTGCATATTGCAGAATTTCCTTCTATTTTAAGGCTGAATAATATTCCATTGTTGTATACCTTTTCTTTACCTGTTCATCCATCAATAGCTTTTAGTTTGTTCTCACATTTTGGCTGTTGTGAGTAGTGCTGCAATAAACATGGAGGTGCATAAAACCTCTTTGAGATACTGGTTTCATTTCTTTTGGATAAATACCCAGAAGTGGAATTGCTGGATCATATAGTAGTTCTATTTTTAATTTTTTAAGGAACCTCCATACTGTTTTCCATAATGGCTGTACCAATTTACATTACATTAACAGAGTATAAGGGTTTCAATTTCTCCACATCCTCACCAATGCTTATCTTTTTGTCTTTTAAATAAGAGCCATTCTAACAGATGTGAGTGATAGCTTACTAGGGTTTTGATTTGCATTTCCCTGATGATTAGTGATGTTGATACTTTTCATATACCCATTGACCATTTGTATGTCTTCTTCTGAGAAATGGCTCCTCCCATGTCCCTTAATAGATGAGCCTGGTTTCTGGACTGTGGCCATATTGGGCTGTTGCTGAGTCCACAGGAGAGCAGGGATGCTTTTGGTTTGTGGCTGTGGCTATGTTCAGCAATCCTGCCACCAGGATGTGGGCCTGTCTTTTCAAAGTAGCGCTCCTCAATCTGGGATTTTATTGGTATTTCACAACCTACCTCCTGCATCCCAAAGCCACTTTTGTTCATAGATGGCTGTCAAATTGTTGTTTGTTTGGGGGATGCAAGTTGGACACCTCTTATTTCACCATCTTTGCTGACATCACCCTCCCCAGTGGCATATTTTAACATAAATAGAAAAATACAATCCCACAATTCATACGGAAACAAAAAAGACCACATATAGCTAGATCAATCGTATGTCTTAATTTTAATGAAATCAACAGATACCTGAAAGAAAGTTAAAAAATGAGCAATAAATGAGAACATATTTACTATACATATAACCACAAAAGCTTATGAAATAGATATAGATACATAGATATCAATGATGATACAGATATAGATATAGATATAAACATAGACATAGATATAGGTATATCTTATGAATCAATAAGAAAAATAAATATAGCAACAGAATAATGGAGGGAAAATCAGAAACAGCCATGTACACAGAAGGAAACAATATGGCTAATCAATTTGTGCTGAACCACATTAGTGCTTTGCAAAAGGAAATCAAGACCACAAACATAAGCAAATCAAGACCACAGAAGAAATAATTTGATCCTATTTAATTGGTATAAACAAAGAACTCTGGCAATTCCAGAGCAGAGATCAACAGAATTTCTCATGTAGAACTCATGGAAGGGTAAATTGGTGCAACCAAGCCTCCAACACTTTAGCATTATCTATTTTGATTGGATATCCAATAAAGTTGCTATGTTTCAGCAATTCCCCTCCTACTTACCAAAAAGCAGTTCTTCCTCATGTGTTCAAGGGCCAAATTTCAAGGGAGTGATAAACACAAAATTTGGGAGAGGGTTACCTCAGGGACAGAAGACAGAAGGATGACCTAGAGGAGGAGCATATCAATAGATCAAGGTATTGGTAAGGTTTTCTTGGATAATATAATAGGTTATGAATGTTCTTTACATTATTAAGAATAAAACGTAATAAGTGAGGGCCTGTATGAATCAATAACGGTGTATTTCATAGACCAAGGATCATGACTCATTCAATTCCAAGCATATAAGAAGAAAGAAACATAATCTTTAGGCTTTTGCAAATCAAAATCTTTGGTTTTTAAAACAGGTCAGATTTCCTTATTATTATTGTTATTGTTATTTGCTTCTCTTAGCAACTTTACTACTCTGTGTCATCACATAGATTCCATGGACTAAAAGAAATTAGTAATGAGAGAGAAACAAGCATTTGGCTAGTATATGAATGTATTATGTCATTACTAATGCTAAGATGTTTAATTTACACTGTCAAAGACTTTTCTGTTAAGCAGACTTATAGGGTTTTCATGAACCATCTTGAATATTCATAAATTAACATATCCTATATTTTTCAAAAAGTCTGAGATAGAAAGATCAATTTGCATGTTTAGCTACTTTCCAGTCATTTATCTTGAGAGAAAGCAGTGATTCCCATTTATTTGTGAAACACAAATATTATGTATCACCTACTTAACTCCCTCATGGACATGCAGGGAAGAAGGAAATTTTCACTCTGTCAGAGAAAGTTGGTGCATTGTGAAGAGTATCAGTGGTAGAAAAAAAAAACAAAAAACCTGTGAACTAAACAATTTACCCAAGGATATAGGTCCTTTATAGTACATTACCTGAGTTATTTATTTATTTCATTTTGAAGCATCATTGGTGGGTCCCACTGTGGCTGTTATCCAACAACATGAAACACATCCTTAAAGAGTAACTTAGTATTTTTAATGAAGGAAATTTTCGTTTTCACATGTTTTGAAGCATAAAAGCAATTTAATATTAGTTCTTCAATTTGGAAAATAGAGAAAATATTAGAGAAATAGAGAGAAATAATGACATCGTAACCTTGGACAACCATTTTATGATGAAGATGATTTTGAGATAATTAAATTAAAAATTATCTCTACCGGTAAAGGTCTAATGATAATAATTCAAATTATTTAAGCTGAATACAAGTAGTTTGCCCTTAATTAAACTTAACAATCAAAAAGAAACAAGATAAGTTCTAAATAGATTTTTTAAAGGGAATGGTTATTTAGGTAAAAAATATATTTCACTTAATGCTTTAAGTAAAAGCCCAATTCATGCTTTTTAGATTTGAGGGGTTTTTTTTAGCTTGTTTGTTTTTAAATATCAAATAAGTTCTTTACATAAAAAAAAAACTACCTCTATGTATGAATATCTATAGTGAACAAATTAAGCATCCAATTGTTTGTATCATTATTCATACTATTAAACAAAATTTTAAAAATTTAGCTACAGGGAATTATTTAACTTATGTTACATCATAAAATAATGATTAGCATTTACAGTACTTGTTTAAATCATTTTAAACACATTAGAATTCATCTGTATAACAACTTATATAAGTAAAAGTTTGTGACATGATACTAAGTTTAAAAAGATGTAAAGTAATAAACAATTGATGACAATTAGGTACAGAAATAACTAAAAAAAAAAAAAAAAAAAAGACCAGAAGGCAAATGCGTCATGTTTCATTATTAACATGTCTCTGTGTTGGGATAGCAGGTAGTACTTTTCTGTATTACCAATATTTTTTATAGAATTACAAAGACTACCATGATATACTTACCATGTGGGGAGTCTTTGTTCATATCATTCATCATTGCCTTACAACAGATTCCTATAAATAGATGTGTTAGATCCAAGAATATTTTTAAAACTTCGTATCTAGTGCCAACTGCTATCCAGAAAAGTTTGTACAAACATACAGTCCCACCAACATTAATAAGAATACCTGCATTGCAATTTTTTAAAAGATGGAATGTGAAACAAACCGTCCAAATTTGAGCCTCATTTTTCTAAATGTGGTTCTAAGATACCATCATGTTTTATGATTACTATAAAAAATATGTGAAGGAATTGACAAAAGAAAAGCATTAAGTCATACACTGCTGCTTCTAAGTGTGCTAACAAGTGTGTTTGGAAATTGCCCAATGTGTTCTCTGATTAGGAAGCTTTGTAGAGATCCCCAGGAAATATAATTCCTACTAGTTTATGTAGTCGAGGTAAAGAAAGTCACAACAGCTCTGAGGGAGACCACTTTGTAATTACCACCCTTTGAAGACCACTTCTAGTCTCCGTGGGTTATGCAAAGTTATTTCTGTATGGACTTCTCTCACTTTTAAAAATAGTTCTTACATACATTCAGCTTTGTCTGGTTTTCCCATCTAATGCTTAAATACTTCATAAAATTTTAGCCAGGTCCTTAGTTAAATCTTTCAACAAACTGTCTGATTAAAACAAACTAATTATAACATAATCACTTTTCATCAAATCATTCAGTTAAATCCTTGGAAAATGGCAGAATATTTTCATATTCAAAAATGAAATGTTCAGCTTTGTTTTTATATTATTTAATTTTTTTGTTTCATTGTAAATTGAACACTTATCTTTGCCTGGACATCACGGGCTGAAATTTTCTGTAATTAAAGCACACTGATACAATGTTGAGGTTAAGGAGGCATAGTAAAGTCTGAAATCAGATACCCAGATTTGACTCTTCCTTTTTATAAAGTTATAGTTCCTTTATGTAATATGAAGATAAGAACAGTAACTGCCTCATAGGGTTTTGATTAATTTAAACAAGATAATACATCTAAAACATTTAACAAATTTTGTCCATATCACTAAGATGGTGTCAAGCACTGCTCCATTTATCATCAGCATCATCATAGCAAACTTATGATGGAAAACCTTAATGAGTCATTCTCATATGCTGGAGAAGAGTTTTTAAATGAAGATTCTTCGGCCCCACTCTCAAAGATTCTGACTTAGTATGAGAGGGGTAGGACTCAGATAATTCTGATGTAAGTGATTCACTGGCTACATTGATAATTCTGAACTTCTGACTTATGTGAGGGTCAAGGTAGAGAACTTAAAAGGAAACAACCAGAAAAATTGTTTCAACTAGGCAATTTGTTTCCAAATTGATTATCCCATGTTAAATGTGAATAACTATTGATAATCTACCAAATAGTACATGCCTTTGGGATATGAGGTGTAATAAAAAAAATACAGTGAATGTTTACATTTAAAATTTTTTTTACTACAGTAAAAGACACATTGCCATTAATCCCCCTCAAAATATTCACCCCCACTTCAAACACACTTATCCCATCGTTCTTGCCACTTTCTGAAGCAGTTGTGGAAGTCCTCTTTTGTGAGTGTCTTTAGTTGTGCTGTCATGGCTGCTTTGATGTCCTGAATCGATTCAAACATTTACCTTTCAGTCATTTTGATTTGGGGGAAGAGCCAGAAGTCACAGGGTTCCAGATCTGGTGAATAAGGTGGGTGAGGACACATCATAATGCTTTTATTTGACAGAAATTGCTGTACCAGAAGCAATGTGTGACATAGAGACTTTCCATTGTGATCACAAAATACAGTGAATGCTGCTGCCAACTGTCATCCAAGAGACAGACAGGGATCTTCAATACAGGAAGCAGCATGTCCAACCTTAATAACAGTGTGTGACAAGTTTCAACGTGTTCAGTGCAGTCAGTCATGTGTGAGCTATGGTTGAGAGAAGGTGTATTTTAAAGTGTGCCGTAAATCATCCTTCCTCATGACAACACTCCATGTCACATATCACTTCTGGTACAGCAGTTTCTGTCAAATAATAACGTTTCGGTGTTTCCTCATCCCCCTTATTCACCGGATCTGGCACCATGCAACTTCTGGCTCTTCCCCAGAGTCAAAATGATTCAGGACATCGAGGCAGCCATGACAGCACAACTAAAGACACTCACGTAAGAGGAATTCCAGAACTGCTTCAGAAAGTGACAAGACCCATGGGATAAGTGTGATTGAAGTGAGGAGCAGTGCTTTGAGGGGGATTAATGGCATTGTGTCTGTTACTGTAATTTTTTTTTTTTTTTAATTTAAACATTCAGCATATTATTTGATCACACCTCATACATAGCCCTCTGGCTTTCCCTCCTGATGCTTTTCTTCTGGGGAATTCCATTGCACCATGATACCTACCACAACTGGGCAGTGGACTGGAACAGGAAGAGGAGGGGAGCCAAAGCAGCATACCCCCCAGGAAGCAGCAGAACAGTAGTCAAGACCAGAACACTGACGCTCTATGGCCTAGGCACATACTCTGTTTAATGACTTCACTCTGACTACTTTCACATCTGTAAAATAGGGAATTAATAGTATCTAAATTATAGCATTATTGTGAAAATTAAATGCTGGGACTTTGAAATAGGATGATTAACATTAAAGCACATTTTAATTAATCCTCTTTGTCCAGCTGTCTTCCTCCTAAAAGATTGGCAGCTATTAATCAAATAACGTAGCCTGTCTCCTCCTTTCCCCAGCCAAAGATGCTGGGTATGATACAGAATACAAATTATAAAAAGAAACATGGAACACTGGTCAAGTAAAATGTATCGCTCCGCCTGCAATTTCCCCTTCTCTACTCCAGATATTAAAAACTAATTCTCTCAGTTATTCATTGCTGGCAGAGATGATTAATTTAATCTTTGTAGATAGTGTAAAAGGTTTGTATGAAAGAAGCAAATACTCTGCTGAGGCTAATTGTAAGGCACATTCAGGTGACTATTTCATTGTGTGCAGTATAATGATATAGATGGTTAGCCAAGAGCAAACATCAATTCTATAAAAAGAATTAAACTAAGACCAAGTCCATTTGGCAGCTGAAAATTAATACAGCCCTTAAAGCCAATATGGATCTCGTTTTGGTAAATCCTACCAGGGCCGGGGAAGAGTCCATTATTACCAACCAATTTATGATAACCTACTATGTGTGCTTTTATTTCTCAGTACAGATTTTCCATATTAACTAAATTATTTAAAGTATCCCTTGGTGTTTAAAAATGTGTTAGAGTAGGACAGATTTAGAAAAGTTACACATTACTACTAAACTTGGTGGCCCTGGGCATGTGACTTAATCTCCTTGAGCTTTTAGTTTCTGGGCAGAAAAAATGGGAGGGACAAACATCAAGTTGAGGATAATATGGGATTTATTTAAAGAATCATTTAATTTAATGTGAGGCTTATAATAAAAATTTGATTAGGGAGAAATATAGAGACATGTTATATGTGTACATGTGCATATGCATATATAAATATATATAAACACATTATAAATAATATTTCTATCCACTTATCCTTCTATTATTCAGCTACCTTAACTTTTACCACCCAGCCCTGTTCATTTCTGTCTTTTATCAAGGTATTTTCCTTTCCTCTGCACATTTTATAATCTTCATCAACAAATACAGAAAGGAAACAGATGGAAAGATTATTTTCCTCAATAGTAGTTAAAAATGCAAAGTACAGTACCCTGGAAATGAGGATGTAAAAAAGAGAGAGAGAGAGAGAGAGAGAGAGAGAGAGAGAGAGAGAGAGAGAGAGAGAGAGAGAAACACGTGAGCTAATGTGGCTAAGATAAACCAGTTTGTTGTTAACAATACTGTACAATCTTTTTTGTAAAGCAATACTACAAAAGTAAGAGCCATAAGTGTGCTCATAGCCAACATCCCTCTCTAAAGTCTATCCAAGAGATTCAATCTACCAGAAAGAAAAATTTAGTTGCACAGTACCTTCATGGATAAATCTAAAATAGCAAAGTTTTAAAAAACAAACAACCCAAATAGAAGGTTGTATACTTTATAGCACAACCGAACAATGAAATGTTACACAGCTATTTAAAATGGTAAAAGCATATAAAATATGTAAGAACAAAAACTATTTATGACAATATAAATACAAGTAATAAATTGTATATCATGATTATGACTAAACTGTGTATATATGAAAGGTAAAGCAAAAAATGTGAGCTTTCAGAGAGGAAGAATTATGAGCAATTTTGCCATCACAATTTTTGGAAATACTTTTATCTTCGCTTTTTCTTTCTTTGAAAAGTGAAGAGTAAAGTCTGATCTACTCTGCAAAGGCTTCCAATGTACTGAAATGATACGCATTTTTCTTTCCTTTCTAAAAATAATACAGTGCCATTTAGTTGCAGTGCTTATTCTGGACCTTACATTATATGGTTGTTATCACTTCTACTTATTTCCTGCATGCTAATCTCTTCCCAGAAACCCTTTAAACACTTTGAGGACAAAAGTTGGGTAATTTCCATTTTAAAAATATCTCACTATACCAAGCCCAGACCAGGAATTCAGCAAAGATAAGTTGAAAAGAATAGGCAATAAACGTGAATGAATCACAAAAGTGTTACTAAAATAGGAGGTCCGACAATTAAGTTCACAAACTCACCCTAGAAAAAGTGCTACATACTTCATCGCTGAATATCACTATGGTCACATTCGAAATACTCCCCTTGGGAATCTATGCACTGACGCCAGCGCCTATTCTATCCTTCAAAGCAATTCTGGAACTCTTTCTGGAATGGCCATCAGAGCTGTTGTCATATTACCCTTGATGTCCTGAATGTCATCCAAATGTCTTCCTTTAATATTTCCTTTATCTTTGGGTAAAGAAAGAAGTCATTGGGGGCCAGATCAGGTGAGTAGGGAGGGTGTTCTGATACAGTTATTTGTTTACTGGCTAAAAACTCCCTCACAGACAGTGCTGTGTGAGTTGGTGCATTGTCGTGATGCAAGAGCCATGAATTGTTGGTGAAAAGTTCAGGTTATCTAACTTTTTCATGCAGCCTTTTCAGCACTTCCAAATAGTAAACTTGGTTAACTGTTTGTCCAGTTGATACAAATTCATAATGAATAATCCCTCTGATATTAAAAAAGATTAGCAACATCATTGCTAACTTAGTTGTCAGAACCTGTACTTAGATAAAGTTGATTTTATTAATTTGAGAACTGTTAACCGGTGCAAAACCAAAATGTTTTGCATGCCCCTTCATGCAGTTCCTAATACAGAATATGGATAGGAAATGCTCTGGGGGCTGAGTTCTCTTGATCCCTTGAAGGTTCTCCTTCCTATCTCTGTTGAAATCTGTTGTCACTAATTCATTGCCTCCTGCAGCTATTTTTTCTGCCCTATTCATTTCATCGATTTTCCCAAAATACCATGTATACAAACCATTTGAGTGCTATCAGACTTACTAAATATTTGGCAAAACAGACACACACACACACAATGGAAATTTTTCAAAATGAATATTAGACACTATTTCTATATCAGTCAGAGTCTAGTCAGGAAAACAGAAAACACACTAGACATTTTAATAGAGAGAACTTAATATAGGGAATTAACTGAACAGACATTGGAGGTGAGCAACTGAATGTAGAGATGAACAATGACCTGTCTACATGTGACAATAGAACTCTGACCCTCAACCTCTGTAGGAACTAGCACAGAATGGTCAGAACGTGACCATGACTGCCAGCATCCCAATTTTTTTACACACTCCCCCCCACACCCTTGTGGGGGTATACCCCAAGCCAAATATGCTCCCCAAAGCAATCACATAAGACACCTGCTTCTAGCTAGCCTGCCTCCAGCTTGCCCATTCCAAAAGCCTCCAGTCAGAGCATCCCCGAAGCCTTCATTTTTATCACTATGAAGATGTCCCACTCTCTAGTCTGCCTTTGAGTCTCTGCCAAATGCAAGTGATGGTTGCCAACTTCCTGGCTATAGCAACCTCTGAATAAGTAGTCTCTGGTTTTTCTGTTTGTTTTGGTTTGGGTGTTCTTTGTTTATTTCTACAGTGGAATTAGAAAGGGGAAGATTCACTGAGATAATACAGTGAATAAATGCCAGGAGCAGCCACCACCCCTAGGATTGGAGGTTAAAAAAGGAGGCTATCAGAACCAAGAAACTCAGACCCACACAGAGCTAGGAGAGACCTTTGGGGAAGGGGTTGCCGTCTGGCTGACGTGAGCAAATCAGGATCTGGGGGAGAGCAGGTTACAGCCGGGACATCTGAGAGGGTGTAGTGAGGCCAGTTCTGGAAGTGCCAAAAGATAGGAGAATGAAGCCAACTGCTGCTACTTGAGTGGAGGTCCTTGTCAGGGCTATGGTTACAGAATTAGCAAATGGGCTCCAGTGATAGGAATAGCAAAGAGGAAGGAGCAAGTCCCCAGACTCATTCTGACAAAACCCAACAAAGGCAGCTGACAAAGGAACACGTATTTCACAGCATCCAGGCATCAGCATAGCAATGAAGAGTATAGAAGGGCAACAAAGGACATAGGCAATCACTTAATAATTAACACACTTCTGTCCTTCAACGAATGTTAGCCACCCACGCTACCAAAAGCCATTCTTTGGCTTTGCCTTCCCTTGTTTTCACCTCATCTCTTCCTGGATCATCTTTATTTTCTCCAATCTCACAAGATGCTTGACTATCTCTTATATTGTATCCATCTCAACTATGCCCTGCGATGTTTGTCCCTAAATCAGCCAATAGAGGTATTTTACTTTCCAAAAAGCTGAGGGCTATAGAATGAAATTATTCCACTGCTTTGGGGCACAGGAGCAGCTGCTGCCAATTGGGATTTCTAAAAGGCTTTTTTGTCCTTGTTTACTTTGTTACGCATGTTTCCATGATATCTGTGCATATGTGCTGGCAGATGCTAGGGTGACTGCAAAGGTGAGGTTTCTAGAAGGAGGTGGGCATTTAGCATTGTCTCTCTGTGGGCAAATGCATGTTTAACAAAGGTAAGGACATGAAGATTCAATGGCTGGGGAGGGTAGATATATGAAGATACAGGGAATCAAGTCAAGGTGGGAAACTCTCAGAGATTCCATACCTGCAGATGAATGTTTTCTTCTGTTTACTTTTTAAAGTAATATAATTTGCAGGAATAATACATGCTTATTGTAAAACAAGAACAACAGAAGAGCATGTTAGTACGTGAGGAAAAAAAAACCCTTCAACCTCTGTTATTTCCATTGCCAAGTATATCCACTCTTTATTCCTTGATATATATTCTTTGATGAGCTGACAGCCACCTCTGCACATCCCAGATGGAGCGCTTGAAGCCTTACCTGCTGACCTCACCAGCCCAATCTGATGCCCAACACTACGCACTCCAGCATTGAAGGGACTTTCACTGAACACCGGACTCTCTCTCATCCTTCTTTCATAAGACTCTGTTTACCTTACCTAACCCTATTGCTTGCAAACCTATTGAAGTAGGAATATTTCTCTGTGAGTCCCCAAATGATGTAGGGGACTTTAGAGTGAGTGAGTGAGAGAGTGAGTGGCGGGATCCTGTCTCATGAGACCAAAGAATGGAAACACAGACCCAGGAGAGGCAAAGAGTTTTAAAAAGAGGAGAGTTTATTGAAAGCAAAGAGTCAGAGCTCCTGAGCAGGAGGGGGTCCCGAATGGGGGTGCCCAGTGACTGAGGCAAAAGCTCTTACTTTTATATCTTCCTTTGCCTGTTTGGGGAAGGGGAGCTGCTTGAAAAAGGGAACGGGTACCTTCTAATTAAATTTGTCTACCAGGTTTGTTCTGCTTGTTCATCCTGAAGGAATTAGCAAAATAACTCACTCTTATCTATCAGATCTGCTCCATTTGTCAGGCCAAAAGGAATTTTATGGTTAACCTCAAGGAGTTGTTGCATATTGTCCTGGAGCAAAGGAGTGATTTCAAAACCTGGAGTTTTAGGATATGGCTGTCTTTGTTTATTCCACCAGGGCCCTCTGGTCTACCTAAGGACATGCTAACTAAGCTGTCTCACTATGTGACCCTGTTGTGTGAAACCACTCTTCCTCAACTATTGGAGACTAACCTCAGGCCAGAGCCTTGGTTAATGCCTGTGATAAACTGAGTCAGATCCATGACTTTATTCTAATAAAGTCTGACATTGTAGAAAGACACAAACATGTCTGAGACTGCTACTTTGATAGCCATGTCCCACTCCTGACAATGAATCATGAGAGCTAATAGGTGTTTTAAGGAAGTCAGTTTTTGAGTGGTTCATTAGTAAAAGTTAGCTCATAGAGATAGATAGATTGGGATGGAAAGATATAAATATAAGGATGGAAATAAATTTGTACTTATATACATCGTATAAATTTTTAAAATATATTTATTTATGATCACCTGAATAATACATGACCTCATTCTTTAAAAATCCCAAGACTACTCATAAGGTGAAAGAATCTTTTAATCAGTAGCCACCATCCAAGTCCCACTAGTACTGTCGTCAATGGGTACACATCCTTCTGGATCGATTCCTGCTTTGTGAACTAGAAAATAGAAAATTTGACTTTCTTAATTTTCACTTTCTGCACTCAACAGTGTCTTGGAAATATTCCCATGCCAATGAGCATCAATCTATTCCTACCCAGGCACACCATACTTGCTTTATTTCCTAAATCTTTATGATTTGAATTTTGTCAGATCAACTTAATCAATTTTCTTTTTCAAAACTGCCTTTTTTTCACACTTACTCTTTCACTTGAAATTTAGACTCAGAGGTGTGGGGAGCCATGGTTGCAGTTAACTTTAAAGCCTTAATGGCTCAGTTTATACTTAACCTATTTCCTCCCCCTGAAGCAATTGTCTCTGCCTGCATCTGGAGAGAGCTTGCATGCTGCTCAGGAATGTGGTGGGAGTGGCCAGTTCCCAGAACAGAAGGCTGATGCCTATCAGGGCTATTGATAAGATAATTACATTTGGGAGTTTCAGTAAATTTTGTGTCTCCTGTGTTAAAGTTAAAGTTTTACTGTTAACTAGGTAATGCATTTTTGTACTTGTTAAACTGCACGTCCACAGAAGGTATAAATTCTGGGGACAGAATAAACTCAGCGTCTCCAGGAACACTGGGGTCCGCGATCGCCATCATCAAAGTGTGAGTGCCTTCTTTCATTCCCACTCCCCTTGTCAGGAACCGTTCGACTCGTGGCGGCTGGCCCGCTACAAGTGGCGCCCGAACAGGGACTGAATATAGGGGTAATAGTGAGGAACACCGTGTGGCAAGGGCCCAGCTCATTGGAGCTAATCAGTGGATGCACGGTGAGCAAGGCACTGTCCCCTCGGTCAAATGAGTGTGTGAGTGAGTGATAGCTCCACGACTTTGTGTTACGGAGCTTGATTGGGTCCTAACCTGCGGTTCCGGTTCTGTCATATGGCATAACGGCGACTGGGCTTTACAACCCACCTGGCCGGGGGATTATACCGGCGCGCCTCTAGCTAAGACGGATTTAGCCCCGCAAGGGACACGGCCAGAAGGACATCTGGGTGTTTTTCTTTGTTTGAAAGAAGGGCCGAGTTAGGGAAAAAGGATGGGTCACGCCAGCAGCAAGGACCTGTACGTTAGAGGACTTAAGAAGTTGCTTACCGCCCGTGGCAGTCGGGTGAGCAGAGAACAGTTAGACAAGTTTTATAAAAATTGCAAAAGAAAGGTGAAAAAACAGTTACAAGATTATTATGCTGCCCATGGACTTAAACAAAAGGGCTGCAAGCTAGAGAAAGTGAAACAAGCTGAAAACGAGGAAATTCTCCCATCTGCCGCTTCTGCCGCTTCTCCGGCAGAGAGAGAGAAGGAGGGAGGGGGCGCAAAGTTGTTAGAGGGAGTTCTTAAAGTTAACAAAGAGCCTGTTTGTCAGGAAGCTCCGGTCGAGCACCGGAAAGATTTAAACCCTCAGGATCAAAAAAAATTAAAAGATGAGATAGCTAAATATGATAGGGACAAAAACTCTCCTTTAGTGGCTATGGCTCAAGGAGACGAGCAACCTGCAGGCACTGCACTCTCTTTTGCAGATCAGCTAAAAAAGATTCAGGGACAGCTGATTGAGCTTAAAGTTGCTGTGGACGGAGGAAATTGTCCTCGGAGTCCCCAGATTCCTTTTAGAGATCAATGGAATCCTCGGGGTAAAGATCCCCCCACAGTTAATCCCTCTGCACCTCCTCCTGAGGAGCCCCGTAGGTGGGGACCTCCGCTGCAGTCTTTGGTTTGGGAAATGCCTGCTGAGCCTTCGTCAGGTTATGTTAAGCCAGGATCGGACTCTGTTGTACGATCCCCTCTTCAAATGGCTTGTGAAGAAGCTCACAAGCAAGGGGAGTCCACAGAGCATTTTGAAATATATCCTATCTTTGAAAGGCTCAACAGACTGGGTCTTTATTAAAATCTCAATCAAAATAAAAGCCTAGATTACAACTAAATTCTCCTCCAAGTGTAGTTGCAGGGCTGGATCCACAGCCTGAGGCTCCTGTTTTAGCACCTGTGACAATCAGGCAATTATCAGGTGTAAAAGATCAAAGGTCCCCCCTACAAAAGATTTTACAAGCTGCTAGTACAGGAGCAACTTTAAAAGGGACACATTGCTTCCTCTAATTCCACTGAAATTCTCCCATTTTTGTTATTAAAAAAAAATCTGGTAGATAGAGATTATTACAAGATTTACAAAAAGTTACTAAAACCATAAAGTTAATGGGAGCTTTGTAGACAGGCTTGCCCTGTCCTACAGCCATACCAAAAAACACATACAAAATTGTTTTGGACTTAAAAAGATTGTTTTTATACTATACCTTTAAATCCTGATGACTGTCCTAGATTTGCTTTCAGTGTTCCTTCTGTTAATTTACAAAAACCTTTTAAGAGATATCATTGGCTAGTGCTACCTCAGGGTATGGCTAGTAGCCCTACATTATGTCAAAAATTTGTATCAGCTACAATAAAACCTACCCAAAGGTCATTTTCAGATATTTACATCATCCACTACATGGATGACATACTTCTTGCCCACTCTTGTGAACCAAAGTTGCTTGCTGCTTTTGCTCATTTACAAAAAAGGCTCCACAATTATGGGCTAGTTCTAGCCCCAGAAAAAATTCAACAAGTGCCTCCTTACTCTTATCTGGGATATTGTTTAATGCCTCAAGCCATTGTGCCTCAAAAAATACAAATCCGGCGAGATTGTTTAAAAACATTAAATTATTTCCAAAAGCTACTGGGAGACATTAATTGGATTAGACCTCAGTTGCAGTTGACAACTGGTGAATTACAACCTTTGTTTAAAATATTACGTGGAAAAGCTGATCCTACTTCTCTCCGCAAGATAACACGGGGAAGAGGCTTTGCTTGTATTTCTCCAGGTCTGGAAGAAAAACCTTTGCAAATTCCTGGTCGGTGTTAAACCATACCATGAGCGACAGCCCACAGAAGAGAAGACATCTATAGATACCCATCCACGCCCCTAGGGTGTGAAAAAGCTCTCACTTTCCACAGCTGCAGAAGGACTTTCCACTTCAGACCCTGTTAAATGGATAAAGACTTTGGGTAGAGGGTTTGCTGGAGATATTGCTATTCTGTTTATTGTTCTGTTTATTTTACATAGTCCTCAGATGTGGACAAATAGCCCTCCGACAGGCTGTAAATGAAATAACTACACGTTCTGTGTTTCTCATGCTTCAAAAACAAATAAGGGGGAGATGTAGTCACACAACAGCCTAGCCGACTGTCCCCCCCATGTCTTTCCTTAAGGAAAGAAGAGCCTGTAAGACTGGCTTTTTAGGACTTTGCTTATCTTTATGTTTTACACCTCATGTCTCTCTGTCTGGTCCCCAAAAGATGGTTTGCAGCCAAAGACGGGTAAGATATCTCAAGGGAGATACAACCTAAGCCAGGCAAAACCGAGTGGGGACCCCCAATGAGCTGCCTTAAAAAAATATGGGAAGAGGCCTTGCCTCCCCTACCCCCTGCCTGGGAAAAGCCACTGCTGTCTCTGGCTTTCCTCAAAGGAGATCGGTAGCCAATGACGGGTAATGATCAGTAAGCGTTTTTACAACCTAAGACAGGAGTCGATCGCTTTGATGATTGATATCCAATGACGGGTAAGTAAAAATGTCTGTACTGACCACCTAAGCCAGACACGATCTCAAAAATATAAAATAAAAAAGGGGGAGATGTGGGGAGCCATGGTTGCAGTTAACTTTAAAGCCTTAATGGCTCAGTTTATACTTAACCTATTTCCTCCCCCTGAAGCAATTGTCTCTGCCTGCATCTGGAGAGAGCTTGCATGCTGCTCAGGAATGTGGTGGGAGTGGCCAGTTCCCAGAACAGAAGGCTGATGCCTATCAGGGCTATTGATAAGATAATTACATTTGGGAGTTTCAGTAAATTTTGTGTCTCCTGTGTTAAAGTTAAAGATTCACTGTTAACTAGGTAATGCATTTTTGTACTTGTTAAACTGCACGTCCACAGAAGGTATAAATTCTGGGGACAGAATAAACTCAGCGTCTCCAGGAACACTGGGGTCCGCGATCGCCATCATCAAAGTGTGAGTGCCTTCTTTCATTCCCACTCCCCTTGTCAGGAACCGTTCGACTCGTGGCGGCTGGCCCGCTACAAGAGGTCAAGATAGATGAAAAATATTGTGGGGAATTTGGAGGGATTACATTGAATTTATTGTTTGAATGAATTAACAACTTTATTGTATTGCATCTTTTTATAAGCATATTATATTTCTCATTTACTTCAGTTTTTAAATCACTTTTAGTGAACTTTTGTAGTTTTCTACAATTATTAGACATTTATTTCTAGATTGCTTCCACATTGCTTTATATATTGTGTTGCCATCAGAAAAAGGATCTTGAAATCTATTATGTTTCACAGGTATATAGGAAAGCTTTAATTTTTGTTTTTTATCATTTATCTTTTATCAGGCCACATTGCTGAATTGTCTTATTCATTCTAATAAGAAAACTAAGACAATCATCTGACAAAATGTATAGATAATCTTACCACTTATAAATAATAGCAATTTTTCTCTTTCTTCAAGTATGTATACTTCCTTTTTTTTCTATTATTTTGGAACTCCAATTCAATGTTGAGTATTAAAAACATTAGTAGTCATCTTTATCTAGTTCCTGACTTTGATGGGAATGTTTTTGGTGGCTCACCATTGACCATGATGTTGGTATAGGTTACTAGTAGAAATCTCATATCAAGGTAGAGTTGCTTCTTAGTTCTCATTTGCTTAGTGTTTTTCTTTTTTAAGAAAGAATGGGTGTGGGATATCCTCAAATGCTTTTTCATTATCTATTGAGAACAGCATATAGTTTTCTTTCTTATTTATTTAATAAGTTATAGCATAAAGCTACTCTTGTATTCCTGAGATAAACCATACTTAATTATGCTGTATTATTTTCTAGTATGCACTGTGCTCTATTAATACTAATTTATTTTAAGTTTAGCACCTCTATTCAGAAATGAAATTGTTCAGTAGTTTTATATTCTTATTCTTCTTATCTGGATTTGATAACAGATTAGTACTACGTCCTTCATCTTTGATAGTCTAAGTTTGAATATGATATTTCTAGATATAAAGTATTGTGTTTGTATTTATCTGTTTATATATGTGTATTTTGTTCTGCCAATCACTTATCTATATTAAATTCAGGCAAATTCTTATATATCATCTATCTATCTATCTATCTATCTATCTATCTATCTATCTATCTATCTATCATCTGTCATCTATTGAGACAGCTTAGTTAGCATGTCCTTAGGTAGACTGGAGGGCCCTGGTGGAATAAACAAAGACAGCCATATCCTAAAACTCCAGGTTTTGAAATCACTCCTTTGCTCCAGGACAATATGCAACAACTCCTTGGGGTTAATCATAAAATTCCTTTTGGCCTGACAAATGGAGCAGATCTGATAGATAAGAGTGAGTTATTTTGCTAATTCCTTCAGGATGAACAAGCAGAACAAACCTGGTAGACAAATTTAATTAGAAGGTACCAGTTCCCTTTTTCAAGCAGTTCCCCTTCCCCAAACAGGCAAGGGAATGTATAAAAGTAAGAGCTTTTGCCTCAGTCACTGGGCACCCCCATTTGGGACCCCTTCCCACTCAGGAGCTCTGACCCTTTGCTTTCAATAAACTCTCTGCTTTTTAAAACTCTGCCTCACCTAGGTCCGTATTTCCATTCTTCAGTCTCACGAGACATGATCCCAGCATTCATTCACTCACTCCAAAGTCCCCTACATCATTTGGAGACTCACAGAGACATATTCTTCCTTCACTATCTCTATCACTGTTACCTCCTCTGAGTAATTTCTATTCTCACCTAAAACATTTACTGAAATTTCTAGTTCTATCTTCTCTCATTTTTCCTCACATTTTTCTCAGCTTTTGGAAATAACATTTGATAATGATAGCAAATCCTTATATAGCTCTTTATATACAGGCACATTTTCCATGCTCTATATGTATTAATTCAATTACTCTTCATAACCACCACTTCTGGTTGAATATGATAAACTATGTCAGTCAGGATTGATTTAGGAAAACAAAAACACCCTAAATATTTCAACGGAGAGAACTTTAGAGAATTGATTAAGCAGGTATTGGAACACAGAAAAAGCAAAATAGAACACTGAGTTAACCTAGATATACATGGAAGTAATAGTGGCAGAAATGGCTACGACCTCTATGTCTGGGGAACCTATGAACAATTATCAGAACCTAAAAACTCCGTAGAATTGGAGTACAGAACTATGAGCAAGGATGCCACTCTAGTCAAGGATTAGGAGGGGACTTGGAGATGAGGCAGTGCCCACTGTGCCAATACTAGTGAGGGAAGGTGAAGACACCTGTTCTAGGATGCCAAGTGAAGGCAGAGATTAGAACTACTGACTGCTGTTGCCAGCATGACCTCCTGTTGTTAGTACATACTGACAGGAACTGCAAGCAAACAGGAAGCTCCTACCCCTACCTCCTGCCTCTTAGTTGTGCTCTTCTGCCCTCTATTGGCATAACTCTACAGGAAACACATTCACAAAAGAGATAAAGTTTTCCAAGTCCTAGCCCCAGCTTCACAAATAAGAGTATTGTAGGATATATTTGGTATTTGGGGGGGGGGGGGGGGGGGGAGGTAATAAGGAGCACCAAGAATTTAAATAATTTTCCCAATGTCACACAGCTAGTAAAGTACAGACCTAGTATTCAAACCTAGACAGTTTGTTTCCAGAGTCTTTGCACTTAACCACCACAAGATACTGCCTCTCCAACTGGTTGAGTTCTAGAAAATTCCTTGGTTCAATATCCCAGCTCACTAGTTTCTCTTGAACTATGGTTTTTCTTTTGTTTAGCCCAACTACTGAGTTTTATTTCAATGATGACAGGTTTTTTGTTTGTTTGTTTAATTTTATTGTGGTAAGAACACTTAACATGAGATTTATCCTCTTAAGCTTTTAAGTGAATATAGTCACGCACTGAATAACAACATTTCAGTCAATGACCAATGCATATATGATGATGGCATAACTTCTAACCCAGGTGTGTAGTACCCTATTTAGGTTTATTTAGGAACATGATGCTATCCACACAATGATGAAATCGCCTAATGACACATTTCTCAGAATGAATCCATATTCTTAAGTGATGTATGACTGTATCATTAACTATAGGCACAATAGGCTGTACAGTGGGTCACTAGAACTTATTCATCTTGCATAACTGAAATTTTATACCCATTTAACAGCAACCTTTCACTTTCTCCTCCCCCTAGCCCCTGGCAACCATGATTTTACTCTCTGCTTCTCCAAGTTTGACTATTTTAGATACTTCATATAAGTGGAATCATGAAGTATTTGTCCTTCTGTGACTGGCTTATGTCACTTAGCATAATGTCCTCATGTTGTGGCATATGACAGGATTTCCTTCTATTTTAAGGCTGACTAAAATTCCGTTTTATATATAAAGCACTTTTTCTTTACTCATTCATCCATTCATGGGCATTTAGGTTGTTTCCACATCTTGGCTATTTGTGAATAGTGCTGCAATGAACATGGGAGTGTTACTATCTCTTTGAGATCCTGATTTCAACACTTTCAAATACCCAAAAGTATGGTAGTTCTATTTTTAACTTTTTGAGAAAACTCCATACTGTTTTGTATGGCAGCTGCACCATTTTATATTCTCATCAACAGTGTGCCAAGGGTTTAATTTTCCTACATCCTTGTCAACCAATTTCCATTATATACTAGGTTAATGTTATTATGGGTCAGATATCTCCTTACATTTCTCAGAATATAAATTATACGTACTCTAAACTTTCTGTTATGCTTATTCTTCTATGTCTCTGTCCTCAAGATTAAGTTAATCTTTTATTGAGGGATAACAAAGCATTGGCTTCCCTCAAATGATTGCTGACTTTTGATGAGCTCTCATCTCTGTAGCTGAGATACCCTGCTTGATTGACTGATGTGTCTACTTATGAGGAGAGATGAGATGAGATGCTATGGCTTGACCACTGAGCAGCTTTCATTCAGAGTAGGAAGCCTTGGAATATGCCATTGGGGCCATATTGTAGCCATCAGCAGTGTCACAATTCTTTGACCCCACGTTCTTACAGTGTAACTTCTCCTATCTCACCTGAGTCTGACACCCCTGTAGCTGGTCTCTGCCCTAAGAAAGTGGGATATTCTGAGCCTGATCTGCTTGGTTTCCCCTTCTGATTACCCAGTTGTTTACTCTTAGGACCTCTTGATCCCAGTATCCACTATGCTTGGCTATAAAACTCCCTTCATATTGCTCCCAACTTCTGTAGCAGAAAAGCGTGTTTGGAAAACTCCATATTTTGGAAACTTATGTTTTCTAATTTCATTTCCTTTTAAATCTTTCAAGAATTTCTCATAGGTTCAGGTCTGTCTGGATTCTTCTTGATTTACATGCTAGAAGTGAATTTTAAAAGGAAAATACATTATTATTTTTAGACATTTTATATGGAATGGCGAAGCTTAAATCTGTTTTGAAAAACAAAATAGGATTCTGTTTTACTCATAATGTTTTGCAAATTATTTTTATAATGTATCAATAAAACACAGGCATATTTACATGAAAGTAGATATATGTTATTTTGAGGTTACAATAGCATTCTAGATATGAATATACCACATTGACATTCCCCCATTGATGGCCATTTTAATTTATTTTCAGTGTTTACTATTACAAGCAATACTGCAATGAGCATCGTCATGCACTTTTGAAATTATTGCTAAAGAACAGATTTTTCTATGTAGATTTGTATCGTCCAAGAGAATGTTCATGGGATGTGGCTTTCAAAGAAACAGATAATTTTTTCTTCTCCATGTTTTTGTTAACACTCAATTGCATTAACTCAATATTCTCATCATTCTGGCTATTACAGTCCAGGGAGTGCAGCAGCCAGACCCATCATCCATAACTGTCTTCATGGAGTCAGGAAATAGTGCCAGAACAGAGGAGGGTATTGAAAGACATGGGGAAGCATGAGGCCAAAAAGATGCATCACTTAGTAGTCTCAGAACATTAAAAAGAAAGCTACAATATCTGTTGATAAATAAATGAAATTTTTTTTCATAACAAGGTTTACTTGGCAATATATAGGAAAATAAATAACATGTCCTAAAGTCAAGTAATTTCTAAAAATACTCAGAAGCTTTACATATACCAAGAAACATTTAATTATTTTCAGCAGAGAGGTCTTTTCTTCACATCCTAAATCCTTCCTTTCAATAGGGACTCAAGTCCCAACATCTGTCTTCATTCTACTTTTAAACACTTTCTTACCCCTGTTTTGGACTTCTGTCCAACAATTAACACTTCCAAATTCTGTTCCCATAATTTATCCTCAATTATAAACTCCAACATGCCTATGTTAGAATAAACATCTGGTAGACCTACCAGCATAACCCTAGGGACAAAAGTTATTAATCTGCGACGAGCTGATTCAGAGCAGATGACCAAAATATCACTAGAATTTACTAGAAATGTGCTCTCCATGTGTGACTTGTTGTTTTCCTTAGAAACTAGGAGAAAGCAAAGACAAGACGAAAATAAAGGAAAGAGAAAGAATAAGGAAAAACAGCAATTACGGTGGTAGACTCTATTTTCCAAAAATGTCCACAGCCATGTTTCAGTCCCACAATCTCAGAACCTTGACATTTCTCCCATGCAAAGATGGAGTTTAATTTCCACCCCTTGAATGTAGGTCAGCTTTTGTGACTGTCCAATACATAGAATAGAAAGGAAGAGACACTGTGTGACTTCTGAGGCTAGAACACGAAAGGTGCTACACCTTCCACATAGCTGTTTCTCTATAGCGACACTCACTTTTGGATCCCAGTCACCATATTTGAAGGAATCCCAGGCAACAAGGAGAGCCCATGAATGGGTGATCTGGCTGACAAGTTATAGCCATTATCAATCACCAACTGATAGCCATTATCAATCACCAGACATGCAAGTGGACAGACTTCAGATGATTCTAGACCTCAGCCTTCCATAGTATCTTCCAGATGAGTCTTCCATGGGTCAGAGACAAGCCGTACCTCCTGTGCCCTGTTTAAATTCCTGACACATAGAGAATCTACAGTAAATGGCTGTTTATGCCACTAAATATGGAGGAAGTCTTTTCATGCAGTAAAGTGAAAAAACCACCCATATCCTTAGAAAAATGGAAAGCTTGTCATGTTCTATTGAAATCAATATTGGAGGATATATGTTTAAAACATTAAGTGTGAGCAGGGGTGGACACATACCATTTCACTACCTATACTATTTCTAGTGTATAATTAATTCTCTTACTAGAGATGAGAATCAATATTGATGGATCTTAAAAGTTTTGAGTGGGCACCTTTTCCATCCTTGAGCATTTGTCTAGTCTGTAGTTGGAAATGTTTAAAATTGCAATATATTCTCCTAATGTTTATTTAAAAATTGCCCTTCCTATGTTTTATGGCATTAGCTTTAAGGTTCCTATCTAATGATTTGTCAGCCTTGACCCTCCCATTGTGTACTACACATTCTTTGCAGAGATTCATGTCTTTTCCTTGGCGCCTGCATTTTCTCACTTTAGTTTTGGTAGAGTAGGATGAGAATTAATAATTTATTTATTTGGGAAAAATATGATGTTTATTATTTAGTAAGTATATTTCCCAATGCCTGAAGCTTATCTATTAACGATTCCTTCTCTTCTAGGTCTGAAAACAAAACAAAACAAAACAATAAGGGCTTTACCCAAGCCACTTATTAGGTCAATCCTGCCAAGAAAAATCAAATTGGTTAAGACCTGATTTTGTTTTTAGTTTTACCAAACAAGACTTCATCCTTTAACTAAAAGCTTGATGTAACAGCTAAGGGGAAATTCTATCTCTTTCTGATAATGTGCAAAATAGTCACATAGTTGAGTGTGAGGCTTATATTCAATCAAAGATTAAAGCCCACATTCATTTACTGTGTCTTCAAATCTGTCATGATGATGAAACTTAGTACTTTAAAAAATTTACACTGCAGCTTGTTCTAATACAATTGCTATCTGACTACATTTATAACCCCCACCATAGCATTTATGGATAAAATAATACAATTTTACAGAAGATTAATTTAATATTCACAGAGGAATTTTCTATATCTGTTTTTTTGTTTGTTTGTTTTTGTTTTTTCCCTTTAATTACCCAATATTGCTGTGTGAAGAAGAAGGGGGAAGACTTGAGAAACCAGATTTTATTCCATTGTTGGGGTTGTATTAAAGCAGCTAATAGACATTCTTTTCTCAGGTTCCTCAGATGGAAAACATTCTACTGATGTTGGTCCTTTATTTTCCTAAAGGAGACATAGATAATGGGTCCTGCTGCATCCATTTGAAGATGGATCTGTTTGAGAGGTGTTAGGATCAAACAACAATTTGCAATTTGTTCAGTTCAATAGTCTAGTATTACTTTTAAGTCACTACCACATAGATAAAAATTGCCAAAAGTGATTAAAAATGGGAAATAAGTAGCAATAATAATCTACTCATTATGTCCTAGAAGCCAGATATGCTTCCACTTACTTTGTGTATGGTTTGGGTGTGTATGTATGTACACACATGCATGTTTATAAAATGAAAGAAAAGACCAGAGTAGTGTGTTGTTTGAGAGAAATTTCATAAAAATAAGAAAAATTTTTACCCCTGAGGTTATTGCTATCCTGTTGGAGGAGGTCATCAACAGGATGTGAACACCAGTTGGCCTGTGAACTGGATCTGGGTGACGAGAGGCTCCTTCCCCTACCCTTGCAGGGTACACTGTACCCACCAGTCTCACAGCCAGAGCCGTGTTCAAGAATCCAGCCAGAGCCGTGTTTAGAGAGGAATGTGTTGTTGAGACCATCTGGATTGAATATGAAACTGAACCCAGTTAAGGCTTTTATATAAATTTTTTAGATTCTGGTGGGCAGATGTGGAGATCGACTCTTCCTATGGTCACTCAAGAAAAGACTCATGTGTAAGTTTCCTGGCTTATTAAACCTACCATCTACTAACCTGGAGTGGTCTGCCTGCCTCTTTCTTTAGTCTCTCCTTGGCCTCCATGTATGGGGACCAGTTTCAAATTTCACCCAGGAAGCTCCCATGGTTTTGAACCAACATAACCTTCTCTCTAGTCCACTTCAGGATGTTTCCTTTAGATACTTGTAGAGCTGAAAGGGTAGGATAGAGCCCACAAACCTACTTTTTCTGCCCCTTCAGAAGTAGATGACTATAAGCTTCTGTTGAGGAGAGTTTTCCTCTATCCTACAAAGGTTCTTTTGGCTGTTCTAATAATCAAATAAACATGAGACCAATTAACAGGAGAAAAACAAATTTAATTTTGTACATACGAGAACCTCACATGCATGAGAGGCTCAAAGACAGAAAGGTAAAGTAAGGTATACTTTACCTTACTTGAGCCAAGGAATGGGATAGGGGCCTGGGAGGGTAATTCACAGGATGATAATAAGAGCGGATATTCAGTAATTAGATGTTTACCCTGATGTACAGACAGGTCATAAAAATTTATTTTTGGTAATACCTCTTATTATGGGAAAGGCTCCCAATTTAAATTATTTAAAGAAGCAATACAAGTTTCTCTTGAGCCCACAGGGTCTCAATTGCCTTTAACTCAAAATGATTGTGCCAAACTGGCACATCTTGGGAGAGCCTTTCTTTCTGAACCCCTTCACTTGTCATCTCAACCAGTCTTCTTCTTCTTCTTCTTCTTCTTCTTCTTCTTCTTCTTCTTCTTCTTCTTCTTCTTCTTCTTCTTCTTCTTTTGTTCGGCAGTTTCCAACCTTTCTCCTACCATCATGATACAACCATGTATAAGAGCCATAGTGGACATGGCTGAATGTAATGGACATTGCTGGGATGTCGGTCACTGTGAGCTAAAATACAAGTGAATAGAAGCACATACGAAATGTGTTTTTTGGTTTAAATTGGGTTTTCTGATTCTGGTTGAGCTTCATATTCTAGCCCACAGAAAGAATTTTCAAGTTGTATTTATTAAGTAATTAATTAGTGCTTTCTTGTCATTGTGATGAAATTTTTGAAGTGGCTATCATTTTTTCTTCCTCTTTTATGCACCACTACAAAATGTCCTCTACCCAGTCAACACTTAACTCTGATCTATGATATGTGACCAAATCTATTGGGGAAGCTCTCTGTTCTTGCAAGAAGTAAGTGCATGCAGATTTTGGAGATAATTAGTTTACACTCCACAGTCACAGTTATTTTTTCTTTGAAAGAACTTAGGGTATTATTCCCAGACCTTTCAGGTAACAGGTCTCTCTGATACTTTTTCTTTTAGAAGCAATAACCACCATTAGTGCTACTACCATCACATTTTTTGTGCATACCTACCCGATGTCAAACACTGCTCTAGATGATAAACATAAATTGTCTTCTTAATCCTTGTGAAGTAGATATGAGCCCTGCTTTATAGATGAGATAATCACAGTCACACACATAGTGGAAATGGCAAAATTATTGGTGTCAGACAAATTTGGACTCATTCTCTGCCACTTCAGAGCTATATTATGATTTTGTAAGTCTTTGGATTTCTTTGAATTTCAATGTAATAAAAGATAAACGTGTTTACTTTGAGGCAACCATGAAGCAAAAGGCAAATGAAAACAAGAGCAAAAATCAAAAAACAAAAACACAAGCAAAGAAAACGTAACCAAAATTTAAACAGGTGCCTAAACTGTTTAAAAATGAACAAGTTATGTCGACCAGATGAACTTAAACTTTTTATTTGTTCTTTGAATTTTAATGGATTGGTCATTCTCACAGATATGCTGAGGCTTTTAGGTAACGAAGGAATAAATTTTATGTGTATGTTGTTATGTGTATTTAAATTCTAAATTGCCTAAAAATAGGCAGTGATTTTTGTCCTCATTTTCAGCTTTCTAGAAATGATGACTGAATCTGTGCCTAATCAAGAGTTTTGCTCATTTCACTTTAAATCATTCTCTTATTGAATAACACCTACGTATTAACTGGATTGAGCTTGATTTTAACTCACTGTGTCTCTTGGCACCCTTCCTTGTTAAATGAAGTTGTTAGCTTTTTCACTGACACATTTAATTGACACTAATCCAAAAATAAAAAGAGACACTATGGAGTATGCAGGGGAATTTTTAAATCTCTGCTACGAAAAGACAATATGTATATTAGGTCTTCAAGGATTCATGCAGAGTCTAGAAGACATCAATCCAGATGTGCAATGAATGCTCCTTGGTAAAATTCAAAGCTTTCATGTGGCACAGGTATGAGTGATCACTGCAGCTTCCTCTGGGCGGAAGTGCATGCAATAAACATATGTGCATCACCTCTGCCAACAAGGACTTCCTAACCATCTAATTTGCTCAGGTCTCTGTAATATCCTGTGTCCAGAAAGGATGAGCTGGGTATTGAAGTGTAGTAAACAGTTTACACTACCAAAGAATCTTACCTTTTCATCTTCTATTTTCAGATGATCATAGTAATCCTGGGAGAACATTATTTTGTGCTCAGAGTATCTTTCTTCTGAACACTTCAAAGAGAAACTATCATCAAACCTGAGTGGCAGTCACTATTTTCCGCCAAGATCCAAGTGAGCAGGTGAATGGGGACTTGGGCTTGACTACTGCTAAAATTCTAAACCTGGATTCTGAGTGTATCCTTTGTTATGAGGACGCTGACTTGGGGGATACATTTTATACTAGGATGATTCAGGAAGAGAGATGTTCTCCAACTGTAGTCAGGGTCTGTTCATTCAAAAACACTGAACATGCTGTTGGTTGACTACCTTGTGCAATGTTGTCCCAGAGCCTAGTCACCCTTTGGGAACTGTTTGTTCAGAGGACACAATAAACCCACAAATCATGAGCAGGTTTTTAACAGCTATGACTTTATAGGAGAGAAGTGTGGTTTCACACTAAAGTGTTCCAACTAGAATTAAATGCTGTACAAGGTATGGGAGTCAAGGACACAGCTAATTTTACACTCTGTAGACAGAAATAGAAGACTCAGAAAAGGCTGGACTGGAAACATGGTTCAGCCTAGTTTCAATGTTCACAATTTCCAATGGAGGCTCAAATCCATAGTCTGTTAGAAGTTGCTATCCTCCTGTTTCCTTGAATTTTAAAGAGGATATTTTTCTTCCCCTTTTCAAACAACTTTTCACCCCCTGTTATTTCCTTCTAATATAATGCTTACTCTGTTCTATTGTCATTTCCGTGGAACTGTGATTTGGAAATTGATACCTCAACAATTTCTAAAGAGCTGGCCAAGTACCTTCCCTCCGTGGGAAGGTACCTTAATGATGATCTCAGACCCACTAGAATGTCTGCACATACAAACTAAGAGTAAGCACATTTTGGGAATAAAATATAAGGCTGAGAAAGCTGTATTTAAATAACCCTGGGTCACTCTCTTTCTTTTGTAACCAATTCTCTAAATTATTCCCCTATTAGTATTTGAGGTAAATGAAGGCACTAATGTTCTCTGCCACTTGGATCATTAAGTATGTCCTTTCGTTGCTGTATAATAGAAGACAGGCTTTTGCCTTGGTTTTCTTTCATTTGTCTAGTTAAAGGATGCTTTGCCTGCATACCTTTGACACATGGCATTTCATATCCTGCTTAGCCTTTTCTGGTCAAGAGAGCTTGGGTTTTCCTTCTTAAAATGTACATTTATTTACTTAGAGACAAATTATATGAAATGATCAGCAAAGGTGGCCTTTGGTGATTAACATGTGTCTGTACTGTTCAGGTGTATGTCCCTCAACCCAGCATAAATTCAATTTTAATCCTTTAATTAAGTCATTAGCTCCAAAAGAACAGAGTTTCTCTCTCTCTCTCTCTGTCTCTCTCTCTGTCTCTCTCTCTCTCTCTCTCGGTGCCTAGTAGCGTGCTATGTACTTTGTGATTGTACTGAGGAAAGGCTGCTGGCTTACTTTGAAGACATAGTAATAAAATAATAATAAATCTTCCATTCTCTTTTCTAGTTTCCTAATCTAAACTCTGTATCTTTCTATCAATCACGTTTATGGTTTCCCCTCAGCTCCCTTCATTTCAATTGTATTCTTTCCATAAGAAAATGAACAAACCAATGTCAATTTTCAGGTGGCAATCTCATGCATTTCCATGGCTTTATTTACCATGTATGCAGGTGACAGCCAGTTCATTCCATCAATCATGGAGGCAAATTCCCATGAGTCCCCAAGATGCCTCGATTTATTATCCTTGGACTGTTCCTTTGAGAAATTTATCAAAGAAAGGGTGTTTCAGAGAAAGCTAACAATCCTTGCATTGAGGTGTACTCAATCATTTAGACAGTCTAAGGAACCACATTTGTAAAGACTCTTGATGCATAAAATAATGCAGAGAGGAATAAAGCTCACTCTGAACTTGCACTAGTTAGATGGCCATGAATTGTAGTGATTAAAAACGCAGACTTTAAGTTCAGTCAGTCAGGGTTCAAATCACAGCCTACAAGTGATGTAAATGATATTGGATCTGTCGACAGTTTCTGGGTGTGGGTCGGGATCCTGTCTCGTGAAGCCGAAGAATGGACACACAGACCAGGGAGAGGCAAAAAGTTGTAAAGGAAGATAGTTTATTAGAGGCAGAAAGAGGTGGCAGCTCCCAAGTGAGAGGGGGTACCCGAAACTGGGAAGCCCAGTGACTGAGGCAAAAGCTCTTATATCTCCCCCTGCCTGTTTGGGGAAGGGGACTGGAGCTTTCTAATTGAATTCATCTATCAGGTTTGACCTGTTTGCTCATCTTGAATGGATTAACGAAATAACCCATTCCTATCGGATTTGCTCCTTTCTCTGGCCAAAAGGGATTTGAGATAATTTATTAATCTCAAGACACAGCATTCTCATATCTTTGTCCTGAAGTGAAGGAGACATTCCAGAACCTGGAGTTTCAGGATATGGCTGCCTTTTGTTTATTCCACTAGGGTCCTTCCTGTCTACCTAAGGACATGCTAACTAACCTGTCTCAATCCCCCCTCTGAAGACAAAACCCTAACTGCTGTTAGGGAATAGGGGCAATGACTGCTCTGGCTACTTCAGGCTGAGGGGGGGCGTAGTAGAGATAGATTAGCAGCTGGAGCTTGTCCAGAGGTCTATCTAAGGGTCCCCAGTAGATGAACAAATCCAGGTGAGGATGTTGTTGTCCTGTAGGCCATCATAGCCAACCAGTGGGTAGTCTGTGAGCTGAGACACATTGTAGGCAACAGCGTGAGGTAATACCTATAACAATGGAAGAAAGAAAAATGAGAAAAGTTTCCTTAAGTCCCGCTAAACTGGGAAGCAAGGAAGTAAGGAAGGCAAAGAATCTTATTGTTAGTTTAATATTGGAAACTCTATTATGAATTTGTTGAACTTTATCTTTATTTAACTGTGAATTATCAGAGAGATTGAAACAGTATAACCCTTTAAACTTTTTGCATCCTTGATTGTGTTTGAGAAGTAGATAATCTATGGCAGCTCTGTTTAAGAACTGTTTCTCTGACCTGTCCTAACTCTTGTCTTATGGCATGGTTAGCCTGTGAGGTAGATTAAAGCCTAGTTGGAGCAGCCAGTGAAACTAACACATTGATTAGCCGGAGTGATGGCTCTTTTTCCTTTACTCAGTTCTAGTATTTGGGTGAAAACTATTAGCTCAGCCAGTTGTGTACTAGCCCCAGAGGGAAGGCTTGTATTTTCTAAGATATTATGTAGAATAACTACAGAATATCCAGCCTTTTGTATGTCATTGTTTTGTAAAAGAGTTCTCATCAGTGAAGAGAGTCCAATCTAGGTTGTCTAGGGGTGTTTTTTGTAAATCTGCTCTAGCAGTATAGGTTTGTATTAAAACATATTGGCAGTTAATGCTTCCTCCATCTCTGGGAGGAATGCGGCAGGATTAAGGGTAGAGCAGGTGTGTATTTGGATTACAGGACTTTCTAATAAGAGGGCCTGATACTGCAGGAGGAGGCTATCACTGAGCCAGTGACTATTATTAATACAGTAGTACCTCTGTTTTCAAACATCTCTGTTGACGACACTTTGGTTAACGAACGCTGTAAACCCGGAAGTAAATGCTTCGGTTTTCGAACACACCTTGAAAGTCGAACATGTCACGCGGCTTCCGCTGAGTGCAAGATCCTGAGGCCTAGCTGTCGGCTATTTTTGAACGTTTCAGAACTCCAATGGTCTTCTGGAATAGATTACATTCAAAAACCGAGGTACCACTGTATTTAAAATTCCTCGAATGTGATGGGCTGGGGGGCAAAGATGGTTAAGTCCTGTCCCATCGTGAGCTTGGTGGCTTCAGGAACCAGGATGGCAGCTGCAGCTATGGCCCGGAGGCAAGCTGGCCAGCCGACTGCTATGAGTTCTAGTTCCTTATTTAAATAGTTCCAGAGTCCTTTTTAAGTTTAATTTGTTTATTTTACCTTTTCTTTAAAGTATAGACCAATGATAAGAAACAGGCTGAGTAAAATGAGCCCAAATCTGGGGGCTGTCTTTATCTTTACAACCAAGCAGTTTTCAGAGGAAAAAGGTCCAGAATGAGCAGTTGAGACAGAATAATTGCTTCTATATCAATTAGGAAATTAATAGGCTTACCTTCCAAGTCAGGGTCACCCATAGTTTTACCCCCGTAAATAGAACAGAGAATAGCTTGGGAGCTGCCAGGAACTTCAGGCCCAACAGTGATGACAGCCATTTTTGGGAAGGGAGTTGGTCTCTGTTCCCTTCAGAACAAGGGGTACTCCCTCCTCTAGTGCCCTTTACTCTGTACAGGGGGCACGGCTGCTTTGGAGGACTAGGACTCTCCTTATTCTGGTAGTCTGAGCTTCCACAACCAAAGCAAGCTCCTTTATCTGGTGTATTCTCTCTGGGACTTTTGGGATGTCTTGAGGTGGCTCCAGCCCTGGGTTATCTATAATTGTGACCAGCAGTCTGGCCTATCTCTGATCTCATCCACTGGTCTCACTGTTCTTTTATTTCTTGTTTTTCTGTCTTGGCTGTTAAAGACAAACAAATTCCTGGCCTTCTCTAGGATCTGAGCCTCCTAATCAGGGACATAACAGTGGGCCAGAACCATTAGAATTCCCTGCCAGTTAGGGGAAAATATTAGGCTAAGCTTTCTTATATTGGACTATAGCTGAGAAAGGCATATGAACTCTAGCAGTTCTACTATATAAAAGTTTACTTAACTATTAGCAAAACTTAGTTTTTAGATTTAATTGTTAAATAACCAAGGACCTGATTGAGAAAATATAAAACATAGAAAATTATTTTGGTGACATATATAATCTTGTTTTTTCAGGTAGAAAACTTTTTCATAATGTAAATAGCAGACCAATAGTCTAACAAACTTTATCTTAGTAGAGAGAGAAAACTTAACTTTTATTTTGTACCAGCTTACTTTTGAGATTTAAATTTACTTAGTTAATTACATTTAGTTTAACTATATATAAAACTCTCAAAACTTCTCACAAGCCTTCTACGACTTTCCCAGTCCCTCTTAGTTTGTCTCTTTTCACTCATTTAAAAATAACAATCTTTAGGACAAACTGCTTTCTTTCAGTACCTTCAAAAATGTGTTTCCATACCTTATACTTTCCTTGAAAGCACACATACCATTTTCTTCAATGTTAGAATCCATAACCTTCAGAACCTTAATTTTTACTGATAATCAAAAGCAAGCAATTAGCACTTCCACTAGCAAATCCAGGAATATATCTGGCAACCTTTAAAAGCATAGACTTTTGTAATAAAATATAAGATATATTTATTAACAGATCTTAATTTCTCTCTTAACATTCCTGTGACAAGAAGCTAGAAATAGATGAACGTAGACCTACCTAATAATTAACACCTCAGCATTTTGTTATTTTGAAATACTTAGATATTTAATCTAAGCTATTTTCTTGACAAATTCTGTAATAGAGATAACATGTCTTTAAAAGTAGGCTATTTAGAATGTTAGTACTCTGGGACTCCAATCTAAAGGCGGTTTTCCTCGTAATGAATCCCACTGTGAGTGGTCTCTGCAGGACTTAGAATTAGAGCAGCAGAGTAAGGGGTGGGGGGAGGGACGTCTGGCTTGAGAATTAGCTGCTTGGTTTTTAAAAGTGCCACTTTTTTCCTTCAGTTACCTCAGCCTCAGGCATTCCTGTTTATAGGTGGATTAGGAGATGGGTATATGTTGAAGGGTCCTCCTCAGGAGGAGGAGCCTGCTGGAGGTTCCTTTGGAGGAGCCCCTTTAGGAGGGGTCTCCTTAGGGAGAGTCTCCTTAGAAGGAGTTTCCCTAGGAGGAGTCCCCTTAGGAGGAGTCCCCCCAGAAGGGGTCTCCCTAGGAGAAGGGAGGCAAGAGATCACAGCCAAAAGAATCGGGTCAACACTATATTTCTTATAGAGGTCTGGGTTGTCCCTCGGGGCGAAAAGAGCCTGAACATATGGAACTTCTGACCATTTGCCCTCCTATCTGCAAAATAGGTCTAGCTGCATAACAGTATTGTAATTAATACTTCCCTCAGAAGGCAAATCCTCCCCATCTTCCAACTTGTATTTAGGCCAAACCTCTGAACAAAAGAAAACCAGGTACTGCTTCTTCAAAGTCTGAGGGTCAAAGTTGTTCCAATGTTTCAAGATGCAATTCAGGGAGGTGAAGGTGCTTGAGGGCTGATTGCCCATCTGAAAGGGAGGAAGAACAGAAAGGTGTCCCTTTGCAATTCGTCTCCCATAACTTGCTCTAGGGCGTCCCCTAGATGCGTGGGCCACGGACATAGCACAACCGATACCAGGGCGAGTGGGGAGACATGGCGCCCCAGGATGAGTTGTGCTTTCCTGGGCAGCCCGGCCCGTGCCTCCAGTGGGTGCCTACCCTGTCCCCGCCTGAATGTCTGGCCGATAGAGGCTGTGGCTGATAATGAGGTGCCTTAAGGTAGAGGGGTGTATGTCCTGATTCTGGGCATCACAGAAATTGATGGTATGCTTAATATAACAGTGACCTTCTAAATAAAGATGTTTAAGGAGGGAGTACATACTTAAAGCTTGTAGGGAAGGCATACGGTCTAGGCAAGAGGGAGTGAAAGGAGACCCTGAAGCCCAATATGTGAGGGGGGCACAAAAAGAGATATCTGAAACCCCAAAAGGCTTCAGAGAAAGCTGTTTCCTTAAGGAAAAGTGAATCTGGAATATGTTGGTTCTCCTTAAAAACTTTGCCTGGCGGTGGCTGAGGTGGCCTGGCAGGCAGAGCTCCAGAGAAGCTATGCTCTTGGAGTCCCTCCCTCTGGGTTGTCGCTGCAGCTCAGCCGAGCTGGGGGCAGAGCCAGGAAGCAGAGAAGCTGTGCGATCCCCAAAGGAGTACAGCGATAGAACAGAGGGGATGAAAAATCAAGTCTCCAGAGAGACATTATGCTGTACAAACACAGACCTCACTGGTGCTTGGATTTGTCTTGAGCCTGGCAGGTCCTAAATGACCTGTTCCAAGACTGGGTTATCCTGTCATGGGAGTTTTCAAGCGGCAGATGCCCTAATGGCCATTTAACTGTCTGACCCATGCCCACAAAGGATGGCAAACAAAAGAGGTATAGGAAAGTGAGCGAGAGGTTTTGGGATCCCCTAAAATGGGCTTACCTCCTGGCTGGCTTTCTAAAATATGTTACTGGAGAGTGTTGAGGAGGTCTCACAGGGAAGGGACCCCAGACCAACATCTCAAGAGCTGGGGAGACGTAGTGACAGGATGAAAGAACAGCAAAGACAAAGGAGTCATTCTGCTGGCACCCTTACAGGCAGTTGGGCTGGGTAGGGACCAGAGGGAACTTTGGGACCCACCGTAGAGTAGCCACGACCAGGATCCCTCAGTTGTCCACAAAGGCCCACAGTCCTGGCCACACGCCAGTATTCAGTCTCCCTGTGGAAAGGAAAAAGGCAGCAGAAGGATGAGAAAGTAGCAGAGAGGGGAGAGAAGCCTCCAAATGGCACCTTTATGGACAGTTGGGCTGGGGAAAGACCCAGGGAGCCTTTGGGACACACCACAGAGTAGCGACGATCAGAGTCCTGCAATTGCTGCCAAGGCCCATTCACCTCAACTGCACACTGTCTTGGGACTTTACTCTACTCAAGAGAGAAAGTAAGAGAAAAGGCAGTTGGACTGTTGCCAACATTCCTTGGGCTCCATGCCAGAGGGGATCAACCAGAGCCCTCCTGCAAGACCTGCCCTCTGAGTCTTGAGAGTAGCAGCCGTGCTTTTCGCATTTAAATGGCCGACGGAGGCCTACTGTTTGTGCGATAGGAAAAGGAGACAAAAATGATGAAGCCCCATAGGGTGGGCAAGTAGAAAGGCACAGATAATATTTTACATCTCCTTCAATCCCGGATGAGCCCCTAAATGATGTAAATGATGTTGGATCTGTCCACAGTTTCTGGGTGTGGGCCGGGATCCTGTCTCGGGAGACCAAAGAATGGACACATGGACCAGGGAGAGGCAAAAAATTGTAACGGAAGATAGTATATTAGAGGCAGGAGAACGGGTTATACCTCCCGAGTGGGATAGGGTCCCGAATGGGAGTGCCCAGTGACTGAGGGAAACGCTCTTTTATACCTTCCTTTGCCCATTTGGGGAAGGGGACTGGAGCCTTCTAATTGAATTCATCTATCAGATTTGTCCTGTTTGCCCATCCTGAAGGGATTAACGAAATAGCCCATTCCTATCTATCAGATCTGCTCCTTTGGCCAAAAGGGATTTGAGATAATTTATTCATCTCAAGGCAGGGTCTCAAATCTTTGTCCTGGAGTGAAGGAGACATTCCAGAACCTGGAGTTTCAGGATATGGCTGCCTTTTGTTTATTCCACCAGGGACCTTCCTGTCTACCTACCGACATGTTAACTAACTTGTCTCACCAATTATTGGCTATATAATAGGGACCAGTTCCTGAATCTCAGTTTCCTCATATGTGAAAAGAAATAAGAATATCTACCTCATAGGACTATGGAGAAAGTCAAATGAGATAATAATTATAAAATATGAAATCTAGTGAGGTGTCTGGAGTATTGCATTCTCCTAAAACTGTAACTATAGTTATGTTTAAAAGCTGCAAAATAGTCCGTCTCATTATGTGAAGGTTTGTCATTTCAGTCCCAGATATTCTTATTAAATCACATCTTCCAGAATATCTCTATTGTACATAGTGGGGTAGCACATATTATCAGACATCAGCAGTGCTATCTTGCCACCTGCAGCATTATCAAGGTGTAGGGGTGTCATCTCATCACATTATGAATTTGGCAGAAGGATTTTAATTATATATATATAACTTGAATATAGGCTATGTGTTAATTAGTATAAAAGCCAAAGGAGTACTTGGTTTTAAGTTCAACTTGAATTTTCAATTTATTTCTCAGTTCAGCAGAATAGTAACATTAATAGCTAATATTAATAGAGTGACTACTCTGCCAGGCACTAGATTTTCTAGCACCAGTACTTCTCAATTTAGGAGAACGTTAGAGTCCCTGGGACAATAATCTTTGGCTAGGCATTAATTATGGTGCTTTCTCCTCAAACAAATCAAAATTCAAATCAAGTTCTCCTTTGACTTTGGAGACACCAACATCTGGCAGCTATTTTGACATCTATGTCTCCCCTGGCCATTTATAACTTCCTGATTTTCTCTTCCTTCTGAAGGCTGCTTTTTCATGAATTCCTCATTTATGTATAAAGGCTTTAAAGTGCAGTGGATTTTCATAGTCAGATGCAGATTTCCAGGGACAAGCTGTGCTATTGTGATGGTCATTTGAAACATCACTAGGACATTCTTCATTGTCTGGTTTTTATTTGTGCAATAAAAAAGCAGAGGAAATGCTGGACAGTTAAAACTGTTAAAGCTGAATGGTAAATCTGGAAATCTTATAAATAGGACATCAAAGGGGCTACACAGTGCTGGGGGCAGTAATTTCTTTGTAAGGTGAATGCCTAGAGGTCTTATTTCAAATTCTGATGATGCAGCAGATCTAGATGCCAGCATTTGATAATAATGCCTGAACTGCCAAACATTAACCAGAAATCATTGCCCATGATACAGATGGCAATCTATCATAGTAAATGTCACTACAGGGAAGACCTTAAAAGCCAAAAACTCAAAAGAGATGAGACACAAAGCTCATCCAATTGGACTTTGCATTCCGGAGGAATTGTAAATTCAGATTATAAGTGGGTAGCCTCTGCTTTTTACAAATTCTCAAAGTTCTCTAGCTCTGGGTGGTATTGTTTGTGGCCTGCGTGATTGCATATCAAATCCCCTTACATAAAGGCAATCTTTGCATGACACATAGATTTCCAGGTTCTAAATGATGACCCATGTATTTCGAGCTGCATTCAAGTCAATAAATCCATCCTTGAAATCAGTATTAACAAAATTTAACTCTCAAGTTTATTTTTTTGCAAATAATTTTTTGAATCAAAAAGTAATTAAGATATCAAGCTGAATATATCAACTTCCCCTTTTAGATCTAATATCTTTGTCTATCAATGATGTGATAGAAATCTCCTATTAATACGTTTTTAAAACATAAAACTTAAAATACAGCACTCAACTGATTAAAACGCTTCTGGGAATCTTGTTCCAGAAATAAAGCCTAAATCATTGACAGAATATGAAATCTTTCTAAATGGCCCCAAGTTAATTTTCCAGTCTTTTCTCCTACCATTTTCCTTCACCTCCAAAATGTTTACCTAAACCATAGCCACATGGACCTGTTGCAGTTTCTCCAGTGGGTCATGGACTCTTACCTCTGTTTCTTCTGCTTAAAATGACTCGCTTCACTTCTCTGCTTGAACAATTCCAAACTAGCTTTCAAACTCTATCTCAGCTACAGCTCAGAGCTGATTTCCTCTTCCTTTGTCTGTGCACTGGGGACCCATCAGAGCATCTGCCACTTTGTGCTGGCCTCTGACCGTATCACAACAGGGGATCAATTCCAGTTTGCTTTTGTATTCCCAGCATGCAGGATGTCACTGGGGAGTCAGTGGACAATAAATAATCATTTTTGTTCTGAATGAATTATTTCCAGGGCTGCTGTGTACATCTGTGCAGGTTACACACTGCACAGCTCTAGGGACCCCAATGCAGACAGACTGTGATGAGAATGGGAGCCCTGCAGTTGTGAGGTACACACCATGAACAACCATATGTGGGAGCCTGTCAGTCACGCAAGCTAAAATTTTCATACTCCCTCATGTTAAATTGTAATATTTTCTGCTATGCATAGTCTCCTCCATCAGTTGCCAAATCCTGATAAATCAGAATAAGGTAGGTTTTGATGCAGCAACAAACAATTCCAAAAACTCATTAGTTTGACACAACAAAATTTAATTTCTCACATTGCACATCAAATACAGGCTGGGAGGGGAACTCTCTTCTACATCGTCTTTCAGAGAATCAGACTGACAGGTTCCATCTTGACCACTGAGGCATTAAGTTGGAATGTGGCAGATCATGTACTGTCTCTTTGAGCTTCTGGTTTATATGTGACACATATCACTTCCAGTCACATTTCAGTGGCCAAAGAAAATCACGTGGCCATACCTAACTTCAAAGGAGTCAAAGGAAATGCAATTTAACCTACCATGTGCTCTAAAGAAAGGGGACATATTTATAAATAGGAGCACCTCCTATTTCTACTCCATTGAACTACTTTCTATCTCATCCTTGGACTATTACAATAGCCTATTTAGTCTGCCTGCCTTCTTATTTTTCCCCCTATTTGCCCTCAACTGTTCTCCCCATCACTGACAGATGAATCTCCCCAAAGTACAACTTTTTCCTTCTTTCAAGAAGAGATTTTTAATTAAAAACCTTTAGTGATTCTACACTGACTACCAAATTAGGCCCCATTTTTTTTTTTTTTTTTTTTTTTTTTTTTCATTTAACGTCTCCTCTTTCATTTATTCCACAAACAAATTGTGAGTACTTAACGGGCTTCAGACATCACATGAGACACTGAGGAGACAAATAGTTCCTGAACTTAAAAGAACTTACAGTTCGGTAGGTGAGCCAGACACAAAGAGAAAATGAGCACGTTTCAGAGTGCTGAGTGTGAACTATAGTGGCATACTTCAGTGGGTAATATCAAGGAAGAAATGACTGTGATGAGAGATTAATTCAGGCATCTCTGAGAAGGAGATTTTTAAGGTGCCTCCGGGATTTTGAATTCATGTTTTCCAAGCAAATATAATTGGGGATGGGAACATGGGGGAGGGGGAGAGAGCTCTTTCTTGAAGAGGAAATAGCATAAAGATGGAGGCATGAACATTTGATGTGATGTGAGAAATATAATTGGTCTTCTAGGCTGGCATAGAAGGCACAGTGGTGGGAAGGGAGTAGTTCTGAGGAGTAGGAGGTAGACATGGAAAGAGAGTCTGAGGTCACGGGAGAAAGAGAGGAGACTTATGTTAAGGAGTTTGGCCTTTTGGCCTTTGGGAAATGTGGAATAATTGAATGGTTTTAAGCAGGAAATTATGTGATCTGCTTTGCACTTAAGAAGGTTCACTCTAGTGTTAGTGTGGATTCTGAATTAAAAGGTTAGGGAAATGTATTTTTGAGAAACCCTTACTGTGTGTGATGGTTAATTTCATGTGTAACCTTGCTTGGACCATGGGTGCCCAGATATTTGGTCAAACACTGTTCTGGGCGTTTTTCGATGAGATTAACATTTAAATGGGTGGTTAACTGAAGCAGATTGCCCTCTCCAACCTGAGTGAATCTCATCCAATCAATAAGGACCTAAATAGAACAAAAAGACTGGCAGCCCCAAAAAGAAAATTCCCCAGCAGGCTACCTTCAGACATCATCTGCAACATCAGCTCTTTCTGGTTCTAAAGCAGACTGACTTTGGACTCAGTGGGAACATGGGCTCTCTGGAGTCTCCAGCCTGCCAGCCCATCCTGCAGATTTGGGCCTTGCCAGTTCATAATAGTATGAGCTAATTCTTTATAAACAATCAATTTATTTCTATCTGTCTGTCTATCTATCATCATCATCTATATGTATGTGTATACATCTCATTGGTTCTATTTCTCTGACTAATAAAGGTATTTTGGTACTGAGAGTGGTTCTAGAGGAACAGAATCTTAAGGACGATTTCATGAATTGGTTCTGGGGTTTCTGATATAAGCTGTTTAATCTGATTAGATTTAAAGACATTAATGACTCTATTTTAAGTAGTACAGAGAGCACAGATTGTCCATGGTGCTATCTGGCAATAGAGATATGCAAAATATTACCAATGGAACACGTTTGTCAAAGTAAGAATCTTAAATGTTTAGCATTTGACAAGCCAGGAAGTAGTCTAAGAAATGTTAATTGATTTGCCCAAGGCAGCAAAACATGAAGTGGAAGAGGTGTGTCTTAAATTTATATTTGCTGGTTCTGTATCCTATCAGACATTTTTCCCCATTACTCCAAAGCTGAAGAAAACCTTGATTTCAGTCCAAGGAATTTACATTTGAATTACAAAGTGCTGTTCTCTGGAAATAGCTTGCACTTTTTAGGGTAATAATAATGCAGATGCTGACTAATGATTTGCTAACAATGGGGGTGGACTTAATCTGAGGGATTAATCAGGTGTGGGTCAGGTTGCCTTGTAATTTTCATACAGGACACAGAGAACCTAATTATGAAAATCACTCTAGAGATCCCAACTGACCTTCTTGACAAGAACTAACCAGCAGTAATGAGTGAATGTTTTCCTCAGACAAATCCAGAGTTGACTAATAGCTACTTGAATTTAAGTACTGTAACTTGATTGGCAGTTATATCAACTTGATTAGAACTCCCTGAATGGGCTGATGTATAGATTCACTAGAAAGTATGCTCAAATGAAAGCTGTTTCTGTATGACCTAGCTTTATATTTATTAAAACTTGAAATGTTTCTCAAAGTGTTGGTAAAGTGTTTCCTCAACTGGCAAGAAAAACAAAGTCATTCTGTATTTTCTAATCAAGGAGGATTAAAAGGCTCTGAAACTATATCCAATGCATAAATGTTGTAATTATGATAAATATTTGTCCTTTTTGTTTTCACTACAAACTCAGAAATCCTGGAGTCTGTGTTTGGCACATTTAGGAGATTATAGCCATCTGCCAGGAGACAAAGCTGTCAATTATAAAACAATCTGGCTTTCTATTCCATTCCATTTCCAGGTTATACATGGCCCAATTGAGGTAGGATCTTTTTATTATTAAAATTGAAATGTTTTTGATGCCCTCTGCCCCATGACCCTATTCTCAGGATCCCAAGAGATTAAAAAAATCTCTGCATTTAGAGTTTCAAACTCAAGGTCAACATGTCTTTTACAGTCCATCTAAAAAGGTGAACCACCCTAAGGTAAGGCTCTGAGCTCTTCACCCAACTTGAACAGAAAATGATGTTTTGTTCAATTAAAATGCACTTTAGGCTAAGGAGAGAAATTATGGCAAACAGAAATGACCAAATGGAGATAAAGGTGTCTTCTGTCAGCTGGAGTGATGAGCATTAAAAAGGAGGCTTTGAAGTTTAAAAAAATATCCTTATGAAACATGGAAGCAAAATGGCCAATTTATTAGGTTGGTGCAAAAGCAATTGCGGTTTAAAAGGTAAAAATAATTGCAAAAACCAAAATTACTTTTGCACCAACCTAATAGTAATTTAGGATTCAGCAACATAGAGGCAGGATAGTTCGAAACTATATTAGAGATAGTTTAATAAAAGATGCAGTGGCCCTAAAATTGTCACCATTAAAGACTTAATGGAAATGAGTTAACCTTTGTTTTGGCCAGATTCCATACTAGAAAATTCACCCTTCTTTCTTGGATTCTTCCTGCCATTTTACTGGAAACAGTTATCTTGTGTTTTTTGCTTTAAGATGCTTAAATTGCCTTTTAACAGACTGTTCAGAAGCTCTTCTATTCCTCAGTAACAATGGAAGAAGAATTGGCTTTTAAACAGACATGCAGTAGAGAATAAAAATTTTCCCACATAGTGAGACAAGTTAGCATGTTGTTAGGTGGGAGGTCCCTGGTGGAAGAAACAAAAGGCCGCCATATCCTGAAACTCCAAGTTCTGAAATGGCTCCTTCACTCCAGGACAAAGAATTAAGAATGCTCCTTGAGGTTAATAAATTATCTCCTAAATGCCTTTTGTCCAGACAAACAGAACAGATCTGATAGATAGGAATGGGCATGTTAAACCCTTCAGGATGGGCAAACAGGACAAAAATGATAGACGGATTCCAACAGAAGGTGCCCGCTCCCTTCTCCAAGCAGACAAGGGAAGATATAAAAGTAAGAGCTTTTGCTTCAGTCACTGGGCAACCCGGTTGGGACCCCCTCTCATTCCAAGAGCTTGGACTCTTTACTTTTAATAAACTATCCTCTTTTACAACGCCTTGCCTCTCCTTGGTCGGTGCTTCCATTCTTGGGTTTCCCGAGATATGATCCCGGCACACTCACAGGAAAATATCCTACATCATTAGATCTGTGCATGGATCAGGCCTGAGGACACCTCACAGCAGCCATTGAGAAACTAGATTAAGGCTCTGTTTACATAAGGCTAATCACAGTATTTTCTGGAAGAGTTCTTCCTCAAGGCCATTAGTGAGCAGAGAGAAGTGAAAATGAGTGAATTTTCCCAAGTGCATCTTGATTCCTCACCTCAATTCAGCTCAATAACCATAGTTTGCATTTCATAAAGGTGACTCAATCTTAGTCAATAATTTCACCTCCTGACTCCTGAAATTAAGGAGAGAGAGAGACTATATTCTGTAGATGAAGAGCCCATTGAAACCTAATCCACACATTTGTGAAATATAAAAAAAACTTACCTAAAAGGATTCAGTTTAAAGTGAATTGGGAAATAAGGGTTTCTGGCTCTAGCCCACAGAAGGAAATTTGGCTTCCTGGTTCAGGGAGAAGATTATATTGGATTTCAAAGTAACCTTCTACATTCCAGCTGGCTATGTCCTCACATACGGTGACCACTTACCACAGCAATATCCTCAATGCTACCATTTCATTTTCTCTTTTCTGAGCCTCTCTTACCCAGCCATCAACTTTTGTGTGTCCTGGGTCTCATTCTGTCAACTGGATTAAATGTAAACCCCACGGTAAAGAACAGGTGACTGATCTTACTTTCTAGTGCAGCAGTTCTCAGCAGCAATGTCATAATACAGATGGTGCCAAAAAATGTATACACAGTTTAAGAAAGGAGAAAACTGTATTAAAATTATAACACAATGAATGATGCTAGCTTTCATTTGATTAAAGCCACCTTTTGAGCAAACATCATACTACACAGTGCTACTGTAATTCAACTTCAAAACGTAATGCATGGGTAACATCTCTTAAAATGTGTACTTTTTTGGCACCCCGAGTATATTCCTGGGCCATCGTCAACTGTGAGGTTTATTGTAATTAATTTAACACCTACCAATACTGAGAGCCTCCCCTACTCAAGGATTTTCAACTGTAGAACTTTAAGAGACATAAATAAAACTTCACTGTAAAAGTGTCAACTTTTCTGTCCTCAACAAATGGTAACATGTGGAAGATCCTACAGATAGGTGTTGAAGGGGACCAGGGTATGCCACGCCAAATATGCCATATTGACATAGGATTATTTTGAGCTGAGGTAACTGAGAGTTCACAGATGCAGGAAGAGTTCTCTAACCCCCCTTATCTGCCTAAAAGCAGAGCATAGATTTCCCTTTGTGAAGGTGACCCTATTGTATCTGAAAGGGAAGAGTCACCATCACCTGAGAGGGTGACACCAAATGAGTTTGTATAAACAAACCTTACTGAAATAAGCCTATCCCCTCTTAGTTCCTCCATATATTTTCTAGTCATTGCCCCAGGACTTTCAGCTTTTGAAGCCCAAATCCCCTGTCCTTTGTTAAAATAACATATAAGCCCAAGTCCAACTGCTTCTTGAGTCTTACTTCTTGTCTATGAACTCCTGTTCATATAAATATTAATAAAATTCAGGGCTTTTTCTCCTAATTTATCTTTTATTAGTTAAATTTACAGACACTCCCTCCCTAAATATAAGAGGATAGAGGAAGTGTGTTTCCTCCCCAGTAATGTCCAGAAGTTAAGTTTAAAGTTGATACAGGAGAAGGAGAAGAATATGTCTGAGACTGTAAATCCTACATGTAGTAATGTTACTGCTGATGGAAATGTTCCTGGGAACCATGGATGCTGGTTCATACTCAAGGCAATTTTCATCTTCACATCATCAAAGTTAATGGTAAGAAAGGAAATGAAGATACCCAATGGAGTTTATGGAGTTCATTAATGATGTTACGTAGCACCTACTTATTGACATACATTTACTATTGTATCTATTTCCCCCTGCTTCCTTATTTATAACTTGAGTTTCTTATTTATAACCCTTAATTCCTTATTAGCTCTGATATCATTCAGGGCAGCTATGGTTAACTATTTAGGCCAATTAAAACTTACCACCGCAGACCCCCTTGCGACGAGGGGGTTATGTAGCCCTATTGTGGATAAGAAGGGGAGGCCTTTAAGTGGAAATTTTGAGAATATTATTATTGTCCTGTCAAAAAGGGGTATGAACCATTTGCTGTTTATTCTTCTCTTCTTGCTGGAATAAAGATGCAGTATCTTAAGGATAGCAGCCATCTTATAATGAAGTTAAAAGACGTAAGCTAAGAATGGTGAGCCAGGAGGTAGAAGGAGCCTGGCTCTTTGATGACTTCCTAGAGTAACAGCACCAATTGTGGACTGATCACTCTGGAGTTCCCGTTATGTGAGAAAAATCTCTGTTTGAGCCATAATCCAGAGTTCTGTTACATGACACCCTCACAATTCTAAGTGACACAAACAGCTTCAGTAGATTTTAATAAGGATGAAAGTGGTCTATTTTAGTGGAAAAGAAAATGCTTGAAAGGTCTTATTTTAGAAACTTTGAATGACTACCTCACACTTCTGTACCAGAAAGTGTGCTGGATGAACAAGTTAAATTTCTCCCTGTAACTGTAGAGTTACAAAAAGAGAAGAATGAAAAAAAGGACTTACAGACCTTTCATCTATTCACTTTTTTTTAACTGTCAAGGAGCTAGCAATAGTAAATGATTTCTCTTTCTATAAACTAAAATGCAATAAATAATATCCCGACAACAATGCCCCACTTCCTCACTTGTCCATTGAAGCTGTCTAGTTGCAATAGAGGGTGGAACTAAGTAGAGCTCCTGGAATTGGGCACAGTCCTGAACACACCCCAGCACCTGTCCTCTATGAGAATTTCCTTTGGTACATTTGTCACAGGGAACTATTTAAGAATTGCTGAAATAATAAATGTAGCTATTACTTTTCTGAATTAGCACATTCCTTTTTTAACAAGTCTTTCTGAAAATGCAAAGTCTTAACAAAGTAAGAGAATGGGAAGGTGGGTATTTGGACACTTGGTGCATTTCAGCAGTCTTCAAAATTAGTTATCCCTCCATGGACAAGCCTCTTCTAGAACATGAATGCTAGATGGAGTATGCATTGTGGAAGAGCTTAAGGGAGAGAAGAAAGTTGTGGCCTCCTTTCCAGTACTTTGAATATAGCTCATTGAGCTTTTCTCAGCGGGTCTATTTACACAGTAATCATCCCTCAGGGTTCCTTCCACCAGTTAGAGATTCCATCATCAGGGTTGTAACTTGCAAAGCTCCCTTGCTGCCTCACTCTCACTAGAAGGGACCAAATGCATCAATCACCATCACTTTCCCAAAGCTCTGTTTGCAATTAAAGGGGCCAAAGGTTCCCTTGTTTATAATTATGCCAGTAAAACATCCCACTGGAACTAGATCCACACGGAGGCTTGCCAGCATCACACATCCTCACCCCAACATCAACTTATAAAGAATACACACTGTTTTGTGTAGAATGGGGGCTCAGCAGCTGTTTAATAGCTGCACAGCAATCCTACCCAGGACCGAAAAACAAAGGCAAACACCAGATCTGATTGAACTCGCAGGGGAAATTTCAGGTGGCAGCATGTAATTACCTGCGTCAGGATACCGAGGTTAAATAACACCAATGCTCCTATACAAAAGCTATCCAGGATCTTTGCTACTCATAAATGACTTCGATCTTAGTTTTATAACCCGTCGGAGCAAAGGGAGGTAACTCTCCAGCAGCACAGCAGTCTCTTGCTTGGAAACCCTGTTTCCCATCCGGCACCACCTGTGTGTCCCCTTGGCTGCCCTGCAGCGAGGCACTGATGCGGCCAAACACAGCGAGCCTGTCAGAGTGTCCAGAAAGGCAGCAGAAGGTGTTGGCTTCCTGTCCCCTCATCGAGGCCATCTGGACTCTCTAACACACCTGTTTGGGAGGGTTTCCATGGCTTGGTTTACAAATACAAGTGCAGCTCAAACGTTCCGGTCCAGTGCTAATCGTTCGCCTTTCCTTTTGCGGGAGTTAATTATGCAACAAGATCACTTCTGTGCCCATTTTTCTCCTCCGTTATAAACTTTAGATAGCAAAAAAAAAAATGTGCTTCTCAGTATTTTTTTAGTGGAATGAACAGATGTAAAAGTGCTTTCAATTCCTTAATAAAGGTGACATGAGGCCAGATTTGATATTACGCTAAGTCTCACATAACATTTAAAAATGAGTTTTTTCAACCATAAAATTACTAATTGATCTGTCTTGTAAAAAGATAAAGGAAATGAATGCCTATTTGAGTTTCATTTCTGTCAGGCTCCTGATTCCTTATTTTACGTCGCACAAAATGAATTTTAATGAAGCAGCCTCCAACTTTCAAAATATGTCATTACCCTTCGAAAGTACTGGTGTATTTGTCTGCCTTTTCCTTTCTTCGAGTCTGGCTGACTTTCTGGTCTTGAAGTCAATGTTCCATTCAACATGGTCTTCCACCTACATTCTGAAAGAAATCAATTAAAACAAGAGGAGGGAATACGCCGGGAAGAATTCATTCACTTAGCCCTGCAACAAATATTTATGGAATTCCTGATGTATGGCTGTTCCAAGTGCTGCAGAGAGACAAGCACAAAATGGTGACAAAAACCCTGCTATGGTGGAACTTCCTCTTTAGTGGAGTAAGATGATATAATAAACATGAGTATATAATATTCAGGTGATGATCAATGCTGTGAAAAAATAATACGTATTAATGGGTAGGGAGGTGCAAGATGGAGAGTACGCACGTGCTACATTTTTATATGCGAGAGCCCAGGGCAGCCTCTTCAGGTAAATGGCGTTTGAGCAGATATCTGAATGAAGTGAGTGTGAGCTATTTGGGGGATGAGAATCAGCTGACAGAACAGCCGTTCTTCTTCCTCCCATCTTTTTGCCTACTTATATACATAGAGGGAGGAAATAATTTTCTAAAATAAACAGTTCTCAGTTGTTTTGTCTAAACTGGAAGGCTACAGAGGAGATGGGGGGAGAAGCCAACTTTGAGTACTTATTAATGCCAGAATATGTATACTTCCACATTTTCCATGACTCTGTATGACAACCCTCTGCTCCGTTGATCTCATCCTCATTTTACAGCTGGGGAAGCAAAGTCTCCAGAACACCAGGCAGCTTAGCGGTCGAATGTTTCAGTTATTTATTATTGCATTATAAACACCCAAATGTTGAGGCTTAAAATAGCAACCATCATTTGTTTTACTCATCATAATGCAATCTGGACAAGACTCAAAAGGGAAGGCTGTGTCTGCTCCATGTGCATCAGTTGGGGGGTACAATTTCGGGCTAGGGGATCCGTATCCAAGATGTCTCATTGCCGTGGCTGGCAAGTTGGTGCTACTCTTATGCAATGATAAATCAGCTGTGTCTGAGGGCCTGTGGGCCTCTGATTCTTTCCATGCAGACTGGGCTTCCTCACACTGTGGTGTCTGGGTTTCTAGGCCAACTCTTCCCAGAGAGCGCACGAGACAGAAGAGCAGGACTCTATGATGATGCGAACTTGGGAGTCTCATAAACCCAGGTCTGCAGCTCACTAGTGTTGGTTTTTAGCAAACTGACATCATCCTATCCCCCAGCAAGGTAATTTCCCCAAATAACAGATTTCTCTGCATCCATCAATTCAGTCAACAAGCATTTTTTAGTGTCTCCAGCATAATAGTTAGAACTCCCTACTCTGGATTCCAGCTGCCTGAACTTGCATCCTAGCTCTCCCACTTGCTTGTTGACAAACTTTAGGAGATTTACTCAATCACTCTGTGCCTCAATTTTATTAAATGTGAAACACTAGGATTTAAGGAAGGTCCAGAGAACTTCTCATATGCCTAATAATGCCACTAATCCCTACCCTTATAATATTACCACCTCAGCCCTATTGATTTAAAAAATCAATTCCAAGGAAGATAAGATTAGCATCAATGGCCCACCTTCTCCAAGAAGACTGCCATGCCTGGTGTCTCCACAAACAGTCCAGGAGCCATAAGATTTTCTTCTTTGCAAGGACTTCTATTCCCTTATGGTTCTTTATAACCCTGAATCTAACTCGAGCTCTCTTTCCTCTCCAAAGCACCAAACTCTTCCAGTTTTCCCTTTGGAATTCATGGTCTACCATGAATGCAAACATTCTGAGTGACTCCCTCACCTTCTTTCTATAAGGGGAAATGAATAGTTTCCTAAAGCTCTCTGATGTGATAGCTGTTTCTTTACCATCACCATCCCATGGAGCATAGGGATTTGTGGTGGGATAATTGTCCTTGTTCTTTGTTATTATGTGTAAATCCTTTCTTCTCTCACCATCCCCAAATTCAATGTCCTTTGAAGCAAATGCCATAAGACTATACTGCCTGTCATCTCTGCAGAGGCATGATTCAAAGCAATCAGAAGAAAACTAAAGTATTTCCCAATTATCATATCTGGTATATGCATTTTTATACATGTACTCCGCCTCTCTGCTCCTATTTGACTCTCCCTGCTCTAATTTGATATCAACTGCCATGAATGTTCTCAATCCCATCCTCTCTTGCCTGTTCTGTGACTCTCCTATTACAATCACACTTTCTCCCCCGCATCCTTTCTCTCTCTATTGCATTGCTAACATCATCATACAAAAATGCAAAAGTATCTCCTATGTGAATAGAGAAAACCCTCCTGGACTCTGTTGTGATCAGGATATACGGCTCTGAGGTGCAGTGTAACGGGTTATGGCCCTCTTGCCCTACACTGTGTCAGGACTTGCCTGGCAACGCATGAAAACCTAAGGAAGTATCCACGCATTCAATGTTCAATAATTTGAAAATACTAACAGTGAAAAGCTGAAGTTGAAGTTTTCTAAGTTGCTTCTTTTGGGTTTCCACACCAACTAGTAATCAATACAGATGCCTCCTTTTGCATCCCCTCCAATCTGCCTCTACTCTTAACTTCCATGACAGCAACACTGTCCCATTTCTCTGCTCATCTTTATAGCAAAACTCCCTAGAAAGTTATCTATACTTACTATCTTTACTTCCTTAATAGCTATTTTCTCTTCAACCCATACAAGTCAGGATTTGTCTCTATCATTTACTGATATTCCACTTTTCAAGGTCAACATGAACCTCCAGTGTGCCAAATCCAATGAACAATTCCCAATTTGCAGCAGCATCAGACGCAGTTGAATTCCTTGTTCTTAACACACTTTTATTTTCCTTCTGGGTCACTATATGCTTCTGTGTTTGCTTGTTCTATGTCTGTTCTTTTTTCACTTTCCTTGCTTGATTCTCCTTCTTCCTGACCTAAATATTGAATTTCCTCAGGGCTCAGTCTTCAGCCCCCTTCTCTTTTCTATCAGCATTCTCTCTATTTGAGAGCATTGGTCCCAATGTTCTAAACATCTTCTACAGGCTGATGATTCCCAGATTTAGATTTCTAGTTCTGACCTATCCTCTGAGCATTAAACTCATTTACTGATTGCTTGCTCAGCATCTCCACTTGGTTGTCTAATAAGGTTCTCAAAATTGGCAGGTCTATAATAAAACTCATGCTCCCCTCTATTGCTCCTCTCCACTCTCCCTGGCACAATTCACTTCTTTATCTGTCTGCCGCATCTTGGTCAATGTTACAACCATTCACTTCGTTGCTTAGAGCAAAACTGTATTAGAGTTCTCCACAAAGCAGAACCAATAGAGTGTGTAAACCTATAGAAAGAGAGATATCTTTTAAATAATTAGCTCATGCAGTTGTGAGGGTTGGCAAATTTGAAACCTGCAAGGAAGGCCAAACAGCTGGAGACTCGGAAGAGTTGATGTTGCGGCTTGAATTCACAGTATGAAGGCAGAACTCCATATTCCTTGGAGGACTTTAGCCTTTAACTGATTGGATGAAGTTCATCCACATCTGCTTTACTCAACATCTACTAATTTAAATGTCAGTCACATTTTTTAAATGTCTTAATGATAACAAGTAGCCAAGCTAATATAAAATTAATCATCATGGTTCGCCCCTTCTCAACTTGGCATCCATACACATCTTCTTAAACCATATTTAATCTCCAAGTAAAGGCCATAACAAGGTCATACTTATGGATATATGACTCTCTGCTTTTATGATTCAAGTTTGACTTTTGTTCTTTTGACCTAGAACTCTCTGCTTATACAAATCAGTGGTAGACTTAACATCTGCTTCACTCCTAAAGATACCATGATCAACTAGCCAATGCTTTAGGTCCTGCTATTCCGATCGCTGCTTTGCTTCTGCTGTCCATCATAGTAACCATGCCCACCTTTCTTTTGATGACTAAATGTCACCACTTGACCCCTGGCACTCTGGGATCTAATGACTTTCATTGCATTTATGTTTTTCAATTTAGTGACAGCAGTTCCACCTCTAATTCCTGATTTATAGAGAAGAGCAATCACAGAGCTCTTCAAGAATGTTGGAGCTCCCCTCACAAATTTATACCTCACAGTCATGGCTAAATGTATGTCCCCTGGACCCTCCTAGGGTGGGTGAGCAGATCTGAACTAATCAATCCACTCTAACCTTCTAATCTCCCTAAGCCTTTGAATCTCCTCCTCTATAATATATCAAGGCAGTTCTGGCATTCTAATTTATTTAGTGGAGGCCACCTGTTGTTTCATGTTTCAGCCAGCCAACCAAACTACTAGAGCTCTTTTTTAACCCCCAAAGCTGCAACATTAAATCCAAATCTCTGCTTGGTGGGTCCATATCAATAAATTCTGCCTGGTTCAGCTTTAAGGTTCTTCCATCACTATGCCACACCTTTAATATTTACTCCCACACATATGCCCTGGATTTATGTCTATGTAAATTGGAAAAATTATGTAGTTCTTGTTGTGGATACTGTACCTCTTCATGGGTGACACTTTGTACCTAACCTTTAGGGACCTACAGGAACTTGAGTCCAGTGATAGTCTAGAAGCAAAGAGGGTTGATGGGGGTGGGTCCTGAGGAAAATCAGCAGCATCTTGTAGGGCAACTACCACAGGGGAGGTCGTTACAATTTACTCAGGCAAAGCAGGGTTAATCTCCTCAGATGGGGTGGAGCAGCTGCTTCTACTGGCAAAGAAGACTCATCAGAATTTAAGAGTTCATTGTGTCTAGCTTCATCAGGATGTTCCCATATGTCCCCATTTCGATTTTTAGGAGCCCATTTCTTCCCAATCAGCACCCTCATTTTAAGTAAAGAGACACCCTGTGAGGTTGGAAATGTAATTTCCTTTGTAATTCAATCACTTGCAGGATGAGACTCTAGGTTTGTTTTTCAGCAATCTCAGCTCCTTGGCTACAGGTGATCAGGTTTTCTTTCAGGACAAACTGTGGGGAGAAAGCCCCAGAAAGCAGTTTCCAGGCTCTTGGCCTCACATAGACAGGTGCTGGCTCAGGTAGTGAATGGCGATCAACTGTGATTGGATGGCCATCAGCTGTGGCTAGTTGGCTGTCAGCTGTAACCAGTGAGCCATTGGCCACTAATATAACTGCTGTGGCTACGCTAGCAGAAAATGGGGGCTAGCAAGAAGATGGTGGCTGAGCTAGCAAGAGCGGATTGCAGATAGGCGGATGCCACCAGCGAGAATATAGTGGTATGACTCCCCTACCTATGGACCCGTGGGTGTTCCTTTTTGGCCTTACCATATCCTGCGTTCTCTTGTGGGGAGCAGGAGCAGAGACCCCGCCGGATGCCCCGCACGACACAAACATAGAAACTTTCAGTCACTTATGTAGCATGTAAGCTGGGAATTTGAATCCCTGAGTTCATCCTTTTATTACTCCACTTTATCCAGTACAATTAAGAGCAACTAGCCAATCTCATACTCACTATTTTGACGAAATGTTTTAAGGTATCAAAGACATAGCTAGCTACTCATAAACTTGCCTCTTATAAGTATTTGAGTAAGACTATCTGATGGTGATATTTTGCGAATTTCTATCACCACATCCCACCAGGGACTATCCATACTATCTTTACTAATGGAAAAGTTGTTAGTGCCCTTAAATCTAATCAGATTAGAAAATTAATTTCAACTGCGTACCAAGGCCTAGCCAAGTTAACATGTAATGTTAATCATCATAAAAACCTACAAGTCATCCTGGATGCCTTTCACTCTCATCACACAGCTGATCCATCAGCTCCACTTTCAAAACCTACCCTGCCTCTGAGCGCTTATCACATTCATCATTATCACCATCCTAGCCTAACTTACCGTCATCATCTCTCCCTTCAATTCTCTAAATAGTCTCTTTTGGCTTCCATTCCTTTCACTCTGCTCCTATCCCACTGGCCTCCTACCCTCTAAGGCTATTATTTATGCAGCAACTAAAATAATGTATTTAAGACCTAAATCTAATCATGCTACTCACCAGCTCAACAAATCCAGGGCTCCCCAGTAAACTCAAACCCAAACTTTCTATCATTTTCTACAACCTTATGGAGTCTGGCCCTGTCGCTCTCTTTCTCTGATTTCATTTCCACATTCACCAACCAGCATTTTGCTAACTCCCCAATGTCCTACTCAAGGCGTTTTTTGTTTGTTTGTTTGTTTGTTTTTGTTTTTGTTTTCCTTTTCCTGGAAGCCTTCTAACCTTCTTTTCCAGATGCTCCTATGGCTCCATCCAGGAGTCACCTCTTTAAAGTCCTTTTAGAATCACCCTTTAAATCAACTACATTATATACTATTCTCTCACCCTGATTAACTTTTCTTCATGAACCTTATCACTGTCTAGCATTATATTACATATGTATTTTTTTTTAATGCTTCTTTCCCAATTAGAATAAAACCTCGAAGAAGACAGGGGTTTGGATTCCTTGTTTCCTGCCATGTCCCAAGGCCTAGAATTAGATCTAATACACAGTAATGCACAATCATATTTGTCCAATGAATGAATGGTAGTAATAATAGTCCTCTAGGGTTAGTACTCATGAGGTTGTTGAGAGGCTTAAATTTGACAACACACATATGCCAGAAACTGCTAGTGATCTCATAATGTCAGTTCTTCCTTCCTTATGTCCTAATTGAATCCCCGATTTTTATTTGGGCACATGGATGCCCAGAATAAAGACTCCATTTCCCATTATGCCTTTCAGTTAATGATGATCATGTGACCAGTTCCAGCTAATAGGATGCAAGCAAAAGTGCCCCCATGCAACTTCTGAGAAGAGATTTTAAAAGAAGGGTGGTGGGAAGGACTCCTCTTTCCCTAGTGACTGGAATTTGGGCATTAATTTATAAGAGTAGATGAGTAGAAATTAACCATAGAGGATCACAAGATACAATCAGCCTGGGTTCTGGCTACCACAGAGTGACATATCATGCCCAGACCTATTACCTCTGAACTTCTTAAATGTGAGGAAAAAGTATACTTCCATCATTTTAAACTCATTGTTATTTTGAGGTTTCTGTTCCTTGCAACTCCTAATAATGTTAACATGTAAATTGACCAAGACAATTTAACTTTGGACCATAGTATGCCCTCAGTAAATATTATATTTTACTTTGTATTGTTGTCATTGCTTTATTATTTTTTTTCTATTTCTGTATCTCCTTGTTAGCATTATATTGTTATTATATGCTATGTGCTATGCAAGTGCTGGGGTAATAACAAGAGTGAGATAGAGCTTGGATTTAAAGAACATTGTGGGTTGTGGGGGGTAGAAATTCAATTACAATACAATGGGAAATGTTGCTTTAATCTTTTAATAAAAATATGCTATGGGAACACACAGGAAGGAAGGACAGCATATGTCTTCGAGGAGCAGTAGAGGCAGATTCTTCACAAAAGACATAAATCTTGAACCAATACTTGAATATGTATAGAAAACTATGAGGACATAGGGTTGAGAGGGGCAGAGGGAAAACCAAAAGGAATGATTACAGATAGTCTTCCCTGTGAGGTGAGCAGAAATGATTTTGATCTTACAAAAAAAGGGGGGGGGGGCTTTATTGCACCTAAGAAAGCCAAGGCTATCTCACACAATACTTCATTGCAAACATAAGGTCACTATATTAAAAAAAAAAAAAAAAAATCATTGGCACCAAACAGTTTGATTAAAAGATGAGTTGATATTTTAGAAAGCAAACAGGTAATTTCTGGAGGGGATGTATATAGCAAGATTGTCAAAAGAAGATATAATAACATATCTTGGATGTGGGATTATTGGGAGATAGAAGTGGGGGGAGGGAGAGAAGAGGTGGAGGGAAGAGTATCTAAATGTGTAAAACTAGAAAGGTCTTCTGGGGGAAAGATAACCACGTAAGGTACTTAAGGAAACATTACTTGAAGTAGTTTCTAAAAATTAAACTGTAAGTACTCCCTAATCTACTCCTTGCGTTGACAGGCAATAATGAGTTTAGGACAGTGTTCAGTTGACTTTAATTTTCAGAGCAATGTTTTTGGATACATTTCAGAATGTTTATCCTACCTCTACTAAGCATGTTTTTGTAGTCCAAGTCAGGGAAGGAGCACTAAGAGAGCAAAGTGAGAACGGATGGACAGCTTGGGAGTTCCTCCTTAGGACGCTTCTAAGGCTGTGGCCTCAGTGCTTTTTTTGATTTCTAATCTGGAACCTCAGGACTCTTGACTTTGTTCATTTAACCTCCTGAAACTAAACTGATCTTCACTTTGGTCCTGAACTTTCCCTTTACCTCAAACATGAGATTTAGCATATACTCACAGCTTCTCTAATAGTCGTGATTTTCTGTCTGAATACCCTCTCACAACGGCCATTATTTTAAATGCAATTTCTAGCATAACTTAGAGCCAAGTGCCTTTCTATCCAAACATAACCTCTGGAAATATAATGGAAATCTATTGGAAAATATTATTTGACCTACAAAAATCTGATTTGCAGATATTAAATTTCAAGAATAACCGTATAATAAAAACAAAACAAAATAAAACAAACAAACAAATAAAAAGGCCCCAAAGAGTTACTTCTATAGGAATTGATATCTGGGACAGAAGAGGAAATAACATTTGTTTAATATTAATCTATTATAATAAATTCATCACCTGAGCTTCTCTTTGCCACATTCTAAAGCAGCCACCCTTCTCATTGACTGTAGAATTCAAAGCTTTCTTTGAAGAAATATGCAATAGTTGGTAATCTCACGCATTCTAAAGCATCTCATTTTATGCCCCCCAAATGCATGAGTTACTTTGAATGATAAGTATGGCTACGAAATGGAGTGTTTCTGACATTCACAGATCAAATGTAACTGGGGAGGAATAACTCAAATGCACCCTGATGTTTTATATTTCCACGCACTAATATTTGCTTCACACCATATGTCACAGTAACACAAGAACGGGATAAAGTAGAACAGCCCAGTGGTTTCCTCTTCCAACATCTGGTCTTCTGAGGAAGTCTACCATGTTAGAGATTCATGTTTAAATCCCCAGATAGGTGGGATAATAAAATGCCTTGCTGAGAAAAAGCAGAGGGGTACTGGAAAGTCTTCTTTTTATCATCAAATTGGCATCAGTGAATACTATGATTACCTCAATGGAATTAAACAAACTGACCCAGTACTCTACTGGACCTTCTTAGAAAGGCCACACACAACATCCATTCCCAGAGCAGCAAAAAGAACCAGATGTCAGCCTTTTAATTGGTGTCCATCCATCAAGCCTTCTGACTCTTCACTGTGTTCAAGGCAACCAGCCCTGGCGAGACCACAGCTCCCTAAAGAACAATGGTGACATCATCTTCCTAAGGCCGGTGTGGTCAGTCTCCAAAGAAAAAGACCAAAACCATATCAGCTGAATTGATGGGATTTACTATACATGTTAGTCTCTCTAATCCTTAAAAAAAAATAAAAGGAAAAACGTGTTATCATATTTTCTACTCCCCTGCAGGACTAAATTAGCTATATTTGTTCTTCTCCTTCCCTCACATGTTGCTTGTTCAAGTTGCTGCAACATGGCTACTATCCCCACCTCCACTCCCCCACCATCCCAAAGGCTCTACCCACTGAGTTCCCAAATGGCCACCATAAAGCTAAACATCATAAACCCTTTTCTATCTTTATTTTGCTTCACCACAGGATTTAATATTGTTGGCTGCTCTCTCCTTCTTGGAACACTCTTTTTTTGTTGCATTGAATGTTACATTTTCGGCTTTTCTAATCACTCTTTCTAAATAGTCTTTGTGATTTCCCTACTTTTTCTAGAACCTCAAATTTTGATGTTTGGCAGAGAAGGTCTTAGGCCTCCTTCTTTTCATCTATGTTCTCTTCCTGCGTGATCTAAGTCTGTATCAAAATTTTGGTTCCTTATCATCTAATGCTGCTTGTGCTGTTGTCCTCATTTGCTCCCCCAGGTCCGTGTCCACCATTTTCCACCCTGCTCTGTGCCCTGGGAAGCTGATTTCTATAAACTGCATCATTGGTTCTTTGGTTGGTGGTTTGTTTTTGTCAAGAGAGATAACACCAGGAAATTGGATCTTGGGAGGAGAGAGAGGTAAGGTAATCATATTTTTCATGCTTTTTCCCTGCCAGGCTTGGGTTAGCAGTGGATATATTCCTTTCAGAGACCAATCCTGTTAGGCAACCCTCTCCTGTCGCTATCAGGTCTTGGCAGATTTCTAGTAACTTCTTTCCTTTTCCCCCTTCAAGCCTAGGGGTGGTAGTAGCGTTCCAGAGTAGTTCGTTCCAGAGTTCTTCCCCAGTCATGCTGTGTTCTGGAATCCATCCAACAACTTTGTTTTCCACTATGCCATCTATTTGCTGCGAAAACTCTGACCCACACTCTGAGATTACCCTAATCTGTAACTCAAGTTCACTCTCTGGCCTGAGGTCAAGATCCATGAAACTATTGTGTCTACTAACAGACCTATTTGGGTTTTCTGGAGATATTTAAATACTAACATCACCAACAATGAACAGACACATCAGCTTCTCCTCTTTCTCTATATTTCCACTTTTAGAAAAGGACATTGCTATATATATTAAAAAAAAACAAAAGAACTCAATTTTTTTAGACAGAAATATGGAAGTCATCTTTAACACCCCTCTTTCCTTCAATTCTCTCTTCCACTAAATACTAAGTTTTACTAAGTCTGCTCTAACTATTTCTTGAGCACATCCATTTTCCCCATTCTTGCTGCCTCTATACTAGACCAGATTACCTTCAACTCTTGTCTGGTCTCCCCTGCAATATATTTTCCATAGGGAAACAAGAATAATCTTTCTAAAAAGCAAATTTCATTATGTCAAAACTCTATTTAAAAGCCTCTAAAATGGATTTTCATTGCCTTGGATAAAATCTGGGCTCCTTACACATGGTTATGTGCTCACCCACTATCTGACACATGCTCCAGTATAACGTTCATTATATTTCATTGTAATTTGTTATTTAAATGTCACCTGCCTCCATTAGTGTGAAAGTCCATAGGTCAGGTGTTATGGGTTGCATTGCATTCCTCCAGAATTTATGTGTTGAAGTTCTAATTCCCAGTAACTATGAATGTAACATTATTTGGAAATTGGATCATTACAGATATAATTAGTTAAGATGAGATCTTACTGGAGTAGGTTTTGTCTCTAATTCAATATGACTGGTGTCCTTATAAAAAGGGGAATTTGGACACAAACACAGACACACATAGAGGAAAGGTGATATAAAGAGATACAGGGAGAAGACAGCCATTTACAAGCCAAGAAAAAAGGCCTGAAACAGATCCTTCCCTCACAGCCCTCAGAAGGAATCAAAACTGGTCACACCTTCATTTTAGATTTCTGGTCTCCAGAACTATGAGACAATAAATTTCTGTTGTTTAAGCCACCCAATTTGTGATACTTTGTTACAGCAGTGCTAGCACCCTAATACAGCAGACAACATGTCCTTGATTATCATAGTCTTCCAAGTTTCTGGCAGTGTCGCAAACATACACAGTAGGTATTCCACAAATATTTGCTGAATAATTGAATGAATTCCTATAATTAGGGTATTGTAAAATTGCATATTGGGCAGGTACTTTAGAACAATGTGATGGAGCTTAATTTTGAAGTAGCAAGAATATCTCATTAAAACCTCATCTCAAACTGAAAAATCAAAAGACAGTGTTTTAATCAGGCTCTATCACATTCAATATTAGTTGATCAAGCAGGAAAATGGAGTAAATTTTCCATCAGAAAAATAAAATTCTAAGGATGGTTACTCAGATAGAATACAAACTTACTTTTAAGATACTATATCAGTTTTACCTTATTCCTTTCATGAGCCCTTCAGGTTTTACCTATATAAATAAGAGTCCTTATTATCAACAGGGACTTGAGCACAGGTTGTGAAAGAGTTTGAGTGGGTTTGTTGTCATTTTTCCTTATAACAGAAGTGCCAGGCAAGGAAGATTGTTCCGTTGCTACTTTCTGAGTTTCTCTTCATAAGTCAAACCTGAGAGTTCCAGCTCTATCAACAGAGTACTTACAGGGTGAAGTTGGGAAACACTGTTAAAATTTCATGAACCAGAATCAAATTTATCATTTCATTCAGCTTTCCTTAGTGCTCCAAAGGTTGAGTTGGTTCAGCTGAGATATGGCATGTGGATTTCTTAATGAATAGTGAACCCTATAAGTTTCTGTGTCCTTTAAAAAGCATATCTCTTAACCTAATTGCACATGTGAAAATTAGCTAATATTTTGGACACCAGAACCTCCTTGCCGTTTGGGGCATTACAGGTTGGCATTTCACAAATGAAAGAGCTCTCCTTAATTAAATTAAGACTGGTCATGGTGATTAAGTGATGAATATAATTTGCGTTAAGTTATATTCTGAATGGTCATATCGAGAAAAATCAGCAGCCTAATAAAACACATTAGTAGTGACTTTGTACTTGGAGATATCAATGATCTGGCCCAATCTTGATTCTTCAGGTGTAAAGTCACATACATGACATTAGGGCATGTCTTATGAGATGTCACCAAGATGTTGCCTTCAAAGAATGGAGACTACTTGAATTTAGTCACTATGAATAACATTTCTTCCTTACTAACTGCTATTTTCCATGTCACAGCTCGGATCAAGACTTTAAGTGTCTTTGGTGTTTGTCATGTCATATTAAGATAACTCTATAACTCCAATCAAGTCCACAAAAGAAGCTAAATGATCAGAACCTTGCACTTCCTTTAAATAATGAATCTGTCCATACCAGGTGGCCAATTCTCAAGAAGAGAAGCCCTTACACACTGGCATATTCTTGGCCTCTATCACCTCACCAGAACTGGAATTCTTTTTCCTAACACGTTATTAGAATCATTTTCTTGAGCACTCCACGCCGTTGCTCTGATGACTACCAATGCCTTTCCACCCTCACATTTGGCTTCAGCCCCCAGTTATGCCCACTCAGGGCCTCTCATACTGTATCACCTTTCCTCTATATACAGATTATTATACTCTTAACTTGAGCCATTCAGATCCCAGTACTGTATGTGCCATTAGCAATTTGCCAGAGATTTTCACAATCCAGGAAAAGGAAAACCAGATAATAAAGAAAGAAGTGAAGTTTGCCTTTGTTGCTAGTTCAGGATTCCCTTTCTACAACCATGGTCCCTTAGAATCCAGGATTGGAGATATATTGATGCCATGATGATTGCTCTGTGGACTTCTACCTAAGTCGGAGGTGTAGAATTTGCAAAAGTTTATAATGTTTTAGGAAACCTTCTCCGTCACCGAAATAGTTTATAATTCTTTCCCTGTTTCAGTCTCCCATCACCACAGCAATAGGTGGACTGATCAGTACCACTGCTACTTGGAACAGAAATTTACAGATAATTGTCCTGGAAAATCTCTTATAGTTCTCTCTTTGTTTGAACCAATAGAAATTTGGTTTTCTGTTACTTGCAAATAAATGATTTCTAGCAAGTCATGAATTCAGTCTTTCATCTGAGAGAATCTCCTACTGTATTTTAAGAAGAGACGAGGCAAGGCACAAGAATGGAAAAGGAACTTGACTGACTAATCTAGAATTCCTGGTGTCTCTGAAACCCCAGGGCCAATTTTCACAGGCTTCACAACTTTGTCTTGGTAAAAATCCTCAGCTTCTCTCTGGTGTTTTCAGGTAGCTTGTCCTGGTGTCCATGAATCAATCAACAAATTGCATCCAATCAGCATGAAATAGAATAATTGGTTTTTAAAGATCCTTGAATATTCTTAATTCTGAGTATTTGGAGCTTTTAAAATATATGCAAAGAATAAGTTGTTCTTGACTTTTTGTATGAATTAGGAGAAAAAGGACTGACACCGACCTAAATTATTACCAAAAAGACTGAAGTATCAGTGACTAAAAGTAGAGGATATAGGATATTTATTACATGTTTTAAAAGAAACATTTTCAATCTATTAATCTGTCTAACTAATAAAACATAGACAATTATTTCTAAAAGAAAATTATTAATAATCATGACATTTAGAAGAATGTGAAAGAGAAAAGAAACATTTTTTAATGCAGCGAATTCTTCAAAATGCAGGTAAATTTGAGCTGGCAAAAACATTATGAACTCAAGCCTTTTATAAATACATAAATATAATTTAATATTTACATTTTAATAAAATATTGAAGGTCAGGATGACAAAATGCACCATCACTACGGGTACTACCTTTAAGAAAAGAAAGATCATACCTTTCCATGTTTTCTTTAGATTGACATTGGAATAATTACACAATAGTACGTGAATCAATAATGTGCTATATATATAGGTCTGATAGACTATCAAACACTAAGTCTGCATGTGGTTTGGTCAGTCAACATTTCTCTCAATTTTCAAAAAAAAAAAAAAAAAAAAAAAATAGCACAAGAAATACAAGCAATTTTCTCTCTTCCATGTTGATTTCCAAAATAATGTTTGTATAGAATGGAGCCTGCAAGGGAACTTGGAAATTGGAACTCTGTTTCAATTAGCCAAGGAAAGTCAAAGAGAATTTCCAGTAGTGACTCAATTAATCCAAGTACAGCAGGGAGTACATCCTAATAGTTGAAGTAAGAAATGGAGAGAGGATGCCTAAAACACATTTCCAATTCCAAAGCTTCAAAACTGAGTGGCCTGAGGCAACTCTACTTGCCTACCTGTCCTTCAGGTTTCTCCATTGTAAAAATAAACAAAGTGAACTTCAATTTAGTTTCATCATCTGGCAAATGTTTAGAATACTTACATGCTCTACTAACAGTGTTCATAGAGCAGATCAAAGAAAGGGCCTAGAGATTGACAAAGCTATTAATTGCTAGTTATGTCCTACCTTAAATTTGTACTCCTCACGTCTTCTTTTGATGTCAAGAATATTTTCACATTTGTCTTCATACTCAGGTATTTTTACTTTTTTGGATGGGGAGATATTTATCAGTGCAGCTGAGATAGCTTTGATAATATCAATTTCAGCTTTAAATCTCTCTTGAGAAGCACTCACATCTTGTAGGCTCACCTAAGCCGATTCCAAGGAAATCTCTCGAGTAACTATCCTCGGGCTATATGCATACATTTCAGCTTCTAGCTGAGATTCCGCTGAGTTAATAGTTTAAGATTGTTTTAAGAAAAATGTTCCTGAATGGCAAAGCTCCAGAGAACATCTGAATTATCATTTGTGAATAATGAAGGGGAGTGCTGCTGTCTCTAGAGCCAAAGCCAGCCCTGAGAAAGCACAAGGTGAAGCTGTCATCCTAGAGGAAAGACAATACCCCCAGCAGCTCTGTCCCAGCAGCAATATGGCAGTAGAGCTCCAGGGTAGACACCGCTCATCATGACAGTGAATTTTTCTTGCAACCTCTTGATGATGAAACAACACCTATCTTTTCTTTTTCTAATCAAAATGCAGATTACATTTCATCATGCGCTACAGGGACTTTGAAAGCAAAAACTAATTCTAAAAAAAAAACTCCCCGCTGAGTAATAGTATTAGTTTATGTTTATTGCTACATAGAAAGAGTCATGCTGCTTTTCTGTTTTTGACTCTTTACATATACTTTTTCCACTGTTTGGAATGCCTTCCTCTTTTTCCACTTGGATAAAGTTCAATCCTGGGAGGAAAGCCTTCCTTGGGAGAATGCCACCTCCCAGGTAGGTAGAATACCCACCTCTGGGTACCCAGGCCCTCCTGGGACTCCTATTTCATAACGTTTCTCTCACTCTAATATAATCCATGGTTCCTTCTCTTGGCCACTAAACTGTGACCTCCCTGAAGTAGAGGACAGCTGACAGCATCTTGGTATCTTCAGGGCCTCATGGCCAGCACAGAAGTGTCCTGAAATAAGCAGTTTTGTTGAATTAACGCACCTAGTGCTGCCCAGCAATAAATGCTCTCAATAACTAACGTAACTGAGAGTTACACATCCTATATAATCACTTCAGCACTTTCGACACACACACATACATACAAGCATGTAGATAATGAATTATTTTTAAACACTTTTCCTATGTTGACTTTCTGACTCAAATGTGCTCTCTGGAGCCATAATTTGTTCACATTTGTCTATTTTATTAGACAGTTTTTTCAAAGAGCCTGTGTCCTGCTTCCTGTGACCAGCAGGCACAACACTAAATACTTTTTGATTAAATAAACAATCAAATATGTAAAGATGACTGATGACGCCATGGCTAGGAAGCAGGCATAACAATTGTGGGTTGACTCAATAGCTGTGCAGTTAATCAAATAGAGGTGATAACTGGAGTTAGGAAAGAGAAAGAGTGGGTCTGGGATAAGGAGAGTAGGGAAAACTAACACTAAAACCCTTCCACAGATTAGGTAACACTGGCCATAGTCAGGATAAAAGAAATTAGCCCCTATATAAAGATGTTGCCACAGAAATAACGGATGGGATTCTGCAGTATAAAAGGGTTAAACTTTTGTTTACCGATAAAAGAGGTGTTTTATTCAGTTGAGAATTAGAAAAACAATCTTGAGCTATCTCAACGCAGGGAATAAAAGAGAGCAAATCTAAAGCACAGCTCTGCAATAGGCAGTTTCCCAAGTTAAACAAACAAACAAACAAAAAACCCAAAAAATCATGTTGCTTGGACAAAGGGCAGAAGGAAGGACGTGGGGACAGGATCAATTCTCTTCATGGTCAACTCCTGAGAGTCACTGACAAGTGAGGCTGGAAAACCCCTTCCTACCAAAGAGGTGTATTCATTTGCAAACCATTTGGCATCTTTTTCAATCTTGGTCTACTCACTGCCTGTTAGAATCGAGAATCATTGCAGAGACCCACCGCACCCAGCCCAGATGCTTTGGCAATTCTGACATGCCTCTCCATTTCATCAAAGCACCCAGACATCAGAGCATTTGTATCGCACCAACTGGAGACCAGCCTCTTTATCCTGATGCTTATGTGTTCTTACGATACAAAAACACTTATACACAAACACTTGGAAACCACGTAGGGGGATTGCCATCCAAGGTACCACATAATGCAGCCAGCCACGCTCACCAACAGAGTCCTACTAACACCAGTACATGTTCTGTTGAGAAAAATTAAAAAGCTACTCAGCTGTAAAAGAAAGCCATTTCCCATTTGATTGGTGCCAGCCCCAAATTGCAGTTGTATAGACCCAAGTTAGCAGTAACACACACACACACACACACACACACACACACACACACACACACACACACCCTTCAGTTAAAGCTCAGGAACCATGTGATTTAGCATGGAGTCTTAGCAAATAACTAGAAATGTTTTTTTTCTTTCTTCTCCTTCTTCCAGTTGGCCGATGGGTATAATAAGCTGACTGAGTCTGCCATCAGCTCCATCAGAGTGTGGATAAAAGAGCAAAAGGCAGCAAGAGTTTTTTTTTTGTGTGTGTCTAGCCAACAGAGCATCCCCAGGGAAATCTGCAGAGGTGGGAAACAGTTTTCAGAATTTCTGTGATATACTGTCTTTCATCAAAGGTGTTTATGGTGATTGAAATGTACTAACAAAACTTCCTTTCAAAACCCTGGGATTGGGATTGTGAAGTATCCTTAGAGCAGATTTGTGGAAGCTTACAAAGGGTCTGTTACCTATACCAGTGTGGAACCAATCACTCATACGCAGGATTCTTTCATCACCATATTTGTTTTCCCCCACGGTCTGTATGGCCAGAGAGAAGTCATGCCCGGCCTATGTTCAGGCACCTGTCTCTGTTCACTAAAATTTAAGGGACACTGTAAAACCCATGGTGGTGGGGGGTGGGGGGACTTCAAGGTCATAAAACAGAAAAAAAAAGGAAGCTAAAAATTGAGGGGAGGAGGTATAGTGAGAACCACTCATGACCTTTCTTACTGATGGGTTTTTAGCAATAATGAAGATCAATGAACTACCCAATAGTGTACTCCATTATTCCTAATGACTATATTAACTAATATGATTCATTCTTAATAGGTATTTAAGAAAACTGCTAGGTTTCAGTAAGTCAAAATGATTTGTTAGTCATTCTCATATCTTAAGAACCATCTCTAAATGGATGATTTCTTTGTGTGTGCCTCGATTTCAATCTCAATGCTTTCCTGTGGGCATTTTCTGTTGAAACATTTCCTAACCCTTGTGATGGATTCTGGTGATGTTTGACAGAATAGATGGTCCTCCTCTCCGTGAGTTCCTCTGGTCTGTTTTTGAGCATCCTTACCACATTGTACACACATTTTGGACTCTCTAGGACTTTTGGTCCTACACCGCTGCATTCCTGTCATGAGATCCCATCAGATGCTTGCTTCTGCAGGCCCTGACCAGACCCCACTCAGGGATAGGTGGGGTTCACTTATCTAATAAGAAGGGTGCAAAAGTTTCCTCATTGAGAAAAGGGATGAACTTTGGTATTAAAGTCTCTTCCTTATTTCCTTGACTGTGGCCATTATTTAACCAAGTATAGTTATTTGATCTTTCTGCAACATTCCATCCTGTAGGCCTCCTGCTGTTTGGGTTGCCAAACAATACTTTTGACTATCCAAAGCATAGATGCTGGTGCCAGACAGCCTGGATTAAATTTAGCTCTAATTATAACTAGCTTTTTGACCTTGGGTAAATTACTTAATCTCTTTCTGCCTCAGTTTTCCGCCTCTGTAAAATGTAGTTAATACACTATTTTTATTTCATAGGACTTAGTATGACAATTCAACTTTCTGGGTTTTCCACAGACCCCAGGTTTGTTTCACCACAGGCCCAAATGCTTACCTCATTACACACCTGGTCCTTAAAAGATATTTGAATTTACACTTAAGTATTTTCAGAGTCCTCACTGCCAACCAGAAACCTAAGTCTAAGAAATAAGTACAGTGCCATAGAAAACACTAAGAATATTTCTTCAAAAAAACTAGAGATTCTTCTTTATCATGAGAGATGTAGAACCCAAACCAACAGACAAATCTTTGTTCCCTTCTCTGTGCCCAGCAAAGCAGGCAGCAAAAAAGCAGAGCTGGCCCTTGGGGGAACTTGTAGCCAGTTTTTCCAATGAATTGTGATAACACACATTCTATTGAAGAATCATACAGACTAGATGTTTCCAAACAAATTTTATATTAGACTGTATGAATCGTGTGAGTTCACGGGAAGGAGAACTAGTATGTGCTAGAGTAGGCCAGCAAGTCTCATGGCCTTGCCCAAGTTCAACAAGAAAGAAGAAAGGAAGACAAATCACTGCCTTCTGGATGAGCATGAGGAGGTCTAGGGCAACATAAAGAGTCACTCGACGTTTTGGTCTAATTACATGAACTTTTGCTTTTTAAAAATGTGTCTAATGCCTGCAAACTCTAAATTTAAATTTGAAGAACTGAAATTCTCTCTCTCTCTCTCTCTCTCTCTCTCTCTCTCTCTCTCTCTCTCTCTCTCTTCAGTTCTTGCTCACATATCCATCACATATTATTACAACAAACAAACAAAGCTTTTGGCTGATGTTTCACCAACTCGTTTATAATTTGATGCTGTCGGCTCAGTGTCTCTCAATGCTTCTACTTTCAGAATTTTTCCTCCCTTTGTAAGTCTAGCATTAGTTCTTCCTCGCCCTTTAGTATACATATTTTATTTTTTAAATTTTGCAAGCGAAAAGACTGTCATTTCAAACACCTGTAACCCTTCTTGCAAGTCATCAATAAACCCATTCAATAATTTAGTGTCTAATTGAATTGATCTTGATGGCCTCTCACTGAGCAGCTCCACTTTTCCTTTTTAAGCTTCTTTCTGCCCATTTCCCATTCCACACTCTGCCATAGCTTGCTATTCATCAATGATTTTTTACATAGAAATCTGTCAACTTACGTTTGATCCATATCCTCATATATGTAAAGAATATATATTATTTTGAAATTGCCTGGTAAGATTGAAGAGAGGAGGAAAACTAGGGAAAACCCTTTTACCATTAGATAAAAAGAGACTGGAAGATTAATTCCTGAGGGTATGTACCAACATAGAAAAGTATAGATGTGAATACCCACTGGACACTGTTTTGTGAAACAGGGCCCTGACAAAAACAGGAAAAAAAATTTGCTGAATTACTTGCTACTTTCTCTCCTCCCTCTTTGCACTTTCTCTTCCTTTCCATTTTATCAGACTGAAACTCTAAACCTAGAACCCTCATTGGAAGAGACATTCATTATTTATTTTGGTGATTTATACAAGTGCCTATTTTTTGTGGCAACTATTCACTGAATTTTAAAATTAAACATAAATTATGTAAGTATGTCACAATGGGTAGCATTACATTAACTGCTTATGCCACTACTGGGCATAGATTGATCTGGCAAGCTACTGGAAATGAGGAAAAAATACCAACCATCCAAAAGCTAAACCAAATAAATGTGCTTTGCATTGGGACCCAGTTAAAGGCAAGTTTCAAAGGGAACTGCAAAGGTAAAGCTTTTTTTTTTTCCCTTTTTGGTTTTATTGCAACGGCCAGGACCCCTCCTAAGTAGCTGTGACCATTTAATACCCAAGGAAGCATAACTTAAGATAAATACTGGTGTGTCTCTCAGAAACTTGAGGAATTATAACAATCACTTGTTTTTCACCATATAGGACAGAGAAGAACTATCTAGTTCATTGCATGCATGGAAGGCAAACTTTCCAAAAGAATATATAAAGATTTTGGCTTCCCAGCCCCATGGGAGTAAATGTTATAAGATTCATTCTCTGATGTAAACAACTGGAAAATTAAGCAAAATGTAGGAAACGACTATTTTCAAACATTGGCAAACAGGCAGCACAGGACTCTGATTTCTGAGAGAAGGAAAACAAATCAGGTTTTCTGCTTAGAATCAACATCTAGATGTTTCTGGAGAGAGACTGAGCTCAGACAGAGCACAGTGTTTTATTGTATAGGAGACAAAGGCCGGAGATCAGGGAAGCTGGAATTGTGGACACAGAACTAGAGAGAAGGGAACTACATAGAGAGAGACAAAGCTTCAGAAATCTGCGTCACGTACCTTTGAATCTGCTATTGACTACTAAGCTATACATCGCTAAGTGAAAATGTATAAAGCCAGACAAAGAATTCTCAGGGAGCTGTAATCAGAACAATACCCAGTGCTCAAACAAGGCTAAGGATCATTTAAATTTCAGTCATCCAGAGTGGTGCAATCAGCAGTCGACTAAAACTAGCCTTATAGTAAAGACCACAATAGACATTTAACAATAAAGCTTAGGAAATGAGGAAGCTACTCTTCAAGTATCTTTGAAGCCAGCCAAATTTTTTCCAACACTTTTTCTATGACCAAAAAAAAAAAAAATCAGACCCTAAATAGCATAAAATTGACAGTGTCTAACATTCAAACCAAAAATTACTAGCCATAAAAAAATGAAGGAAAATGTGACCAAGAACCAGGTGAAAAAAATCAGTCAATAAAAATAGACAAAACAAAAATAAAACCAGACAGAAATAATAAAATTAGCAGAAAAAGGCTTTAAAACTGGTATTATGAACATACTCAATAAACAAAGAATATGAAGATAATCTGAAGGGAAAAGGAAGATATCAACAAGTTGCAAGCAAAAATTCTAAAAGAAAAAAACACAACATCTAAAATGAAAAATTCAGTGTGTGGTATTAATAGCAGATTAGATTCTGACAGATATAAAATCAGTGAATTTAAAGACACTGCAGTAGAAACAATCCAAACTGAAGATCAGAAAGGATTAACCAATAAATACAGCCTCAGTGACTAGTGAGACAATATCAAGTGATCTAGTATATATGTATGTGGAGTCCCAGAAGGATCGGGAAAGTCTGTGGGGATATGAAAAAATAATGCCCTCAATTTTAAAAAAAAAATTTGATGAAAACTCTGAATCTAACAGTTCTAAAGAGCTCAATGCATCCTACATAGATACACATAAACACAAACGTAGACACACACACACACACACACACACACACACACACACACAATCCAGTCAAGGCACATAAATAAACTCTTGAAAACAATAACAAAAATTTAAATCTGCCAGAGAAAAAAGACATGGCACAGAGAAATGAAGAAAAGAATTACTACAGACATGTCAAAAGAAATGACATACACCAAAAGAAAATGAAAACCCACCTTAAAGTTGGTAGAAAAAACACACACACACACAAAAAAAAACAGCTATCAAATTAGCATTCTAAATCCAGCAAAAATATCTTTCAACATGAAGACATAATAAAGACATATTCAGACAAACAAAAAGTGAGATAATTTGTTGCCAGCAGCCCTGGATGTTAAGAAATGATAAGAAAGTTTTTTCAGGCTGAAAGAAAATGATTCCAGATGGGAACGTGGATCTAAAAAAATAAATAAATAAAAGGTACTAGAAAGGACAAATATGTGGCAAATATCAAGTTGTTTTCTCTTTTACAAACCAAGTTTCTTAAATAATACCATGTCTGTATTTCCATCGGAATGTGAGTCTTCCAAGGCAGGGTCCCTGTCTTGTTCATTATTGCATACCCAGCGAGTGATTTTGTCCAACTCAGAGTAGACATGAACTAACATTGCTTGTTGTTGTTTTTTCCTCAAAATATCCAAGGTTGCTCAGTCATACTGATGAATCAATCATTCCTATTTACAAAGAAGTCAATCACTCACCTCTACAAAGAATTTGCAAAGGGCAGGGAGCCAGGGTGGTACCATCCTGAGCAATAATTATCTGGGGTGAGAATTCCACGCTTCAAAGCAGCCCTTTCTGTTCATCAGAACCACAGTCCTGATTTTCTCCCCAATCTCTCTCTACATACTAAGTGCGGCCACTAGGAGGTGTTTAGTTGATTCTGAATCTCTTTTCATTGTAAAAGGCAAGTCTTTAATCAAATCTGAAGGGAAGTAAAGGACATGCTGTCATAGGAACAGGGAGGACATTTAAGACATGGAAGCACAAATGAAAACAGTCTTAATGGGAATAAAAAGGTGTACAGAGAATTGGATTCCTAAAAGTGTGCCAATGTAATGAATTATTTTAATTAATAAAGGCAACCAATAATTGCATCTCCCTCTTAACCTTTCAACTGGCTGCATAGGCATTATTTTTATTAAAATAGCAGTGTATCTTTTGCTGTTGCTATTGCCGACTGTGATGCTCCCTTGACACCCCACCCTCCTTCACCAAATCAGAAATTTGATAGAGGGGCATCGCTGACCCCTAATTTGAGCATGACTGTTTGGGTGTTTGCATAATAAGCGTTCCACACAACAGATGTTTTCCATGCTATGTATTATAGGTCCAGCAGCGTGTGCCACAGGCATCAAGGAACCGAGCCCTGGCTGCCTTAGACCAGGAAGAAGCTATATGTGCCAAAGGAGATAGTCATGGAAATACTGACAACATGGTATCAGTTAAAATACCTCCAGATTTTCCATTCCCATCCCTGGGTAAGGACTTGGGAAATCAACTGAGTGAAGCAATATGAGGAAAGGAAAGAATGGGTAGGGAAAGTGCTTGGCATTAGAGCCTTGCTATCCTTTCATAGAAGAAAATGCATCTCTTTCTTTCTCTCTTTTTCTCTGAAATTGCATGTCACATTTCAGTGATTTTTTTTTTTTTTTTCACTTGAAACAGGTATTAGGGAAGTGATGCTGTTGTCAAGAAGTCACACAAAGGCAGGTCCAATTCGATTAAATGGAAAGCAAACAAAAAACTGAAAGTGAACTCAAATCTTCTCATTTTTGAAAGTGGTAATTTTCTCTCCATGTGTAAATTGGGTTGATCCAGACATGGAAAACCAAAGATTTAAACTTCAACTGAAATTAGAGTCTTGCTCGCATCTGAATACCCCCAAACTTGGAGGATAGCTCATTCAACAATCCTTCTACATTTTAGTTATGGTGTTAGGGAAGGCTAGGTTCAGCTGTGAGTGACAGAAAAGCTCAAGCCTCAAATTTATTGCTCTCAGATATAAATGATTCTGGAGATAAGCATGTCAGCGCGTATAGTAGTAGCTCCCTGATTACTAAGAGACCCAGGCTCCTTGTATTCTATTGTTCTACCGTCTTCAACATGTAGCTTCTACCTTATGGGCCAAGATGACCTGATGTCCACAGTTCAGACGCAGGGTGGAGAACAATCTATAAAAGTTCTCAGCCCCTCCTTTTTAAGAACACTTCTTAGAAGCTGCATGTGACCCGTCTATGTATATCTAATTGGACAGAAATTAGTTACTTGGTAATATATAGTTTCAAGGCAGGCTGGGAAATGTAGTTCGTATTTTGGGCGGTCATCTACCCAGCTAACATCCCATGATTCTACTATGAAAGAAGAGGGGGGAATGAGTGTCGAGAGATCCATAGCAGTGTGTGCTGCCGGTTCTACACAGCCGTGAGCTGTCCTTTATGGCGGCCCCAAATCCTTTCAACATGCTGCCTTTTTTTCTCCCTATAGTTTCCATCATTGCAGATTCCTAGAGAGAGTGGTTGAGAGATAAGAAATGAGGCTGGAGAGAGGGCAGAGGCCAAATTGTGGAGGGCCGCATGTCCCATGTCAAAGAGTTTGTATTTTATAGGGATTGGATTTAGGTTTATCTGGAACTTAGATACAATAGATGACCAACAGATAGCCAAACAGATATATAGATAGATAGAAACATAATGCTTCTGATTACCAACTATGCTTAAAGCTGTTTTAGCATGGAGGATGGGACAAAAAATAAAATTGACATCCATTGCTCTTAAGGAGTTAATAATTTTGCAGACCAAAGATGTCCATAACTAAAATCCAACGCAAAGCAATAAAAGTTTATAGTCCCTTTCAATTTACAGAGAACTTCTGCATAAATGATTGAGTAAATGAGTAAAGCAAAGAAATGAAGTCTGAAAAGAAAAGGGTATTTTGGGAAAATGAGTAATCTATTTAGAGTGAATAGGAATATATATATGGGAATTGTAGAGAGGCTTAACAGAATAAATTGAGACTACCTATTTTGAGGAATATATATTCTCCATTTCCGAAAATTTAGAAACAAGACACATAAGGCCCGAGGATTCCTGAGTACGTACATTGAGGCCTGCTTGCACTTATTTAATCTTTACTAAACTAGATATTATATTAGATGCTGGGGATTCCAAGCCTCAAAAGATCCACTGATCCCCAGGCATAAATATCCCTAAGATCAATTGTGTGAGGACATAGAAAGCTATGACTTGGCTGCTCCGACCATTCCACTGGCTCCCAAATAGTGAGCTGGGATATTTGCAGTCTGCCTTCAAATATGCCTATTGTTTCTGTTATCTATTACTATGTAACAAAGCATCCCAAGTTAGTGGCTTAAAACGATAGCAATGTATTCTTTCTCAGTATGTTGTGGGTGCTTCTGATCGGAGGTGATAGGAAGCTGAGGTGATAGGAGGACTAGAATGTCCAAAATGATCTCACTTACATTGTTGGAAGTTGGTACTGACTGCGGACTGGGAGCTCCGCTGGGGCTGGCAGCCAGGAGCTTCAATTTGTATCCTCTTGGGCCTCTTCCTGGGGCTCATTGGGCATCCTCACAGCTTGGTACTGAGAATCTGAGGAGCATTCCTAGTGGCAAAGGTGGAAGCTTATAGGTCTTTTAAGGACCAAACTCAGAAGTTACACAGCGTAATATCTGACCCATTCTCCAACCCCTTCTCCCACTCCACCCCATTCTGGTTCAAGCCGTTGTTTCTCAGTCTCAGTTGTGTAGGACACAGCTCCCTGGCCCATGCTGGTGTTATGAGCCTTGCGCTTCCCTGGGCTGAGGCAGTCAGTCAGTCACCAGTCGTTCATGGGCTGCTCACAGCAGCTCACGACAACATTTGGCAGCCCAGTTCCAGGGAGGGCTGTTGTTCACAATCTTAGCTGTAGAGGGCGCAGCTCACTGTCCCATGTGGGAATTGAACCTGCGACCTCGGCGTTAGGAGCAAGGCGCTCTGAGCCACCTGGAGGGCCCTGATCCATTCTTTTGTTCAAGAAATGTCATAGGGGCATGCCAAATTTAAGAAGAAGAGAAATATACTCTATGGCTTGATAGGGGAGCAGAAAGATCATATCGCAAAGAAGTAAATGGAGTAGGCGATACTGTGTCCGTCATTCTTGTAAAAACAATCTGCTGTGTTTCCCGAAAATAAGACCTAACCAGAAAACAAGCCCTAGCATAATTGTTCAGGATGACATCCCCTGAACATAAGCCCTAATGCGTCTTTTGGAGCAAACCTCAATATAAGACCCGGTCTTATTTTCGGGGAAACATATTATCTTTATTCTCTGGCCACAAGAATCCATATTCCTCCCATATGAAACGTATTTTCACCCTTCCCCCCAAAAAAAAATTTCATCCCATTATAACATCAGGCTCAGACTCAAGGACCAATATTTTGTCGTCTAAATTAGGTCCAGTTGAGAATGAGTCTTCTTGGGTGCAGAAATATATTAAATATCTACCCCACGCTTATGCCCAACAAACAGTGGGGCGATAGGGATAGGATAATCATAATAAACATTCACATTTAAAAAGGGGAAACAGGAAGCAGTCACCATTTACAGAAATTCTGATATCCAGCCGGGCTATTGCTAATTACCCGTGCTTCCGCATTAGGAAATGGACATTGATCAGAACTGATTCTGTTCCCTCTGATGGTTCTCCTTGACTTTGGACTCTGCTTTGAACTCTAGGCTCTTCCCGCTAAGTTATCCTTTCTTTTCATAAGGAATGGCCCATGTTGGTAGTTACGAAGTTTTCTCTTCCTACTTACTGACCATAGAATGTTAGAGGTCCATAAGCTTTGATTAATTTTGAATGATCTCGGTCCCTTTAGTGCAAAACAGCATGACTTCCTCTGACAATTCTCTCACAAACTTTGTAGATTTCCTATGACTATTGTTGGGGTTAAAATCCTTGTATAGAAGCCACATGCACTTATTTAGGGTTAGTATCTGTGGAATAAAACTATACACACTCTTAAAGATAGGGTCCTTTTGACCTTGTGGTGAACCTTAGGATGCTATCGGACATTGCCCCTAACATTTTTGCCAGTTCTTTTCTCCCCCTTAAAGGGTTTATAAATTATGCCTTTATGCTTTTAAAAAAAGCTTTGTGTGTGTGTGTGTGTGTGTGTGTGTGTGTGTGTGTGTCTAGTTGAAAGCATCTAGGAGGTACAAGTTTTAATTTTTGAGGTTTTAATAATCTTATAGACACACCCTTGAATTGGCCTTGACCTGAAACCACATTATACTAGCATCACCCTAGGTTTGATCTTTTCCCAGTGTCACTTCTTACGTTGCCAACTTTTTTTGTCATCTGGAGAGGTTTGGAATGAGAAATAGTTGTTTTTTCCAACCTTGAATCTTTTACGTTGGGAAAATTTTCTCTAAATTGTGCTTGAAATCCATACTGTTTCTTTAGGTCTTCTTCCTTTCTCATCAATCTATTATTAGCAGTTAAAAGAAGCCAATTGACACTTTCAGCATTCTGCCTGGAATTGCTTTTGCCCAATCTCAAGTTCATTATTTCTATTTTCTATTATCCATGTTACAGTAGTTGACAGTGTTGCCAAATCTTCCATCACTATTGAGACTGGTTGCCTTTCCTCCAGGCTCCAGTGCTAATTTCCTCATTGCTTTTCAGGCTCTACTAAGTCTCCTTACTCTTCTCCATTCCTCTACCCACAGTCAAATCTTAAAGCCAATGCCACATGTTTTGGGTTTGTATTACGGCTGTAATATAATGTATTCTACCTCTATACTACTCTAAAACATAGTTGCTTAAAGCAATAAAAATGCATTATGTACCAAGATTCTGTCAATTGGCAATGTGGTTCTTCTGTTTCCTATGGTATTAGGTGGATGCCAGGATAAAAGGGAAGTCCAAACTGGCATCTCATATGGCTGGCAGCTGCTGCTATCTGCTTGTTGATAGCTCATCTGTGGTGTCAGCTGGATGTCTTGGTTATCCTTAACGTGGGCCCCTCCACATGTCTGTTTGGGCTTCCTGACATGTTTTTATCAGATTTAATTTATCTCTTACTTTAGTGTGATGAGGTAGATATGATCGCTCTCATTCATTTATTCATTTAGCAAATAGCATCAATGACTAGATGCTGTGTGCCAGGAACTATGGTTGATTCATGAGAATAAAAGTCTACTAAGACATAATTCTGGTTCTAAAGGAGTTTATATCTAGTGGAGGGTTACCAATGATTACAATGCAAATTATATGTGGGGAAACTTCAGTTCAAAATGGTTAAGTATATCGCTCTTCATCTAACAGCTGACTCAAGATATAAACCTCACTCTGCCTGACTTCAAAATTCTGTTTTCAATGCAGTATACCCGAGTATTTAACTTATAGTAGCTGAATGTTACTATAAATTTCCAGACCAACGGTAATGAAGATTGGGAAGTTAGAAATGAAAAAAGGGTCAAGTGCAGAAATATTGTCCAGGTAGACTAGACAGGAAATGATGGCTGCTTAGATAAGGTAGATAAGGCAAACAGAAGAATCAAAGGTAACTCCTGTGAGACTGAAGTTTGCAAATCAGAAGGAAGGATTGGTAGTAAAACAGATTCCATTTGTTCTATCCATGCTTAGTTTGAGGGACTAACCAAATATACAGATGTCATCCGGCCAATGGGATAAAAACAGAAAACTTTTACTTATTTATTTAAATTTGTTGAGTATCTACTATACGTCTGGTACCTGCTAAGTGAATAACAAAGCTGTATCCTTAATTTCAATGATCTAATAGTCAAGATGCAGGGACAGTCGAATAGGCAAATGATTACACTTCGATGTGATCAGAGCCACAAGAAAAGTAAATACACTAGCAGATGCAAGGAACAAAGAAGAAAGCAAAGATGACAGACACCAAGGGAATTAACTCTACATGGATGGCCATTACACCAAGGGTATGGATGCAATTGCTAAGGGACAGAGATAAAAGATGGCCAAGGACACTCATTCAGCTGAGGATTCAAAGAAGTAAACAGGAAGAAAGTCCAAGAAATAAAAAATAACCAGCCACAGATGGTGAGGGAACAGAAAAGTTCCTAAAAGTCACTCTAATGCTGGAACAGTCAGAGCCAGCTCAGTGGAATGGGATGTAGTCAGGAGCTGTAATGTGCAATTGATGTAGGGCAGTCGGAGAGGATGAAGACCAAGGCACAATTGTTTTATTGGGCTTGAGTTACGTTCTTTCTTTCTGTTTATATGGAAATCAGATAAGCTCTGATAATTCAATCTTTCAAAGACATTAAATGACTTCCAGACAAAACAAGTATATTGGTATATAGCTCTATCATAATGACTCATAACCCAGGAAGGGATAAATGAACTATAAGCTGAATGAGAAAGAAACACTTAGCTAAGATAATTAAGTTAGCTAGGCTTAATTGAGGGTTCAGAAGCTCCCAGTTTTGGAATGAAAATGGTAGAGGATAAGCTTATTTTCAAATTTGGAAAGATAATTTCAGGTTAAAAACTAAAGATGCCTGAGGATTTAGGATGTGAACTGTCCTATTTCAACTTCTTGTTCTGCCTGAAGAAAATTTCATCACAAAAATAGAAACAGCTAGATGTTTGGGAAGCACAGGACGACTATTCATTTTTAAACTTTCTGTTCCTTGCGAGAACCATTTAACCAAAACATAAAATCATTTTATAACAGGATGTTAAAATGGGTCAACTAAGACCCCCCAAAACTGGAATTAAAATGATAGGTGCCAGATATCTCTGCAATCTAAATGAGAAGAAGTCAGGCCGTATGTGCAAGACTTGCAAAAGAAATATTCTGTGAACTTGCTTTGGAAACCCGTAGTGTAATGACTGCCTCACACTTATTTGAAAGGTTGGAGAGGCCAAGAAAGAGGACTATTTTTAGAGAGAATGTCTTTGGAAAGAGGTATTGGAGTGCTCTAGAAATCACAACCACTTCTGACTCAAACATACACACCTTACCACCATGAGGGAAGAGAGAGGTGTCCTTACCTCTTCCCTCAAGCCAAGTAAGTGGAGATGAAGGTAACAGCTCATAGAGCTCAACCTTTGTCCATAGAAGTCTGTTGAGATACATAGCCTACTACCATATCCATTTCAGTGGAAGTCCGAACATGGGAAATGTAGGAGGCTGCCTTGGGAAATAGCAGGACTCAACCCTATGTCCCCCATGGATTAATTGCAGGGCTCCAACAGGGATCCAGCATGGAACCCAGAGGGCTGCCTAATGGAAAGATGGGACTCCAGCAAAATAGACCATGGGACGTCCATGGTCTCAGGAGGAATTATAAGCAGGCCCCTAGAAGAGAAGCACTGCCTTAACCTCAGAAATGCGGCTGGAGGTTCCCAGTGGGGAAATCTTTGACTAACACATAAAGCCTCCCCAGGAGACAATGAGTCAGCTTTGGACATCTGTCAAGCTCACAACCGTATGACTGTACTAGCCATGTTCAACTTTTTCTGCCCCTAATATGCCTTCTTCCTCTCACTGTTCCCTTCCCCCTCCTTCCCAATCTACTCCCAAACAGGACCGTCAGAGGCAACTTATTGCAGTAGAGTGGAATAGAAGCTTTAACCTCAAATGAAGCTTGGAATCTTGATTGTTACCATGGACTGGCCATTTTCATTTTGAAATGAGAATGTTATTGCATGTAGAAGTTGGAGAGGACTTTTTTATTAGCTAAGAGCCACGATACTTGCCCAAAATGTTGTCGAAGGCCCAGGGAAGAAATAGTCTCCACAGATGTTTTAAAGGGATAGTGTTTGTTTGTCTGTTTTCTCCTCATACTCTAAGGAGTCTCACTTGTGTTTGTTGTAATGCTTACATCCAGATGGTGTTCTTTTTAGTACAGTGTAACATAATGACTAAAGGTGCCACTTGTGGAGTAAGACCTTTTACATTCAAATGCCAGCTCCACCACCCACAAGCTCTGTGAACTTGGCCAAGTGATCAAGCCATTGCAAATATTCTCCCCTGGAAAGAGGAGATTACAATCATACTATATCATAGGGTAGATGTGAGGGATAAATAAAATTATGTAGGTAAATCGCTTAGTTCAATGCTTATCCTAGTTAGTGTTCTGTAAGTAGTAGCTATGATTATTATTATTATTATTAATTTTTTCACCAACAGTCGTCGTTCACCTCTTTTTTTTCTTGTCCCCAAGGGCTTATTGGTTGACACTTGTCTGTACAGACTATTACTAATTTCCCTGCTACTCATTCACCTCATCTTTTGGATGTAAATGTCTAGCTCCCCGCTGAGGGAAAAGTTTGCCCTGATGCCAAGCTCCTCTGAAACACTTTAGGACGGGGAATGGAGAGCACTACATCCAATTGAAAACAGCATGTAGAACCTGAGCCAGCAGAAAGTGATTACTTTGTCTGGCACCTCCCCAGGTCCCTGCAGAGTGAAAAATCCTCTACACCCTTCGAAGGAATGGTCTACGATTTGGGAAGATTTCTGAGCTCATGATAGTGATTTTCTGCCCCGTTTGAAAGAATCATTTCACTGAAATTCTAGTTGCATGGGGCGCATGGCATTCTGATGTTTTAAAATATTTCAGTTAATTTCGTAAAGATGGTTGTCAGATTTCTTCCTTCGAGGTGGGGAGGGGAAGAATCAACGTAACATAAGCTGAACTTTCTTGAAAATTGAAGGTCATTCATCTTAAAGTGCATTAGGTGATCGCTCTTAGGGGTTCACTCTTTCCTCCACAATTTTAAGAGGAAAGAGCCCATCAAAAGTAACATGAAATAATAGCCAGGGGTATTTATTAAAAACATGAAAAAAGGAAAAAAGAAGAAGGTTGGCACACAGGGAGCAGCATGCATATCAAGCAGCTATGGTTTCTGTTAGTTGCCCTGGGGCATCACTGTACCATCCCTGATCTTACAGATTGCCAGGGGCCTTACGGTAGTCTGCCCCCTGCTATCCTGGCATGCCATCCTAACTCTCCCAGCTGGTGAGCCCTCACTTCTGCAATGACTTGTTTGACTTCCTGAATACTAACGTAATTTTATTTAGTGTTGTCTTTTACAGATGTAATACATTCACATTGTCCAAATTCAAAAGGCCCAAAGAGGTAAATAGTAAAATGTTTCCATGGAATCCTTATTCATAGGCAATCATTGGCTCTTCCCAAAGGTAAATGATGTTTTTAGTTTAATATGCATCCTTTCAGAGCACAGAATTGGAACAATGAATGTGCGTGTGTGTGCGCGCGTATATGTACCCTTTTCTATTACACAAGTTGCAGTACATAACGAAGTAGGTTTTGCACCTTGATTTTTAACCTAAAAACTCATTGTAGAAATTATTCCACATCTGTACATAAAGAGCTTTCTCATTTTCTTTATAGCTGGTAATTTTCTGTAGCATGCATGTGCCATAATTTATTTAACTAGTTTTCTATTTGTAGACATTTAGATTGTTTGCTATTTCCAATAATGCTGTGATGAATAATTTTGCATACAGGCATGTTACATCTGCATGTGAGTACATCTGTAGATGAAACACCTGAAGTAAAAGTACTGAGTAAAAGGTTATGTGCATTTGTAATTTTGGAAGTATCCACACAAAGGTAATAGGCACACACACACACACATTCAAGGCACATGGCATGGGAGAAAATTTGTTTTATTGGGGGAAAACTCACAGGTGGTAGGACTAGCTGTGTGCAAGTGTTGCCCCGGGGCAGAGCACAACGAGGTACACCGTGGAAAGTGATCCAGGATGAGGACCCTGTCCTCATTCTATTCTTTATATTTCTGTGGTGATCTGGCAGAAAATACCTCTTTAGTTCTTCACAAGTGATGCTTTCTGGACTGGGAAAATGTACTTGTGGGACCAGAGCTCAGTTAGAGCCTTTGCACACCAATGCTGCTGATATTGACCAGAGGTCTGGTGGTAACCCCGTGATCAAACTCCATCCTGGTTAACTAGCTATTGCTAAGCTACCAGGAGAGGAAGAAAATAAATATATAAAAGCCAGGGGAGGCAGAGAGCTGTGAAGGATACCAAGGAGTCACAGGAATTCACTCTCTTCAGCTAGGCATAGTCACTAGACTTCCATAGAGGTTACAGTAATTTACACTCACACCAGAGAATGACAGCGCCTGTTTCCTAATACCCCCCACCCCATGTAGACATTATCACAGTTTTTGATCTTTGATAACATAGTAGTGAAAAGTGTAGGCTCAGAATGGTTCAAGTTTGCATTTCTTTTATTATTATCTATGCTGAGAATCTTTTCATATGCTTTAAAATAACTCATTTTCCTCTTTTGTGATATGCCTGTTCATATCCTTTTCTGTTTTTATATTGGATTACTAAATTGGTCTTTTTCTTATTGATTTGTAGGAGATTTTTATCTATTATATATTTTAGAGAACTAATTCCTTTGTCTGCAACATGAATTGTAAGTGCTTCCCAATTTATTATTTGATTTTTTTTTTACCTTGCTTATGGTGGCTTTTATCTTGCAAAAATTTAATTGTTCACATAGTTGAATTTTTCTCACTTTTCTTTTTTAGCTTTTGAATTTTATGTGACATAGAAAAATCTTCTGTACTGAGAGTTTATTTAAATAACAAAACAAAAGACACAAAATTGTCCTGTGGTTTCTTTCAGTACTTTTATGTCCTACTTCTTTCCTTTTGTAACATTTGGATTTTTAACCCATCTAATTATCTCTACTTTTTCATAGTGTACCTGTACCTCATACTTGTATTTAGAGAATTAGAAGGCATTGTATAAAAGTGTAGCACTAAGTCCTGTTGCCTGTTCTTTTTAAGTACAGTATACTTTTCTACGGTAACTACTCAGTGTGGTCTAGCCTTGTTTTCCTATGACTACAAACTTTTTAAGAATTTCACTTTTCCATACACCTAGAAATCCTAATGAGATAGACACTACTAGACTTCTATGAAACTGATATAGACATTTCTTTCCAGATTAATTTTTTTTTTCTGTTTTCAAACATTTGTCTATTCTTATTGGTTTTTAATCAGTATTACATGACTATATCCAAGTTATGGATAAAATTGTTTTAAAAAGGCATGTGTCCAACAGGAATTGTGTGTGGGGGGGATGTGAGATTTGACAAATTGATTAAAAAATTTACATGGAAAAATAAAAGATCAAGGATGTTAATAAAAAATACAAAATAAAAAAAAAAATCAAGGATGGCCAAATATTCTAGAATATCTCATCTTTTCAGAGATCAATATAATTTTTATAAAACTAAGTCAGTGTAATATTGGTACAGAAGTAGACAGACCAATCACAGAGCACAAAACAAAGAAAAAAATTCACACACATATGCAAAAAATTGATTTATGAGGGAGCTATTATTAATAAAAATTGGTTAGAAATGGCAGAATTTTCAATAAATGTTGTGACAATTGATTATATGTATAGAAAATATGAAACCAGATTTGTACTTCATCTCATAAGTAAAATGTAACTATTCATTTAAAGATTTAAATGCGACTGTCAAAAATGTAATAATTGTGTAAATAATATAGAGAATAGCTTCATGGCTTTAAGGTGAGGAAGAATCTCTTTAACAGAAACCAAAAGTGCAAATCATGAAACCTACAATTAATAAATTTAACTGTAGTACATTTAAGAATTTACATTCATTTCAAAAATGGAAATAAAAAGTAAGACACAATGAGGAAGAGAAATCTGCAAGCATATGATTGACAAAGGATTATAATCCTTTCTTTAGTTTGCCATTAGTTTTCATAGCATACACACAGTGGGTCTCAAAGTGTTGTCCCAGGACCAGCAGCATAAATAACACCTGGGAACTTGTTATAAAGGTAAATGTTCATGTTCTACACCAGACCTATTGGACCAGACATTCCAGTAATGGGGACAAGAAATCTGTGTTTCAACAGGCTCTCTAGGTGATTCGGATGTGCGCTCAGTTTGAGAAGCACTGGAATAGTGGATAAGAGCATGTGCTCTGGTGGCAGGATGTCTTGGATTTGAATCTTTAAAATGTTGTCACTTTTTAGTTGTGTTATCTTGGACAAATTACTTAACCTTTCTGTTTTCTCTTCTAAATGAAGATCATTTATCATATTGATAATAACACATTTCTAAAATGGTTTTTAATGAGACTTAAATTAGTTAATCCATGTAGAATGCTTAGAACAATGCCTGGCATACAAGTACTATATAAAGGTTCCCTAATTTAAATATTTGCTACTGTTAAAAAGAAAAGAAAGACACCTGCCTGCTTCATTCATTTGTATCACTTTCCCAACTCCTAAGACAATCAAGTTTGCAATGCTGATCTAACATTTCTTGAAGATACTTTGTCCTCTTTTGGAAATAAAAACTTTTTTTTTTTTCTTAGCTTCCTACCTGCATTTCATTCACTTTTCCAAGTAAAGGTAAGCCAGTGGTTCTATAATTACATTTGCAAGTTATTTATAGATACTGAAATGGAAATCGATTGAGTAAAAAGTATTTCTCCTGGACCTGGAAATTAAAATTAATTTAGACTACAAGGAATTCGCTTACCAAATACCCATCCCAGACTTCACTCTTTTAATGTTATTGGTCTGTCTCTCTCCAATTTGAATGTCCTGATCCTTAATAGAGAATATGAAATAAAAAAAGTCCTTTCTTTATTATAATTAGATCATTTGTGCTTTCCCCATTTACCTTTTTTTTTATGAATGGCATATAGTAAAACTGCTTTTAGCTGTTTATTCAACCAATATTTATTGGGTGCCAGCTATGAGTGTATACAAGCGGTGACCTGTGTGTTAGGAATACAGCAATGAGCAGAACACACAAAAATCTCTGCACTCATGAATCTTATCCTCTAATTGTGGTATATAGACAATATATAATACATGGAATTATGAATAAATAAAGCAATTATTTAGTAATCAAAGAATAAATGTGATAGGGAAAACATGTTAAGGTAAGGGGAATTGATAAATGTTAGGGGGTACAATTTTAAATAAGTATTGGGTATTAATCATTTCTTATTGGTGTCCTATTTTATTTTCTTATGGTTTTTCCTCTTGGAAACCAAAAGATTACAGTGAAACCTACTCCCTCAATCTTGAGCTTTCTAGGAAATCTGTTGCCTCCAGGTCTCAGTAAAGGGACTTTCTAGGATCTAGTCCAGATCATTGCCCAATTCTTCATAGTGTGGTATATTAGTATCCTTGGGCTGCTGTAACAAATTACCACAAACTGGGCAGCGTAAAGCATTGGAAATGTCAGAGTTCCGGAGGCTAGAGTCTAAAATCAAGGAACTGATAGGGTTGGTTCCCAGAGGTTCTGAGAGAGAAATGGCTCTGTGTCTTTCTCTCAGCATCTGGTGGCAGCCAGCAATCCTTGTCATTCCTTGACTTGTAGACACATCATACAAATCTCTGCCTCCATCTTTCTTCCCTGGGTTTCTGTGTACATCTTCTCTTCTTATAAGACACTTGCTGGATTTAGAAACCACCCAGATAATCCTGGATGATTTCATTTAGAGGGCCTTAACTTAGTCACATCTGCAAAGACCCTTTTTTTCCCAAATAAGGTCACATTCGCAAGTTCCAGGTGGACATATCTTTTAGGAGCTCTACCATTCAACCCAGTAGGGTTGGGGGGATTTCAATTATCCCAATGGTAGTTCCCTGCTTGCAGTAATAAATACTGGTAGTCAGTAGCTGTTGCTAATTTGAGGACAAAATCAGGACTCTCAACTGTAAAATTTAAGCCAATTCAACATCCTGTGACTTGACTGATACACTGCTGCTAGTCCCAAAATGGTTTCTTTCTTATATGTGCGGAGATAAGAATAGAAATTAAGAATAAGCCTTTAGACAATTCCACAACAATTTGACAGGGTCTGTTGAAGCTAACAATAAAAAAATTGGGAATTATGTTTTGTGTTTCTTTATTCAAATGTACTATTCTAGTAATTCATTGTTGCTGTATTTTTTAAAATACTGGTCAGTAATGAATTAAAAAAAAAAATAAACCTAATCTATCCCCATGGCTTGTTTGAGGAGTACTGGTATAGTCTATTGTTGGTAACACTATTTAGAAAATAATAATATATTTCCATAGTTATGTTTATTTCCAGGACTGAAAACATTTCAGCGCCAGTGGTGGCAAGGATATGTGTCACAGACAATGTGCCTTGTATCACAGATAACAATTTCCAATTGCTCCCTTAAGGTGATTTAGCATCTAGCTTTGATTTTGTCACGGTTATAATACCCATTCATCCCAGGCTGATGCAGTGACACCCCCAAATATCTACAAGTCAGCAGAATTGAGTCTAGTTCTGGCTCACAAGTTGCCATTTCATGACTATAGACAGCTTACTTTACCTCTCTGGTCAGGTTTTCTCACCTATAAAATGTAACCTATGCTTCTGACCGGCCAGCTACAGATTGGAGGTTTTCACCAACTTTTGCTTGGACTTCAGAAGCCAGTTGCAAGTCCAAGTTTTTACCTGTGCTTCTGACCAACTGGCTATAAGTGAGAGGTTTTTATGACCTTCCCCAATCTGAGTTTGATTAATTTGCTAGAGTGGCTCACAGAAACTAGACAACACATTTACTCACTAGATTACCAGTTTATTACAAAGGATAATAAAGGATATGAATCAACAGCCAGATGAAGAGATAACTAAGGCCAGGTCCCCCAAAAAAGAGCTTCTGCCCTCACCAAGCTTGAGGCTCATGTGGAAGGGTTCATGTGGAAGGGTTCCTCAACTCAGAAACTCTCCCAGTCCCGTCCTTCTTTACATAGGCAAGATTGATTAAATAGTTGGGCATTGGTGATTGATTCAACCTCCAGCCCCCTCCCCTCCCAGGAAACCAGGGTGTGGGACTAAAAGTTCTAATCCTCTATTCATGGTTGCATCCACTGGCAACCAGTCCCCATCATTAGATGCTTTTCAAAAGTCACCTTAGAAACCATCGACAAAATAAAGAGGCAGCCAACTGAATGGGAGAAGATTTTTGCAAACAGTGCCTCTAATAAGGGGCTAACATCCAAAATATACAAGGAACTCCTACAACTCAACAACAAAAAAACAAACAACCCAATTGAAAACTGGACAGAGGACCTGAAGAGACATTTCTCCAAAGAGGACATACAAATGGCAAATAAACATGAAAAGATGCTCAACATCACTAATCACCAGAGAAATGCAAATAAAAACCACAATATCACCTCACCCCAGTTAGAATGGCTATCATCAACAAGACAAATAGTAACAAGTGTTGGAGAGGCTGTGGAGAAAAAGGAACCCTCATACACTGTTGGTGGGAATGCAGACTGGTGCAGCCGCTATGGAAGGCAGTATGTAGGTTCCTCAAAAAATTAAGAATAGAATTACCATGTGACCCAGAAATGCCTCTCCTGGGAATCTACCAAAAAAATCTGAAAACATTTATCCATAAAGATAAGTGTGCTCCAATGTTCATTGCAGCTTTGTTTACAGTGGCCAAGACATGGAAACAACCAAAATGTCCTTCGATAGATGAATGGATAAAGAAGTTTGGTATATATACACAATGGAATACTATTCAGCGATAAGAAAAGATGAAATAGGACCGTTTGTGACAACATGGATGGATCTTGAGATTATAATGCTAAGCGAAATAAGTCAGACAGAAAAAGCAGCGAACCATATGATTTCACTGATATGTGGTATATGAACCAAAAACAACAAGACAAACAAATGAGAAACACAAACTCATAGACACAGACAATAGTTTAGTGGTTACCAGAGGGTAAGGGGGACAGGCGGTGGTAGATGTGGGTAAAGGGGATCAAATATATGGTGATGGAAGGAGAACTGACTCTGGGTGGTGAACACACAATGTGATTTATAGATGATGTAATACAGAACTGTATACCTTAAATCTATGTAACTTTACTAACAATTGTTACCCCAATAAACTTTAATTAATAAAACAAGAAAGAAACACAAACAAATAAAACAGTAAAAATGGAGAAAAAAAAAGTCACCTCATTAACATAAATCCAGTTGTGGCGGAAAGGGGCTTGTTATGAATAACAAGGTACATATTTCACCGTTACTGCTGTGAAGCAATTTCAGGAACTGGACAAGAGACAAAATATTATAAGAAAGAATGATCCCATTTTTCTTATCACTCAGGAAATTCCAAGGGATTGGGAAGCTGTGAGCCAAGAACCATGAACTAAGACCAAATATATGTGAGAAATATATTTTGGTCATCTGAGTGGTCAAATACATGTTTCTTATAAATCACAATAGTGCAGCAGTGAATGTCCAGGTAACTACAACCTAGATTTTTCCCATTAACATTTTCTTGTATCACCTATTTATCTAACTAGCCCTCTCTGTAATCATTAATCCATACATTCTTCCATTCTAGATTAAACTTTTTGATACAATTCTAAGGAAATAGCAGACATCAGAACACTCTCACTTAAATACTTTACCATGCTCAGCATTAACCAGAGGTCAATATTTGTTTTCTTTGGCTATAAAATTTACATATGATGAAATGAACAAATCTTAAAGGTATATTTACTGAGATTTAACAAACACGTACATTTGTTTAATCCAAACCCCAGCAAGATTTTAAATATTACCATCAGTCCAGAGACAACTCTGTCCTGATCTTTCTACCCCATATTAGATTTTCCTGTTCTAGAAATGATATGAGATGTTTTCATGTAAGGCTTTTTTTTACTCAGCAAGATGGTGTTGAGATTTATCTACCCCGTTTCCATGAAAATAAGACTGGGTGTTTTGCTCCAAAAGATGCATTAGAGCTTATGTTCAGGGGATGTCATTCTGAAAAATCATGCTAGGGCTTATTTTCAGGTTAGGTTTTATTTTTGGGGAAACATGGTATGTTGCTGTGTAGTTAGTATCCATTTTGCTGAGTAGTATATCTATTTCATGACCATGTATGAGCATACCGCATTTTTTAAATTCATTCTCCTACTGATGGCCTCCTCAACTCTTTTCAGTTTTGGGCTACAATGAATAAATTTTCTATGAACATTCCTATATAAATATTTTTGTGAACCTATGTGCCTATTTCTCTTAATTTGTGCTACATTAATGCCTCTGACCTCTTTTGAGTTAATTTTTGTGTGTAGCACAAACGAAGGATAAAGATTCATTCATTCCACACAGATATCTGGTTTTTCAGCATTTATTCTGAAAAGACTATCCTTCCTCCTCCTCTTCCATTGAATTATCTTGGCATCTTGTAGTTTAATTGACCATATATGTTTCCTTCTAGGTTTTCTATTTTGTTTCATTGATTTATATGGCTATTCTTACACCAATACCATATTGTTTTGATTACTATAGCATTGCAGTAAGTCCTATACCTTCGTTCTTCTATTTCACAATGGTTTTTTCACTCTTCTAGATCTTCTACCTTTCTTTATAAATTTTAGAATTAGATTCTAATTTCTACAAAAAGAAGTCCCCCTGGTATTCTGATTGAAACTTCCCCCAATTAGTGCTCGCTTCGGCAGCACATATACTAAAATTGGAAACTTCCCCCAATTAATAGGCCTACTTGGGGAGAAATGATAACTTACTAATGTTGAGTTTCCATCCTGCAATTAAATTATCCAGTGATTTTTAAAATTTCTAATATTGTATTTTTCAATTCTAGGGTTTCCATGTGGTTCTTTTTTTGAATTTACTATTTCATGTCTCTTTTCATTCACTGTGAGCATATTTCTCTTTATTGAGCATAGTTTTCAGAAATGTTTAAAATACTTCTCAGCTCCCTCTAATATCTGAGTCAATCATCTTGGGATTGGTCTCCATTCACATTTTTGGCATCTTCTTATGTCAAGTAGTTTTGGACTGCATCCCACACATTATACAAGTTATGTTGTAGAAGCTCTGGATTTTATGTTCCTCCAAAATGAGTTGATAGTTTTGTTTGTTCTGTTTTTATAGGCAATAAACATTGTTAGATTTCACCTGCAAAGATTGTCCTTTGGATGCTAATTCAAATTTTGGTTCTGTTCTTTTATTCTTATCTGGTTTTCTTGGAGTCTGCCCCATACATCCATTGTTAGTGTGTCAGTGAGATTTGGGGCAAAGTTTATACATAGAAATTGCAGCCTCACCTCTCTATCTCTCTTCTTCCTGGGATTCTACCTCCCTCTCACCTCTTTTGCTTTTCAGAGGTTGGAATTCCCCAACTCTTTCCTCTGGTTTTTAGGCCAGGAAAACTGTGGGGTTTTTGTTAGACTTTCACTTGCACTGCATGGCTCTGTCTGCCACCTGCCTTAACCTAAAAACTGGTACAAGGGAAGAAGAAGGAGGAGGAAGAGAAAGAGGAAGAGGAAGAGGAATGGGGGGAAAAGGAGAGACTCAAAACTGATCCCCCCTGGGATTCTGATCGGAACTGCATTCAATCTACAGACCTACTTGGGGAGAAATGATAACTTTTGCTTCTCTCGGTGGCAGCTCTCCTCCAGGATCTATTTATGCTAATATTCCAGTGCTTCCAGATACTTTACTGCATTTTGTCCTGAGTTTGTAATTGTTATCTGTGGGTGGACATTTTAGGTAGGAGCTTACTTGGCATTACCAGAAGCAGAAAATTTAAAAGATGCTTGTAATTACAACCTATTGATAAAAAGAGGGCAGCATTTCTCTTAAAGAAAGAACTCTCGGGGAACACTGTAATGGTCCTTTTGCTTATGTAATTGGTAATCCCAGGGCTAGCAGGGATAAGAAGTATTACGACAAATGGGATGCAAAAATTGTTATGCATAATAAAATAACAGGAATATAATCCCCTGCGGTGGTTCTAAATAAGAAGAAAAGTACAGGCAAGAAGAGTGACAGTAGAGTAACAGAAGAACTTGGCTGGAGGGTAGGGTACTAATATGTGCAACAGCTAAAAAAATAAAGGCACCTCCACTGTGAAAGAAATTTAATCAGGACTGTCTGATATTTAAGCTAAGCTATAACTGTTTTTGTTTTAATCTTTCTCTATTCCAAACCTGCAGTATATCCCACTAATTGTAAAAGAAAAAAAATGGAGATTTTATACCACTCCTCAACTGATTACTTTCCTGCATTGATTATTTACTACTTCTCTAGCAGGTATATTATCTGAAGAAAAAAAAAAATCATCACTAAATTAACTCTAGGACAACAGCTTCCCAGAAAGATTAATGATGTATAATTTACCTTTGTGAAAGATGCATGCATCCAATAAATTAGAAAATGCATACCATCATCCAAGTAAATTGTTAACTATCCCAAGTGCTTACCTTATTGAGTATTTGACAAATGGATTTCACATTCATTCAATTACATCGGTACTATTTTCATGTCACTTGCTCTATTGTTTGCTTAAATGTATGTCTTTTCACTGGCAATGTTATATGTACTTGACTCCATTCATACTCTGACTGGGAGGAATACTCAGCAAGGATGACAGTTTTGGAACATTGAATTGGCCCTGATCATGTCTCTGGTACAACTGCTTTAATTCCTAGATTTCAACTGTATCTACATGGAAGGCCAAAAGTTTAGATTATTTTATACAAAAATAAAAAAAATCCCTTTGTTATTTTATACACACCCCATGATTCCATGTTTGGAAATATTTGGTTCCAAGTAATTTTTTTTTTTTCCTCATTAAGTAGGAAAAAAAAGGTATGATTGGCAAGCAGTTTCTGCCCAGGTAAGAACAACAACTAGATTGAAAGAACCGATAGATACACAAATATTTATGTTTTAGTGAGTCTGGTTATATTTTCATAGATGAGTATACAATATGTGTTTTCTTTTAAAATTAATGAAAACGATTTGGAAAGCCTATACCAAGATATTTGTTTCTATAATACGTTCCTCCTCTGTTAACTTCCATTATTCTTCGGTAACCAACCTCTCTAATTGCATTAGTTTTCTAGGGAGACCATGATAAAGTACCACCAAGTGGGTAGCTTAAGGAACAGAAATGTATTGTCTCACAGTGCTAGAGGCTGGAGGTCCAAAATCAAGATGTCAGCAGAGCCATGCTCCTTCTGAAACCTGTAGGAGAATGCTTGCTTGCATTTTCCTAGCTCCTGGTGATTTACTGGCATTCTCTGAGACATGGTTCTTGGCTTGTAGCTGCATCATTCCAATCTCTGCCTCCATCATCACTTGATAGTCTCTCCCTTTCTCTTCACGTTGTCTACTTATGTGGATACCACCTGTGATGGATTAAGGACCCACCCTCCTTCAGTATGATCTCATCTTAATTACTTCTACAATGACCTTATTTCCAGATAAGGTCACATTATGAGGTATGGGAAGTTAGGATTTCAACATACCGCTTTGGGGGGGAAGCACACTATAACCCATAAAACCACCATTCCCAGTCTTTTGGATGGACCTGACTTCACATTTGGCCAAGAGATGGGCATGTGGCTCAGAACCAGTCAATCAGAGCATCACTGTCTCCTGCTCAAGCTGCTTACTTCAGGTCTATGCATATGTATGAATTCGAGTGAATAAAATACAATAGCAATTTTGCTGGTTTGTTTAGTTTTGTTTTGTTTAATTTTTTGTCTGTTGGATTTGAACCTAGGAATATGAAGCCTGGATTCACTACTGCCATGAATGGGTGCCAATACATGGGAGAGTGCGGAAGAGAGGGGGAGAGAGAGAGAGAAAGAGAGAGAGAGATTAAGATTCGTCAGGGTTCTCTGGAGAAATAGAACTAATTGGAGATATAGATAGATTCTATATCTTTATATACATAGATTCATTATAAGGAATTGGCGTGTGTAATTATGGGGGTTGAGAAGTCACAAATCTGCAGTCAGCAAGCTGGAGACCCAGGGGAACTGGTAGTGTAGTTCCAGCCTGAGTCGGAAAACCTGAACACTGGGAGAGTTGGTGGTATAAATTCTAGTCCAAAAGCTGGCAGGCTTAATAACCAAGAAGAGCCTATTTTTCAGTTCCAGTCCAAAAGCAGGAAAGACTGATATTCCAGCTAAAACAGTCAGGCAGGAGGAGTTCGCTCTTACTCGTGAGATGGTCAAATTTTATGTTCTAGTCAGGCCCTCAACTCACTAGATGAGGCCCACCTTTCTAAGGAGGACAATCTATTTACTTTACTCAGTTACTCAGTCTACCACTCCAAATGTTGATCTCATTCAAGAACACCTTCACAGACACACCCAGAATAATGACCAACTATCTGGGCACCCTGTTACCCTGTCAAATTGGCACATAAAATTAATCATCAAAGAGAGAAGGATCAGTTTCCTTTGCTTTGGTTTGAACTCCTAAATTCAGCCAGGCATGCATGAAGGTCTACCCTTAGGCTTTTCAAGTAATGATGAATGTATGCCTTTATCTCCTTAGTTGCTTCAGTTGTCTTCTCTAATTGAAATCTCCATTATTATCTTCATAATATCCTAGGACCTACATGGCTCCAAATGGAAATGATTGGCAAATACCATGGCTGAGATTATATTCTCCGTCTGTCATCATCCTCAGCCTTTGGGGAAAAGCTATAGCTCTAGGTTCCACTTGGCTATGGGCCAATCACTTGAACTATAGTCACCTATTCCTTATGCAAACAGAAACAGCATGCTGTAGTGTTGCTTTTAGCCTCACTAACGAAAGAAGCTCTTTCTTTTGTTTAGAATATGCTTGCTATTTATGCTTTTCCGGTACTTTTCTATTATTCTAGTGTTTCCCTGAAAATAAGACCTAGCCAGAAAATCAGCTCTAATGCATCTTTTGGAGCAAATATAGTAAAATAAGACCGGTCTTTATAATATAATATAATATAATATAATATAATATAATATAATATAATATAATATAATATAATGTAATATAATGCAATACAATATAATACAATATAATTAATATAATATAATTAATATAACATAATGTATAATATGATATAATATAATATAATATAATATAATATAATATAATATAATACCAGGTCTTACATTAATTTTTGCTTCAAAAGACGCATTAGAGCTGATTGTCCAGCTATATCTTATTTTCAGGGAAACACGGTAGTTGTATTCCCAAACCAAAATATCTCACCGAAATACTAAAAACACAATCATTGAATAGTCTGGGAGCGCAGGTAACCTTATGTCTTAGCATAGTGATTAGAGGATTTATACAACCCAAGAAGAGATTCAAAATTCTCCACAATTTCATGCAGTCTACAAGTTGATATTTTTCTAGCCCTTGAGATGTCTGCATTTACGACTCTATAGAGAGAGAACTCAATCAACCAAGCAATACAATCAGACTATTTGCTTTAACACATGCTTTCTGTAAAGCTTTTTGATTGCAATGATACACAAACATTAGAAAAAATTGCTCCCCACAAGACAGAAACTATACCAACTCAAGGATAAAATAAATCATGTAAAGGTAGTAAGAATACCAAATATTGCTAAAAAGATTCATTTTGCTCAGAGGATATATGAAAGTTTGCCCCACCTGTTTGGCTTCATTCTGGATCCCACTTCTGTTCTTACATGTGAATTTCAATGGTCAACTATGGGGTTGAATTCCTGTATCACGTAATCAGTGCCTAGCCAGACAAATATGGGTGTTTCTGGAAAGTTACTTCTAAATTGAATCACGTCAGAGGCTCACTAGAGAAAATTGTTATCTAAATAAATTACACAAGGAACCCTTTTTAAAAAGCAAGGCATCTATTTCGTAAAATAAAATGTACTTTGATTTGATGTTCATGTATAAATTTGGTTTTCTTATTTTGGACTTGCTTTGAGCAAGTTATGTCTAGAGTTCTCTGTTTTGAAATTCATCACACACCAGATGAAATTGGGCTATCAGACAACTCTAAAGCAAGCAAGAGCAGAAAGAGTTTGGACTTAGTAACTAAAAACTATGCATAAGTAAAATTATACTCTCTGTATTCTCTTTCTGAGCCAGATTTAAAATATTTGGATTAAAATTTTTTATACGCACAGGGATAACATATTTTCATTTTGGTAAGCAAAACTATAAAAAGTAAGTTATAAGAAGAGAGAAGAAAAATCTTACCTGGAGAGTTTTGTACTTATTCTACTGCAAGTGACAGAAACTCAATTTAAACTAGATTGAGAAAAAAAATGGGAAAGATAATTTACTGACTCATGGGATCCTTGGTAGGATAGGAATATCTAGCTCCTCAAACCCTTGATGATGGCAAGAACTGCCAAGTTTTTATCAACTTAAGTCATTAAAAGGTAATTTATTGAAAAACTTTTCTTTCCTTGATTATTAGTGATACTGGAAGTTTTTCCATATGTTTATTAGCTATTCAATTCGTTTTCTTTCGTTAATTGCCCATTTGTTTGTTTTAACTGAAATGTTTTAAAATAGGGATATTGATCCTTCTGTTGTCTAAGATTGTGCATGTATTCCTATTGTCTTTAGACCTTAACATGTAGATTTTATTTCGCTTATCATTTTAAATTTTTACGTAGACAACTCTGACAAAATTTTCCAATATGGAATCATGGGTTACTGGACACATTTAAACGCTCCCTCTTCATCACTTTTTCCTTTTTATAGTTTCATTTTTTTTTTTTTTTGCACTTAAATATTTTATCTCAAATTTTGTTGTAAGTAGCCATCTGGAAAATTTTTCACGTCTTACGTCTTTGGAGCTGCAGTTGTTGATCAAAGTGAAATGCAGACAGAGTCAAAGAAGTAAGTAATTTGACTTGAGAGAAATTGTAAATTTGCTTATTTTGTCTGAGTTTATTAACTGCATTAGGAGTCTTTTGGTGTAAGTGTAATAATATGCATCTATGTAAAAATAAATAGATAGTAGATGATAGATAGATGATAGATAGATAGATAGATAGATAGATAGATAGATAGATAGATAGATAGATAGATACCCCATACAACATAATGAGTTAAAATGAAAATGAACACTTATTATCCTGACAGTTTCTGTGGCTCATAAATTTTGGAATGATTTGTTTGAGCTGTTCTATCTCAGGGTCTCTCATGAGACTGAAGTCAAGATGTGGGCTGGAGTTGCAGTCACCTAAAAGTTTGACCAGGGCTACACGTTCTGCTCCCCAGATCCCAAGGTAATTCACCTTGCAAGGTGAGACCTCAGTTTCACCCCACATGGGTCTCTCCACAGGACTCTTTTAGTATTCTCATGAATAGTACTGGTGTTCCCTAGACCTAGTGCTCTAAGAGACAGAAAGCTAAGGAAAATACATCCTTTCAGTGACCTGGCCTCAAAAGGCAAATAACATCACCTCTACCATATTCAACCTATCAGAAGAAAGTTAGTAAAGACTCAAGTAATGTTTTCAGGATTGGAGTACTCTCTTCCTTATCTCCATGTTCATCTTTCTATGTATTGATTGTAGTCCCAGACAGGCTCTGCCCTTGACTTGTAAGATGATACCAGCTTTGGTTACATTCTGTCCTTTTGATAGGCTGATTTGCGTAGCGCTGAGTCACATGTTCCACCCCTAAAGCTAGTGATACAGCCAGACCCAGACCACATAAATTAAGAGTGGATAAAGGATAGACCTCTGAAAACAAAAGTATTTCTGGAAGAAGGTGGAATTGATGTTAGTGAGGCAAACATCATATAAAGGCAAAAAAGTATATATATAGTATATATACTATACTATCCATGTATATATATATGTGACTCAATGACGTATTAATATGTCTTAGATTATTTTCTGTAGGGCAGGAATCATGTTTCTTAAATTTACTTTATAAAGTGCTAATTCCAATATCATACATAAAGGTGTATTTAGCCAGGCTTCTGGATGATCATTGATAAATGATTTAGGATTATTTAACCACTGATGCTCCTGACCAGGAGTCATATCAAATTGTAGAATATTAGTATTTAGAGCATAGCTAAAGGCAGCCTGGTTTTAATGAGTGTTGAAGCAAGAGTCCTGAAGAGACAGTTTCACAGTAGCAGTTGAAATAGCATAATTGAGTAGGTGACAAAGCCTAATGTTTGCTGTTCCAATAACCACTGAAGAGGAATCATATCAAATCCTATCCTGAACACATGCTTTATTTCAATTTAAAAAATGGAAAATACATCATTAATTACATACTTTTTACAGTATATGTTCCCTTATGTTTATCCAAATTTGATAGTAACATGTCACAAGCTTGTACCACAGTTTCCCCAAAGTTGACAGATATTACAGAGATTTGCTAACGCCACACTGCCTTAAAAACTCCCTGCTGCAGAGGACTCTTCCCTCACACCATCATGCAAAGCTTCTGTTGAGCTGAATGGCAACTGGGAAGAGACAGAGGTGAATTACCCCACATAGAGCAGAGAAAGCAGTACAGCCGTTTCCCACAAAGCCCCTTACAGCTCAGGGAATGCTGTGTCAACTGCAGCCCCAGCAGAAAGGTAAAGGTGCACAAGGGAACCCAACTATTAGTAGCACGATTCAATTTAGTTCACACTGTTTCTTTATAAGCAACTTCCTCATGAGGTAGGGCGGCATATTCTCAGGCTCGACACAACTAATTGTGTGTGTAGCCACATCCTTGGCATGACTTGAGGGGTGCAAAAGCCAATTATGTTCCCAAAATGCCCCCTTAATGTTACAGAAAGTCTGAAATCCCATAACAGTGATGCTTTCGAATAAGCTTTTTGTCACAAAGCTAAGGAAAATAACAGAGTGAATACTCCCAGAATGGGTTCTGAAACACACATTAATGCCTAGGAAATGAACTTGGTCTCTTCTTTTAAGGTGCCACCGGCTCCATAGGAGAAAGGCAGCCTCATGGCATTTTACATTTCTTCATGGTCTCCTGATGGGGTGCCCTGAGAACATACGGATACGTGGCCCTTTGTGTGAAGATGATGGTACAGGTTAGAGGAGGGCATAAACATGACAAGAATGAGATTGAGGATAAACTTTGCTTACTTCAATAATTTGACCAGGAGAAGCCCCTACTCATTTTCAAGGAGGTATAAATTGAAGCTTTAGATGATGATATCACATTGGTTAGTCAGATGTGGCCTTGGAATCCATCCTCACTGTGTTATTCAGGGTTTTCTAAAGAAACAGTGCCGATAGGGTGTACGTGCGTGCGTGCGTGCGTGCGTGCGTGCGTGTGTGTGTGTGTGTGTGTGTGTAGGGAGAGAGAGAGAGAGAGAGAGAGAGAGAGAGAGAGAGAGATTTTTTAAGGAATTGGCTCACGCAGTTGTGTAAGCTGGAAGTCTAAAACCTGAAGTGCAGACTGGAGACCTAGGAAGAAGTTGATATTGTCTTCTGGCACAATTCCTCTTCCTGTAGGAAGGTCAGTCTTTTTTCTATTAAGACCTTCAACTGATTAGATGAGGCCCACCTACATTATAAAGGCTAATTGGTTTCATGAAAAGCCTACCGATTTAAATGTTAATTTCATCTAAAAATACCTTCACAGAAACATCTAGAATAATGTCAGACCAAATATCTGGACACTGTGGCCTAGCCAAATTGACACATAACATTAACTATCACATTCTCTGTGGCTACCAATGGAGAAAAAGCCAATGTTTTCAGGACAATAACCTCGAACTCTGTCTTGCCTAACATGAGGAGAAAGGTTCTCTGGATGAATTTTCAATTATTCCTCTCAGAAGCTACGCCCTCAGAAATGTGACATGCAATGAAGGTTTGGCAAAATGATGGGATTTTGTCTTATTCATGGCAGTTCACTGAGCCACATAATTTGAAGACATAAAATATTTTTCTCCCATGTCAAAGGTAACACTGCTAGCTCACAGATCACCAATTTTCAGCCACCGGGGTACAAGAATTAATGGTCAACGATCTGCTGGCACGCATACACCTTAGAGATTATCTGAAGAAAATGGTCACTTTTGTAGTCATATTTATTTGTTCAGTCAGTAAAAATGTCGAACACCTATTACGTGCTAGTATGTGAGCTATATGATGAATAAATGTAGATTAATAACTTAAAAGCCCCTCTCCTCATAATTAAAACAGAGAGGCAGATCAGTATGGACCCTTCCTCCCCACAAAAAGAAAATGATAAATGCTTTGGAAGGTCCTAATTCCACCTTAAAGAAGTTAGGGAAAGAGATGATTTTCTGAGGTAATTCCTGAAATGAGACTTAACTGGGAGGTAACAATAATAATTAACATAATAATAGAAAAACAGCAAAGATCCTTTGAGCGCTTTTTATGTACTAGTCATGGTTACAAGTTTTTTACATGGATGCATTTATTTAATGAGTAATACTTATTTAATGAGTAATACCTGCCTTGGGGTGGGATGGCATTCTAGGTATAAGGATTAGCATGTACAAACATGGTGGTCTGAGAGTTGTGGGCACATTCTGAGAATTGTGAGTAATAAAATGTAGTAATAGAACACAAGGCTACTATGGAGAGTATCAGTAAGTGAGACTGAAAAATCCTGCCTCCTGGAGATGCCCAGTTATCAACAGGCATTGTCCGCCTTTGACGCTTGCTCTAGCACCATCCTCAGTGTGTTGAACTTATGCAGTGGAGATCTCCAGGTATCCACCCAAAAGACCCAGGGGCTCTGAATGTGGTTACCCATTTATTTACGTCAGTTGCCTCAGGGTCTCAACCTGTTTCCTTTGTTAACTGAGTCAACCAGGAGCACCCAAAATCGTTGCCACCATCATGGCTGCCCTCTCCTTTGGTGCCTTTGGATTATGGAATCTTATGGTCTTTTATCTTTGTCATTTGGAGTCTATCTGCTTCCTATCTTTAAGGAATGCTTCACAAATTTATGGGTTGCAGGTGGTATCGTGTTGTCCCCAAAATAAGACATAGCTGAACAATCAGCTCTAATGCGTCTTTTGGAGCAAAAATTAACATAAGACCCAGTATGATATGATATATGATATGATATGATATGATATGATATGATATGATATGATATGATATGATATGATATGATATTAAAGACCCGGTTGTATATTATAGTAAAATAAGACTGGGTCTTATATTAATTTTTGCTCCAAAAGACGCATTAGAGCTGATTGTCTGGCTAGGTCTTATTTTCGGGGAAGCACAGTATCATCTTATGTTTCAGTATTATTCTGAATTTCCTCCACATCTATACAATCTATAAATATATATACATATATATCGCATCAAAGGATTTGGGTTGCACTGGCCTCATGGTGAATATTGGGATTCTCCTCACCTTGGAACCAATGACCCTATTTGTGTCCTCATCTCAAGACTCGAGGGACTATTCACTCCGTCTCTATAGTTTGAGAAGCAGGGACACACAGCCAGCATCTGGATCTGCTGACTGTCCCCCCAGGATCATAAATCTTCTTTCTGATGGTCTTTTTCCAGTGTCCTTTCAAAGACTCTCCCTAAGTCTCCTGCTGAGGATCAAAGAATATAACAGAATGGTTTAATATGCAAACATGGTAGCTTCCAAACTGCTGGCATCCCAGGCGAAAGGCCCTTTTGGGTACTTTCATTTTCCTTTTCACATCCTTACTGTGTTCTGTGTGCCTTACTTCTTTGTCAGGGTCCCGGTGGTGGCAGGGCACACACTGTGCACAAGTTCAGGGACCTAGACACATCTTAGTAATTAGAGGAAATTCTGAAGTTTGAGTGAGGTTCACAATAGAAGTCCAGAAAGTGGAAAAACCTAAGTAGATAGGTCTCTAAGGTCAATTATTGCAAGGAACCAAAGGTCAAGACATGTGAAGTAGAGAAATTCCCTTGTGGGATATGGCAGCAAAGCAGATCAGCCCAAAGTTCTCGAGTTATTTTATTTTATTTTATTTTATTTTTTACCAGAATGTCTATTATTTTGCCTGAGTGTAGTGTTTTAGGGCTCCTGAGGGACACGAGTTTCATTTTCCCCTTACAATCATTTTTTCTTTCTTTCTCTGATTCCTGCTTATTGTTTAAACTTCATTTTCTCTCCAAATTATAGGGAGATCGTTCTGATATTATTTCCTTTATTTGCTCTATCTTACTATTTTAAATAGAATTCAGTCATCCAAGCCCGCTATGATTGATTTTTTTTTTTAATCACACTTTGTTCCCAGTAACGTTTTTTAAATAGAAGTTCTACGGACATAAAATTCACATATCATAAAATTCAGTCTTTTAAAGTATACAATTCAGTGATTATAAATATATTGACAGAATTGTGCAATTATCACCACTATCTAATTTCAGAAAGCTTTCATAACCCCAAAAAGAAATACTATAGCCACTAGCCGTCATTCCCCATTTCCCTCCTTCCCTCAGCCCCTGACAACCCTAGATCTAGTTTCTGTTTCTATGGATTTGCCCACTCTGGGCATTTCATGTAAATGGAATTATATAATATATGGTCTCTGTATCTGGCTTCTTTCCCTTAGCATGATGTTTTCAAGGTTCATCCATATTGTAGCACTTATCAACATTTAATTATTTTTTATTGCTGAATAATATTCCATTATATGGATGTACCACTTTGGTTTATTTGTTCTTCAGTCAATAGAAATGTGGATTCTTCCCATTATGTGGTTATTATGAATAATGCTGCTGTGGACATTTGTGTATAGATTTTAGTGTAGACATCGGTTTTCAATTCTCTTGAGTGTATACGTAGGAGTGGTACTGTTGGGTTACATGGTAAGTGTGAGTTTAATCGTGTGTGTGTGTGTGTGTGTGTGTGTGCGTGTTTTGAGGAACTGCCAGACTGTTTTCCAAGAAGGCAGCACCAGTTTACATTCCAACCAGCAGTATATAGATTTCCGACTCTCTACATTCTTGCCAACAGTTCTTATTTTGTCTTTTTGCTTATAGCCATCCTACTGTGTATGAAGTGGTATCTCATCACGGTTTTGATTTGCCTTTCCCTGGAAGCTAATGATAGTGACCATCTTTTCATGGGCTTATTGGCCACTTAAACATCTTCTTTGGAGAAATTCTATTCAAAGACTTTGATCATTTTTCAATTGGGTTGTCTTTTTATTGCTGAGCTGTAAGTTCTGTATATATTCTGGATACAAATCCCTTATCAGATGTGTGATTTGCAAATATTTTCTCCCAATTCAAGAGTTGTTGTTTTTTAATTGTTTTATAGTGCCATTTGAAGCACAAAAGCTTTTCATTTTGATGAAGTTGTGCTTCATATTTGGTTCTTGTTATGCCTACAGGGTTGTTGGAATTTAGAAAAACCCTGCTTTCTGTCCACATAGCCTGGCTTTGAAGATTGTTATCTCACTATGGACTTAAGAAAGTCCAAACTCAAAGCTGACCAATGAACTCTTTGTACTACACAAAGATGCAATAACCCTTCATGGACCATTTTCTGTCTGAGTTAAGAGATGGATGAGATTGCTCTTTGCTGAGGTGGACAAAAAAACATACTAAAGACACTTTTTCAGCTTAGGTAGGGTTTAGACATGGATGCAGATACACAGTCCCTAGGGCATCACAAATCTACCCCAAAGATATTGAGTTGAAATTGTGGGTTGAAATCTGAGCCAGAGGTTTGGTGAAGCATTGAATGCCAAGCCAAGGATGAATTATATCCTCTAATGGAGATACCATTAGATATTTTGGGGGACATGATTCCTTCCAGGCTTCATGAATGTTAATCAGAGTGTAGTCTAGAGAAATTATTGCAAAAAAAAGTGCATGCAGGGGAAAAGCCAACAGGGACTCTATTGCAATAGACTAGGTGACAGTTACTGCAAATGTGAGCCTTGGTAGTACTAGGGGGACAAGGAAGGATGGCGCAGATGCCACAGCGATGGATCTGTGAAGTCCCTGGCAGCTGTTGGGATGCAAGGTGGGTGTTGACAACAGGAGCAAGAAAACAAGGTCGTTTCAATGAGAAAAATCTTTCTGATGGAACAGATAGAGAACCATTTTAAAGTAATTGTGGTGCATTGTTCTGATATTCCAAAGGGTTTGTAGCTTCCTTAATCAAAACTAATCTGAACTATATTGTTTTTGAAAACTATTCCTGCATATATATATATATATATATATATATATATATATATATATTTTTTTTTTTTTTTTTTTATTCCTAAGACAGAATACTTTTTAAAAGGGGAATTTATTTATTTTGTCATTTTGACACTAGCTGTAATGGAGAAAGGAGCCTGAGCTCTATTTTCAGCTCCTCATGGAAACATCTTAAAATTCTCATTTCTCTATGCAAATGAAGTGCACCTTAAATGGCCGTATGCATTTCCCTGTTGAAGCAGAAAAAGGGTTGTATATATGTGACTACAATAGCATATGAGGCAGTGTTCTTCAGTATTATATTTTTGTACTTATATACTGCTCCACTGTAGGCCCTGGGGGTTCTAACAGATATGAAGTTTGTACAGAAGATCTAAAGGACGGAGAGGAAGTTTATTTTTTTCTAGCTTTTCTTCCCATAAGCCCCAAGGACTTAACCTCTGAAGAGGAAAGACAGTTAACTTAGCTTTAGGTTTAAAGAATTCAGGAAATGATAGGAGATATATATATATATATATAT